>NC_139937.1:23556790-24191790 GCF_963514095.1 Eutrigla gurnardus | reverse complement strand
CTACTACTTTTTTTAAACACACACACACACACACACACACACACACACACACACATATACACACACACACACACTCTCAAATGCCCTTGCTGCACTCAATTTGTCCTCTAGATTTACATTCGGACAGAGACGTCTGTAATTCAGTTTAAAATTCATGAATCATGAGGTCCTTAATCAGAGGTGGGAAGTAACGAAGTACAAATACTATTCAGATTCTGGGTTTCCAGACAATCTGATCAGCGACTGATCACAGACAGCCTGAAAGGCATTTGGTGTGAAGACGTCATATTACCTCCCATCACTGAACCTTTGGCATCAACGCAAGGAATCTTGGGTCGAGCTGAAACAAATTCAGGAAAATTAAAATTGTACAATTTCAAATGATCGTAGTGTTTATGTCTGCTAGTATTTTCAACACACACACACACACACACACACACACACACACACACACACACACACACACACACACACACACACACACACACACACACACACACACACACACACACACACACACACAGAAGACTTACATACAGAGCTCTCAAATGCTTTCGCTGCACTTCATTTGTCCTGTAGATTTATATTCAGACAGAAACGTCTGTAACTCAGGTTTTTAATATTTGATTAAGTCAACTTCCCAGTACGAAACACAAAGCCAGGAGACATTTAGCTTAGCTTAGCATAAAGACTGGAGGCACAGGAGAACAACTCGTCCCTCCAAAGTTTGTTTTTATTGTTACAATTCAACAAGATTTAGCGTCTTACTTAGGTTGGAAGGTTTTTAAGCTTTGGACTGAGCCAGGCGAACGGTTAAATTGTTTGTGAAAAAAATAAACATTCACTTTAAGTCTTTTAATGCTAATGGGTGATGAAGCGTTCAAAACCAAAAAGAATGAGACCACAAACATATCTCCCCATTGCCTTGAACAGGCTGTGTGCTGCATGATGTACTGCAATTCATGGTCCGAATTTCCCGCGCAGTCCGGCGGACGTCACGCTGAACGCGTACTCGACGGCTTGGAGACCAGAAGAAGACAAGCGCGGTGGACTCAAGTACTGTATGTGTAGTAATGGACTCTGCTTCGGCCGGAAAACGACCCACCACCACACAAAGTCCACTAAAAAGTAATACCAAGAAGAAAACGAAGGTTTTATCAGCGGCAATTCGTCATCCTAAAGTTACACTAAAATAAACACTTGTTTACTTACTTCGTCGCTTGACATGATGCTGTTCGCAGATGTATGCTACCAACGTAGTTCCGCGGAGGCATGTGCGGAGGGCTTGTCGTAAACAGTCACGTGAACAGCGAGTAAATAAATAACCGTGTCACAGCATCAGCTGCACTGAAGAGTTTGTGCGCGCTACCGCGCCGGCTTGGCAGATGGCTGCAGTTACCCTAACGGCCGTCGTGTCACTGTTGAGTCTTATTTCTTGATCCTGCCCTAAGTCCCTTTAAGATTCTGGGTTTCCAGACAATCTGATCGGCGACTGATCACAGACAAACTGAAAGGCATTTGGTGCAAAGACGTCATATTACCATCCGTCAGTCCACCTAGCTGCTTGAAACCACCAGCATGAACTCCAGTCGAGGGTCCATAAACTAAAAACACATTTTTGGAAAATTAAAATTGCACAATGATGGATCAGTCTAGTGTTTATGCCTACTACTTTTTTTAAACACACACACACACACACACACACACACACACACACACACACATATACACACACACACACACTCTCAAATGCCCTTGCTGCACTCAATTTGTCCTCTAGATTTACATTCGGACAGAGACGTCTGTAATTCAGTTTAAAATTCATGAATCATGAGGTCCTTAATCAGAGGTGGGAAGTAACGAAGTACAAATACTATTCAGATTCTGGGTTTCCAGACAATCTGATCAGCGACTGATCACAGACAGCCTGAAAGGCATTTGGTGTGAAGACGTCATATTACCTCCCATCACTGAACCTTTGGCATCAACGCAAGGAATCTTGGGTCGAGCTGAAACAAATTCAGGAAAATTAAAATTGTACAATTTCAAATGATCGTAGTGTTTATGTCTGCTAGTATTTTCAACACACACACACACACACACACACACACACACACACACACACACACACACACACACACACACACACACACACACACACACACACAGAAGACTTACATACAGAGCTCTCAAATGCTTTCGCTGCACTTCATTTGTCCTGTAGATTTATATTCAGACAGAAACGTCTGTAACTCAGGTTTTTAATATTTGATTAAGTCAACTTCCCAGTACGAAACACAAAGCCAGGAGACATTTAGCTTAGCTTAGCATAAAGACTGGAGGCACAGGAGAACAACTCGTCCCTCCAAAGTTTGTTTTTATTGTTACAATTCAACAAGATTTAGCGTCTTACTTAGGTTGGAAGGTTTTTAAGCTTTGGACTGAGCCAGGCGAACGGTTAAATTGTTTGTGAAAAAAATAAACATTCACTTTAAGTCTTTTAATGCTAATGGGTGATGAAGCGTTCAAAACCAAAAAGAATGAGACCACAAACATATCTCCCCATTGCCTTGAACAGGCTGTGTGCTGCATGATGTACTGCAATTCATGGTCCGAATTTCCCGCGCAGTCCGGCGGACGTCACGCTGAACGCGTACTCGACGGCTTGGAGACCAGAAGAAGACAAGCGCGGTGGACTCAAGTACTGTATGTGTAGTAATGGACTCTGCTTCGGCCGGAAAACGACCCACCACCACACAAAGTCCACTAAAAAGTAATACCAAGAAGAAAACGAAGGTTTTATCAGCGGCAATTCGTCATCCTAAAGTTACACTAAAATAAACACTTGTTTACTTACTTCGTCGCTTGACATGATGCTGTTCGCAGATGTATGCTACCAACGTAGTTCCGCGGAGGCATGTGCGGAGGGCTTGTCGTAAACAGTCACGTGAACAGCGAGTAAATAAATAACCGTGTCACAGCATCAGCTGCACTGAAGAGTTTGTGCGCGCTACCGCGCCGGCTTGGCAGATGGCTGCAGTTACCCTAACGGCCGTCGTGTCACTGTTGAGTCTTATTTCTTGATCCTGCCCTAAGTCCCTTTAAGATTCTGGGTTTCCAGACAATCTGATCGGCGACTGATCACAGACAAACTGAAAGGCATTTGGTGCAAAGACGTCATATTACCATCCGTCAGTCCACCTAGCTGCTTGAAACCACCAGCATGAACTCCAGTCGAGGGTCCATAAACTAAAAACACATTTTTGGAAAATTAAAATTGCACAATGATGGATCAGTCTAGTGTTTATGCCTACTACTTTTTTTAACACACACACACACACACACACACACACACACACACACACACACTCACACACACACACACACTCTAAAATGCCCTTGCTGCACTTAATTTGTCCTCTAGGTTTACATTCGGACAGAGACGTCTGTAACTCAGTTTAAAATTCATAAATCATGAGGTCCTTAATCAGAGGTGGGAAGTAACGAAGTACAAATACTATTCAGATTCTGGGTTTCCAGACAATCTGATCAGCGACTGATCACAGACAGCCTGAAAGGCATTTGGTGTTAAGACGTCATATTACCTCCATGTTCATCTTCCCCCTCGGTATCAACACCAGGAACTCCTGTCGAGGGTCCCGTAGCTGAAACAAATTCATGGAAAATTAAAATTGATTATGTCTACTCCTGTTTTCAACACACACACACACACACACACACACAAATAGACTTAGGTCCAGACTTCTCAAATGCTCTTGCTGCATTTAATGTTCTCGAATTAGTGCTGTCAATCGATTAAAAAAAATTAACTAATTAATCGCACAATTTGCCGTAATTAATCGCAATTAATCGCTTTCTTTCTTCTTAAGAATAAAGTATGTTATAATGGATATTTAAATGTAAAATGATGGAATTTATGTAGAATCAACACTAGGGAAGTATTTGAATTCAAATACTATTGTTAAATAGCAGCTTTTTTTTTACTTTAAGCACAGATTCTCTCATGATGTGAACTACAGATTTCCAAAGAAACCATCAAGGCCATCAAAATTAACTGTCAGCTTGTTAAAGGCATATTTCTTATAACAGAACATTTTAAAAAGGTCCACAACAGAACATGCAAATATGGAAAAATGAACAAGGAAATATTCTGCTGTGAAGTCACAATGATAAATCCTTTTCACTCCATAGAACAACAAATCAGCTTAGTCCTCCTTTACATTCAGGCCGTTACTGAGACAGACCAGTCTGTTTACATCGTCAGAGGACAAAGCAGCACACGCCACATCTAGTGTTTCTCACACAGACAAATTACCGGGATAATTAAAAAAAACTGCTCGGCGATCGCTCGCCACGATCCCACACACACACACACACACACACACACACACACACACACACAAACACACACACACACACACACACACACACACACACAAATAGACTTACATAGGTCCAGACTTCTCAAATGCTCTTGCTGCACTTAATGTACTCGAATACATCTTCCTGGCTTCAAAACAGATTTTTTTGTTTTAAGTGAACAAGACCTTCAAGGATAAGACTGATGTTATCCTAAATTTGCGGCTGTAAATCAAATATATAGCTTTAATTCTTCAAAAAGGCTAAAGAAATCCTAAAAACGGTAGACTGTCGTGAAATTTCATGAGTGAATACTGCGTTATGTGGCCTGCTATGAACTACTTTCAGACACAATCATGCACTAGTGTGTAGGCCTACATGTAAACACTGCGTGTCTATTTTCAGTTGGCGTTGTTTTTAGCTTAACCCATCTCTTACACTTGTAGAAGAAAATGTGTTAACTTACAATTCTTATTTGTATCTCATATAATGTTCCTTTCTCTCGGAACATCAAATGTCCTGCTGCCCCTATTTGATTGTGGTTGACTTGTTAGTCTTGATGAAAAGACTCTTTGATCTTTCCCTCTTCCTCAACTGTCTCCGTAACATTTGTCTCACATACATTGATCAAGGCCCGAAGGGTGACCCCTGTAGTGACATTGTCTAGCTGTCCCGAGAACAGTCACACCTTATAGACATCCACAGATGTCTCTTCCTCTGCAGAGAGACATGGGTTGATTCAATGCAAATCCACTCATGACACCTTCCCATTTGTTCTCCCGAATGTTCTGTATAAATCCACCTCGGCCAGGCCATTCAGGAGATTGGATCTTCATGGATACACTGTGAATTTCTTTTCTCCACTGTCAATGCTTAAACCTCATTTGAACCAGCCACAGAATTGGACCTGGAGAGTTTTTCTTCCACACACTCCATTATATATCTTATATCATAATATCATCATATTATATATCAAATATATGTATTTGTCACTACATTTGTACAACATGTTGCATGTTCTTGCTTTTTTGAGTAACAGCTGTGTGAGAGAATACCGGCGCTCCTACCTTCGGCCATTGTTTTTCTACCAGTCGCTGCCACTGAGGATCAAGTAGCTGTAAAATAAAATGAGGGAATATTAACACTTCTTGTTCACAGGCTTCATGCAGACCTCTGTTGTCTCATGAACACTTAGATCATTCACAGAATGCTGTCTTACTATAACAATCAGAACACCAAGAAAAGCAATAATTTGAAGAGGTAAACACATTAAGGCTCAGTTATATGTCAACGCCGAAACAAAATTAAACCATTAAAAAAATACCAATATAGGAATGTGTCTGATTATAGAGGCACAGCCAAAATTAAAACTTCCAGGAGTGCATGGCACATAACGAGCTTGTGATGCTCCGTAAAGGTACAAAGCAGTGGGTGGTTGTTTTTAAAACTACAATGTTGTAGTTATTCAGCCTGACACCGTATTTAAGATTATTAGATTAGATAAAGATTATTGGCTGGACCGTGGCTCTGTGGCAACAAGTACAGAGACTCCAAAATCACTACACACATCAAGGGTCTCGTTATGGTCATTTTTTCATTGCTATTAATCATGAATATCTTGTCTTGTGTAACAGTGGAGTTATTGATTAATAGGAAGATATTAATGATTAATACCATTAAAAACCACCAAAATGATAAAAAGGCACATATTTTCAAAATAGCTGTTGTAGTATGACCATAAGGAGCCCCTTGATGTGTGTAGTGATTTTGGAGTCTCTGTACTGTATAACAGTGGAGTTATTGATTTTTGTTTGCAGTCTTGCTCTTGTCTTGCAATTTGCAGACGGTCCCTGCGCACTCGCCCGGCTGCGCATAGAGATCAATGTTCTTCGTTCAGCTCGGAGGACGGTTTATTTTTGTATAATAAATCGGGGTTTTGGTGCTTGTAGCTCGTAGTCTATGATATTACGGTCAGAGCCATCATTTGTGTTTGAAAAACGTTTAACTTCAGATTTATTGATCCCGGAAGTTCGACTCTCTGAATATATCTCCAACTTTACCGAACTGTCAAACTGTCAAACGGTTTGGTGAAAACATCTCAGTTTAGTTAATGCATCATTAGTAACAACGGTGATGTCATCAGGAAAGCGTTCTCACACCGTTTTAACGTTAAAATCCGACAGGAAGTTCAAACTACGAAAGTGAAAGTAAGAAAAGAACAAAAAGAAGAAGCGTAAATGTCGTTTTACAAACCTTTTTAAACAGCTCGTAACTTCAGCTGTCAGAGTCCGTCCACTTTTTATGATTGCGGCAAATCATTGATCGCTAAGTTGACAGCACTCTGTTGCTCTCTGGAAAAGTGAAAAAGTGTTTGAAGTGTGTCTTCCCCTTCGAGCCTTCTTCTCCGTTTACTTGGCTGTGATGTGCAGACCGGGCGGTATCAGTGTTGCTATGCTGGACGGCCGCCAGAGGGCGGTAATGGTACACACAGCTACAGAGATGAAGAAGAAGAAACACTCCATTCAACGGCCAACAGGCTTTGGAGGTGACCAGAGGGGTATTCCATCAAACTCGCTAAGCGCAAAGCTGAGCTAATTTCGATAAGCCTCGCTACCTTTAGCGAGAGTTGCGTTCCATCAACGTGACTTGAGGGACTCTCCGCTAAGTAACCATGGAAATTTATCCGACCAAACTAGCCTGCCCCAGGGCAGGCTAAACATCAGGGGTGCAGTCGAATAGTCAAAAAATAAGGTCCTAACTCCTATTCCTATCTCCTATTCCTTGACCTCTGGGGAAAACGTCACGGGGTTAAGGAAAGGCGATAGGAGAACTCAAAAGGACTTAGGAATAGTCGACCGCGGTGTTCAGAGAATCCGACCGGACTTTCACTAAACTACGTCATTATATCGCGGCCGCTGATGATTGACAGCTGATGATCGGCACCGGCGATTGACGTGCGTCTGCGCTGGAGAAACTACAATAATGGACTACAAAAAGCGCATCTTCCACTTCTCCACATGTTGGTTTTATCAACAGCTGGTTCACTGACCGGCTTCAGGTCCAGCAGCTCCTCCTTTCTGTTTGACCGTTGTTTTATTTACTTTTCATTTGTGGTTTTAGTTTCGTTTTTGTCAAACATTTGTAACATGATTGAAATAAATAAAAAAAAAACATTAAATTATTATCACTGTCCACACATTTATCATCACTATTCCAATTACTCTGTGTGCATGAAAGTCATTGTTAAATATGTAAATGCACCTATCGTTTGTTTTCATGAACGGCCGAGGTGTGCGGCACTTTAAATGTTGCTCTCGCAAAGAATTGTGGGTCGGCGTAATCTCCTTTCCTATGGCATAGGAAGGTCCGTTGCATCCTATGCTAAAGGAGCTCTGAAAGGAAGCATTGGAGCTCCTTTCCTATGCATTTAGAGAATTCGAACAGCTCTTATCATGGCGGCCACTTGTTTACTTCCGGGTCACTTCTTCAGTTAGGAACCTTCCTAAGCAAAAAAGACTATTCGACTGCACGTGCAGTCGAATGCACGTGCAGTCGAAACTAAACGAAACTAAAACCACAAATGAAAAGTAAATAAAACAACGGTCAAACAGAAAGGAGGAGCTGCTGGACCTGAAGCCGGTCAGTGAACCAGCTGTTGATAAAACCAACATGTGGAGAAGTGGACGATGCGTTTTTTGTAGTCCAGTATTGTAGTTTCTCCAGCGCAGACGCACGTCAATCGCCGGTGCCGATCATCAGCTGTCAATCATCAGCGGCCGCGTTTTAATGACGTAGCTTAGTGAAAGTCCGGTCGGATTCTCTGAGCAACGCGGTCGACTTTTCCTAAGTCCTTTTGAGTTCTCCTATCGCCTTTCCTTAACCCCGTGACGTTTTCCCCAGAGGTCAAGGAATAGGAGATAGGAATAGGAGTTAGGACCTTATTTTTTGACTATTCGACTGCACCCCAGGCTTACTTTAGCGGGGGTTTCAGAGAAGTCCGTCTGTCGGAAACAACTGTACCAGCAGAAGGTTCCGCCAAGCCTAGTCCTCGTGATTTCGTCACGTGAAAGACCAAAAATTACCAGAATTACATATATGAAGTACAAACAGACTATATTTTCATCAAGCGTCTAAGAATAGCCTACATGCTTGCAATTAAAAAAATATGAATAAATCGTTTATTTTGTTTAACACCTACTGGCCATTTGATTATCTAAAGTCCCCAGTTGGGTGAGTGGTGACGTACCTGCCCTTAAATGTGGGCATCGTATGTTCACATCCCGGCGAGGATATCTCATGTGTGTGTTTTTTTTTTTTTTTTTCCCTGTATAATTGTCTTTAGATCAGAGAATTAGACCAACATTTTACTTTAACTATGATAAATATGTCATACAATTTCCCCAGAACCCAAATATAACTTGCAAAAACATGATAGATATAAAGATGTTATTATTAATAGCATGTTATAGATCCCAATGACAAAGGCATTGCTGCATGCAATTTTCAGGCACATAAATTCCTTTCAGGTGAGTTCATTAATAAGTTTATTGAATGTATTCATTAAATTGTTGAGATAAATGAGTTGGTCAATGTAGATGCATTTACTAGGCCTATCTAAAAAAAAAAGAGAGAAAGAGAGAGAGAGAGAGAGAGTTCCGGCCAAAGAAAGAAAAAGAAACGACTATAGTCGGGAATTGAACCCTGGCCGGCCGCATGTAAAGCCGGTGCATTACCTCTACACTATCCTCACGTTAGAGAAATCGTAGTCAGTGTTATATTAGAACATGTTACTCTTAACGGTACTTCCGTATTAAATCGCTCGGCAATTCTTGCCCAAGCAGCCTCGTGATTTTTATTCATCACTACAGTATTCCCTTTTTTGGTTATGATGGGTTTGTACTCCTCATACAGTTCCATCAATAATTTTTGCTCTGGTCTTTTCTGCCATTTTCTCGATGATTCGACATTCCTGGTTCTGGTCTGGCTTCATATCCCGTGAACGTGCATAACACACGACAACGTTAGCCTCGCTTGAATAAGCCTCAACAAGGCGCGGCTGAAATGCGTTAATGGAACGGGTTTAGCCGCAAGTGGAAGTTGGCGTTAGTTCTAACCAGGCTTAACCAGGTAAGCGCCGCTTTAATTAGCGAGTTTGGTGGAATACCCCTCAGGGAGGTTTTAACGCAGATGAACAGGAGTGATCTGGTGCAGAGGTTGTTGGACGTTAGGTCAGGATCCAAAGGCAAGTTTGTTTTTGTTTATTTCACTTTAATGCCTTTTTTTTTCTTAAATCAAATTGCATGTGGACGGTCAAACAGCCATTTGAATTTGTGGTTTGAATAACGTCCGTTGAAGCACATGCTTTCGATTAGATCAGATCAGTCAGTGTTTCAGCCATGCAAGGGGCTCCATGGTAACGTCGGTGTTTGTCTTTCGGTGTGACGGACACACTGGACCATTATTGGATGCATCACAATTACATTTTGTCCAGAGATCTTTGATGATCCTGGACTTTTCCCTCAAGTACCAGTGAACTCTTGCATGGAGCGCCAATAAATGTTGTTTGTTTGTTGCTAATTATTCACTTGAAATATTTCAAGTTAAATACCACATTAATCACATGACCTTATATATCAAAATAACAATTTGAAACAAATTCAGACATGTCTTCACAAGGGCCTCCGGGATGCATGGAGCCTGAGGGTGGTGGAAGCGTTAAGGTAATCCTCACATCAGTTCATCACTTTGCTTTGTTCATTTATGTGATGTTGCAAAAAGCCCCATCTCCACTTATTTCCAAACATCTTTGTCCTCTGCAGCAGGACTGCAGCGACTGGACTAAAGTTGAACCTGACGTGAACAGTGCAGATGCAGATGAGGCTCCGACGTACAGGTGAAAAAAGAATAAGGTCCTAAATCCTGCATCACAGCAAACTGGAACTATATTCTAGGGATATATGCTCATCTTTTTTGTTTCATTCATTATTTTTCCACGGCTTGCTGTAGTCTACAGTCTGATGCGGGAACCTTTGAATGCAGCGTCTCTGGCTTGCGCTGGGTCTGCAAGGAAAAGATCAGCTTAAAGTATCAGTTCTGCTCTTGGGAAGGACATATGGAGAGGATGGAGTGGATGCAATACATGCCTGCAGGTCCCCTGATGGACATCACAGTCATCGCCGGGAAGCTATTTGAAGTACAGCTGCCACACTGGATCTGCATAGGTAAGTGGACAGAACGTGTGCTTTTAAAGGTCCCATATTATGAAAAACAGGTTTTCTCTGGTCTCTACACCTATAAACTAGTCCTCCCTGAGCCCGTCACCTCCCAGGATGAGGAAAACAAGCATTTCCTGCATGGTCTTTGCAGCCCACCCACTGGTAAAACGGTGCACCTACAGGCTGTTCAGATTCAGCTCCTGTTGTTACGTAACGAAAGGAGTCATTTGCATAGCCCAAAAGCACGGCGAGCACGGACGGAGAGCGTAGCCCGTGATCCGGCTGGTGCTCCGTGAATCAATCCCGGTGCGGGTGAAGCTGGAGACAATTCTCCCTGTCTCATGCTCTCTGGTGCGTCTTCGCTGCTGCCTCCGGTCGGACGGAACTCGGGGGCGCGTGTCAGACAGACCGCCGTGCACGACGGTCCGCATCTGCATCTTGCGTTTCATTTTAAATGACAGTGTGCCGGATACGGTCCGTTTTAGTTTGTATGTGTGTGCTAACCACTTTACATCGGGCTGCTTCAGTAACGAGGGTCAGTACAAAGCTGGCTTTGCCTCGACACGGACCCTCGTAAAAGGATCTGTCCCAACCATACAGGACCAACAACTTCACCTGAACCACATAGGCAAGCCATAGAGATACATCCACCGTAAACATTGGAGCATGCTACCGCTAGCGGCATCGTCTCCATCTCTCTCCAAGTAGGCGATGACAGACGGAGCTCATTAGCATTTAAAGGTGCAGGCACAGAACCAGCCTGTTCTCAACAGAGCTCATTTGAGCAACTTTTAGACAGCTGAAACTCAGGACCACGGATGGGTTTGGGGCAATGCATATCAAATACAGTGTTGTTGGACCTCTGATAGCTGTGTGGAATTGATGAAAAACAGTATAATATGGGATCTTTAAATTCCAGACAGCATGAGTACAACAGCTGATGCAATCCTTATGTTATGTGCTCTTATGTTGTGCAGACGACAACCCTGAAATATGGGACAAGTTTGCAGTCCTGCACATAGAGGACTCTGGAGATGTCGTGGAGAAAGCGTCCGAGGTCACATCGCACCACGTCAAACTGTCCGAACCAGTTTTCTCTCCGAGAGCGATCCTGATGAAAGTTGGCTTTCCAGTGAAGATACTGTGTGATGTTTTAATATACAAGATCAACACAGCATTCCTCACACTCCATGTTTATCTGATCCCACGTGATCCTGGTCTACAACAGGTTATTTCATATCTTACTGTCACAAATCACGTGATGAAAACGCAGCACAGGCAACTCGTGTTTTTGTCCCAACAGCAACTGGACAAGAGGAAATTATCCTACGGACACAAAATCATCCCAAAGCCGCCGCCAGATGAGTCCCTGAAAATGCAAGATCGTTTCATCCTCACAGCAGATTTCCACGGTGCAGAAGTTTGTCCTGAAGTATGTTTGACTGAAATAAGATTATTTAAGTGCTTCAAAACTAAAATCAACCTTTTTATTTAAATATCTATGAACAATGTGAGCGTTATGTTATTATGAATATTTAAATAACACATTTAAATATCTGAAATCATGACATTTTACCAATATTTGGCAGTTATATTCATCATTTTTTACCCTTTCTGTTCATGTCTTTGATTTTGATGAGAAAACGAAAAACACTTACTAATCGCTGTTGCAAACTCCGGATGCTGAAAGTCTAACTTCCTTTTCCCATATTTTTTTTTTTTTCCTCAAAACATAAAGCTCAGATATAAAAGCAGTATCCCAAGTTTCTTCGAAGTGTTCATAAGAAATCCAGACGCAGACTTTGCACTCAAGCTCAAACACAGTAAAGAGCTTCAAACAGTATGGAACATTACGATTCGAAAAGGTCAGATTTAAATAATATCACCAGAATTCATCTGCACAGCCTATTAAACACTTTTAACTTTCACCGTCACTCAAATATGTATCATGAGTGAAGCCAAAATATGTCTCTTTTCTTTTCTTCCTTTTTCTTTTTCAGAAGAATACCAAAACACCGGTCACATACAAGGTAAGACATGGCTCAACGGTCTGACCGAAGAGTCGGTTTGGTCTAGGAGTGGGTTGATAAAACCCAGCAGCATATTAAATATTCATAAACGGTGTTTTAGTCAGAGTGTTATCAGGATGTAACCGTGCTTCCTATATGACAGTTGCAGACATCGCTGGACTGACGTCCTCCACACCTGCTTCCGGTGACCGCGAGTTGTTTTTAACACGATACATATTAATATTGGAAATATTGGAACCAACATTTGTGTGTTTTTTAAGCATTGAGGACGAGGTGTTTCTATGTGTAATATTATGTTTGTATATTATGTGTCTTCATAATAATATACATATATATATATATATATTTATTATTACAATTTAATTATACCATTTATATAAATAATAATAGTAATAATAATTACAGATTTAGCTTAACATGTTGTATTGAGTTGTCGTATTGCATATTGAACAAACCCCTTAACAAAATAATCAATAGTGCAAGAGAGAGAAATGTCTCTTAAAAGACAAATAACTTGTGCTGGATACTCCTGAATTTTAGTTATTTGCTCTTAAAATCTTTCAGACAGACCTAACAAACCATGGCTTTGGATTTTATTTTTTTATTTATTTATTTTTTTTTTACAAATCGTCATTATGTCTTATTTCGGCATCCTTTTTATGCGCGCGCACGACACTGTTTGTTTACGTCGACGTTTTGAAGACGCGTTACTATGGCGACGTGCCACCAGAGCGTTTAACAGCTGAGAACGTAAATCCGATAGATGAAGATAAAAAGGCTAGTTGCTCTACGAGGGTGCCAACATAAGCAGCAACACGTATATGATGAACAGCAACTTCACTTGTTGAAGAGTAAATATGCAAAACGAGCTAAAATTCACCTTTCATAATTGTTTTTAAGCCACAAGCTCAAATTCCGACACTCTTTGAATACGTCTCACGGAAAGCAAAGTGATTGTTAGATCGCAGAATATTTTTGACTCTCCTATAAACTATCACTCTGGGGGGTCTGCTATGGCAAGTAGTACCTTTACCTAGTGGTAAAGGTCCATATAACCGGTTCGGTCTTTGGCCCAGACCGGTTTGAAAACGTTTAAACCGGCCGAGCATGTATCTGGGATTTCCACGTTCAAAGCAGCAATAGTGGTTATTATGGAGCTCACGCAAATATATACACATAAATGACGGGCAAACATTCCTATGAAATATTATTATCTTAATATTTTCTTAATCTGGCATCCAAGAGGGCACTTCATAAAAAAGAGTTGAGGACAAATTAACGAGGAAATGCATTTTAATTATCTATCTTTACTAAGTTCCTCCTGTCTCTTTGCTAAACTAAGCTAAATGTCTCAGTGTCATATCACAACAGAAGTCATCTCAGGACACATTGAAAATGTAATAAATCATGAGCATATTCTAGTCCTGTTCAGAGTCCCAACATCCCCAGGAGCGTTGCAGCGACAGTGGCGAGAAAAAACTGCCTTAAAGCAACACTAAAGAACCATTCCTCTTCGGTCCCCCTACAGGTTGGAAGGGAATTGTCCATTACTGCCGTCGTAAATAATTTAGCCTACCCCAGCCTACCGTCGCACGCACGTTATTTGTTTGTATGCAGAACCAGCTCTGGAAACGATGAACGATTTGAACGATGTCCAGTGACAAGGTAGAGTAGCTAACGCCTTAGCTAAGATTAGCTAACATGAGCCATAGCTATAGTTACATATATATATATTAGCACAATAGCTAACGCCTTAGCTAAGATTAGCTAACATGAGCCATAGCTATTGTTACATACATACATACATATATATATATATATATATATATACATATACATATACATATATATATATATATATATATATTAGAACAATAGCTAACGCCTTAGCTAAGATTAGCTAACATGAGCCATAGCGATAGTTACATATATATATATATATATATATATATATATATATATATATATTAGCACAATAGCTAACACCTTAGCTAACAGGAGCCAATAAAATAATCGACAATGTATTGTACACAGATGCACACTGTTGGGAAAAAAATGATTACCGGTATTATTTACAAGTCCAGCAGCAACAAAGCCAAGTCACCATCCGTCTTGCATTTTGTAGCCTCCTTCAGCTCTCGAGTGTGAGCCGGTCCGATATTCACTCTCATACAAGCTCTTTATTTGTCATGCTCCCGTTTTCCTTTCTTCGCCTCATCAGACATTATACTCCTCCTTTTCTTTGCAGGCTCTGCCATGATACCAATTTAAAAACTACCTAGCTGCAAAAATATCTTCTACGCACCTGCCGGGTGTTCTCCCACTGATCTCCACGCAGAGCCTCCAACTACCGGCTTTTGTAACGCTTGCCGTAAAGCAGGTCAAATTTGTAGTCTCATTAGAACTACAAAAACACTACCCGACGAGGCAAAGTTACATAATGCGGTTACAGCCAATAGAGGGCTGCAGAGCGAGTGCTGAAGTCCCGTTCACCCGGTTTTGGCAAGGCAAGGCAAGGCAACTTTATTTGTATAGCACATTTCATACACAAGGCAGACTGAAAGTGCTTCACATCATAACCTGTCATACAATAAAGTGGAAAAAAATAGAAGAATTTAAAGAAAATGAAGGCAAAATTAAAAATGCATTACAGAAAGAAAAGGAGAATAAAAACAAGAACAAAAATAATTGCAATAATTAAAAACAGTGCAGACATTAAAAGATTTAGCAGAAAGCTATGGTGAACATGAAAGTTTTCAGTCTAGTTTTAAAGGTGGTCAGAGTTGGGGCAAGTCTAACATCTTCAGGAAGTTTATTCCAGCCATTTGTTGCATGACTAAATGATGCTCTCCTGTGATTGTTGTTTACTCTGGGAATCACTAACAGATTGGTCTCAGAAGATCTTAGTGGTCTAGAAGTCTTATGTAGTGGGAGCATATCAGTGATATACTTCGGTCCTAGACCATGTAGTGATTTATATGTGAGCAGGAGGATTTTTAAATCTATCCTCTGACATACAGGGAGCCAATGTAAGGATTTAAGAATTGGTGTAATGTGCTCACATTTTTTGGTCTTTGTAAGAACTCTAGCAGCAGCGTTCTGAACAAGCTGTAGCTGCCTGACTGTTTTTTTCGGAAGACCTGCAAGGAGACCATTACAGTAGTCTAGCCTACTAGTAATAAAGGCATGTACAAATTTTTCTAAGTCTTGAGCTGACATGAGCCCTCTACGTCTTGCTACATTTTTTAGGTGATATTAGGCTGATTTTGTTACTGATTTAACGTGACTGTCGAAATGTAAATCAGAATCCATAATAACCCCAAGATTTCTGGCTTTGTTTGAGGTTTTCTGGGACAGAGAGTGAAGGTGTTGAATTATTTTAAACCTTTCTTTTTTAGCACCAAAAACAATTATCTCAGTTTTGTCCTCATTTAGTTGTAGGAAGTTTTGGCACATCCAGTCTTTGACTTGCTAAATGCACTGGCACAGAAGATCTATGGGGCGATAGTCATTTGGTGATAGTGCTACATAGATTTTGGTGTCATCGGCATAGCAATGGTGGTCAATGTTATTATTTTGCATGATTTGTCCTAGTGGGAGCATGTAGATGTTGAATAAAGTCGGCCCCAAGATTGAACCTTGGGGGACTCCACGCGTTACATTGGTAGGTTCTGATACAAAGTCGCCAATGGAAACAAAATAGTTCTTATCTTGTAGATATGACTTGAACCAGCTTAAGACTGTGCCTGAGAGCCCCACCCAGTTTTCCAACCTGTCCAAAAGTATTGAGTGGTCGACAGTGTCAAATGCAGCACTGAGGTCTAATAGCATTAATATTGAAGTTTTGCCAGAGTCTGTGTTAAGACGGATTTTGAGGTGATGAACCACTGAAACTATTTTGGAAACATTATTTTAAGGCACTAAATACTCTTTAGTGTTGCTTTAAAAGGCTTTTAGGCAGAAATCTGGTGCAGCCCAGGCCCTCGGGTTCCAACTGCATTTGGTGGTGGTAGTAGTATAGTAGAGGTTTAGTATATAGTATCTATCTTCTCATCTTACTCTTGGCATGAAAGTGCGTCTCCCAAAAATGTCGTATCGTAGAAACTTTAGATGCAAGAGCTTTACAGAATTTGGAGAACACGTAACTTCGTAGCTGTAAACTGAACCCTTATTCTTTCAGATGAAGTTTAATGCCAGAGTTAGAAATCCACTATTTGATCATCAAAATGAACCTTTTCCTCTGAAGAAAATGTACAAAGTTGTAATCAGGCATTCCTCCTTCTTTCCTCAGGGGCTCATTTTGTGGATAAACATAGACTCCAGCTGATCAAAAGAGTGAAAAACATTGAACCCATTTTTGATGAGCTCCTCGACAAAGGCATCATCCAACAAGAGAGTTACGATGAAATCTTGGCTAGCCGCACTGATCAGGAGAAGATGAGGAAGCTCTACTCCGGTCCCCTGACTGCTGCCGGACCTGACGGCAAAGACGTCTTCTACGCAATCCTCGAGGAAAGGGAGACATATCTCATTGCTGACCTCAAGAAGAAGAAGTGAAATTCATCATCAGACCAAAAATACATTCTACCTGAACACAAACAGTTTTTATATAATCAAAGTGGGGGAGATATTCATTTTAATGCTACGCGAAATGTTTAAACGGAGCCGATTCCTCTTAAATCCAATGAAATGTATACTTATGTGGTCCAGCCCCGATCAATCAATGAATTATCAGACAATCATGTAAGAAACGAACAAGTTATCATCAGACATGTTTTTATCCAACAAATGACAAATGGAATGAAAGTCTAGTTTATGTAAATGAAAACATAACATAAGCTTCATTTATACCAAATGTGCTTTTTTTAAATCACTTTTATCACAAAATGATTTATATTTTTTTGAATTTATACATTTATAATAAAATCTTCATGAGTGAAGTCAAAAGATGTCTATTTTCTTTTCCTCCTTTTTCATTTTCACAAGAATACCAAAACACCGGTCACATACAAGGTAAGACCTGTCTGTCTCTACATGTCTCCCTGTGATAGACTGGTTACCTGTCTGTCTCTACATATCAGCCCTGTGATAGACTGGTTACCTGTCTGTCTCTACATGTCTCCCTGTGATAGACTGGTTACCTGTCTGTCTCTACATGTCTCCCTGTGATAGACTGGTTACCTGTCTGTCTCTACATGTCTCCCTGTGATAGACTGGTTACCTGTCTGTCTCTACATGTCTCCCTGTGATAGACTGGTTACCTGTCTGTCTCTACATGTCTCCCTGTGATAGACTGGTTACCTGTCTGTCTCTACATGTCGGTCCTGTGATAGACTGGTTACCTGTCTGTCTGTACATGTCTCCCTGTGATAGACTGGTTACCTGTCTGTCTCTACATGTCAGCCCTGTGATAGACTTTGCAAGTATGGGTATAGTAGTGTATCTGCTGCTGAGGTAGGAGTATCATAGAATATAGTGCACATCAGTATTATTGCACTGTCACTGTCTCAACGTGTCATATAAAGCTTTTGCTAATGTAAATATCTACAAGCAAGAAATTAGCTCAAATTGTTAACACAACCTTGAATGTCGATATCAGCAGAGGAACTACAGGGAGCCTTCACATGCCCATCCTGGGGCAATAAAAGCCTACACACAGGTCCAGCAACAGGTATCGTTTACTGGTAGGAACCATGAGGAATTCATAGTTTTACACCGTCAAGCTGATTAAAGTTACTAAAACATTGCATCTATGTTTGTTGTTGTGAGTTTGTCTCTTTTTGTTGGGTGAACCAGGGTCTAATGAAGGACTTTAACGCCGAAATGGACTATCCCATCCATAGTCATGGCAGGCCTATATTCTGTTACCAACTGGTATGGAGTGTTTCTTCTTCTTTGAGGTTTATTGCTGGTTAGCAAACAATAAATTCACCCATTAGCGCCACCAACTGGTATGGAGTGTTTCTTCTTCTTCTTCTCTGTAGCTGTGTACCATTACCGCCCTCTGGCTGCCGTCCAGCATAGCAACACTGACACCGCCCGGTCTGCACATCACAGCCAAGTAAACGGAG
Source organism: Eutrigla gurnardus (assembly GCF_963514095.1). Classification (NCBI taxonomy): domain Eukaryota; kingdom Metazoa; phylum Chordata; class Actinopteri; order Perciformes; family Triglidae; genus Eutrigla; species Eutrigla gurnardus. Next base: position 24,173,094 of record NC_139937.1, on the reverse strand, counting down.
AAGAAGGCTCGAAGGGGAAGACACACTTCAAACACTTTTCCACTTTTCAAGAGAGCAACAGAGTGCTGTCAACTTAGCGATCAATGATTTGCCGCAATCATAAAAAGTGGACGGACTCTGACAGCTGAAGTTACGAGCTGTTTAAAAAGGTTTGTAAAACGACATTTACGCTTCTTCTTTTTGTTCTTTTCTTACTTTCACTTTCATAGTTTGAACTTCCTGTCGGATTTTAACGTTAAAACGGTGTGAGAACGCTTTCCTGATGACATCACCGTTGTTACTAATGATGCATTAACTAAACTGAGATGTTTTCACCAAACCGTTTGACAGTTTGACAGTTCGGTAAAGTTGGAGATATTCAGAGAGTCGAACTTCCGGGATCAATAAATAAGAAGTGAAACGTTTTTCAAACACAAATGATGGCTCTGACCGTAATATCATAGACTACGAGCTACAAGCACCAAAACCCCGATTTATTATACAAAAATAAACAGGGCGAGTGCGCAGGGACCGTCTGCAAATTGCAAGACAAGAGCAAGACTGCAAACAAACAAAAAAATCAATAACTCCACTGTTATACAGTACAGAGACTCCAAAATCATTACACACATCAAGGGGCTCCTTATGGTCATACTACAACAGCTATTTTGAAAATATGTGCCTTTTTATCATTTTGGTGGTTTTTAATGGTATTAATCATTAATATCTTCCTATATTAATCAATAACTCTACTGTTACACAAGACAAGATATTCATGATTAATACTAATGAAAGAATGACCATAACGAGACCCTTGATTGTGTGTAGTGATTTTGGAGTCTCTGTACTTGTTGCCACAGAGCCACGGTCCAGCCAATGATCTTAATCTAATCTAATAATCTTAAATACTGTGTCAGGCTGAATAAGTACAACATTGTAGTTTTAAAAACAACCACCCACTGCTTTGTACCTTTACGGAGCATCACAAGCTCGTTATGTGCCATGCACTCCTGGAAGTTTTAATTTTGGCTGTGCCTCTATAATCAGACACATTCCTATATTGGTATTTTTTATGTTTTAATTTTGTTTCGGCATTGTCATATAACTGATATTATAGTAAGACAGCATTCTGTGAATGATGTAAGTGTTCATGAGACAACAGAGGTCTGCATGAAGCCTGTGAACAAGAAGTGTTAATATTCCCTCATTTTATTTTACAGCTACTTGATCCTCAGTGGCAGCGACTGGTAGAAAAACAATGGCCGAAGGTAGGAGCGCCGGTATTCTCTCACACAGCTGTTACTCAAAAAAGCAAGAACATGCAACATGTTGTACAAATGTAGTGACAAATACATATATTTGATATATAATATGATGACATTATGATATAATATACAGAATGGAGTGTAAGAGAAAGAGTTAAATAGCTAAAAACAAAGCAATATCATAGACTACGAGCTACAAGGACCAAAGCCCCGATTTTTTATACAAAAATAAACCGTCTGATAAACCGAGCTGAACGAAGAACATTGATCTCTATGCGGGCGAGTGCGCAGGGACCGTCTGCAGATTGCAAGACAAGAGCAAGACTGCAAACAAAAATCAATAACTCCACTGTTATACAGTACAGAGACTCCAAAATCACTACACACATCAAGGGGCTCCTTATGGTCATACTACAACAGCTATTTTGAAAATATGTGCCTTTTTATCATTTTGGTGGTTTTTAAATGGTATTAATCATTAATATCTTCCTATATTAATCAATAACTCCACTGTTACACAAGAAAAGATATTCATGATTAATACCAATGAAAGAATGACCATAACGAGACCCTTGATTGTGTGTAGTGATTTTGGAGTCTCTGTACTTGTTGCCACAGAGCCACGGTCCAGCCAATAATCTTAATCTAATCTAATAATCTTAAATACTGTGTCAGGCTGAATAAGTACAACATTGTAGTTTTAAAAACAACCACCCACTGCTTTGTACCTTTACGGAGCATCACAAGCTCATTATGTGCCATGCACTCCTGGAAGTTTTAATTTTGGCTATGCCTCTATAATCAGACACATTCCTATATTGGTATTTTTTATGTTTTAATTTTGTTTCGGCGTTGTCATATAACTGATATTATAGTAAGACAGCATTCTGTGAATGATGTAAGTGTTCATGAGACAACAGTGGTCTGCATGAAGCCTGTGAACAAAAAGTGTTAATATTCCCTCATTTCATTTTACAGCTACTTGATCCTCAGTGGCAGCGACTGATAGAAAAACAATGGCCGAAGGTAGGAGCGCCGGTATTCTCTCACACAGCTGTTACTCAAAAAAGCAAGAACATGCAACATGTTGTACAAATGTAGTGACAAATACATATATTTGATATATAATATGATGATATTATGATATAATATACGGAATGGAGTGTAAGAGAAAGAGTTAAATAGCTAAAAACAAAGCAAACTGAGAATAGACACACAGTGTTTACGTTTACTCACTAGTGCATGATTGTGTCTGAAAGTAGTCCATAGTACATAACGCAGTATTCACTCATGGTATTTCACAACAGTCGGCCACACATCACAGAGCCCTGCTGGTTTTTAGGATTTCTTTAGCCTAAGAATTAAACTATATATTTGATTTACAGCCACAAACTTAGAATAACATCAGTCTTATCCTTGAAGGTCTTTTTCACTTAAAACAAAAAAAATCTGTTTTAAAGCCAGGAAGATGTATTTGAGTACATTAAGTGCAGCAAGAGCATTTGAGAAGTCTGAACCTATGTAATTCTATTTGTGTGTGTGTGTGTGTGTGTGTGTGTGTGTTGAAGTGTGAGTAGACATAATCAATTTTAATTTTCCATGAATTTGTTTCAGCTACGGGACCCTCGACAGGAGTTCCTGGTGTTGATACCGAGGGGGAAGATGAACATGGAGGTAATATGACGTCTTCACACCAAATGCCTTTCAGGCTGTCTGTGATCAGTCGCTGATCAGATTGTCTGGAAACCCAGAATCTGAATAGTATTTGTACTTCGTTACTTCCCACCTCTGATTAAGGACCTCATGATTTATGAATTTTAAACTGAGTTACAGATGTCTCTGTCCAAATGTAAAGCTAGAGGACAAATTAAGTGCAGCAAGGGCATTTGAGAGCTCTGTGTGTGTGTGTTTAAAAAAGTAGTAGGCATAAACACTAGACTGATCCATCATTGTGCAATTTTAATTTTCCAAAAATGTGTTTTCAGGTGCGGGACCCTCGACTGGAGTTCATGCTGGTGGTTTCAAGCAGCTAGGTGGACTGACAGGAGGTAATATGACGTCTTTTCACCAAATGCCTTTCAGTTTGTCTGTGATCAGTCGCTGATCAGATTGTCTGGAAACCCAGAATCTTAATTTGAAAAAACTCCTAATTTAACCGTTCGCCTGGCTCAGTCCCCCCCACCTCTGAAATCAAAATGTCCTCCTTGCACACAACATTATGTAAAAACATACGTACAGTATGTCTACTGTTTTTCCCCTAATTTACACTACAAAGAGTAAATATATTTATTATTTATTTTTGGTACATTGCTTAACAAGCATAATTTCATTTTGCAGTTGTGACCTGTTGAGGTGCAATAAATATCAAGAGTTCCAAAGGATATATTATTTTTATCAATCCACTCTATAAGCATAGTAATTATAATATCTCCAATAAAATTGTTTAGATTTGTTCACTGTGGATTTCTGTTTGTAATGTATTGAGGATCCATTTCATTATAATACATATATTTTAAGTTCCGTCAAAGAGGGATGGAGATGGGGTCCAAATGATTTGACACATCAGTATTTAAAAATGATTTGAAAGTAATGCAATAGTTACTTTCCAAAGTAACTAGTTACTTTTAGAATTTGTAACTCAGTAACTACTTTAGTTTCTTTCTGGGAGAAGTAACTAATACTTTAACTAGTTACTTTTTTAGAGTAACTTACTCAACACTGCTCCTGGCTTTGTGTTTCGTACTTGGACATTGATTTAATCAAATATTTAAAACCTGAGTTACAGACGTTTCTGTCTGAATATAAATCTACAGGACAAATGAAGTGCAGCAAAAGCATTTGAGAGCTCTGAGTCTTCTGTGTGTGTGTGTGTGTGTGTGTGTGTGTGTGTGTGTGTGTGTGTGTGTGTGTGTGTGTGTGTGTGTGTGTGTTGAAAATACTAGCAGACTTTTTAATTTTAATTTTCCTGTATTTGTTTCAGCTCTACCCAAGATTCCTCACGTTGATGCCAAAGATTCAGTGACGGGAGGTAATATGACGTCTTTGCACCAAATGCCTTTCAGGCTGTCTGTGATCAGTCGCTGATCAGATTGTCTGGAAACCCAGAATCTGAATAGTATTTGTACTTCGTTACTTCCCACCTCTGATTAAGGACCTCATGATTCATGAATTTTAAACTGAGTTACAGACGTCTCTGTCCGAATGTAAACCTAGAGGACAAATTAAGTGCAGCAAGGGCATTTGAGAGCTCTGTGTGTGTGTGTGTGTGTGTGTGTGTGTGTGTGTGTGTGTGTGTGCGTGTGTGTGTGTGTGTGTGTGTGTGTGTGTGTGTGTGTGTGTGTTTAAAAAAGTAGTAGGCATAAACACTGGACTGATCCATCATTGTGCAATTTTAATTTTCCAAAAATGTGTTTTTAGGTGCGGGACCCTCGACTGGAGTTCATGCTGGTGATTTCAGGTGGCTCAGTGGACTGACGGGAGGTAATATGACGTCTTTTCACCAAATGCCTTTCACTTTGTCTGTGATCAGTCGCTGATCAGATGGTCTGGAAACCCAGAATCTTAATTTGAAAAAACTCCTAATTTAACCGTTAGCCTGTGTGTGTGTGTGTGTGTGTGTGTGTGTGTGTGTGTGTGTGTGTGTGTGTGTGTGTGTGTGTGTGTGTTTAAAAAAGTAGTAGGCATAAACACTAGACTGATCCATCATTGTGCAATTTTAATTTTCCAAAAATGTGTTTTCAGGTGCGGCACCCTCGACTGGAGTTCATGCTGGTGATTTCATGAGGCATAGAAGACTGATGACAGGTAATATGACGTCTTTTCACCAAATGCCTTTCAGTTTGTCTGTGATCAGTCGCTGATCAGATTGTCTGGAAACCCAGAATCTTAATTTGAAAAAACTCCTAATTTAACCGTTCGCCTGGCTCAGTCCAAAGTTTAAAAACCTTCCAACCTCAGTAAGACGCAAAATCTTGTTGAATTGGTACAATAAAACCAAACTTTGGAGGGACGAGTTGTTCTCCTGTGCCTCCAGTCTTTATGCTATGCTAAGCTAAATGTCTCCTGGCTTTGTGTTTCGTACTGGGACGTTGATTTAATCAAATATTTAAAACCTGACTTACAGACGTTTCTGTCTGAATATAAATCTACAGGACAAATGAAGTGCAGCGAAAGCATTTGAGAGCTCTGTATGTAAGTCTTCTGTTGCAGTTCCTGAGGTTGATTTCATGGTGGAAGGTTTAGTGACCGGAGGTAATATGACGTCTTCTCAGGAAATACCTTTCAGGGTGCCGCTCTTCCCCTCTTCAGATCCACCCGTCGCTCCGCCTCAGTCCAAATATGGTCACGTCCGTTCACTGGTTGCAAAACCTCCAAGATGGCTACGGCCAAAATGCCGACCTCGAGGCTTCAGAACTGTAGTCCACAACCCTACGGGTGACGTCATCACGACGACGTCCGCAGGAAATCACACAAGCCAGGAAGTGAAGTGATCTGAACCGAGGGGAGAGAGGAGTGACAAAATAAAACAGGAAAGACTAAACATGAATGAGTGATTTGAATCTCCGAACCGAATGTCAGGGCGAACTATGCAAACATATCTCGTTGATATTGTACAGTGTTACGTAAGAAAAGGGAAAGTACGTCAGCTAAAGTAGACTCACGTTGTTCCTGCACAGTAAAAGTCCCATAAGGACGGATCAGATAAGCCTGATTGGTCTATTCGTCTCTGGGGGCGTGTACCAAAGTTTGATTGACACTTGTCTGGCCTTGCACGTTTGGCCCATGAAAGTTCCCTTTGAATTGACCAGGTGGAGACGATGGCGTCTGTTATAGAGCTTGGAAACGCTGGCTGATTTGAGTCAGAAAATCAAGAGCTTCAAGAAGTTCTCAGTGAAACCGACCTCCACAAACGTTCCACAGACATTCCATAGATGGAGACAACAGAAATACAGGACACAGGCTTTTTATGGTGTTAATCTGCAGCCAACAGTCTGTGAGCCGATCAGGGAGGTTTGAGAGTATATGAAGTGATTTGCTCTGGTATAGAGGTTGTCAGACAGCAGACCAAAAGGTAAAAGACCAAAAACTAGCCCTTAAAGGATCCGCATGACATTAAGACATTTATATAGCAGCAAACAACGATTTGCTATGAAGAGATAGTGGAGTAAAAGTACAGATATGTTTGAAAATGTAGGGAGTAACAGTAAAACGTTGTCCATGAAATAAATACTAAAGTACAGATACCTGAAAATTCTACTTAAGTTTACTTCCCACCTCTGATTAAGGACCTAATGATTCAAACAAAGACTATTCAGGTGTTCGTACTGGGAGGTTGATTTAATCTAATAATTAAAAAAGATTATTATAAAGAGTTAGAAGTCTCAGTCTGAATGTAAATCTATAGGAAGAATTAAGTGCAGCGAGAGCATTTGAGACGTTTATCAGGTGAAACCGGTAATTGATCTTTATGATATTAATAAGGAGATTTTCAGTTTATTTTGCATTGACATGTAACATTTTAATTCTTCTATTCTGACAGTGATTATGTGATCATTTTACATTTCCTCTTTCTTCAGAGCGATACTGTGTGGATGAACATTGTCCTGTGCTGATCCAGAAGGTGAGTGATGTAACGTCTGACTTGGATTCTAAAACAATGGATTCGTCTACATTGATTGGTCTTTTCTCTGTTTTAGATCATTAACTGCATCTCTTTGGGTTTTGGGCTGTTGGTCAGACAAAACATTTGAAGATATCAATGTAGATGTAAGGGAATTGTGATGGGTACCTTTAACCATTTTCTGAAATATTATAGACCAAATTATATAACTAAAGTTAATAAATGAAGGGAAGAATCGACAGATTCATCAATAATAGAACTGGTACTGTATATAATAAAGGTTCTGGTACTGTTGTCAATCACAACAGAGCAAAGACAACCGTTGGGCTGAATGTTATTTCGCCTGGAAAAATAGTTCCTTACAAGAACTGAATTTAAAGCTAGAAGGAGGATTTTAACTACGAGGTGGGTTTTAACTAAACTTGACATTTTCAGGTAAATTCTGTAACGTTTATTGAATATGAACAAAATGTAAACAAACTGTAAACAGATGACCGATGTTGTTGATGGACAGTGACATGTAGTAACACTGGTATGATCCTTTAAGCAGGTAATAAAATAAAAGTCAGGAACCCGTTAACAGAAATACAGTAGTTATAAAAGAGAAGTTGCCAAAGAAATATGTACATCTACATCAGTAAACAGTCAAGTGGACAAACATCAGTTGTTTCACTATCTTGTGAAGTTTGGATGATGTTCTCCACATCCATGTTTCTAAAACAGACATTGATGATATTTAAAGAGTAAAATCTATAATCATCCCAGCAGAGAAATTTAACTTTTGCTTCATGAACATTTCCTTTGAATTTTCCAGGTGGAGACGGCGGCGTCTTTTATAGAGCTGCTTTTGGAAACGCTGGCTGATTTGAGTGACGGGGAGCTTGGGGATTTCAAGAAGGTCCTCTCGTCTCAAACTGACTTCCGTCAGTTTGGGCTCCCATCCATGATGTTTAAGATAACAGGACATCAGGACATGGTGTTTGTAATGGTGTTGTGCTACAACGAAGAGGCTGTGAATAAGACCAAGGAGGTTTTGAAGAAGATCAACAGGACTGATCTGGTGCAGAGGCTGTCAGACAGCAGCTCAGGACCCAAAAGTAATAACAATAAAGACAAAAACATGTCAAAATCCCCAAAATGTTGAATCAATGACTTTTACCACTTTTCCCCTCAGAGCAAGACTCAGGTGAACACCGGTCTGGATTGGTCAGGAAAGTGAGTAATGTTACATCTGTCTGACTGAGTACAACACAGCTTTCATTCACCTAATGCAGGTTCATTCATGGACTACATATTTATTTAATGAACGTTATTTTTTCAGGTAGCGACAAGAGTAGCTGTTCAACAGCTGATTTTGGAAACCCTGAATGATTTGGATGATCTGGGCCCTCATTTATAAAGCTTGCGTACGCACAAAACGGGGCTGGAAACGTGCGTACGCCACTTTCCACGCAAATGTTGTGATCTATAAAAACCAAACTTGACGGGAAAGTGTGCGTACCCGTAAGCAAACTCTGAGGCATGCGTACCGGTACGCACATTCTGGAGACTGGAAGGGAATCAGCAGTAAACGTGAGAAGAACTATATATTTTTGATGACTCGCACACATTTAATTATACTCCATATCATACGTTAGATCTGCGTTATCATGATGAACTCCAGCAATGTTTTTGACGCTTTTAATGAGTGATAGTTTTTTTCATATTAACACCTTCTTTTAAAATCTGACTTGTATCTTAAATCAAAATCATTTTGAAATATTGAATCAGCGCTGTCACCGCAGGAGGAGGAGACGGCCCATTGCATGTACCTTCCATTAGATCCCTGTAGAACACAGCGGGAATAACTAAATATTCTCCTTATTTATGTGCATATATCATCAACACACATACATACAGCCATTAAGCCATCGTATACTTGTTACACTTTATCCTCGTTTTTAAACCACCAGAGCGCAGAGGAAATGCGCTATAATGAGTGCCACGCTCGTGCGCGCTCAGTCGTGGAGCGTGGAGAGCGCAACTTTACCGAACTTCAGGAGGCAGAATCTACCACCCGGCAAAGGTGGTAGAGACCCCAGCATGATGAGCCCGAGCCACGGCCCCGTGCCCGACTGGAGGGGTATCAACAGGGCGCAAGAATCCGTGAGGATGTCATGCTGCGTTTGTAATATAAGGAAGACAACAATCAATGTTCATTGTAAACGTATTATTTTATTAATCACAGTGCGCGTTTGCCGTAGCTCATCTGCAACGTTGTTGATGGCGGTGATTGTGTCTCGCTGAAGTTGCAGGACGGCATCAGTGAGCACCCGACCGCTTGATGTGCCATTCGTCCGGGGTGCGCTGCTGCTTTGCGCCGGACCCGGACGCTGTGCCGAGGGCCCGTCACCTTCACCCTCCTCACATCACCCTCCTCACCGTCACCCTCCTCTGAGCCCAACGCTGCAGACTCTGGAAGGACAGAAACGATTTAACGTTTTGTTTTATATACAATAAAAGTTTAAAATCTATTCACCCTTCTCTGGTCTCGCGTCTGTGTCTCCCTCCTTTTCGGACACAATCCCCGTCAAAGTCACATCAAAATCAAACTTCCTCAAATACTCTAGCAATACATTAAATCCATGTTAGGAGCGGAAAGATGTCATTTACCTTCAGATCACCGTCCGCTCGGTCCAGCTGACGCCGTTGACTGCAGCAGCAATGTGTTGCCACTCGCACTGCGTCTTTTTCTTCGTGATCCCGCTGCTGTGGCCACTAAATTAAATTATTGTCCGGGCCTCCACCTCCCCAACAAGTGTCTCTTTCTCCGTTTCTGAAAAGTTACGTTTCTTTGCTTTTTTCTGACCTGTCGCCGTGATTCACCACACGGAAACGATTGCATGCCGGCTCATTAACATAGTAAAATGTGGGCGTGTACAGGGCGGGATTCAGGTACGCACACTTGTAGGTGATCCTGTGATTTATAAAGGAAACATTGCGTACAGCTTGCGTGCGCACAGTTTTATAAATCGGATTTTTTTTGGCGCACGCAAACTTTGGCTTTTTGCCGTACGTACACTTTTAGTAAGGATCCTACGCACAGTTTTATAAATGAGGGCCCAGATGTTTGAGAGATTCACGAGGTTCCTGAGGTCGATTGTCCATCAGAAGGACCTCCGATCCTTCCCATTTATGATGACAGACATTTATAGTAAAGACAGAAGGATAACCGTGTATCTGATGATGGAGATCTACGGCCAACAGTCTGTGAAGTTAACCACGGAGGCTTTTAAACAAATGAACAGGACAGATCTGATACAGAGGTTACCAAAGCTCAGTTCAGGACTCACAGGTAAGACATGAGCCCCTTTACTCCGCCTTCTCGTTGCAGGATGATCACTCCTTCTTTCTTTTTGGTGTCAAAGATACAGAGACAGAATGGAGGCGTGGTGGCGGCGTTATGCCACAAAGTCCAGTATAAATGGTGCGATTGTAAAGATTAAAACAAAAACAACATAAACACGTGTCTAATAAATACTTTATATAGTTCATAATGAAAAAAAGCTAAATCTGATTGAGTTCTGTGTTTTGTACTGAAATTGTTTTCTTTTTTTTGAAGCATCTGTGTCTCATTAAAAGTGATTATTAGTGATTCAATTAGATTTGAATTGTGATTCAAATCTAATTGTTATTTAATGTCTTTTCTCCTCAGAGCAACACTTTGTGGATGAACATCAACTTACACTGTTGCTGAACGTGAGTGTGACTCTATTTTACATTTTAAATCATCATAAATGATAAAACGAACCAAACAGTGAGTTTCTTAAATTGCCTCTCACTGTTAATGTTGAGCTCTTAAGTAATAATGTTATGATGGAAAAGAGAGAAAACCATTTCTTTGAGCTCCTGTTACAGAAACATGATGCGTTGAGATCAGAAAGGAGTTATTAATTAACATGAATTAAAGGATGGAGGGACTCATATTTGACTTTGATGTTAAGAAATTAAAACACTCAATACTTCAAAAGAAAATGAAATCAGTAGAAAAGATATTAGTGTATCATTGTCTTGAGTGATCATGCAGAAAAAACTAATCTTGTAACATTTACACTTGACGTCTATAACACTGACAAAATGCAAACAAATTAATCTTTAACCGTCCCAATTGGGAAATTACACGTTTACACAGGATTTGAAACGGATTCTTTTGGAAACAGTGAAGACTTTGAGTGAGGAGGAGCTGGAGAAATTCAAGTGGTTGCTGAAGCTAACACTCTTCATGAAGAGGGTCCGACACATGAACTGGGAAACATCGTACGATGCAGACGAACTGGTGGAACAGATGGTGGAGACCTGTGGTTTGCTGTCTTGGGAGGTGACCATCGACATTTTAAGGGACATGAACAGGACTGATCTGGGGACGGGAATGTCCAACTCAGGATTCAAAGGTCAGAGAGAAAAATAGAAATATATTTTAGAATTCATGGTAACAAAGAAAGTAGTTAAAACTTTATTTAACCGCCCATGAAAAATGTTATAAAATAAATAAAAAGCACAGCAAAGCAATTTGAATCCAGCCTCTTTGATTTTTGGGAAGTCACTGGAATTAATTTGGTGTAATTCTTTTTTAAATATAAGTACAATGTACAGTAAAATACAGTACATGTAGGCCAAATAATCACATTTTGCTATTGACTTTAATCAGCACCTCTGTTACGATAAGATAAACCTTTATTAGTCCCACGGCGGGGACATTTACAGGATTACAGCAGCAAAGAGGATAGTGCAACAACAAAAGGCAAAACAGAATGTAATAAATAACAGATATTAAAAAAATACTACTATTTAAAAATGTAATCAAGGACAGACTGTGTAGTTGAGTTCACATTATTGTATAATAGAATATATGAAATTTTGTTATTGTACATGAATGACCATGAGGAATGGTTGAATAATTGACAGTTATTGGAATGATCAGGCTACTGGGTGCCGTGTTTATTGTGCAATATTATTGTGGATTTGTACACAATGTATATTAAATTAAATAGTTTGACACAATTTTCACATTATAATCTTATCAAAGGAAGTATTTGTTGCATGGCTTCTGCATTGAATAAGTAACGTGTTAATGAATCTGTTATTGATTTTAAGGATGTCATAAAGAAGAAGAATATAATGTTATTTTCTAATTATTTATTTATATTGTTTTGTTCAAAAGCAACCAAGTATTTTAAAGTCTGATTTGGAATCGGTCAGTAATTTTCTCTTTTCTTCCTCCTCAGAGAAATATCAGCTCAAGGATGTGAGTATCAGATGCACGTCACACAGCTTTCAGGTTTCAGGTTAGGATTGCTGTGGTTTGAATTCACAAGAAGGGTTGATCACAGATCACATAAGCACTATAATAATAACTAGAAAATTCCCCCGTGGGAAATTTTGAAAGGGCCACGGGGGCTACTGCCGGAGTGTATACAATACGATGAGATTCTTTGAGATTTCAAACGAGACGGAGTTGTTTTCGAGGCAAATACAGAGACTGCTTGCTGAAAAACTGTCCCTGAAAGGAACGTGCATCAGCAGTTTTGCATGAATTTTCCTCTAAAATGGCTCCGTCTCGTAACGTTACATTATTATCACATAGCGTGTGCAGGTCAAAACTTGTCCACAAAAGCGTTTTGGAGTTGTTGGATTGTGTATTTGATGAGTTTGATACATGTCACCGAGCTCAGCTGTCACTCAAGTACTCAGTACTACCGAGTACTACTGAGACTCAAGTACTGAGAACTACTAGGTACTATACTGGCAAACAGTTGAGTGCGAAGCATGTCACCGAGCTCACTCAAGTACTCTGTACTACCGAGTACTATTGAGACTTGAGTACTGAGAATTACTAAGTACTATGTATTGCTTGAAAAACTACAACTCCCAATGACTGCTCCTGTCGGCCAATCAGAGCGCACCTGCTGTCATTTCTGAGTGAGACAGAGAGAAATAGACAGACTTGTGTCTCCATTTTAAAGTTTAAATGGAGTTTCTAGGTGATGGAATGACTGAGCAGAAGATGTTTGACAAAAACAAAAATTGCCAAAATCTTCGCACCGTTAACGCCACAAGACTCTGCTGAAGACACTGATCACTTTTATTTTTTCCCAGTGTCAGAAATGTGGACGCTAGGGCGAGTTAGAAATGTGTGAGTTTCAGCGTTTCTTTGAAAATCCTTTTCTCGATTTGCATTGGATTGAATGGGGAGAAAAACAGATGTGGCCGCGCTTAGAGGTTGCTAGTTCAAATTCTGTAAATCTCACAGCACATTGTGAGAGACAAGACAAGTTTGTCTACAAAATTGGAAAATATCATGTGTTTAGAGTGAAAATCGTGGCCGGGAGGAGTTTGGAAAGGAAAAAAATCTGAAGTATTTCGAGGAGCCCTCACATTCTAAGCGATGATGTCACCCACTCTAACACAGAATGTTCCGCTCAATACACACCCATTATAATCTCTCCCAAAACGATCATGGTCATTGAACAGTTATTGATCAAAGAATATATGACCTATTGAAACGTGGATTGACACACCAATACACAAGACTTGTGTCTACAAGTTTAAATAGAGTTTCTAGGTGAAAGTATGCCTGAGCAGCAGACGTTTGAAAAGCTACAATGACTGCTCCTTTTCGTCCGTCCCATTCATTTCAATGGGAAATTTTCTGTGGTTTTTCGCGACTTACGTCTAACAAAAGCAATAGCACGCCGATCCCGATCGAACCGCACGTTTTGATATATAATTTGTCCTACAACTCTTAAAGCTCTAGGACTAGTAGCCCATCGAAATTCGTCCGGAAGATGAAAAATAAAAACTAGGAAAAAATCCACAGGCCCCGAGCACTGGTCCCCTCAGCTATTTCATAGCTGTAGGGGCCAGTGCTTGGTGCGATTGCCCTGTGGCCCTAATAATAATAATAATAATAATAATAACTAGAAAATTCCCCCGCTGGAAATTTTGAAAGGGCCACGGGGGCTTATGCCGGAGTGTATATACATTGCGATGAGATTCTTCGAGATTTCAAACCAGACGGAGTTGTTCTGAGACGTTTGACTGAAAAAACTACATTTCCGACTACTAAATGTAGTTTTTAGTACAATCCTGTCCACCAATCAGAGCGAACCACTCGTGTCTCCATTTTAAAGTTTAAATGGAGTTTCTAGGTGAAAGTATGCCCGAGGAGAAGACGTTTGACTGAAAAAACTACATTTCCCACTACTAAATGTAGTTTTTAGTACAATCCTGTCCACCAATCAGAGCGCACCACTCGTGTCTCCATTTTAAAGTTTAAATGGAGTTTCTAGGTGAAAGTATGCCCGAGGAGAAGACGTTTGACTGAAAAAACTACATTTCCAATTACTAAATGTAGTTTTTAGTACATTCCTGTCCACCAATCAGGGCACACCACTCGTGTCTCCATTTTAAAGTTTAAACTGAGTTTCTAGGTGAAAGTATGCCCGAGCAGAAGAAGTTTGACTGAAAAAACTACATTTCTCATTACTAAATGTAGTTTTTAGTACATTCCTGTCCACAAATCAGAGCACACAGCTCGTGTCTCCATTTTAAAGTTTAAATGGAGTTTCTAGGTGAAAGTATGCCCGAGCAGAAGAAGTTTGACTGAAAAAACTACATTTCCCATTACTAAATGTAGTTTTTAGTACATTTGTGTCCACCAATCAGAGCACACCACTCGTGTCTCCATTTTAAAGTCTAAACGGAGTTTCTAGGTGAAAGTATGCCCGAGCAGAAGACGTTTGACTGAAAAAACTACATTTCCCATTACTAAATGTAGTTTTTAGTACATTCCTGTCCACCAATCAGAGCACACCACTCGTGTCTCCATTTTAAAGTTTAAATGGAGTTTCTAGGTGAAAGTATGCCCGAGCAGAAGACGTTTGACTGAAAAAACTACATTTCCCACTACTATATGTAGTTTTTAGTCCCACTGACTGCTCCTTCCTGTCCACCAATCAGAGCACACCACTCGTGTCTCCGTTTTAAAGTTTAAATGGAGTTTCTAGGTGAAAGTATGCCCGAGCAGAAGACGTTTGACTGAAAAAACTACATTTCCCACTACTTTAGTACATTCCTGTTTAGTACATTCCTGTCCACAAATCAGAGTACTCGATAGTACTCGGTAGTACTCTGTAGTACTGAGAAATACTAGGTCCTATGTATTGTCAAACAGTTGAGTGTTTTCGCACTCAACTGTTTGCCAGTACATGTCACCGAGGTCAGCTGTCACTCAAGTACTACCGAGTACTACCGAGTGCTACCAAGTACTACCGAGTACTACCAGTACTACTGAAACTAAAGTACTGAGAACTACTAGGTACTATGTATTGTCAAACAGTTGAGTGGTTCGCACTCAACTGTTTGCCAGTACATGTCACCAAGGTCAGCTGTCACTCAAGTACTACCGAGTACTACCGAGTACTACCGAGTACTATCGAGTACTACTGAGACTCAAGTACTCAGAACAACTAGGTACTATGTATTGTCAAATAGTACTGTTTGCCATTACATGTCACCGAGTTCAGCTGTCACTCAAGTACTACCAAGAACTACCGAGTACTACCGAGTACTACCGAGTACTACCGAGTACTATCGAGTACTACTGAGACTCAAGTACTCAGAACTACTAGGTACTATGTATTGTGGTCGCCATGGTCGCCATGGTCGCCAGTACATGTCACCGAGGTCAGCTGTCACTCAAGTACTACAGAGTACTACCAAGTACTACTGAGTACTACCGAATGCTACCAAGACTCAAGTACTGACAAGTACTAGGTACTATGTATTGTTTGAAAAACTACAACTCTGCCAATCAGAGCGCACCTGCTATCACTTCTGAGTGAGACAGAGACAGATAGTCTCCATTTTGAAGTTTAAATGTAGTTTCTAGGTGAAAGTATGGCTGAGTTGACGATGGACTACATCTCCTACAGACTCCTCTTTCCTGTCCACTAATCAGAGCACACCTGCTGTGAGTTATGAAGATCAGAGCCCCACAGTGCTGTCACCATGGCAACGGCCCTCTCTGCGTGTGTGTAACTGTTTTGGAGCGTCTCTCTGCCTCTCACTATCGCTCCATTCCGGCTTTGCGGGCGCTCCGAACAAAAGCTTGCCACGCTCACACCGAAACTCCCATCGCCAAGATTTTCGCACCGTTAGCGCCACAAGACTCTGCTGAAGACACTGATGACGTTTATTTTTTCCTAGTGTCAGAAATGTGGACGCTAGGGCGAGTTAGAAATGCTGCTCGTTTCAGGTTTCTTTGAAAATCTGCTTCTCAATTAACATTGAAGCGGATGAGGAAAAAAATGGACTTGGCCGCGCTTAGAGGTTGCTAGTTCAAATTCTGTAAATCTCACAGAGTTTTTGAGCACATTGTGAGAGACAGGACAAGTTTGTCTACAAAATTGGAAAATATCACGTCTGTAGATTGAAGACTGTGGCCGGGAGGAGTTTGGAAAGGAAAAAAATCTGAGAAGCCCTCACACTCTAAGCGATGATGTCATCCACTCTAGCCCAGAAGGTTCCGCGCAATACACACCCATTATAAACTCATGATTTCTCCCAAAACGATCATGGTCGTTGAACAGTGATTGGTCAAAAACTATATGACCTATTGAAACGTGGATTGACACACCAGGACACAAGACTTGTGTCTACGTTTTAAAGTTTAAATGGAGTTTCTAGGTGAAAGTATGCCTGAGTAGCAGGCGTTTGAAAAACTACAATGACTGCTCCTTTTTTTCGCTCGTCCCATTCATTTCAATGGGAAAATTTCGCCCCGAGCACTGGTCCCTTCAGCTTATAGCTGTAGGGGCCAGTGCTCGGTGCGATTGCCCCGTGGCCCTAATAATAATAAAAACTAGGAAAAAATCCTATGAATAGCAATAGTGCTCGGGGCGAAGTCCCCGTGGCCCTAATAACTAGATAATTTCCTCTGGGGACATTTTGAAAGGGCCACAGGGGCTACTGCCGGAGTGTGTACATTATGATGAGATTCTTCAGAGATTTCAAAAGAGACAGAGTTATTTTTGAGGCAAATACAGAGACTGCTTGCTGAAAAACTGTCACTGAAGGGAACGCGCATCAGCAGTTTTGCATGAATTTACCTCTAAAACGGCTCCGTCTCGTAATGTTACATTATTATCACATAGCGTGGTGAATGTGAAGGTCACAACGTGTGATAATTTCTCCAAAAATGATCATGGTCATTGAACAGTGATTGATCAAAAACTATATGACCTATTGAAACATGGATTAATACACCAATAAACAAGACTTGTGTCTACTGTTTAAAGTTCAAACGGAGTTTCAAGGTGAAAGTATGCCTGAGCAGAAGACGTTTGAAAAACTACAATGATTGCTCTTTTTTTTCGGTCCGTCCCATTCACTTCAATGCAGAATTTTGCGCAGTTTCGTATTCTGTTGATAAAAGTAATAGTGCACCGATCCCGATCAAACCACATGTTTTGATATATAATTTGTAACGAATCGAAATTTGTCCGGAAGATGAAAGATAATAATAAGTAGGATATTTCGGTGCGCTTGCCCTGTGGCCCTAATAATAATAATAATAATAATAATAACCAGTTTATAAAAGGAAACAAATCATCACAACTTTAAATGCTTACTCGGAAGCAAAAGAATTAGCCTCTTATCACTACAGAGGATATATCATGTAAATGCCCTCTGATTGTGTTTAATCCCTTCAGGAAGTGCCATCAGTCCAGTTGAAGGTTTTGGAAACGCTGGAAAATTTCAACTACGATGAGCTTGAGAAATTCAAGCATGTCTTTCAGGTCAGTAAAATGGAGAAAGGCCTCCCAAGAATCTCCAGACAGAGAATGGAGCTGGCAGGCAAAGCCGAAATAGTGGAGCTGATGATGGAGACCTACGGCCAACAGGCTTTGGAGGTGACCAGGGAGGTTTTAACGCAGATGAACAGGAGTGATCTGGTGCAGAGGTTGTTGGACGTTAGGTCAGGATCCAAAGGCACGTTTTTTTTTTTGTTTATTACACTTTAATGCCTTTTTTTTCTTAAATCAAATTGCATGTGGACGGTCAAACAGCCATTTGAATTTGTGGTTTGAATAACGTCCGTTGAAGCACATGCTTCGATTAGATCAGATCAGTCAGTGTTTCAGCCATGCAAGGGGCTCCATGGTAACGTCGGTGTTTGTCCTTCGGTGTGACAGACACACTGGACCATTATTGGATGCATCACAATTACATTTTTTCCAGAGATCTTTGATGATCCCTGGACATTTCCCTCAAGTACCAGTGAACTCTTGCATGGAGTGCCAAGAAATGTTTTGTTTGTTGCTAATTATTCACTTGAAATATTTCAAGTTAAATACCAAATTAATCACATGACCTTATATATCAAAATAACAATTTGAAACAAATTCAGACATGTCTTCACAAGGGCCTCTGGGACGCATGGAGCCTGATGGTGGTGGAAGCGTTATGGTAATCCTCACATCAGTTCATCACTTTCATTTGTTCATTTATGTGATGTTGCAAATAGTCCCATCTCCACTTATTTCCAAACATCTGGTCCTCTGCAGCAGGACTGCAACGACTGGACTAAAGTTGAACCTGACGTGAACAGTGCAGATGCAGATGAGGCTCCGACGTACAGGTGAAAAAAGAATAAGGTCCTAAATCCTGCATCACAGCAAACTGGAACTATATTCTAGGGATATATGCTCATCTTTTTTATTTCATTTGTTATTTTTCCATGGCTTGCTGTAGTTTACAGTCTCACGCGGGAAACTTTGAATGCAGCGTCTCTGGCTTGCGCTGGGTCTGCAAGGAAAAGGTCAGCTTAAAGTATCAGTTCTGCTCTTGGGAAGGACATATGGAGAGGATGGAGTGGATGCAATACATGCCTGCAAGTCCCCTAATGGACATCACAGTCATCGCCGGGAAGCTATTTGAAGTACAGCTGCCACACTGGATCTGCATAGGTAAGTGGACCGAACGTGTGCTTTTAAAGGTCCCATATTATGAAAAACAGGTTTTCTCTGGTCTCTACACCTATAAACTGGTCCTCCCTGAGCCCGTCACCTCCCAGGATGAGGAAAACAAGCAATTCCTGCATGGTCTCTGCAGCCCACCCACTGGTAAAACGGCGCACCTACAGGCTGTTCAGATTCAGCTCTTGTTGTTACGTAACGAAAGGAGTCATTTGCATGCAGTGTTAATTTCGTTAACAAAAACTATGACGAAATATGTTCGTCAAAAGTATTTTTTCTATGACTAAGACGAGACGATGACGAGCTAAAAATAGATCCTTGATGATAAAAACTATGACGAGATGTCTGCTTCGTTTTCGTTAACGAGACGGGACGGGACTAAAATGTTTATGGTGTGTTCTACGGACATTAAAAAAAACATGCGTTTTTTTCCTCTTAAACTAGAGAAACGGGCCTAAACAACGAAACCCTGCGTGCCCATGTGAGCGATTTATTTCTGACAACAAAACGAATGCGTAAAGTTGTAAAGATGTGACTAGATGTCTCCTCGTCTCCGTGGCGCATTTCTCCGTTTTGTTATGTATATCGATCAGTATTTTCATCCGCCATCTTGCTCGTGACGTATAGAGTCACGTCTATGCATCGGACGCTCGTATTGGCTCCCGTAGCGGCTTTTACAGCCAATCGGAAAGCCTGATTTACGTTTGGCCGTGAGTCGTTGTGTTTGCCCAAACGGGAGACGAGTTCAGAGCAGAGCAAATGACGGTCAAAGAGTTATTGAAGTGATAGAGAAAGTTAAATACATAAATGGCACAGAAGAAGTACACTATATACACACATATTTAGGGCAGGGAGTGGAAAGGACCATTCCTGGCAACAAAACCGCCCATGGACACTACTCAAAATAATATCCATATTTCATAGACAGAAGCAGCTAGAAGCTTGATGGAATGGAATTGTCCTGTTGTAATAGCTACACATGCAGCCCATAGAAAAAGAATGAGACAACAAATTCAACATAGGCCAAGTTATGGACCGGCAGCTTAAAGCAGATGCATGGGGGCGGCAGTGCTAAAATGGGACTAAAAGTAATGACTAAAAGTTGACCAAAATGTTTTTACTTTTCGTCGACTAAAACTAGACTAAAACTATGCGGGTAAACAATGACTAAAATGTGACTAAAACTAATAAGCATTTTCTAAGACTAAGACTAAATCTAAAATAGCTGCCAAAATTAACACTGTTTGCATGGCCCAAAAGCACGGTGAGCACGGACGGAGAGCGCAGCCCGTGATCCGGCTGGTGCTCCGTGAATCAATCCCGGTGCGGGTGAAGCTGGAGACAATCCTCCCTGTCTCACGCTCTCTGGTGCGTCTTCGCTGCTGCCTCCGGTCGGACAGAACTCTGGGGCGCGTGTCAGACAGACCGCCGTGCACGACGGTCCGCATCTGGCCTCTTGCTTTTCATTTTTAATGACAGTGTGCCGGATACGGTCCGTGTCAGCTTCTATGTGTGTGCTAACCACTTCACATCGGGCTGCTTCAGTAACGAGGGTCAGTACAAAGCTGGCTTTGCCTCGACACTGGCCCTCGTAAAAGGATCTGTCTCAACCATACAGGACCAACAACTTCACCTGAACCACATAGGCAAGCCATAGAGATACATCCACCGTAAACATTGGAGCATGCTACTGCTCGCAGCATCATCTCCGTCTCTCTCCAAAAGAGGTGCAGGCACAGAACCAGCCTGTTCTCAGCAGAGCTCATTTGAGCAACTTTTAGACAGCTGAAACTCAGGACCACAGATGGGTTTGGGGCAATGCATATCAAATACAGTGTTGTTGGACCTCTGACAGCTGTGTGGAATTGATGAAAAACAGTATAATATGGGATCCTTAAATTCCAGACAGCATGAGTACAACAGCTGATGCAATCCTTATGTTATGTGCTCTTATGTTGTGCAGACGACAACCCTGAAATATGGGACAAGTTTGCAGTCCTGCACATAGAGGACTCTGGAGATGTCGTGGAGAAAGCGTCCGAGGTCACATCGCACCACGTCAAACTGTCCGAACCAGTTTTCTCTCCGAGAGCGATCCTGATGAAAGTTGGCTTTCCAGTGAAGATACTGTGTGATGTTTTAATATACAAGATCAACACAGCATTCCTCACACTCCATGTTTATCTGATCCCACGTGATCCTGGTCTAAAAGAGGTTATTTCATATCTTACTGTCACTAATGCCACAAATCACGTGATGAAAACGCTGTCCGTGCTGCGTTTTCATGTGTCTCGTGTTTTTGTCCCAACAGCAACTGGACAAGAGGAAATTATCCTACGGACACAAAATCATCCCAAAGCCGCCGCCACAGGAGTCCCTGAAAATGCAAGATCGTTTCATCCTCACAGCAGATTTCCACGGTGCAGAAGTTAAACCTAAAGTATGTTTGACTGAAATAAGATTATTTCAGTGCTTCAAAACTAAAATCAACCTTTTTATTTAAATATCTATGAACAATGTGAGCGTTATGTTGTTATGAATATTTAAATAACACATTTAAATATCTGAAATCATGACATTTTACCAATATTTGGCAGTTGTATTCATCATTTTTTTTTTTTACCCTTTCTGTTCTATGTCTTTGATTTTGATGAGAAAACGAAAAAAACTTACTAATCGCTGTTGCAAACTCCGGATGCTGAAAGTCTAACTTCCTTTTCCCATATTTTATTTTTTTTCCTAAGGACATACAGCTCATATATAACAGCAGTATCCCAAGTTTCTTCGAAGTGTTCATAAGAAATCCAGACGCAGACTTTGCACTCAAGCTCAAACACAGTAAAGAGCTTCAAACAGTATGGAACCATATGATTCGAAAAGGTCAGGTTTAAATAATATCACCGGAATTCATCTGCACAGCCTATTAAACACTTTTAACTGTCACTCAAATATGTATCATGAGTGAAGCCAAAATATGTCTCTTTTCTTTTCCTCCTTTTTCTTTTTCAGGAGAATACCAAAACACCGGTCACATACAAGGTAAGACACGGCTCAACGGTCTGACCGAAGAGTCGGTTTGGTCCAGGAGTGGGTTGATAAAACAGCAGCATATTAAATATTCATAAACAGTGTTTTAGTCAGAGTGTTATCAGGATGTAACCGTGCTTCCTATATGACAGTTGCAGACATCGCTGGACTGACGTCCTCCACACCTGCTTCCGGTGACCGTGAGTTGTTTTTAACACGAGACATTATATTAATATTTGAAATATTGGAACCAACATTTGTATGTTTATTAAGCATTGAGGACAAGGTGTTTCTATGTGTAATATTATGTTTGTATATTATGTGTTTTCATAATAATAAAAATAATATATTATTACAATTTAATTATAACATTTATATAAATATTGATAGTAATAATAATTACAGATTTAGCTTAACGTGTTGTATTGAGTTGTCGTATTGCATATTGAACAAACCCCTTAAAAAAATAATCAATTGTGCAAGAGAGAGAAATGTCTCTTAAAAGACAAATAAATAAAATTAAATAAAATTTGCATTCATATATATATATATATATATATTAGCACAATAGAGTGCCTTAGCTAAGATTAGCTAACATGAGCCATAGCTATAGTTACATATATAAATATATTAGCACAATAGCTAACGCCTTAGCTAAGATTAGCTAACATGAGCCATAGCGATAGTTACATATATATTAGCACAATAGCTAACGCCTTAGCTAACATGAGCCAAAAAAATAATCAATGTATTGTACACAGATGCACACTGTTGGAAAAAAACTGATAACCGGTATTATTTACAAGTCCAGCAGCAACAAAACCAAGTCACCATCCGTCTTGCATTTTGTAGCCTCCTTCAGCTCTCGAGTGTGAGCCGGTCCGATATTCACTCTCGTACAAGCTCTTTATTTGTCATGCTCCCGTTTTCTTTCCTTCGCCTCATCGGACATTATACTCCTCCTTTTCTTTGCAGGCTCTGCCATGACACCAATTTGAAAACTAGCTAGCTGCAAAGTATCTTCTACACACCTGCCGGGTGTTCACCCACTAATCTCCAGGCAGAGTCTCCACCTACTGGCTTTTGTAACGCTTGCCGTAAAGCAGGTCAAATTTGTATTCTCATTAGAACTACAAAAACACTACCCGACGAGGCAAGTTACATTGTGCGGTTACAGCCAATAGAGGGCTGCAGAGCGAATGCTGAAGTCCCGTTCACCCGGTTTTGAGGTGATGAACCCCTGAAACTATTTTGGAAACATTATTTTAAGGCACTAAATACTCTTTAGTGTTGCTTTAAAAGGCTTTTCGGCAGAAATCTGGTGCAGCCCAGGCCCTCGGGTTCCAACTGCATTTGGTGTTAGTAGTAGTATAGTAGAAGTATAGTATATAGTATCTATCTTCTCATCTTACTCTTGGCATGAAAGTGTGTCTCCCAAAAATGTCGTATCGTAGAAACTTTAGATGCAAGAGCTTTACAGAATTTGGAGAACACGTAACTTTGTTGCTGTAAACTGAACCCTTATTCTTTCAGATGTAGTTTAATGCCAGAGTTAGAAATCCACTATTTGATCATCAAAATGAACCTTTTCCTCTGAAGAAAATGTACAAAGTTGTAATCAGGCATTCCTCCTTCTTTCCTCAGGGGCTCAGTTTGTGGATAAACATAGACTCCAGCTGATCGAAAGAGTGAAAAACATTGGACCCATTTTTGATAAGCTCCTCGACAAAGGCATCATCCAACAAGAGATGTACGATGAAATCTTGGCTAGCCGCACTGATCAGGGGAAGATGAGGAAGCTCTACTCCGGTCCCCTGACTGCTGCCGGACCTGACGGCAAAGACGTCTTCTACGCAATCCTCGAGGAAAGGGAGACATATCTCATTGCTGACCTCAAGAAGAAGAAGTGAAATTCATCATCAGACCAAAAATACATTCTACCTGAACAGTTTTTATATAATCAAAGTGGGGGAGATATTCATTTTAATGCTACGCTAAATGTTTAAACGGAGCCGTTTCCTCTTAAATCCAATGAGATTTATACTTATGTGGTCCAGCCCCGATCAATCAATGAATTATCAGACAATCATGTAAGAAACGAACAAGTTATCATCAGACATGTTTTTATCCAACAAATGACAAATGGAATGAAAGTCTAGTTTAAGTAAATGAAAACATAACATAAGCTTCATTGAAACCAAATGTGTTTTTTTCACAAAATTTCATATATTATGAAACAAATTTCACAAATGTTTTTATATTTTTAAATTTATACATTTATAATAAAACCTTGATGAGTGAAGTCAAAATATGTCTATTTTCTTTTCCTCCTTTTTCATTTTCACAAGAAAACACCGGTCACATACAAGGTAAGACCTGTCTGTCTCTACATGTCTCCCTGTGATAGACTTGTTACCTATCTGTCTCTACATGTCTCACTGTGATAGACTGGTTACCTGTCTGTCTCTACATGTCTCACTCTGATAGACTGGTTACCTGTCTGTCTCTACACGTCTCCCTGTGATAGACAGGTTACCTGTCTGTCTCTACATGTCTCCCTGTGATAGACTGGTTACCTGTCTGTCTCTACATGTCTCCGTGTGATAGACTGGTTATCTGTCTGTCTCTACATGTCTCCCTGTGATTGACTGGTTACCTGTCTGTCTCTACATGTCGGCCCTGTGATAGACTGGTTACCTGTCTGTCTCTACATGTCGGCCCTGTGATAGACTGGTTACCTGTCTGTCTCTACATGTCTCCCTGTGATAGACTGGTTACCTGTTACCACCCCCGACCCTGAATACAGGATAAGCGGTGGACAATGGGTAGATGGGTAGATTTCTTAAATGTTATAGAAAGTGATGTCACCAGGTAGGCTGTTGACCTGAATCCAATTCTTTTTCTTTCCCTCTAGCCTCAGGCGATCACTTCGTGGATAAACACCAGTGTGATCTGATCGACAGAGTGAACAACTTTGAACCAATCTTGGATCATCTCCTGAGAGAAGTTGTAATCCAGCAAGAATTTTACGACAGAATGTCTGCCATTCCAACCACCCGGGAGAAGATGGGAAAACTCTACGGAGGTCCCCTGAATGCAGCCGGATGCGACGGAAAAGACATCTTCTTCAAAATCCTTGAGGAGAAAGAGCCGTTTGTTGTTGCCAGTCTCAAGAAGAAGAACTCATGAATACTGTGTTGAATTCACCTGTTTTCAGCATCGCAAAGCAAATGTCAGGCCAGACCCCCTACAACGGTTTAGTTTGTCACCTTTTCCAGCCTCATGAGTTTGCAGGTATGGGTATAGTAGTGTATCTGCTGCTGAGGTAGGAGTATCATATAATATATCAGTATTATTGCACTGTCACTGTCTCAACGTGTCATATAAAGCTTTTGCTAATGTAAATATCCACAAGCAAGAAATTAGCTCAAATTGTTAACACAACCTTGAATGTTGATATCAGCACAGGAACCACAGGGAGCCTTCACATGCACATCCTGGGGCAATAAAAGCCTACACACAGGTCCAGCAACAGGTATCGTTTACTGGTAGGAACCATGAGGAATTCCTAGTTTTACACCGTCAAGCTGATTAAAGTTACTAAAACATTGCATCTATGTTTGTTGTTGTGAGTTTGTCTCTTTTTGTTGGGTGAACCAGGGTCTAATGCAGGACTATAACGCCAAAATGGAGTATCCCATCCATAGTCATGGCAGGCCTATGTTCTGTTACCAACTGGTATGGAGTGTTTCTTCTTCTTTGAGGTTTATTGCTGGTTAGCAACAATAAATTCGCCCATCAGCGCCACCAACTGGTATGGAGTGTTTCTTCTTCTTCGTCTCTGTAGCTGTGTGTACCATTACCGCCCTCTGGCGGCCGTCCAGCATAGCAACACTGACACCTCCCGGTCTGCACGTCACAGCCAAGTAAACGGAGAAGAAGGCTCGAAGGGGAAGACACACTTCAAACACTTTTCCACTTTTCATGAGAGCAACAGAGTGCTGTCAACACAGCGATCAATGATTTGCCGCAATCATAAAAAGTGGACGGACTCTGACAGCTGAAGTTACGAGCTGTTTAAAAAAAGGTTTGTAAAACGACATTTACGTTTCTTCTTTTTGTTCTTTTCTTACTTTCACTTCCGTATTTTGAACTTCTTGTCGGATTTTAACGTTAAAACGGTGTGAGAACGCTTTCCTGATGACATCACCGTTGTTACTAATGATGCATTAACTAAACTGAGATGTTTTCACCAAACCGTTTGACAGTTTGACAGTTCGGTAAAGTTGGAGATATTCAGAGAGTCGAACTTCCGGGATCAATAAATCAGAAGTGAAACGTTTTTCAAAAACCAATGATGGCTTTGACCGTAATATCATAGGCTACGAGCTACAAGCACCAAAACCCCGATTTATTATACAAAAATAAACCGTCTGATAAACCTAGCTGAACGAAGAACATTGATCTCTATGCGCAGCCGGGCGAGTGCGCAGGGACCGTCTGCAAATTGCAAGACTGCAAACAAAAATCAATAACTCCACTGTTATACAGTACAGAGACTCCAAAATCACTACACACATCAAGGGGCTCCTTATGGTCATACTACAACAGCTATTTTGAAAATATATGCCTTTTTATCATTTTGGTGGTATGGTATTAATCATTAATATATTCCTATATTAATCAATAACTCCACTGTTACACAAGAAAAGATATTCATGATTAATACCAATGAAAGAATGACCATAACGAGACCCTTGATTGTGTGTAGTGATTTTGGAGTCTCTGTACTTGTTAATCAAAAACAAGTTTTTTTGTTGAGGTTGAGGTTGACCAATGGTGCAACTTGATCAGTCAGTTACTTTCTTACTTACTTACTGAGCCACAGAGCCACGGTCCAGCCAATAATCTTAATCTAATATAATCTAATAATCTTAAATACTGTGTCAGGCTGAATTAGTACAACATTGTAGTTTTAAAAACAACCACCCACTGCTTTGGACCTTTACGGAGCATCACAAGCTCGTTATGTGCCATGCACTCCTGGAAGTTTTAATTTTGGCTGTGCCTCTATAATCAGACACATTCCTATATTGGTATTTTTTTAATGGTTTAATTTTGTTTCTGCGTTGCCATATAACTGAGCCTTAATGTGTTTACCTGTTCAAATGATTGCTTTTCTTGGTGTTCTGATTGTTATAGTAAGACAGCATTCTGTGAATGATGTAAGTGTTCATGAGACAACAGAGGTCTGCATGAAGCCTGTGAACAAGAAGTGTTCATATTCCCTCATTCTATTTTACAGCTACTTGATCCTCAGTGGCAGCGACTGATAGAAAAACAATGGCCGAAGGTAGGAGCGCCGGTATTCTCTCACACAGCTGTTACTCAAAAAAGCAAGAACATGCAACATGTTGTACAAATGTAGTGACAAATACATATATTTGATAAATAATATGATGATATTATGATATAAGATATATAATGGAGTGTGTGGAAGAAAAACTGTCCAGGTCCAATTCTGTGGCTGGTTCAAATGAGGTTTAATCACTGACAGTGGAGAAAAGAAATTCACAGTGTATCCATGAAGATCCATTCTCCTGAATGGCCTGGCGAAGGTGGATTTATACAGAACATTCGGGAGAACAAAAGGGAAGGTGTCATGAGTGGATTTGCATTGAATCAACCCATGTCTCTCTGCAGAGGAAGAGACATCTGTGGATGTCTACAAGGTGTGACTGTTCTCGGGACAGCTAGACAATGTCACTACAGGGGTCACCCTTCGGGCCTTGATCAATGTATGTGAGACAAATGTTACGGAGACAGTTGAGGAAGAGGGAAAGATCAAAGAGTCTTTTCATCAAGACTAACAAGTCAACCACAATCAAATAGGGGCAGCAGGACATTTGATGTTCCGAGAGAAAGGAACATTATATGAGATACAAATAAGAATTGTAAGGTAACACATTTTCTTCTACAAGTGTAAGAGATGGGTTAAGCTAAAAACAACGCCAACTGAAAATAGACACGCAGTGTTTACATGTAGGCCTACTCACTAGTGCATGATTGTGTCTGAAAGTAGTTCATAGTAGGCTACATAACGCAGTATTCACTCATGAAATTTCACGACAGTCTACCGTTTTTAGGA
Source organism: Eutrigla gurnardus (assembly GCF_963514095.1). Lineage (NCBI taxonomy): Eukaryota > Metazoa > Chordata > Actinopteri > Perciformes > Triglidae > Eutrigla > Eutrigla gurnardus. Next base: position 24,145,038 of record NC_139937.1, on the reverse strand, counting down.
TTTCTTTAGCCTTTTTGAAGAAATAAAGCTATATATTTGATTTACAGCCACAAATTTAGGATAACATCAGTCTTATCCTTGAAGGTCTTGTTCACTTAAAACAAAAAAAATCTGTTTTGAAGCCAGGAAGATGTATTCGAATACATTAAATGCAGCAAGAGCATTTGAGAAGTCTGGACCTATGTAAGTCTATTTGTGTGTGTGTGCGTGTGTGTGTGTGTGTGTGTGTGTGTGTGTGTGTGTGTGTGTGTGTGTGTGTGTGTTGAAAACAGGAGTAGACATAATCAATTTTAATTTTCCATGAATTTGTTGCAGCTACGGGACCCTCGACAGGAGTTCCTGGTGTTGATACCGAGGGGGAAGATGAATATGGAGGTAATATGACGTCTTCACACAAAATGCCTTTCAGGCTGTCTGTGATCAGTCGCTGATCAGATTGTCTGGAAACCCAGAATCTGAATAGTATTTGTACTTCGTTACTTCCCACCTCTGATTAAGGACCTCATGATTTATGAATTTTCAACTGAGTTACAGACGTCTCTGTCCGAATGTAAACCTAGAGGACAAATTAAGTGCAGCAAGGGCATTTGAGAGCTCTGTGTGTGTGTGTGTGTGTGTGTGTGTGTGTGTGTGTGTGTGTGTGTGTGTGTGTGTGTGTGTGTGTGTGTGTGTGTGTGTGTGTGTGTGTGTGTGTAAGTAGTATAAACACTAGACTGATCCATCATTGTGTAATTTTAATTTTCCAAAAATGTGTTTCTAGTTGTGGGATCCTCGACTGGAGTTCTTGCTGGTGGTTTCAAGAAGCATATTAGACAGATAAGAGGTAATATGACGTCTTCACACCAAATGCCTTTCAGGCTGTCTGTGATCAGTCGCTGATCAGATTGTCTGGAAACCCAGAATCTGAATAGTATTTGTACTTCGTTACTTCCCACCTCTGATTAAGGACCTCATGATTCATGAATTTTAAACTGAGTTACAGACGTCTCTGTCCGAATGTAAACCTATAGGACAAATTAAGTGCAGCAAGGGCATTTGAGAGCTCTGTGCCTGTGTGTGTGTGTGTGTGTGTGTGTGTGTGTGTGTGTGTGTGTGTGTGTGTGTGTGTGTGTGTGTGTGTGTGTGTGTGCGTGTGTATGTAAGTAGTATAAGTAGTTTTCTGAGTCTCTGCCATTTCTTTAAAAAGAATCAACAAAAGCACATATCAGTGTCAATCTCTGGTGCAATCATCTTACATTCATATCACCTACATTATGGTTAACTTTGCAAGGGGGAAAGGCTTCCACATCAACAACACAGTCTTGATGCATTGCTTGCTGACATATTATGAAACAGATATAATCAGATCACTAAAATACTTTTGTTTTGTCAACACATTTTAATCATTTCCGAAAACAATAAACCTGAAAATAGCCATCGAAATAAAATGCTTGATTTGTAAGTTAAGACTGCCATCAACAAAGTATAAAAACATTCTCTCAGAGTTAAAGCTCTCCTTCAGTCAGCTCATATATGGCTGTGAGACGTGTGTGTGCTTGTGCGCGCGTCATCGATTGGGACACGGGGTGCAGTCGAATAGTCCAAAAATAAGGTCCTAACTCCTATTCCTAACTCCTATTCTTTGACCTCTGGGGAAAAAGTCACGGGGTTAAGGAAAGGCGATAGGAGAACTCAAAAGGACTTAGGAAAAATCGACCGCGGTGCTCAGAGAATCCGACCAGAGCTGCGTTTCAATAACGGTTTGAGTTGCCCTCGCTCACTCGCCCTCAGCCCTTGCTATGACGTCACACGGAGGCCACTTGGAGGGCGGAGGGAAAGTGGGCGGAGGGGGAGTGAAAGAGGTAAATGGAACACACCTGCCCTCGTTCACTAACAGCCCAGACCATCATGGATCAACCACACGTTGTTGGAGTAGCGCTATACTGCCTATTCCAAATTACACAAAATATGCAGAGACTCATTTCATTGAGACGAAGACGTATTCTGTGCTTGATGGCAATACGTCGGCTTATATACTTACACTTGTAAACGGTGGGCTCTGCCATAACTCTGCAACAGACAGTCTAATTGCAGAATTTAAGAAAATGAATTAAATTTAATTCATTTTCTACTTTCTTCTTTCTTCTTCTTCCTTGGTGGTGAATAGACAGCAGACAATGGTGTTTGAGGTTCATTATCGCCACCGCATGGACATATTTTTCGTGCACCACTGCAATGCATTGTGGTTGATATACAGCTCTGAAGTGACCATCGTTGTTCACTCGATCACTCAGCCCTGAAGGGTCGATCTCACGGAGTTCACTTCAGCTGTTCAGGGAAATGGAACAGCCCTTAAGATGGCGGCGGGGATTCCCCCGAGGGCAAGTGCTTAGGGCAATTGAGCGAGGGTGACTCAAAAGCTGCGTTTCAATAACAGTTTGAGTGGCTGTATATCACCCACAATGCATTGCAGTGGTGCACGAAAAATATGTCCATGCGGTGGCGATAATGAACCTCAAACACCATTGTCTGCTGTCTATTCACCACCAAGGAAGAAGAAGAAAGAAGAAAGTAGAAAATGAATTACATTTAAATAATTTTCTTAAATTGTGCAATTAGACTGTCTGTTGCAGAGTTATGGCAGAGCCCACCGTTTACAAGTGTAAGTATATAAGCCGACGTATTGCCATCAAGCACAGAATACGTCTTCGTCTCAATGAAATGAGTCTCCGCATATTTTGTGTAATTTGGAATAGGCAGTATAGCGCTACTCCAACAACGTGTGGTTGATCCATGATTGTCTGGGCTGGTAGTGAACGAGGGCAGGTGTGTTCCATTTAGATCTTTCACTCCTCCTCCGCCCACTTTCCCTCCGCCCTCCAAGTGGCCTCCGTGTGACGTCATAGCAAGGGCTGAGGGCAAGTGAGCGAGGGCGACTCAAACTGTTATTGAAACGCAGCCCATGCTCTCACTACTACTGCGGGGGAGGGGAATGTCCGGGCTCTGTCAGCGTTACCAAGCAACAGGCAGCTGCCTGCCACGCCTGACTGTAAATGCCGGGAAAAACGATCGGCCAAAACAGCAGTCCGCATCGGCCGATACCTATACGTTCAAAAAACGTAAAAATCGGCAGATAGTATCGGCCGGCCGATAAATCGGTCGATCCCTAGTATAAACACTAGACTGATCCATCATTGTGCAATTTTAATTTTCCAAAAATGTGTTTTTAGTTGTGGGATCCTCGACTGGAGTTCATGCTGGTGGTTTCAAGAAGCATAGTAGACGGAGGAGAGGTAATATAACGTCTTTTCACCAAATGCCTTTCAGTTTGTCTGTGATCAGTCGCTGATCAGATTGTCTGGAAACCCAGAATCTTAATTTGAAAAAACTCCTAATTTAACCGTTTGCCTGGCTCAGTCCAAAGTTTAAAAACCTTCCAACCTAAGTAAGACACTAAATCTTGTTGAATTGGTACAATAAAAACAAACTTTGGAGGGACGAGTTGTTCTCCTGTGCCTCCAGGCTTTATGCTAAGCTAAGCTAAATGTCTCCTGGCTTTCTGTTTCGTACGGGGACGTTGATTTAATCAAATATTTAAAACCTGACTTACAGACGTTTCTGTCTGAATATAATATATATGACATATGAAGTGCAGCGAAAGCATTTGAGAGCTCTGTATGTAAGTCTTCTGTTGCAGTTCCTGAGGTTGATTTCATGGTGGAAGGTTTAGTGATGGGAGGTAATATGACGTCTTCTCAGCAAATACCTTTCAGGGTGCCGCTCTTCCCCTCTTCAGATCCCGTCCCTCTGCCTCAGTCCAAATATGGTCACGTCCGTTCACTGGTTGCAAAACCTCCAAGATGGCGACGGCCAAAATGCCGACCTCGAGGCTTCAGAACCGTAGTCCACACACCAACGGGTGACGTCACCACGACGACGTCCGCAGGAAATCACACAAGCCAGGAAGTGAAGTGATCTGAACCGAGGGGAGAGAGGAGTGACAAAATAAAACAGGAAAGACTAAACATGAATGAGTGATTTGAATCTCCGAACCGAATGTCAGGGTGGAACTATGCAAACATATCTCGTTGATATTGTACAGTGTTACGTAAGAAAAGGGAAAGTACGTCAGCTAAAGTAGACTCACGTTGTTCCTGCACAGTAAAAGTCCCATAAGGACGGATCAGATAAGCCTGATTGGTCTATTCGTCTCTGGGGGCGTGTACCAAAGTTTGATTGACACTTGTCTGGCCTTGCACGTTTGGCCCATGAAAGTTCCCTTTGAATTGACCAGGTGGAGACGATGGCGTCTGTTATAGAGCTTGGAAACGCTGGCTGATTTGAGTCAGAAAATCAAGAGCTTCAAGAAGATTCTCAGTGAAACCGACCTCCACAAACGTTCCACAGACATTCCATAGATGGAGACAACAGAAATACAGGACACGGGCTTTTTATGGTGTTAACCTGCAGCCGACAGTCTGTGAGACGATCAGGGAGGTTTGAGGGAATATGAAGTGATTTGCTCCGGTACAGAGGTTGTCAGACAGCAGACCAAAAGGTAAAAGACCAAAAACTAGCCCTTAAAGGATCCGCATGGCATTAAGACATTTATATAGCAGCAAACAACGATTTGCTATGAAGAGATAGTGGAGTAAAAGTACAGTTATGTTTGAAAATGTAGGGAGTAACAGTAAAACGTTGTCCATGAAATAAATACTAAAGTACAGATACCTGAAAATTCTACTTAAATTTACTTCTCACCTCTGATTAAGGACCTAATGATTCAAACAAAGACTATTCAGGTGTTCGTACTGGGAGGTTGATTTAATCTAATAATTAAAAAAGATAATTATAAAGAGTTAGAAGTCTCAGTCTGAATGTAAATCTATAGGAAGAATAAAGTGCAGCGAGAGCATTTGAGACGTTTATCAGGTGAAACCGGTAATTGATCTTTATGATATTAATAAGGAGATTTTCAGTTTATTTTGCATTGACATGTAACATTCTAATTCTTCTATTCTGACAGTGATTATGTGATCATTTTACAGTTCCTCTCTCTTCAGAGCGATACTGTGTGGATGAACATTGTCCTGTGCTGATCCAGAAGGTGAGTGATGTAACGTCTGACTTGGATTCTAAAACAATGGATTCGTCTACATTGATTGATCTTTTCTCTGTTTTAGATCATTAACTGCATCTCTTTGGGTTTTGGGCTGTTGGTCAGACAAAACATTTGAAGATATCAATGTAGATGGTAGGGAATTGTGATGGGTACCTTTAACCATTTTCTGAAATATTATAGACCAAATTATATAACTAAAGTTAATAAATGAAGGGAAGAATCGACAGATTCATCAATAATAGAACTGGTACTGTATATTATAAAGGTTCTGGTACTGTTGTCAATCACAACAGAGCAAAGACAGCCGTTGGGCTGAATGTTATTACGCCTGGAAAAATAGTTCCTTACAAGAACTGAATTTAAAGCTAGAAGGAGGATTTTAACTACGAGGTGGGTTTTAACTAAACTTGACATTTTCAGGTAAATTCTGTAAAGTTTACTGAATATGAACAAAATGTAAACAGACTGTAAACAGATGACCGATGTTGTTGATGGACAGTGACATGTAGTAACACTGGTATGATCCTTTAAGCAGGTAATAAAATAAAAGTCAGGAACCCGTTAACAGAAATACAGTAGTTATAAAAGAGAAGTTGCCAAAGAAATATGTACATCTACATCAGTAAACAGTCAAGTGGACAAACATCAGTTGTTTCACTATCTTGTGAAGTTTGGATGATGTTCTCCACATCCATGTTTCTAAAACAGACATTGATGATATTTAAAGAGTAAAATCTATAATCATCCCAGCAGAGAAATTTAACTTTTGCTTCATGAACATTTCCTTTGAATTTTCCAGGTGGAGACGGCGGCGTCTTTTATAGAGCTGCTTTTGGAAACGCTGGCTGATTTGAGTGATGGGGAGCTTGGGGATTTCAAGAAGGTCCTCTTGTCTCAAACTGACTTCCATCATCAGTTTGAGTTCCCATCCATGATGTTTGAGATAACAGGACATCAGGACATGGTGTTTCTAATGGTGTTGCGCTACAACGAAGAGGCTGTGAATAAGACCAAGAATGTTTTGAAGAAGATGAACAGGACTGATCTGGTGCAGAGGCTGTCAGACAGCAGCTCAGGACCCAAAAGTAATAACAATAAAGACAAAAACATGTCAAAATCCCCAAAATGTTGAATCAATGACTTTTACTACTTTTCCCCTCAGAGCAAGACTCAGGTGAACACCGGTCTGGATTGATCAGGAAAGTGAGTAATGTTACATCTGTCTGACTGAGTACAACACAGCTTTCATTCACCTAATGCAGGTTCATTCATGGTTTACATATTTATTTAATGAACGTATTATTTTTCAGGTAGCGACAAGAGTAGCTGTTCAACAGCTGATTTTGGAAACCCTGAATGATTTGGATGATCTGATGTTTGAGAGATTCAGGAGTCTCCTGATGTTGATTGTCCATCAGAAGAAACTCTCATCCTTCCCCTTTATGATGGGACACAGTTATGTGAAAGACAGAAGGATGACCGTGTATCTGATGATGGAGACCTACAGCCAAAAGTCTGTGGAGTTAACCACGGAGGCTTTTAAACAAATGAACAGGACAGATCTGATACAGAGGTTACCAAAGCTCAGTTCAGGACTCACAGGTAAGACATAAGCCCCTTTACTCCGCCTTCTCGTTGCAGGATGATCACTCCTTCTTTCTTTTTGGTGTCAAAGGTACAGAGACAGAATGGAGGCGTGGTGGCGGCGTTATGCCACAAAGTCCAGTATAAATGGTGCGATTGTAAAGATTAAAACAAAAACAACATATTCATGTGTCTAATAAATACTTTTATAGTTCATAATAACAAAAAGGTAAATCTGATTGAGTTCTGTGTTTTTACTGAAATTGTTTTCTTTCTTTTGAAGCAACTGTGTCTCATTAAAAGTGATTATTAGTGATTCAATTAGATTTGGATTGTCTGAGTTATTGAATGTCTTTTCTCCTCAGAGCAACACTTTGTGGATGAACATCAACCTTCACTGTTGCTGAACGTGAGTGTGACTATATTTTACATTTTAAATCATCATAAATGATAAAACAAACCAAACAGTGAGTTTCTTAAATTGCCTCTCACTGTTAATGTTGAGCTCTTAAGTAATAATGTTATGATGGAAAAGAGAGAAAACCATTTCTTTGAGCTCCTGTTACAGAAACATGATGCGTTGAGATCAGAAAGGAGTTATTAATTAACATGAATTAAAGGATGGAGGGACTCATATTTGACTTTGATGTTAAGAAATAAAAACACTTAATACTTCAAAAGAAAATGAAATCAGTAGAAAAGATATTAGTGTATCATTGTCTTGAGTAATCATGCAGAAAAAACTAATCTTATAACATTTACACTCGACGTCTATAACACTGACAAAATGCAAATAAATGAATCTTTAACCGTCCCAATTGGGAAATTACACGTTTACACAGGATTTGAAACGGATTCTTTTGGAAACAGTGAAGACTTTGAGTGAGGAGGAGCTGAAGAAATTCAAGTGGTTGCTGCAGCTAACGCTCTTCATGAAGAGGGTCCGACACATGAACTGGGAAACATGGTACAGGAGTGCAGACCTACTGGTGGAACTGATGGTGGAGACCTGTGGTTTGCAGTCTTGGGAGGTGACCATCGACATTTTAAGGGACATGAACAGGACTGATCTGGTGATGGGAATGTTCAACTCAGGATTCAAAGGTCAGAGAGAAAAATAGAAATATATTTTAGAATTCATGGTAACAAAGAAAGTGGTTAAAACTTTATTTAACCGCCCATGAAAAATGTTATAAAATAAATAAAAAGGGCAGCAAAGCAATTTGAATCCAGCCTCTTTGATTTTTGTGATGTCCCTGGAACTCATTTGGTGTAATTCTTTTTAAATGTACAATTTACAGTAAAATACAGTACATGTAGGCCAAATAATCACATTTTGCCAACGGGGGAGGGTGCCTTTTTTCAAATCTGTCTCAGAGGCTCAACTGATTTTCAGAATGTAGACCATAGCTTTAAACTATATATTTGATTTACAGCCACAAACTGAGGCGGAGGTCAAGTGTTGAGTGAGACACACGAGCACGTTGTTGGTTTTGCTCTTTTCATTATTATTTTTTTGACCCTAAGAAGAAAAAAAAGTAGGATAACATCAGTCTTATCCTTGAAGGTCTTTTTCACTTAATACAAAAAAATCTGTTTTAAAGCCAGGAAGATGTATTCGAGTACATTAAGTGCAGCAAGAGCATTTGAGAATTGTCTGAACCTATGTAAGTCTATTTGTGTGTGTGTGTGTGTGTGTGTGTGTGTGTGTGTGTGTGTGTGTGTGTGTGTGTGTGTGTGTGTGTGTGTGTGTGTTTAAAAAAGTAGTAGGCATAAACACTAGACTGATCCATCATTGTGCAATTTTAATTTTCCAAAAATTTGTTTTCAGGTGCGGGACCCTCGACTGGAGTTCATGCTGGTGGTTTCAAGGGGCTCAGTGGACTGACGGGAGGTAATATGACGTCTTTGCACCAAATGCCTTTCAGTTTGTCTGTGATCAGTGGCTGATCAGATTGTCTGGAAACCCAGAATCTTAATTTGAAAAAACTCCTAATTTAACCGTTCGCCTGGCTCAGTCCAAAGTTTAAAAACCTTCCAACCTCAGTAAGACGCTAAATCTTGTTGAATTGGTACAATAAAAAAAACTTTGGAGGGACGAGTTGTTCTCCTGTGCCTCTAGTCTTTATGCTAAGCTAAGCTAAATGTCTCCTGGCTTTCTGTTTCATACTTGGACGTTGATTTAATCAAATATTTAAAACCTGAGTTACAGACGTTTCTGTCTGAATATAAATCTACAGGACAAATGAAGTGCAGCGAAAGCATTTGAGAAGTCTGAACCTATGTAAGTCTATTTGTGTGTGTGTGTGTGTGTGTGTGTGTGTGTGTGTGTGTGTGTGTGTGTGTGTGTGTGTGTGTGTGTGTGTGTGTTGAAGTGTGAAGTGTAGACATAAGCAATTTTAATTTTCCATGAATTTGTTTCAGCTACGGGACCCTCGACAGGAGTTCCTGGTGTTGATACCGAGGGGGAAGATGAACATGGAGGTAATATGACGTCTTCACACCAAATGCCTTTCAGGCTGTCTGTGATCAGTCGCTGATCAGATTGTCTGGAAACCCAGAATCTGAATAGTATTTGTACTTCGTTACTTCCCACCTCTGATTAAGGACCTCATGATTTATGAATTTTAAACTGAGTTACAGACGTCTCTGTCCGAATGTAAACCTAGAGGACAAATTAAGTGCAGCAAGGGCATTTGAGAGGCATTTGAGAGCTCTGTCTAGCTCTGAGCTAGTCTGCGGTCAGGAGTCCGCTACTTTGCGTTGGGAGTTTGTTCTGCCTGGTTCACGTCAGCTAGAAGGATTGTAATATCAGAGGTTTCATTTACATTAACGTTTGAATCGGTGTCCGTGTGCGTATGTGCGTGCGTGTATGTGTGTTTGGTAATTAGACGCAGCCAGGATGTCTTAAAAAAAGAAAAGTTGACATAAGAGACTTCTTTAGAAGTCAAAGTCTAAGTTACTCAAAGAAATGCGTTACACCCATCCTGCAACACCTTCACTGGCTCCCAATGAACAGCATATCCACTTCAAGATCCTCCTCATCATTTACAAAGCTCTCAATAATATGATCAATAAAATGTATTATTATTGTTGTTGTTATTATTACTATTGGATTAGAATTGGGTGATAATGTTTGGCTACATGATTTACAACCAGTCAAACCAAAAAAAGGGAACAGTAGACTTAAAAGAAGAAATAGAAAACTAGAAGAACTACTAGAAAACACACTGAACTGAAAGAGTTAGTTTTATTAAAAATACTTTTGTCCCCCGCACCTCTGAAATCAAAATTTCCTCCTCCCACACAACATTACGTAAAAACATACGTATATGTCTACTGTTTTTTTCCCCTAATTTACACTACAAAGAGTAAATATATTTATTATTTATTTTTGGTACATTGCTTAACAAACATAATTTAATTTTGCTTAGTTGTAACCTGTTGAGGTGCAATAAATATCAAGAGTTCCAAAAGATATATTATTTTTATCCATCCACTCTATAAGCATAGTAATTATAATATCTCCAATAATATTTATATTTTATATTTCTGTTTGTAATGTATTGAGGATCCATTTCATTATAATACATGTATTTTAAGTTCCGTCAAATAGGGATGGAGATGGGGTCCAAATTATTTGACACCTCAGTATTTTAAAAAAGTAACGCAATAGTTACTTTCCAAAGTAACTAGTTACTTTTAGAATTTGTAACTCAGTAACTACTTTAGTTTCTTTCTGGGAGAAGTAACTAGTACTTTAACTAGTTACTTTTTTAGAGTAACTTACTCAACACTGCTCCTGGCTTTGTGTTTCATACTGGGACGTTGATTTAATCAAATATTTAAAACCTGAGTTACAGACGTTTCTTCTGAATATAAATCTACAGGATAAATGAAGTGCAGCGAAAGCATTTGAGAGCTCTGTATGTAAGTCTTCTGTGTGTGTGTGTGTGTGTGTGTGTGTGTGTGTGTGTGTGTGTGTGTGTGTGTGTGTGTGTGTGTGTGTGTGTGTGTTGAAAATACTAGCAGACATAAACACTACGATCGTTTGAAATTGTGCAATTTTAATTTTCCTGAATTTGTTTCAGCTCGACCCAAGACTCCTCGCGTTGATGCCAAAGGTTCAGTGATGGGAGGTAATATGACGTCTTCTCAGCAAATACCTTTCAGGGTGCCGCTCTTCCCCTCTTCAGATCCACCCGTCGCTCTGCCTCAGTCCAAATATGGTCACGTCCGTTCACTGGTTGCAAAACCTCCAAGATGGCGACGGCCAAAATGCCGACCTCGAGGCTTCAGAACCGTAGTCCACACACCAACGTGTGACGTCACCACGACGACGTCCGCAGGAAATCACACAAGCCAGGAAGTGAAGTGATCTGAACCGAGGGGAGAGAGGAGTGACAAAATAAAACAGGAAAGACTAAACATGAATGAGTGATTTGAAGCTCCGAACCGAATGTCAGGGCGGAACTATGCAAACATATCTCGTTGATATTGTACAGTGTTACGTAAGAAATGGGAAAGTACGTCAGCTAAAGTAGACTCACGTTGTTCCTGCACAGTCAAAGTCCCATAAGGACGGATCAGATAAGCCTGATTGGTCTATTCGTCTCTGGGGGCGTGTACCAAAGTTTGATTGACACTTGTCTGGCCTTGCACGTTTGGCCCATGAAAGTTCCCTTTGAATTGACCAGGTGGAGACGATGGCGTCTGTTATAGAGCTTGGAAACGCTGGCTGATTTGAGTCAGAAAATCAAGAGCTTCAAGAAGATTCTCAGTGAAACCGACCTCCACAAACGTTCCACAGACATTCCATAGATGGAGACAACAGAAATACAGGACACAGGCTTTTTATGGTGTTAACCTGCAGCCGACAGTCTGTGAGACGATCAGGGAGGTTTGAGGGAATATGAAGTGATTTGCTCCGGTACAGAGGTTGTCAGACAGCAGACCAAAAGGTAAAAGACCAAAAACTAGCCCTTAAAGGATCCGCATGACATTAAGACATTTATATAGCAGCAAACAACGATTTGCTATGAAGAGATAGTGGAGTAAAAGTACAGATATGTTTAAAATGTAGGGAGTAACAGTAAAACGTTGTCCATGAAATAAATACTAAAGTACAGATACCTGAAAATTCTACTTAAGTTTACTTCCCACCTCTGATTAAGGACCTAATGATTCAAACAAAGACTATTCAGGTGTTTGTACTGGGAGGTTGATTTAATCTAATAATTAAAAAAGATAATTATAAAGAGTTAGAAGTCTCAGTCTGAATGTAAATCTATAGGAAGAATTAAATGCAGCGAGAGCATTTGAGACGTTTATCAGGTGAAACCGGTAATTGATCTTTATGATATTAATAAGGAGATTTTCAGTTTATTTTGCATTGACATGTAACATTCTAATTCTTCTATTCTGACAGTGATTATGTGATCATTTTACATTTCCTCTCTCTTCAGAGCGATACTGTGTGGATGAACATTGTCCTGTGCTGATCCAGAAGGTGAGTGATGTAACGTCTGACTTGGATTCTAAAACAATGGATTCGTCTACATTGATTGATCTTTTCTCTGTTTTACATCATTAACTGCATCTCTTTGGGTTTTGGGCTGTTGGTCAGACAAAACATTTGAAGATATCAATGTAGATGTAAGGGAATTGTGATGGGTACCTTTAACCATTTTCTGAAATATTATAGACCAAATTATATAACTAAAGTTAATAAATGAAGGGAAGAATCGACAGATTCATCAATAATAGAACTGGTACTGTATATGATAAAGGTTCTGGTACTGTTGTCAATCACAACAGAGCAAAGACAGCCGTTGGGCTGAATGTTATTACGCCTGGGAAAATAGTTCCTTACAAGAACTGAATTTAAAGCTAGAAGGAGGATTTTAACTACGAGGTGGGTTTTAACTAAACTTGACATTTTCAGGTAAATTCTGTAACGTTTATTGAATATGAACAAAATGTAAACAGACTGTAAACAGATGACCGATGTTGTTGATGGACAGTGACATGTAGTAACACTGGTATGATCCTTTAAGCAGGTAATAAAATAAAAGTCAGGAACCCGTTAACAGAAATACAGTAGTTATAAAAGAGAAGTTGCCAAAGAAATATGTACATCTACATCAGTAACCAGTCAAGTGGACAAACATCAGTTGTTTCACTATCTTGTGAAGTTTGGATGATGTTCTCCACATCCATGTTTCTAAAACAGACATTGATGATATTTAAAGAGTAAAATCTATAATCATCCCTGCAGAGAAATGTAACTTTTGCTTCATGAACATTTCCTTTGAATTTTCCAGGTGGAGACGGCGGCGTCTTTTATAGAGCTGCTTTTGGAAACGCTGGCTGATTTGAGTGACGGGGAGCTTGGGGATTTCAAGAAGGTCCTCTCGTCTCAAACTGACTTCCATCAGTTCAAGTTCCCATCCATGCTGTTTAAGATAACAGGACATCAGGACATGGTGTTTGTAATGGTGTTGCACTACAACGAAGAGGCTGTGAATAAGACCAAGGAGGTTTTGGAGGAGATCAACAGGACTGATCTGGTGCAGAGGCTGTCAGACAGCAGCTCAGGACCCAAAAGTAATAACAATAAAGACAAAAACATGTCAAAATCCCCAAAATGTTGAATCAATGACTTTTACCACATTTCCCCTCAGAGCAAGACTCAGGTGAACACCGGTCTGGATTGATCAGGATAGTGAGTAATGTTACATCTGTCTGACTGAGTACAACACAGCTTTCATTCACCTAATGCAGGTTCATTCATGGTTTACATATTTATTTAATGAACGTATTATTTTTAAGGTAGCGACAAGAGTAGCTGTTCAACAGCTGATTTTGGAAACCCTGAATGATTTGGATGATCTGAGGTTTGAGGAATTCAGGAGGTTCCTGATGTTGATTGTCTATCAGAAGAAACTCTCATCCTTCCCCTTTATGGGGCGACACAGTTATAAGAAAGACAGAAGGATGACCGTGTATCTGATGATGGAGACCTACGGCCAACAGTCTGTGGAGTTAACCACGGAGGCTTTTAAACAAATGAACAGGACAGATCTGATACAGAGGTTACCAAAGCTCAGTTCAGGACTCACAGGTAAGACATGAGCCCCTTTACTCCGCCTTCTCGTTGCAGGATGATCACTCCTTCTTTCTTTTTGGTGTCAAAGGTACAGAGACAGAATGGAGGCGTGGTGGCGGCGTTATGCCACAAAGTCCAGTATAAATGGTGCGATTGTAAAGATTAAAACAAAAACACAACATAATCATGTGTCTAATAAATACTTTTTATAGTCCATAATAAAAAAAGGTAAATCTGATTGAGTTCTGTGTTTTGTAATGAAATTGTTTTCTTTCTTTTGAAGCAACTGTGTCTCATTAAAAGTGATTATTAGTGATTCAATTAGATTTGAATTGTCTGAGTTATTTAATGTCTTTTCTCCTCAGAGCAACACTTTGTGGATAAACATCAACCTTCACTGTTGCTGAACGTAAGTGTGACTATATTTTACATTTTAAATCATCATAAATGATAAAACAAACCAAACAGTGAGTTTCTTAAATTGCCTCTCACTGTTAATGTTGAGCTCTTAAGTAATAATGTTATGATGGAAAAGAGAGAAAACCATTTCTTTGAGCTCCTGTTACAGAAACATGATGCGTTGAGATCAGAAAGGAGTTATTAATTAACATGAATTAAAGGATGGAGGGACTCATATTTGACTGTGATGTTAAGAAATAAAAACACTTAATACTTCAAAAGAAAATGAAATCAGTAGAAAAGATATTAGTGTTTCATTGTCTTGAGTGATCATGCAGAAAAAACTAATCTTATAACATTTACACTCGACGTCTATAACACTGACAAAATGCAGATAAATTAATCTTTAACCGTCCCAATTGGGAAATTACACGTTTACACAGGATTTGAAACGGATTCTTTTGGAAACAGTGAAGACTTTGAGTGAGGAGGAGCTGAAGAAATTCAAGTGGTTGCTGAAGCTAACGCTCTTCACGAAGAGGGTCCGATACATGAACTGGGAAACATGGTACAGCGCAGACCTACTGGTGAAACTGATGGTGGAGACCTGTGGTTTGCAGTCTTGGGAGGTGACCATCAACATCTTAAGGGACATGAACAGGACTGATCTGGTGACGGGAATGTCCAACTCAGGAGTCAAAGGTCAGAGAGAAAAATAGAAATATATTTTAAAGAAAGTGGTTAAAACTTTATTTGTTTTAAAATAAATAAAAAGGGCGGCAAAGCAATAACATGCAGCATCAGCCAATTGAATCCAGCCTCTTTGATTTTTGTGATGTCACTGGAATTGATTTGGTGTAATTCTTTTTAAATGTACAATTTACAGTAAAATACAGTACATGTAGGCCAAATAATCACATTTTGCCAATGGGGGAGGGTGCCTTTTTTCAAATCTGTCTCAGAGGCTCAACTGATTTTCAGAATGTAGACCATAGCTTGAAACTATATATTTGATTTACAGCCACAAACTGAGGCGGAGGTCAAGTGTTGAGTGAGACACACGAGCACGTTGTTGGTTTTGCTCTTTTCATTATGATTTTTTTGACCGTAAGAAAAAAAAAGTAGAATAACATCAGTCTTATCCTTGAAGGTCTTTTTCACTTAAAACAAAAAAATCTGTTTTAAAGCCAGGAAGATGTATTCGAGTACATTAAGTGCAGCAAGAGCATTTGAGAAGTCTGAACCTATGTAAGTCTATTTGTGTGTGTGTGTGTGTGTGTGTGTGTGTGTGTGTGTGTGTGTGTGTGTCTGTGTGTGTTGAAGTGTGAGTAGACATAAGCAATTTTAATCTTCCATGAATTTGTTTCAGCTACGGGACCCTCGACAGGAGTTCCTGGTGTTGAAACCGAGGGGGAAGATGAACATGGAGGTAATATGACGTCTTCACACCAAATGCCTTTCAGGCTGTCTGTGATCAGTCGCTGATCAGATTGTCTGGAAACCCAGAATCTGAATAGTATTTGTACTTCGTTACTTCCCACCTCTGATTAAGGACCTCATGATTTATGAATTTTAAACTGAGTTACAGACGTCTCTGTCCGAATGTAAACCTAGAGGACAAATTAAGTGCAGCAAGGGCATTTGAGAGTGTGTGTGTGTGTGTGAGTGTGTGTGTGTGTGTGTGTGTGTGTGTGTGTGTGTGTGTGTGTGTGTGTGTGTGTGTGTGTGTGTGTGTGTGTGTTTAAAAAAGTAGTAGGCACAAACACTAGACTGATCCATCATTGTGCAATTTTAATTTTAAGGTGCGGGACCCTCGACTGGAGTTCATGCTGGTGGTTTCAAGGGGCTCAGTGGACTGATGAGAGGTAATATGACGTCTTTGCACCAAATGCCTTTCACTTTGTCTGTGATCAGTCGCTGATCAGATTGTCTGGAAACCCAGAATCTTAATTTGAAAAAAAACTCCTAATTTAACCGTTCGCCTGGCTCAGTCCAAAGTTTAAAAACCTTCCAACCTCAGTAAGACGCTAAATCTTGTTGAATTGGTACAATAAAAACAAACTTTGGAGGGATGAGTTGTTCTCCTGTGCCTCCAGTCTTTATGCTAAGCTAAGCTAAATGTCTCCTGGCTTTGTGTTTCGTACTGGGACGTTGATTTAATCAAATATTTAAAACCTGAGTTACAGACGTTTCTGTCTGAATATAAATCTACAGGACAAATGAAGTGCAGCGAAAGCATTTGAGAGCTCTGTATGTAAGTCTTCTGTTGCAGTTCCTAAGGTTGATTTCATGGTGGAAGGTTTAATGACCGGAGGTAATATGACGTCTTCTCAGCAAATACCTTTCAGGGTGCCGCTCTTCCCCTCTTCAGATCCACCCGTCCCTCTGCCTCAGTCCAAATATGGTCACGTCCGTTCACTGGTTGCAAAACCTCCAAGATGGCTACGGCCAAAATGCTGACCTCGAGGCTTCAGAACCGTAGTCCACACACCAACGGGTGACGTCACCACGACGACGTCCGCAGGAAATCACACAAGCCAGGAAGTGAAGTGATCTGAACCGAGGGGAGAGAGGAGTGACAAAATAAAACAGGAAAGACTAAACATGAATGAGTGATTTGAAGCTCCGAACCGAATGTCAGGGCGAACTATGCAAACATATCTCGTTGATATTGTACAGTGTTACGTAAGAAAAGGGAAAGTACGTCAGCTAAAGTAGACTCACGTTGTTCCTGCACAGTAAAAGTCCCATAAGGACGGATCAGATAAGCCTGATTGGTCTATTCGTCTCTGGGGGCGTGTACCAAAGTTTGATTGACACTTGTCTGGCCTTGCACGTTTGGCCCATGAAAGTTCCCTTTGAATTGACCAGGTGGAGACGATGGCGTCTGTTATAGAGCTTGGAAACGCTGGCTGATTTGAGTCAGAAAATCAAGAGCTTCAAGAAGATTCTCAGTGAAACCGACCTCCACAAACGTTCCACAGACATTCCATAGATGGAGACAACAGAAATACAGGACACGTGCTTTTTATGGTGTTAACCTGCAGCCGACAGTCTGTGAGACGATCAGGGAGGTTTGAGAGAATATGAAGTGATTTGCTCCGGTACAGAGGTTGTCAGACAGCAGACCAAAAGGTAAAAGACCAAAAACTAGCCCTTAAAGGATCCGCATGACATTAAGACATTTATATAGCAGCAAACAACGATTTGCTATGAAGAGATAGTGGAGTAAAAGTACAGATATGTTTAAAATGTAGGGAGTAACAGTAAAACGTTGTCCATGAAATAAATACTAAAGTACAGATACCTGAAAATTCTACTTAAGTTTACTTCCCACCTCTGATTAAGGACCTAATGATTCAAACAAAGGCTATTCAGGTGTTCGTACTGGAGGTTGATTTAATCTAATAATTAAAAAAGATTATTATAAAGAGTTAGAAGTCTCAGTCTGAATGTAAATCTATAGGAAGAATTAAGTGCAGCGAGAGCATTTGAGACGTTTATCAGGTGAAACCGGTAATTGATCTTTATGATATTAATAAGGAGATTTTCAGTTTATTTTGCATTGACATGTAACATTCTAATTCTTCTATTCTGACAGTGATTATGTGATCATTTTACATTTCCTCTCTCTTCAGAGCGATACTGTGTGGATGAACATTGTCCTGTGCTGATCCAGAAGGTGAGTGATGTAACGTCTGACTTGGATTCTAAAACAATGGATTCGTCTACATTGATTGATCTTTTCTCTGTTTTACATCATTAACTGCATCTCTTTGGGTTTTGGGCTGTTGGTCAGACAAAACATTTGAAGATATCAATGTAGATGTAAGGAAATTGTGATGGGTACCTTTAACCATTTTCTGAAATATTATAGACCAAATTATATAACTAAAGTTAATAAATGAAGGGAAGAATCGACAGATTCATCAATAATAGAACTGGTACTGTATATAATAAAGGTTCTGGTACTGTTGTCAATCACAACAGAGCAAAGACAGCCGTTGGGCTGAATGTTATTACGCCTGGAAAAATAGTTCCTTACAAGAACTGAATTTAAAGCTAGAAGGAGGATTTTAACTACGAGGTGGGTTTTAACTAAACTTGACATTTTCAGGTAAATTCTGTAACGTTTATTGAATATGAACAAAATGTAAACAAACTGTAAACAGATGACCGATGTTGTTGATGGACAGTGACATGTAGTAACACTGGTATGATCCTTTAAGCAGGTAATAAAATAAAAGTCAGGAACCTGTTAACAGAAATACAGTAGTTATAAAAGAGAAGTTGCCAAAGAAATATGTACATCTACATCAGTAACCAGTCAAGTGGACAAACATCAGTTGTTTCACTATCTTGTGAAGTTTGGATGATGTTCTCCACATCCATGTTTCTAAAACAGTCATTGATGATATTTAAAGAGTAAAATCTATAATCATCCCAGCAGAGAAATTTAACTTTTGCTTCATGAACATTTCCTTTGAATTTTCCAGGTGGAGACGGCGGCGTCTTTTATAGAGCTGCTTTTGGAAACGCTGGCTGATTTGAGTGACGGGGAGCTTGGGGATTTCAAGAAGGTCCTCTCGTCTCAGACTGACTATCGTCAGTTTGGGCTCCCATCCATGCTGTTTAAGATAACAGGACATCAGGACATGGTGTTTCTAACGGTGTTGTACTACAACGAAGAGGCTGTGAATAAGACCAAGGAGGTTTTGGAGGAGATCAACAGGACTGATCTGGTGCAGAGGCTGTCAGACAGCAGCTCAGGACCCAAAAGTAATAACAATAAAGACAAAAACATGTTAAAATCCCCAAAATGTTGAAT
The DNA here is from genome assembly GCF_963514095.1 of Eutrigla gurnardus. Taxonomy (NCBI): domain Eukaryota; kingdom Metazoa; phylum Chordata; class Actinopteri; order Perciformes; family Triglidae; genus Eutrigla; species Eutrigla gurnardus. Next base: position 24,126,018 of record NC_139937.1, on the reverse strand, counting down.
CAATGACTTTTACCACTTTCCCCCTCAGAGCAAGACTCAGGTGAACACCGGTCTGGATTGATCAGGAAAGTGAGTAATGTTACATCTGTCTGACTGAGTACAACACAGCTTTCATTCACCTAATGCAGGCTCATTCATGGACTACATATTTATTTAATGAACATATTATTTTTTCAGGTAGCAACAAGAGTAGCTGTTCAACAGCTGATTTTGGAAACCCTGAATGATTTGGATGATCTGATGTTTGAGAGATTCAGGAGTTTCCTGAGGTCGATTGTCCATCAGAAGAACCTCCGATCCTTCCCATTTATGGGGCGACCCAGTTATGAGAAAGACAGAATGATGACCGTGTATCTGATGATGGAGACCTACGGCCAACAGTCTGTGGAGTTAACCACGGAGGCTTTTAAACAAATGAACAGGACAGATCTGATACAGAGGTTACCAAAGCTCAGTTCAGGACTCACAGGTAAGACATAAGCCCCTTTACTCCGCCTTCTCGTTGCAGGATGATCACTCCTTCTTTCTTTTTGGTGTCAAAGGTACAGAGACAGAATGGAGGCGTGATGGCGGCGTTATGCCACAAAGTCCAGTATAAATGGTGCCATTGTAAAGATTAAAACAAAAACAACATAAACATGTGTCTAATAAATACTTTTTATAGTTCATAATAATAAAAAGGTCAATCTGATTGAGTTCTGTGTTTTTACTGAAATTGTTTTATTTTCTTTTGAAGCAACTGTGTCTCATTAAAAGTGATTATTAGTGATTCAATTAGATTTGAATTGTCTGAGTTTTTTAATGTCTTTTCTCCTCAGAGCAACACTTTGTGGATAAACATCAACCTACACTGTTGCTGAACGTGAGTGTGACTATATATTACATTTTAAATCATCATAAATAATGACACAAACCAAACAGTGAGTTTCTTAAATTGCCTCTCACTGTTAATGTTGAGCTCTTAAAGGAGTCATAACCTGGTTTTATACGTATCCAGCCCCCCTTGGATCGCTTTGGATCAATTCGTAAAACTTATTAGAAAAAAAATATATAATTTTAATCAAACATTGAGCTTGTTCTGACCCTTTTTCGTACCGCGATTTTATCACGCGAGATTACGCGCGAGGTTTTGACTGGTCCGGATGTGCATTGTATAATATGTAATGAGGCGCGCGTTGATTCGCCGCAGGAAGGACAGAGCCGGGGGGGCTTGCCTGCATGCAGACTCCAAAACATAAACAGCCCCCTGTCATGGCGCACACACTAAATGACGAACCTTACGGAATTCAGGCATTTATGTACGAACCAGAGTCGGAACCCGAACCGGAGAGTGAAGAGCCAGAGACGGTTGAAGAGACACGTTTACAGCAGGACGTCAGGTAGCGGACGGGGCGGGGTTGGGTGGTGAAAGAGGGGTGGGCTTATGCAAGTAGCCTCCACGGTGACGTCACCGTAGGCGCAGAATCAAAATCTCGTGCTTTAGGAATGCACACCCTTGTGTGCTATTCCTGTTCGGAAAAAGAGCAGAAGCGAAAAAACGGCGCCACTTTCAAACTCCAGCCTTTCAGGCAAGTTTCAACTGAGGTCAAACACAGATATGCATGTTTTAACAAGAGAAATTGCGATTTCCTGGTGATGACTCCTTTAAGTAATAATGTTATGATGAAAAAGAGAGAAAACCATTTCTTTGAGCTCCTGTTACAGAAACATGATGCGTTGTATGAGATCAGAAAGGAGTTATTAATTAACATGAATTAAAGGATGGAGGGACTCATATTTGACTTTGATGTTAAGAAATTAAAACACTTAATACTTCAAAAGAAAATGAAATCAGTAGAAAAGATATTAGTGTTTCATTGTCTTGAGTGACCATGCAGAAAAAACTAATCTTATAACATTTACACTCGACGTCTATAACACTGACAAAATGCAAATAAATTAATCTTTAACCGTCCCAATTGGGAAATTACACGTTTACACAGGATTTGAAACGGATTCTTTTGGAAACAGTGAAGACTTTGAGTGAGGAGGAGCTGAAGAAATTCAAGTGGTTGCTGAAGCTAACACTCTTCATGAAGAGGGTCCGACACATGAACTGGGAAACATCGTACAGTAGTGCAGACCTACTGGTGAAACTGATGGTGGAGACCTGTGGTTTGCAGTCTTGGGAGGTGACCATCGACATTTTAAGGGACATGAACAGGACTGATCTGGTGACGGGAATGTCCAACTCAGGATTCAAAGGTCAGAGAGAAAAATAGAAATATATTTTAGAATTCATGGTAACAAAGAAAGTGGTTAAAACTTTATTTAACCGCCCATGAAAAATGTTATAAAATAAATAAAAAGGGCAGCAAAGCAATTTGAATCCAGCCTCTTTGATTTTTGTGATGTCACTGGAACTCATTTGGTGTAATTCTTTTTAAATGTACAATTTACAGTAAAATACAGTACATCTAGGCCAAATAATCACATTTTGCCAATGGGGGAGGCTGCCTTTTTTCAAATCTGTCTCAGAGGCTCAACTGATTTTCAGAATGTAGACCATAGCTTTAAACTATATATTTGATTTACAGCCACAAACTGAGGCGGAGGTCAAGTGTTGAGTGAGACACACGAGCACATTGTTGGTTTTGATCTTTTTTTTTATTATGATTTTTTTGACCGTAAGAAGAAAAAAAAGAACATCAGTCTTATCCTTGAAGGTCTTTTTCACTTAAAACAAAAAAATCTGTTTTAAACCCCGGAAGATGTATTCGAGTACATTAAGTGCAGCAAGAGCATTTGAGAAGTCTGAACCTATGTAAGTCTATTTGTGTGTGTGTGTGTGTGTGTGTGTGTGTGTGTGTGTGTGTCTCCTGGCTTCGGTGTGTGGTCAGACTGGCCTGACCTGAACGATCTGTGTTGCTGGGCTGATGTTACCCTGGAGTGGACGGGGTCTGACTCTGAGACCGTGGAGGTCTCAGAGGAGGTTATATCCGACCCCAACATCTCTGTAAAAGCAACTGTGAATGTATGTGGGACAAAACATCTACTCCCACTGAGAAATGCTCGAGGTCACCTCTTGGGGGCGCAACAACGGAGGCAGCGGCAGCAATGGACTGAGCTGAGACTTCAAGGGAAGATTGCATGTCTCCCAGCTGCAGACCACTCTGTCTCACACGCTGTGTTCAGAAATGCTGCCCTGGATGAGAACATTGTTACATTTGCTATAAAAGCGAGACTGCAGGTTTTACCAACTAAACTGAACCTGTCCATCTGGTTTCCAGGAAGTCATGCTCCTTACTGTATACATCATGGCAGTGAACAAATAGCTGAAACCATGTCTCACATCTTAAATGGTTGCCATGTTTACAGAGGGCTCTACATATGTAGGCATGACAGAATTGTAGATTTGATATCAGCAGATATCTCTTCTATCTTCAGGTCTTCCATCATGCTGTATAAACATTCTACTGTGAAGCCGAGTATGTTCAGCCTGTGTAATGATGTCTCAATGTTCTCTCATGTAACAGCTAATACTCCTGATGTTGTTGTTGTTAATGAAAATCATAGAGAGGTGCTCATTCTGGAGGTCGGCTGTACCTTTGATTACAGCCTAGAGGAGGCCTTTCTGACCAAAGTGCTGAAATATCAGCAGCTGAAGCAGACCATCTCTCAGCTAGGCTACAGGTGTAAACTTCTAGTCTTTATATTTGGTAGTCTGGGGCATGCGCATAAGTTGGTTGTGAGGGGCCTTCAGATGGCCGGCCTCCCTAAAAGAAGAGCTAAACAGTTGGCCAGGTACTGCTCAGTCTCAGTTATTATTGGTAGCCGTTCAATCTGGAGGAGACGTTGTTTTTTGTATCCTTAAATGTCTGTTTTCTATCTGACCTGTAGGTCATTTTGTATGTAACTGCGTTCAGCTGCCCAGGCGTTTTGTGTCTGACCGTCTTCCATTGTCAACTGCACTGGCAGTGTTTATGTCCCTTGTGCAAGAACCCTTGTACTTCTTTATATGTGGGCATAAATAAATATTTAAAATGTGTGTGTGTGTGTGTGTGTGTGTGTGTGTGTGTGTGTGTGTGTGTGTGTGTGTTTAAAAAAGTAGTAGGCATAAACACTAGACTGATCCATCATTGTGCAATTTTAATTTTCCAAAAATTTGTTTTCAGGTGCGGTACCCTCGACTGGAGTTCTTGCTGGTGTTTTCAGGTGGCTCCGTGGACAGAGGAGAGGTAATATGACGTCTTTGCACCAAATGCCTTTCAGTTTGTCTGTGATCAGTCGCTGATCAGATTGTCTGGAAACCCAGAATCTTAATTTGAAAAAACTCCTAATTTAACCGTTCGCCTGGCTCAGTCCAAAGTTTAAAAACCTTCCAACCTAAGTAAGACGCTAAATCTTGTTGAATTGGTACAATAAAAACAAACTTTGGAGGGACGAGTTGTTCTCCTGTGCCTCCAGTCTTTATGCTAAGCTAAGCTAAATGTCTCCTGGCTTTGTGTTTCGTACGGGGACGTTGACTTAATCAAATATTTAAAACCTGAGTTCCAGACGTTTCTGTCTGAATATAAATCTACAGGACAAATGAAGTGCAGCGAAAGCATTTGAGAAGTCTGAACCTATATAAGTCTATTTGTGTGTGTGTGTGTGTGTGTGTGTGTGTGTGCGTGTGTGTTGAAGTGTGAAGTGTAGACATAAGCAATTTTAATTTTCCATGAATTTGTTTCAGCTACGGGACCCTCGACAGGAGTTCCTGGTGTTGATACCGAGGGGGAAGATGAACATGGAGGTAATATGACGTCTTCACACCAAATGCCTTTCAGGCTGTCTGTGATCAGTCGCTGATCAGATTGTCTGGAAACCCAGAATCTGAATAGTATTTGTACTTCGTTACTTCCCACCTCTGATTAAGGACCTCATGATTTATGAATTTTAAACTGAGTTACAGACGTCTCTGTCCGAATGTAAACCTAGAGGACAAATTAAGTGCAGCGAGGGCATTTGAGAGGCATTTGAGAGCTCTGTCTAGCTCTGAGCTAGTCTGCGGTCAGGAGTCCTACAGGAGTCCGCTACTTTGCGTTGGGAGTTTGTTCTGCCTGGTTCACGTCAGTTAGAAGGATTGTAATATCAGAGGTTTCATTTACATTAACGTTTGAATCGGTGTCCGTGTGCGTATGTGCGTGCGTATGTGTGTTTGGTAATTAGACGCAGCCAGGATGTCTTAAAAAAAGAAAAGTGAACATGAGAGACTTCTTTAGAAGTCAAAGTCTAAGTTACTCAAAGAAATGCGTTACACCCATCCTGCAACACCTTCACTGACTCCCAATAAACAGCATATCCACTTCAAGATCCTCCTCATCATCTACAAAGCTCTCAATAATATGATCAATAAAATGTATTATTATTGTTGTTGTTATTATTACTATTGGATTAGAATTGGGTGATAATGTTTGGCTACATGATTTACAACCAGTCAAACCAAAAAAGGGAACAGTAGACTTAATAGTAGAAATAGAAAACTAGAAGAACTACTAGAAAACACACTGAACTGAAAGATCTAGTTTTATTAAAAATACTTTTGTCCCCCCCACCTCTGAAATCAAAATGTCCTCCTCCCACACAACATTACGTAAAAACATACGTACAGTATGTCTACTGTTTTTCCCCTAATTTACACTACAAAGAGTAAATATATTTATTATTTATTTTTGGTACATTGCTTAACAAGCATAATTTAATTTTGCTTAGTTGTGACCTGTTGAGGTGCAATAAATATCAAGAGTTCCAAAAGATATATTATTTTTTTCAATCCACTCTATAAGCATAGTAATTATAATATCTCCAATAAAATTGTTTAGATTTGTTCACTGTGGATTTCTGTTTGTAATGTATTGAGGATCCATTTCATTATAATACATGTATTTTAAGTTCCGTCAAATAGGGATGGAGATGGGGTCCAAATTATTTGACACCTCAGTATTTTAAAAAAAAGTAACGCAATAGTTACTTTCCAAAGTAACTAGTTACTTTTAGAATTTGTAACTCAGTAACTACTTTAGTTTCTTTCTGGGAGAAGTAACTAGTACTTTAACTAGTTACTTTTTTAGAGTAACTTACTCAACACTGCTCCTGGCTTTGTGTTTCGTACTGGGACGTTGATTTAATCAAATATTTAAAACCTGAGTTACAGACGTTTCTGTCTGAATATAAATCTACAGGACAAATGAAGTGCAGCGAAAGCATTTGAGAGCTCTGTATGTAAGTCTTCTGTTGCAGTCACTGAGGTTGATTTCATGGTGGAAGGTTTAGTGATGGGAGGTAATATGACGTCTTCTCAGCAAATACCTTTCAGGGTGCCGCTCTTCCCCTCTTCAGATCCACCCGTCGCTCTGCCTCAGTCCAAATATGGTCATGTCCGTTCGCTGGTTGCAAAACCTCCAAGATGGCGACGGCCAAAATGCCGACCTCGAGGCTTCAGAACTGTAGTCCACACACCAACGGGTGACGTCACCACGACGACGTCCGCAGGAAATCACACAAGCCAGGAAGTGAAGTGATCTGAACCGAGGGGAGAGAGGAGTGACAAAATAAAACAGGAAAGACTAAACATGAATGAGTGATTTGAAGCTCCGAACCGAATGTCAGGGCGGAACTATGCAAACATATCTCGTTGATATTGTACAGTGTTACGTAAGAAAAGGGAAAGTACGTCAGCTAAAGTAGACTCACGTTGTTCCTGCACAGTAAAAGTCCCATAAGGACGGATCAGATAAGCCTGATTGGTCTATTCGTCTCTGGGGGCGTGTACCAAAGTTTGATTGACTCTTGTCTGGCCTTGCACGTTTGGCCCATGAAAGTTCCCTTTGAATTGACCAGGTGGAGACGATGGCGTCTGTTATAGAGCTTGGAAACGCTGGCTGATTTGAGTCAGAAAATCAAGAGCTTCAAGAAGATTCTCAGTGAAACCGACCTCCACAAACGTTCCACAGACATTCCATAGACACAACAGAACAACAGAAATACAGGACACGGGCTTTTTATGGTGTTAACCTGCAGCCGACAGTCTGTGAGACGATCAGGGAGGTTTGAGAGAATATGAAGTGATTTGCTCCGGTACAGAGGTTGTCAGACAGCAGACCAAAAGGTAAAAGACCAAAAACTAGCCCTTAAAGGATCCGCATGACATTAAGACATTTATATAGCAGCAAACAACGATTTGCTATGAAGAGATAGTGGAGTTAAAGTACAGATATGTTTAAAATGTAGGGAGTAACAGTAAAACGTTGTCCGTGAAATAAATACTAAAGTACAGATACGTGAAAATTCTACTTAAGTTTACTTCCCACCTCTGATTAAGGACCTAATGATTCAAACAAAGACTATTCAGGTGTTTGTACTGGGAGGTTGATTTAATCTAATAATTAAAAAAGATAATTATAAAGAGTTAGAAGTCTCAGTCTGAATGTAAATCTATAGGAAGAATTAAGTGCAGCGAGAGCATTTGAGACGTTTATCAGGTGAAACCGGTAATTGATCTTTATGATATTAATAAGGAGATTTTCAGTTTATTTTGCATTGACATGTAACATTCTAATTCTTCTATTCTGACAGTGATTATGTGATCATTTTACATTTCCTCTCTCTTCAGAGCGATACTGTGTGGATGAACATTGTCCTGTGCTGATCCAGAAGGTGAGTGATGTAACGTCTGACTTGGATTCTAAAACAATGGATTCGTCTTCATTGATTGATCTTTTCTCTGTTTTAGATCATTAACTGCATCTCTTTGGGTTTTGGGCTGTTGGTCAGACAAAACATTTGAAGATATCAATGTAGATGTAAGAGAATTATGATGGGTACCTTTAACCAATTTCTGAAATATTATAGACCAAATTATATAACTATAGTTAATAAATGAAGGGAAGAATCGACAGATTCATCAATAATAGAACTGGTACTGTATATAATAAAGGTTCTGGTACTGTTGTCAATCACAACAGAGCAAAGACAGCCGTTGGCCTGAATGTTATTACGCCTGGGAAAATAGTTCCTTACAAGAATTGAATTTAAAGCTAGAAGGAGGATTTTAACTACGAGGTGGGTTTTAACTAAACTTGACATTTTCAGGTAAATTCTGTAAAGTTTATTGAATATGAACAAAATGTAAACAAACTGTAAACAGATGGCCGATGTTGTTGATGGACAGTGACATGTAGTAACACTGGTATGATCCTTTAAGCAGGTAATAAAATAAAAGTCAGGAACCCGTTAACAGAAATACAGTAGTTATAAAAGAGAAGTTGCCAAAGAAATATGTACATCTACATCAGTAAACAGTCAAGTGGACAAACATCAGTTGTTTCACTATCTTGTGAAGTTTGGATGATGTTCTCCACATCCATGTTTCTAAAACAGACATTGATGATATTTAAAGAGTAAAATCTATAATCATCCCAGCAGAGAAATTTAACTTTTGCTTCATGAACATTTCCTTTGAATTTTCCAGGTGGAGACGGCGGCGTCTATTATAGAGCTGCTTTTGGAAACGCTGGCTGATTTGAGTGACGGGGAGCTTGGGGATTTCAAGAAGGTCCTCTCGTCTCAAACTGACTTCCGTCAGTTTGGGCTCCCATCCATGCTGTTTAAGATAACAGGACATCAGGACATGGTGTTTCTAACGGTGTTGTACTACAACGAAGAGGCTGTGAACAAGACCAAGGAGGTTTTGGAGGAGATCAACAGGACTGATCTGGTGCAGAGGCTGTCAGACAGCAGCTCAGGACCCAAAAGTAATAACAATAAAGACAAAAACATTTCAAAATCCCCAAAATGTTGAATCAATGACTTTTACCACTTTCCCCCTCAGAGCAAGACTCAGGTGAACACCGGTCTGGATTGACCAGGAAAGTGAGTAATGTTACATCTGTCTGACTGAGTACAACACAGCTTTCATTCACCTAATGCAGGTTCATTCATGGACTACATATTTATTTAATTAACGTATTATTTTTTCAGGTAGCGACAAGAGTAGCTGTTCAACAGCTGATTTTGGAAACCCTGAATGATTTGGATGATCTGAGGTTTGAGAGATTCAGGAGGTTCCTGATGTTGATTGTCCATCAGAAGAAACTCTCATCCTTCCCATTTATGATGGGACACAGTTATGTGAAAGACAGAAGGATGACCGTGTATCTGATAATGGAGACCTACGGCCAACAGTCTGTGGAGTTAACCACGGAGGCTTTTAAACTAATGAACAGGACAGATCTGATACAGAGGTTACCAAAGCCCAGTTCAGGACTCACAGGTAAGACATAAGCCCCTTTACTCTGCCTTCTCGTTGCAGGATGATCACTCCTTCTTTCTTTTTGGTGTCAAAGGTACAGAGACAGAATGGAGGCGTGGTGGCGGCGTTATGCCACAAAGTCCAGTATAAATGGTGCGATTGTAAAGATTAAAACAAAAACAACATAATTATGTGTCTAATAAATACTTTTATAGTTCATAATAACAAAAAGGTAAATCTGATTGAGTTCTGTGTTTTTACTGAAATTGTTTTCTTTCTTTTGAAGCAACTGTGTCTCATTAAAAGTGATTATTAGTGATTCAATTAGATTTGAATTGTCTGAGTTATTGAATGTCTTTTCTCCTCAGAGCAACACTTTGTGGATAAACATCAACCTACACTGTTGCTGAACGTGAGTGTGACTATATATTACATTTTAAATCATCATAAATGATAAAACAAACCAAACAGTGAGTTTCTTAAATTGCCTCTCACTCTTAATGTTGAGCTCTTATGTAATAATGTTATGATGGAAAAGAGAGAAAACCGTTTCTTTGAGCTCCTGTTACAGAAACATGATGCGTTGTATGAGATCAGAAAGGAGTTATTAATTAATATGAATTAAAGGATGGAGGGACTCATATTTGACTTTGATGTTAAGAAATAAAAACACTTAATACTTCAAAAGAAAATGAAATCAGTAGAAAAGATATTAGTGTATCATTGTCTTGAGTGATCATGCAGAAAAAACTAATCTTATAACATTTACACTCGACGTCTATAACACTGACAAAATGCAAATAAATTAATCTTTAACCGTCCCAATTGGGAAATTACACGTTTACACAGGATTTGAAACGGATTCTTTTGGAAACAGTGAAGACTTTGAGTGAGGAGGAGCTGAAGAAATTCAAGTGGTTGCTGAAGCTAACGCTCTTCATGAAATGGGTCCGATACATAAACTGGGAAACATCGTACAGTAGTGCAGACCTACTGGTGGAACTGATGGTGGAGACCTGTGGTTTGCAGTCTTGGGAGGTGACCATCGACATTTTAAGGGACATGAACAGGACTGATCTGGTGACGGGAATGTCCAACTCAGGATTCAAAGGTCAGAGAGAAAAATAGAAATATATTTTAGAATTCATGGTAACAAAGAAAGTGGTTAAAACTTTATTTAACCGCCCATGAAAAATGTTATAAAATAAATAAAAAGGGCAGCAAAGCAATTTGAATCCAGCCTCTTTGATTTTTGTGATGTCACTGGAACTCATTTGGTGTAATTCTTTTTAAATGTACAATTTACAGTAAAATACAGTACATCTAGGCCAAATAATCACATTTTGCCAATGGGGGAGGCTGCCTTTTTTCAAATCTGTCTCAGAGGCTCAACTGATTTTCAGAATGTAGACCATAGCTTTAAACTATATATTTGATTTACAGCCACAAACTGAGGCGGAGGTCAAGTGTTGAGTGAGACACACGAGCACGTTGTTGGTTTTGCTCTTTTCATTGTTATTTTTTTGACCGTAAGAAGAAAAAAAAGTACAATAATATCAGTCTTATCTTTGAAGGTCTTTTTCACTTAAAACAAAAAAATCTGTTTTAAAGCCAGGAAGATGTATTCGAGTACATTAAGTGCAGCAAGAGCATTTGAGAAGTCTGAACCTATGTAAGTCTATTTGTGTGTGTGTGTGTGTGTGTGTGTGTGTGTGTGTGTGTGTGTGTGTGTGTGTGTGTGTGTGTGTGTGTGTGTGTGTGTGTGTGTGTGTGTGTGTTTAAAAAAGTAGTAGGCATAAACACTAGACTGATCCATCATTGTGCAATTTTAATTTTCCAAAAATGTGTTTTCAGGTGCGGGACCCTCGACTGGAGTTCTTGCTGGTGTTTTCAGGTGGCTCAGTGGACTGACGGGAGGTAATATGACGTCTTTTCACCAAATGCCTTTCAGTTTGTCTGTGATCAGTGGCTGATCAGATTGTCTGGAAACCCAGAATCTTAATTTGAAAAAACTCCTAATTTAACCGTTCGCCTGGCTCAGTCCAAAGTTTAAAAACCTTCCAACCTCAGTAAGACGCTAACTCTTGTTGAATTGGTACAATAAAAACAAACTTTGGAGGGACGAGTTGTTCTCCTGTGCCTCCAGTCTTTATGCTAAGCTAAGCTAAATGTCTCCTGGTTTTGTGTTTCGTACGGGGACGTTGATTTAATCAAATATTTAAAACCTGAGTTCCAGACGTTTCTGTCTGAATATAAATCTACAGGACAAATGAAGTGCAGCGAAAGCATTTGAGAAGTCTGAACCTATGTAAGTCTATTTGTGTGTGTGTGTGTGTGTGTGTGTGTGTGTGTGTGTGTGTGTGTGTGTGTGTGTGTGTGTGTGTGTGTGTGTGTGTGTGTGTGTGTGTGTGTGTGTGTGTGTGTGTGTGTGCGTGTGTGTTGAAGTGTGAAGTGTAGACATAAGCAATTTTAATTTTCCATGAATTTGTTTCAGCTACGGGACCCAAGACAGGAGTTCCTGGTGTTGATACCGAGGGGGAAGATGAACATGGAGGTAATATGACATCTTCACACCAAATGCCTTTCAGGCTGTCTGTGATCAGTCGCTGATCAGATTGTCTGGAAACCCAGAATCTGAATAGTATTTGTACTTCGTTACTTCCCACCTCTGATTAAGGACCTCATGATTCATGAATTTTAAACTGAGTTACAGACGTCTCTGTCCGAATATAAACCTAGAGGACAAATTAAGTGCAGCGAGGGCATTTGAGAGGCATTTGAGAGCTCTGTCTAGCTCTGAGCTAGTCTGCGGTCAGGAGTCCTACAGGAGTCCGCTACTTTGCGTTGGGAGTTTGTTCTGCCTGGTTCACGTCAGTTAGAAGGATTGTAATATCAGAGGTTTCATTTACATTAACGTTTGAATCGGTGTCTGTGTGCGTATGTGCGTTTGGACGCAGCCAGGATGTCTTAAAAAAAGAAAAGTGGACATAAGAGACTTCTTTAGAAGTGAAAGTCTAAGTTACTCAAAGAAATGCGTTACACCCATCCTGCAACACCTTCACTGACTCCCAATAAACAGCATATCCACTTCAAGATCCTCCTCATCATCTACAAAGCTCTCAATAATATGATCAATAAAATGTATTATTATTGTTGTTGTTATTATTACTATTGGATTAGAATTGGGTGATAATGTTTGGCTACATGATTTACAACCAGTCAAACCAAAAAAGGGAACAGTAGACTTAATAGTAGAAATAGAAAACTAGAAGAACTACTAGAAAACACACTGAACTGAAAGATCTAGTTTTATTAAAAATACTTTTGTCCCCCGCACCTCTGAAATCAAAATGTCCTCCTCCCACACAACATTACATAAAAACATACGTATATGTCTACTGTTTTTCCCCTAATTTACACTACAAAGAGTAAATATATTTATTATTTATTTTTGGTACATTGCTTAACAAGCATAATTTAATTTTGCTTAGTTGTGACCTGTTGAGGTGCAATAAATATCAAGAGTTCCAAAAGATATATTATTTTTATCAATCCACTCTATAAGCATAGTAATTATAATATCTCCAATAAAATTGTTTAGATTTGTTCACTGTGAATTTCTGTTTGTAATGTATTAAGGATCCATTTCATTATAATACATGTATTTTAAGTTCCGTCAAAGAGGGATGGAGATGGGGTCCAAATTATTTGACACCTCAGTATTTTAAAAAAAGTAACGCAATAGTTACTTTCCAAAGTAACTAGTTACTTTTAGAATTTGTAACTCAGTAACTACTTTAGTTTCTTTCTGGGAGAAGTAACTAGTACTTTAACTAGTTACTTTTTTAGAGTAACTTACCCAACACTGCTCCTGGCTTTGTGTTTCGTACTGGGACGTTGATTTAATCAAATATTTAAAACCTGAGTTACAGACGTTTCTGTCTGAATATAAATCTACAGGACAAATGACGTGCAGCGAAAGCATTTGAGAGCTCTGTATGTAAGTCTTCTGTGTGTGTGTGTGTGTGTGTGTGTGTGTGTGTGTGTGTGTGTGTGTGTGTGTGTGTCATAAACACTACGATCGTTTGAAATTGTGCAATTTTAATTTTCCTGAATTTGTTTCAGCTCGACCCAAGACTCCTCGCGTTGATGCCAAAGGTTCAGTGATGGGAGGTAATATGACGTCTTCTCAGCAAATACCTTTCAGGGTGCCGCTCTTCCCCTCTTCAGATCCACCCGTCGCTCTGCCTCAGTCCAAATATGGTCACGTCCGTTCGCTGGTTGCAAAACCTCCAAGATGGCGACGGCCAAAATGCCGACCTCGAGGCTTCAGAATCGTAGTCCACACACCAACGGGTGACGTCACCACGACGACGTCCGCAGGAAATCACACAAGCCAGGAAGTGAAGTGATCTGAACCGAGGGGAGAGAGGAGTGACAAAATAAAACAGGAAAGACTAAACATGAATGAGTGATTTGAAGCTCCGAACAGAATGTCAGGGCTAACTATGCAAACATATCTCGTTGATATTGTACAGTGTTACGTAAGAAATGGGAAAGTACGTCAGCTAAAGTAGACTCACGTTGTTCCTGCACAGTAAAAGTCCCATAAGGACGGATCAGATAAGCCTGATTGGTCTATTCGTCTCTGGGGGCGTGTACCAAAGTTTGATTGACACTTGTCTGGCCTTGCACGTTTGGCCCATGAAAGTTCCCTTTGAATTGACCAGGTGGAGACGATGGCGTCTGTTATAGAGCTTGGAAACGCTGCTGATTTGAGTCAGAAAATCAAGAGCTTCAAGAAGATTCTCAGTGAAACCGACCTCCACAAACGTTCCACAGACATTCCATAGATGGAGACAACAGAAATACAGGACACGGGCTTTTTATGGTGTTAACCTGCAGCCAACAGTCTGTGAGACGATCAGGGAGGTTTGAGAGAATATGAAGTGATTTGCTCCGGTACAGAGGTTGTCAGACAGCAGACCAAAAGGTAAAAGACCAAAAACTAGCCCTTAAAGGATCCGCATGACATTAAGACATTTATATAGCAGCAAACAACGATTTGCTATGAAGAGATAGTGGAGTAAAAGTACAGATATGTTTAAAATGTAGGGAGTAACAGTAAAACGTTGTCCATGAAATAAATACTAAAGTACAGATACCTGAAAATTCTACTTAAGTTTACTTCCCACCTCTGATTAAGGACCTAATGATTCAAACAAAGACTATTCAGGTGTTCGTACTGGGAGGTTGATTTAATCTAATGATTAAAAAACATTATTATAAAGAGTTAGAAGTCTCAGTCTGAATGTAAATCTATAGGAAGAATTAAGTGCAGCGAGAGCATTTGAGACGTTTATCAGGTGAAACCGGTAATTGATCTTTATGATATTAATAAGGAGATTTTCAGTTTATTTTGCATTGACATGTAACATTCTAATTCTTCTATTCTGACAGTGATTATGTGATCATTTTACATTTCCTCTCTCTTCAGAGCAATACTGTGTGGATGAACATTGTCCTGTGCTGATCCAGAAGGTGAGTGATGTAACGTCTGACTTGGATTCTAAAACAATGGATTCGTCTACATTGATTGATCTTTTCTCTGTTTTAGATCATTAACTGCATCTCTTTGGGTTTTGGGCTGTTGGTCAGACAAAACATTTGAAGATATCAATTTAGATGTAAGGGAATAGTGATGGGTACCTTTAACCATTTTCTGAAATATTATAGACCAAATTATATAACTAAAGTTAATAAATGAAGGGAAGAATCGACAGATTCATCAATAATAGAACTGGTACTGTATATAATAAAGGGTCTGGTACTGTTGTCAATCACAACAGAGCAAAGACAGCCGTTGGGCTGAATGTTATTACGCCTGGGAAAATAGTTCCTTACAAGAACTGAATTTTAAGCTAGAAGGAGGATTTTAATTACGAGGTGGGTTTTAACTAAACTTGACATTTTCAGGTAAATTCTGTAACGTTTATTGAATATGAATAAAATGTAAACAAACTGTAAACAGATGACCGATGTTGTTGATGGACAGTGACATGTAGTAACACTGGTATGATCCTTTAAGCAGGTAATAAAATAAAAGTCAGGAACCCGTTAACAGAAATACAGTAGTTATAAAAGAGAAGTTGCCAAAGAAATATGTACATCTACATCAGTAACCAGTCAAGTGGACAAACATCAGTTGTTTCACTATCTTGTGAAGTTTGGATGATGTTCTCCACATCCATGTTTCTAAAACAGACATTGATGATATTTAAAGAGTAAAATCTATAATCATCCCAGCAGAGAAATTTAACTTTTGCTTCATGAACATTTCCTTTGAATTTTCCAGGTGGAGACGGCGGCGTCTATTATAGAGCTGCTTTTGGAAACGCTGGCTGATTTGAGTGACGGGGAGCTTGGGGATTTCAAGAAGGTCCTCTCGTCTCAAACTCACTTCAAACATCAGTTTGAGTTCCCATCCATGCTGTTTGAGATAACAGGACATCAGGACATGGTGTTTCTAACGGTGTTGCACTACAACAAAGAGGCTGTGAATAAGACCAAGGAGGTTTTGGAGGAGATGAACAGGACTGATCTGGTGCAGAGGCTGTCAGACAGCAGCTCAGGACCCAAAAGTAATAACAATAAAGACAAAAACATGTAAAAATCCCCAAAATGTTGAATCAATGACTTTTACCACTTTTCCCCTCAGAGCAAGACTCAGGTGAACACCGGTCTGGATTGATCAGGAAAGTGAGTAATGTTACATCTGTCTGACTGAGTACAACACAGCTTTCATTCACTAATGCAGGTTCATTCATGGTTTACATATTTATTTAATGAACGTATTATTTTTCAGGTAGCGACAAGAGTAGCTGTTCAACAGCTGATTTTGGAAGCCCTGAATGATTTGGATGATCTGAGGTTTGAGAGATTCAGGAGGTTCCTGATGTTGATTGTCTATCAGAAGAACCTTTCATCCTTCCCATTTATGATGACAGACAGTTATAATGAAGACAGAAGGATGACCGTGTATCTGATGATGGAGATCTACGGCCAACAGTCTGTGGAGTTAACCACGGAGGCTTTTAAACAAATGAACAGGACAGATCTGATACAGAGGTTACCAAAGCCCAGTTCAGGACTCACAGGTAAGACATGAGCCCCTTTACTCCGCCTTCTCGTTGCAGGATGATCACTCCTTCTTTCTTTTTGGTGTCAAAGGTACAGAGACAGAATGGAGGCGTGGTGGCGGCGTTATGCCACAAAGTCCAGTATAAATGGTGGGATTGTAAAGATTAAAACAAAAACAACATAATCATGTGTCTAATAAATACTTTATATAGTTCATAATAAAAAAAAGGTAAATCTGATTGAGTTCTGTGTTTTGTAATGAAATTGTTTTCTTTCTTTTGAAGCAACTGTGTCTCATTAAAAGTGATTATTAGTGATTCAATTAGATTTGAATTGTCTGAGTTATTTAATGTATTTCTCCTCAGAGCAACACTTTGTGGATAAACATCAACCTACACTGTTGCTGAACGTGAGTGTGACTATATTTTACATTTTAAATCGTCATAAATGATAAAACAAACCAAACAGTGAGTGTTTTAAATTGCCTCTCACTGTTAATGTTGAGCTCTTAAGTAATAATGTTATGATGAAAAAGAGAGAAAAACATTTCTTTGAGCTCCTGTTACAGAAACATGATGCGTTGAGATCAGAAAGGAGTTATTAATTAACATGAATTAAAGGATGGAGGGACTCATATTTGACTGTGATGTTAAGAAATAAAAACACTTAATACTTCAAAAGAAAATGAAATCAGTAGAAAAGATATTAGTGTATCATTGTCTTGAGTGATCATGCAGGAAAAACTAATCTTATAACATTTACACTCGACGTCTATAACACTGACAAAATGCAAATAAATGAATCTTTAACCGTCCCAATTGGGAAATTACACATTTACACAGGATTTGAAACGGATTCTTTTGGAAACAGTGAAGACTTTGAGTGAGGAGGAGCTGAAGAAATTCAAGTGGTTGCTGAAGCTAACGCTCTTCACGAAGAGGGTCCGATACATGAACTGGGAAACATGGTACAGCGCAGACCTACTGGTGAAACTGATGGTGGAGACCTGTGGTTTGCTGTCTCGGGAGGTGACCATCGACATCTTAAGGGACATGAACAGGACTGATCTGGTGACGGGAATGTCCAACTCAGGAGTCAAAGGTCAGAGAGAAAAATAGAAATATATTTTAAAGAAAGTGGTTAAAACTTTATTTGTTTTAAAATAAATAAAAAGGGCGGCAAAGCAATAACATGCAGCATCAGCCAATTGAATCCAGCCTCTTTGATTTTTGTGATGTCACTGGAATTGATTTGGTGTAATTCTTTTTAAATGTACAATTTACAGTAAAATACAGTACATGTAGGCCAAATAATCACATTTTGCCAATGGGTGAGGGTGCCTTTTTTCAAATCCGTCTCAGAGGCTCAACTGATTTTCAGAATGTAGACCAAAGCTTTAAACTATATATTTGATTTACAGCCACAAACTGAGGCGGAGGTCAAGTGTTGAGTGAGACACACGAGCACATTGTTGGTTTTGCTCTTTTCATTATGATTTTTTTGACCGTAAGAAAAAAAAAGTAGAATAACATCAGTCTTATCCTTGAAGGTCTTTTTCACTTAAAACAAAAAAATCTGTTTTAAAGCCAGGAAGATGTATTCGAGTACATTAAGTGCAGCAAGAGCATTTGAGAAGTCTGAACCTATGTAAGTCTATTTGTGTGTGTGTGTGTGTGTGTGTGTGTGTGTGTGTGTGTGTGTGTGTGTGTGTGTGTGTGTGTGTGTGTGTGTGTGTGTGTGTGTGTCTGTGTGTGTTGAAGTGTGAGTAGACATAAGCAATTTTAATTTTCCATGAATCTGTTTCAGCTACGGGACCCTCGACAGGAGTTCCTGGTGTTGATACCGAGGAGGAAGATGAACATGGAGGTAATATGACGTCTTCACACCAAATGCCTTTCAGGCTGTCTGTGATCAGTCGCTGATCAGATTGTCTGGAAACCCAGAATCTTAATTTGAAAAAAAACTCCTAATTTAACCGTTCACCTGGCTCAGTCCAAAGTTTAAAAACCTTCCAACCTCAGTAAGACGCAAAATCTTGTTGAATTGGTACAATAAAAACAAACTTTGGAGGGACGAGTTGTTCTCCTGTGCCTCCAGTCTTTATGCTAAGCTAAGCTAAATGTCTCCTGGCTTTGTGTTTCGTACGGGGACGTTGATTTAATCAAATATTTAAAACCTGACTTACAGACGTTTCTGTCTGAATATAATATATATGACATATGAAGTGCAGCGAAAGCATTTGAGAGCTCTGTATGTAAGTCTTCTGTTGCAGTTCCTAAGGTTGATTTCATGGTGGAAGGTTTAGTGATGGGAGGTAATATGACGTCTTCTCAGCAAATACCTTTCAGGGTGCCGCTCTTCCCCTCTTCAGATCCACCCGTCGTTCCGCCTCAGTCCAAATATGGTCACGTCCGTTCACTGGTTGCAAAACCTCCAAGATGGCTACGGCCAAAATGCTGACCTCGAGGCTTCAGAACCGTAGTCCACACACCAACGGGTGACGTCACCACGACGACGTCCGCAGGAAATCACACAAGCCAGGAAGTGAAGTGATCTGAACCGAGGGGAGAGAGGAGTGACAAAATAAAACAGGAAAGACTAAACATGAATGAGTGATTTGAAGCTCCGAACCGAATGTCAGGGCCGAACTATGCAAACATATCTCGTTGATATTGTACAGTGTTACGTAAGAAAAGGGAAAGTACGTCAGCTAAAGTAGACTCACGTTGTTCCTGCACAGTAAAAGTCCCATAAGGACGGATCAGATAAGCCTGATTGGTCTATTCGTCTCTGGGGGCGTGTACCAAAGTTTGATTGACACTTGTCTGGCCTTGCACGTTTGGCCCATGAAAGTTCCCTTTGAATTGACCAGGTGGAGACGATGGCGTCTGTTATAGAGCTTGGAAACGCTGGCTGATTTGAGTCAGAAAATCAAGAGCTTCAAGAAGATTCTCAGTGAAACCGACCTCCACAAACGTTCCACAGACATTCCATAGATGGAGACAACAGAAATACAGGACACGGGCTTTTTATGGTGTTAACCTGCAGCCGACAGTCTGTGAGACGATCAGGGAGGTTTGAGAGAATATGAAGTGATTTGCTCCGGTACAGAGGTTGTCAGACAGCAGACCAAAAGGTAAAAGACCAAAAACTAGCCCTTAAAGGATCCGCATGACATTAAGACATTTATATAGCAGCAAACAACGATTTGCTATGAAGAGATAGTGGAATAAAAGTACAGATATGTTTAAAATGTAGGGAGTAACAGTAAAACGTTGTCCGTGAAATAAATACTAAAGTACAGATACCTGAAAATTCTACTTAAGTTTACTTCCCACCTCTGATTAAGGACCTAATGATTCAAACAAAGGCTATTCAGGTGTTCGTACTGGGAGGTTGATTTAATCTAATAATTAAAAAAGATTATTATAAAGAGTTAGAAGTCTCAGTCTGAATGTAAATCTATAGGAAGAATTAAATGCAGCGAGAGCATTTGAGACGTTTATCAGGTGAAACCGGTAATTGATCTTTATGATATTAATAAGGAGATTTTCAGTTTATTTTGCATTGACATGTAACATTCTAATTCTTCTATTCTGACAGTGATTATGTGATCATTTTACAGTTCCTCTCTCTTCAGAGCGATACTGTGTGGATGAACATTGTCCTGTGCTGATCCAGAAGGTGAGTGATGTAACGTCTGACTTGGATTCTAAAACAATGGATTCGTCTTCATTGATTGATCTTTTCTCTGTTTTAGATCATTAACTGCATCTCTTTGGGTTTTGGGCTGTTGGTCAGACAAAACATTTGAAGATATCAATGTAGATGTAAGGGAATTGTGATGGGTACCTTTAACCATTTTCTGAAATATTATAGACCAAATTATATAACTAAAGTTAATAAATGAAGGGAAGAATCGACAGATTCATCAATAATAGAACTGGTACTGTATATAATAAAGGTTCTGGTACTGTTGTCAATCACAACAGAGCAAAGACAGCCGTTGGGCTGAATGTTATTACGCCTGGGAAAATAGTTCCTTACAAGAACTGAATTTCAAGCTAGAAGGAGGATTTTAACTACGAGGTGGGTTTTAACTAAACTTCACATTTTCAGGTAAATTCTGTAACGTTTATTGAATATGAACAAAATGTAAACAAACTGTAAACAGATGACCGATGTTGTTGATGGACAGTGACATGTAGTAACACTGGTATGATCCTTTAAGCAGGTAATAGAATAAAAGTCAGGAACCCGTTAACAGAAATACAGTAGTTATAAAAGAGAAGTTGCCAAAGAAATATGTACATCTACATCAGTAACCAGTCAAGTGGACAAACATCAGTTGTTCCACTATCTTGTGAAGTTTGGATGATGTTCTCCACATCCACGTTTCTAAAACAGACATTGATGATATTTAAAGAGTAAAATCTATAATCATCCCAGCAGAGAAATTTAACTTTTGCTTCATGAACATTTCCTTTGAATTTCCCAGGTGGAGACGGCGGCGTCTATTATAGAGCTGCTTTTGGAAACGCTGGCTGATTTGAGTGACGGGGAGCTTGGGGATTTCAAGAAGGTCCTCTCGTCTCAAACTGACTTCCATCAGTTTGGGCTCCCATCCATGCGGTTTGAGATAACAGGACATCAGGACCTGGTGTTTCTAATGGTGTTGTACTACAACGAAGAGGCTGTGAATAAGACCAAGGAGGTTTTGGAGGAGATCAACAGGACTGATCTGGTGCAGAGGCTGTCAGACAGCAGCTCAGGACCCAAAAGTAATAACAATAAAGACAAAAACATGTAAAAATCCCCAAAATGTTGAATCAATGACTTTTACCACTTTTCCCCTCAGAGCAAGACTCAGGTGAACACGGGTCTGGATTGATCAGGAAAGTGAGTAATGTTACATCTGTCTGACTGAGTACAACACAGCTTTCATTCACCTAATGCAGCTTCATTCATGGTTTACATATTTATTTAATGAACGTATTGTTTTTTCAGGTAGCAACAAGAGTAGCTGTTCAACAGCTGATTTTGGAAACCCTGAATGATTTGGATGATCTGAGGTTTGAGAGATTCAGGAGTTTCCTGAGGTCGATTGTCCATCAGAAGAACCTCCCATCCTTCCCATTTATGATGACAGACAGTTATAATGAAGACAGAAGGATGACCGTGTATCTGATGATGGAGATCTACGGCCAACAGTCTGTGGAGTTAACCACGGAGGCTTTTAAACTAATAAACAGGACAGATCTGATACAGAGGTTACCAAAGCTCAGTTCAGGACTCACAGGTAAGACATAAGCCCCTTTACTCCGCCTTCTCGTTGCAGGATGATCACTCCTTCTTTCTTTTTGGTGTCAAAGGTACAGAGACAGAATGGAGGCGTGGTGGCGGCGTTATGCCACAAAGTCCAGTATAAATGGTGCGATTGTAAAGATTAAAACAAAAACAACATAATCATGTGTCTAATAAATACTTTATATAGTTCATAATGAAAAAAAGGTAAATCTGATTGAGTTCTGTGTTTTGTACTGAAATTGTTTTCTTCTCTTTTGAAGCAACTGTGTCTCATTAAAAGTGATTATTAGTGTTAAAAGAATTTGCCAGTAAACGAATAAATTCACCCAAGGAGGAGATCGGAGACATAAGTAAAGTCGACGTCTGACTTTAATCTTGTACAAGAGGAGCAGTTACAATGCAACAACGTGTGAGGATGCTACAGAGGAAGTGCTCAAATCACTGTTGTGACTTGAGTCTTTTAAAGGCACAGGAGATAACGCGTCACTGACAGTTAACCTTCATGTAGAACAAGACATCATGACTACCAGGCCTCTGATAACATTTAGGTCAGCCATGGGGATACTAAAGTAATAAACAGTTCAACACAAAAAGCTGTAACCTGAACAAAGAAAACTTTAAGACATGAGGTTATACAAAATTCTTATAACAATTAGTGATTCAATTAGATTTGAATTGTCTGAGTTATTTAATGTATTTCTCCTCAGAGCAACACTTTGTGGATAAACATCAACCTACACTGTTGCTGAACGTGAGTGTGACTATATTTTACATTTTAAATCATCATAAATTATAAAACGAACCAAACAGTGAGTTTCTTAAATTGCCTCTCACTGTTAATGTTGAGCTCTTAAGTAATAATGTTATGATGGAAAAGAGAGAAAACCATTTCTTTGAGCTCCTGTTACAGAAACATGATGCGTTATACGAGATCAGAAAGGAGTTATTAATTAATATGAATTAAAAGATGGAGGGACTCATATTTGACTTTGATGTTAAGAAATAAAAACACTTAATACTTCAAAAGAAAATGAAATCAGTAGAAAAGATATTAGTGTATCATTGTCTTGAGTGATCATGCAGGAAAAACTAATCTTATAACATTTACACTCGACGTCTATAACACTGACAAAATGCAAATAAATGAATCTTTAACCGTCCCAATTGGGAAATTACACGTTTACACAGGATTTGAAACGGATTCTTTTGGAAACAGTGAAGACTTTGAGTAAGGAGGAGCTGAAGAAATTCAAGTGGTTGCTGAAGCTAACACTCTTTATGAAGAGGGTCCGACACATGAACTGGGAAACATCGTACAGTAGTGCAAACCTACTGGTGGAAGAGATGGTGGAGACCTGTGGTTTGCTGTCTTGGGAGGTGACCATCGACATTTTAAGGGACATGAACAGGACTGATCTGGTGACGGGAATGTTCAACTCAGGATTCAAAGGTCAGAGAGAAAAATAGAAATATATTTTAGAATTCATGGTAACAAAGAATGTCGTTAAAACTTTATTTAACCGCCCATGAAAAATGTTATAAAATAAATAAAAAGGGCAGCAAAGCAATAACATGCAGCATCAGCCGATTGAATCCAGACTCTTTGATTTTTGTGAAGTCACTGGAATTAATTTGGTGTAATTCTTTTTTAAATATAAGTACAATGTACAGTAAAATACGGTACATGTAGGCCAAATAATCACATTTTGCTGTTGACTTTAATCAGCACCTCTGTTACGATAAGATAAACCTTTATTAGTCCCACGGCGCGGACATTTACAGGATTACAGCAGCAAAGAGGATAGTGCAACAACAAAAGGCAAAAGAGAATGTAATAAATAACAGATATTAAAAAAATACTACTATTTAAAAATGTAATCAAGGACAGACTGAGTAGTTGAGTTCACATTATTGTATAATAGAATATATGAAATTTTGTTATTGTACATGAATGACCATGAGGAATGGTTGAATAATTGACAGTTATTGGTATAATCACTGGGTGCCGTGTTTATTGTGCAATATTATTGTGGATTTGTACACAATGTATATCAAATTAAATAGTTTGACACAATTTTCACATTATAATCTTATCAAAGGAAGTATTTGTTGTATGGCTTCTGCATTGAGTGAGTAGAGTGTTAATGAATCTGTTATTGATTTTAAGGATGTCATAAAGAAGAAGAATATAATGTTATTTTCTAATTATTTATTTATATTGTTTTGTTCAAAACCAACCAAGTCTTTTAAAGTCTGATTTGGAATCGGTCAGTAATTTTCTCTTTTCTTCCTCCTCAGAGAAATATCAGCTCAAGGATGTGAGTATCAGATGCACGTCACACAGCTTTCAGGTTTCAGGTTAGGATTGCTGTGGTTTGAATTCACAAGAAGGGTTGATCACAGATCACATAAGCACTATAATAATAACTAGAAAATTCCCCCGTGGGAAATTTTGAAAGGGCCACGGGGGCTACTGCCGGAGTGTATATACAATACGATGAGATACTTCGAGATTTCAAACGAGACGGAGTTGTTTTCGAGGCAAATACAGAGACTGCTTGCTGAAAAACTGTCCCTGAAAGGAACGTGTATCAGCAGTTTTGCATGAATTTTCCTCTAAAATGGCTCCGTCTCGTAACGTTACATTATTATCACATAGCGTGTGCAGGTCACAACTTGTCCACAAAAGCGTTTGAGTTGTTGGATTGTGTATTTGATGAGTTTGATGAGTCAGCCATGGGGATACTAAAGTAATAAACAGTTCAACACAAAAAGCTGTAACCTGAACAAAGAAAACTTTAAGACATGAGGTTATACAAAATTCTTATAACAATTAGTGATTCAATTAGATTTGAATTGTCTGAGTTATTTAATGTCTTTTCTCCTCAGAGCAACACTTTGTGGATAAACATCAACCTACACTGTTGCTGAACGTGAGTGTGACTATATTTTACATTTTAAATCATCATAAATGATAAAACGAACCAAACAGTGAGTTTCTTAAATTGCCGCTCACTGTTAATGTTGAGCTCTTAAGTAATAATGTTATGATGGAAAAGAGAGAAAACCGTTTCTTTGAGCTCCTGTTACAGAAACATGATGCGTTGTATGAGATCAGAAAGGAGTTATTAATTAACATGAATTAAAGGATGGAGGGACTCATATTTGACTTTGATGTTAAGAAATTAAAACACTTAATACTTCAAAAGAAAATGAAATCAGTAGAAAAGATATTAGTGTATCATTGTCTTGAGTGATCATGCAGAAAAAACTAATCTCATAACATTTACACTCGACGTCTATAACACTGACAAAATGCAAATAAATTAATCTTTAACCGTCCCAATTGGGAAATTACACGTTTACACAGGATTTGAAACGGATTCTTTTGGAAACAGTGAAGACTTTGAGTGAGGAGGAGCTGAAGAAATTCAAGTGGTTGCTGAAGCTAACGCTCTTCATGAAGAGGGTCCGACACATAAACTGGGAAACATGGTACAGTAGTGCAGACCTACTGGTGGAAGAGATCGTGGAGACCTGTGGTTTGCTGTCTTGGGAGGTGACCATCGACATTTTAAGGGACATGAACAGGACTGATCTGGTGACGGGAATGTTCAACTCAGGATTCAAAGGTCAGAGAGAAAAATAGAAATATATTTTAGAATTCATGGTAACAAAGAATGTCGTTAAAATGTTATTTTACCGCCCATGAAAAATGTTATAAAATAAATAAAAAGGGCAGCAAAGCAATAACATGCAGCATCAGCCAATTGAATCCAGCCTCTTTGATTTTTGTGAAGTCATTGGAATTAATTTGGTGTAATTCTTTTTAAATGTACAATTTACAGTAAAATACAGTACATGTAGGCCAAATAATCACATTTTGCCAATGGGGGAGGGTGCCTTTTTTCAAATCTGTCTCAGAGGCTCAACTGATTTTCAGAATGTAGACCATAGCTTTAAACTATATATTTGATTTACAGCCACAAACTGAGGCGGAGGTCAAGTGTTGAGTGAGACACACGAGCACGTTGTTGGTTTTGCTCTTTTCATTATGATTTTTTTGACCGTAAGAAAAAAAAAGTAGAACATCATCAGTCTTATCCTTGAAGGTCTTTTTCACTTAAAACAAAAAAATCTGTTTTAAAGCCAGGAAGATGTATTCGAGTACATTAAGTGCAGCAAGAGCATTTGAGAATTGTCTGAACCTATGTAAGTCTATTTGTGTGTGTGTGTGTGTGTGCGTGTGCGTGTATGAAGGTAAATCGATGTCAAAACACTTAGAAAGACGCGCAGCAGCGTGTGTGTGAACGCATGGTTACTTTGTTATGCGTGCGTGCGTTGTCGTGCGCAGGTTGTATGTCACGCGTAACAAGAAGCTGCGTACATATGAAGCAGCGTGCGCACGTCTGTCTCTCACTGTTTGACAAATGTTGTTACGCGTTCACACGCACGTGCGGTCGCAGATTCTGATGCTGCGCGGCCGGAAGTTGATCTGCTGTGCGCACCTACTCCGCGTAACATGAGCGTGTAATGTAGTTGCCTCCCCTGGTTGACTGAAATGAACAGGCCAACTACATTACGCGCACGCATAACAAATAACCATGCGTTCACACACACGCTGCTGCGCGTCTTTCTAAATGTTTTGACATCGATTTACCTTCATATTACGCGTGACATACAACCTGCGCACGACAACGCACGCACGCACGCACGCATAACAAAGTAACCATGCGTTCACACACACCCTGCTGCGCGTCTTTCTAAGTGTTTTGACATCGATTTACCTTCATAGTGTGTGTGTGTGTGTGTGTGTGTGTGTGTGTGTGTGTGTGTGTGTGTGTATGTGTGTGTATGTGTGTGCGTGCGTGTGTGTGTGTGTTTAAAAAAGTAGTAGGCATAAACACTAGACTGATCCATCATTGTGCAATTTTAATTTTCCAAAAATGTGTTTTCAGGTGCGGGACCCTCGACTGGAGTTCATGCTGGTGGTTTCAAGGGGCTCAGTGGACTGATGAGAGGTAATATGACGTCTTTGCACCAGATGCCTTTCAGTTTGTCGGTGATCAGTCGCTGATCAGATGGTCTGGAAACCCAGAATCTTAATTTGAAAAAACTCCTAATTTAACCGTTCACCTGGCTCAGTCCAAAGTTTAAAAACCTTCCAACCTCAGTAAGACGCTAAATCTTGTTGAATTGGTACAATAAAAACAAACTTTGCAGGGATGAGTTGTTCTCCTGTGCCTCCAGTCTTTATGCTAAGCTAAGCTAAATGTCTCCTGGCTTTGTGTTTCGTACGGGGACGTTGATTTAATCAAATATTTAAAACCTGAGTTACAGACGTTTCTGTCTGAATATAAATCTACAGGACAAATGAAGTGCAGCGAAAGCATTTGAGAGCTCTGTATGTAAGTCTTCTGTGTGTGTGTGTGTGTGTGTGTGTGTGTGTGTGTGTGTGTGTGTGTGTTGAAAATACTAGCAGACATAAACACTACGATCGTTTGAAATTGTGCAATTTTAATTTTCCTGAATTTGTTTCAGCTCGACCCAAGATTCCTCGCGTTGATGCCAAAGATTCAGTGACGGAAGGTAATATGACGTCTTCTCAGCAAATACCTTTCAGGGTGCCGCTCTTCCCCTCTTCAGATCCACCCGTCGCTCTGCCTCAGTCCAAATATGGTCACGTCCGTTCACTGGTTGCAAAACCTCCAAGATGGCGACGGCCAAAATGCCGACCTCGAGGCTTCAGAACCGTAGTCCACACACCAACGGGTGACGTCACCACGACGACGTCCGCAGGAAATCACACAAGCCAGGAAGTGAAGTGATCTGAACCGAGGGGAGAGAGGAGTGACAAAATAAAACAGGAAAGACTAAACATGAATGAGTGATTTGAAGCTCCGAACCGAATGTCAGGGTGGAACTATGCAAACATATCTCGTTGATATTGTACAGTGTTACGTAAGAAATGGGAAAGCACGTCGGCTAAAGTAGACTCACGTTGTTCCTGCACAGTAAAATTCCCATAAGGACGGATCAGATAAGCCTGATTGGTCTATTCGTCTCTGGGGGCGTGTACCAAAGTTTGATTGACACTTGTCTGGCCTTGCACGTTTGGCCCATGAAAGTTCCCTTTGAATTGACCAGGTGGAGACGATGGCGTCTGTTATAGAGCTTGGAAACGCTGGCTGATTTGAGTCAGAAAATCAAGAGCTTCAAGAAGATTCTCAGTAAAAAACCGACCTCCACAAACGTTCCACAGACATTCCATAGATGGAGACAACAGAAATACAGGACACGGGCTTTTTATGGTGTTAACCTGCAGCCGACAGTCTGTGAGACGATCAGGGAGGTTTGAGAGAATATGAAGTGATTTGCTCCGGTACAGAGGTTGTCAGACAGCAGACCAAAAGGTAAAAGACCAAAAACTAGCCCTTAAAGGATCCGCATGACATTAAGACATTTATATAGCAGCAAACAACAATTTGCTATGAAGAGATAGTGGAGTAAAAGTACAGATATGTTTGAAAATGTAGGGAGTAACAGTAAAACGTTGTCCATGAAATAAATACTAAAGTACAGATACCTGAAAATTCTACTTAAGTTTACTTCCCACCTCTGATTAAGGACCTAATGATTCAAACAAAGACTATTCAGGTGTTTTTACTGGGATGTTGATTTAATCTAATAATTAAAAAAGATAATTATAAAGAGTTAGAAGTCTCAGTCTGAATGTAAATCTATAGGAAGAATTAAGTGCAGCGAGAGCATTTGAGACGTTTATCAGGTGAAACCGGTAATTGATCTTTATGATATTAATAAGGAGATTTTCAGTTTATTTTGCATTGACATGTAACATTCTAATTCTTCTATTCTGACAGTGATTATGTGATCATTTTACATTTCCTCTCTCTTCAGAGCGATACTGTGTGGATGAACATTGTCCTGTGCTGATCCAGAAGGTGAGTGATGTAACGTCTGACTTGGATTCTAAAACAATGGATTCGTCTACATTGATTGATCTTTTCTCTGTTTTAGATCATTAACTGCATCTCTTTGGGTTTTGGGCTGTTGGTCAGACAAAACATTTGAAGATATCAATGTAGATGTAAGGGAATTGTGATGGGTACCTTTAACCATTTTCTGAAATATTATAGACCAAATTATATAACTAAAGTTAATAAATGAAGGGAAGAATCGACAGATTCATCAATAATAGAACTGGTACTGTATATTATAAAGGTTCTGGTACTGTTGTCAATCACAACAGAGCAAAGACAGCCTGTTAGGTCAATAGCTTCTACGAGTTCTTCTGCTTAGCTAAAGCCTTTATGCTGTCAAGAGGGTTCTTACGTGCTTTGAGTTTGCACTTACTTGGTTGTTGCTTGCTTGTCGTCTGTCCGGTTGGTTATGGGTGGATTGTGTGCGAGTGTGTGCTTGTGTTGGCTCGCAGCTCTAACATGCACCAATTGAATTAAACTAAAAAGTACAAATAAACAAAACATACGCTAATATCACAATCTGTTGTGATATCTAAAATGTAGCATTCTAAGTGTTACTTAGGGTTGGTATCGACATAAATGGAGAACAAAACAGAGCAGTAAAAACTGTGTGCTCTCTCAGCATTCGCTTGTTGGTCTGCACACCTGCCTGTCATCAGAGACCTAATCAAATCATAAAGGCCTCCTGTCACTACCACCGGTCAACACCAGGTGGTGCCATTTCTAATGTCTTAAAATAGGTGACTAGAAACAAAATAAAGAATGGCTCCAACACAGCCGTTGGGCTGAATGTTATTACGCCTGGGAAAATAGTTCCTTACAAGAACTGAATTTAAAGCTAGAAGGAGGATTTTAACTACGAGGTGGGTTTTAACTAAACTTGACATTTTCAGGTAAATTCTGTAAAGTTTATTGAATATGAACAAAATGTAAACAAAAAACAAGGCTACAAACAAAACTACAAAAATACAAACTTAACTTTACATGACGTGACGTGACGTGGACTGTGACGTGGATCGTGACGAGAGACAGGAACGAACTGGCAGGTGTCGACCGGACCGCCGACTGAAGGCCACTGGCAGGTGTCGACCGGACCGCCGACTGAAGGCCAATGGCAGGTGTCGACTGGACCGCCGACTGAAGGCCAATGGCAGGTGTCGACCGGACCGCCGACTGAAGACCACTGGCAGGTGTCGACCGGACCGCCGACTGAAGACCACTGGCAGGTGTCGACCGGACCGCCGACTGAAGGCTAATGGCAGGTGTCGGCCGAGCCGCCGACTGAAGACCACAGGCCGAGACAAGGGCTGTGACCGAGGCGTGGGCTGGATGCTTGGCTGTGGCTAAGGCCTGGGCTGGATGCTTGGCTGTGGCTAAGGCCTGGGCTGGATGCTTGGCTGTGGCTAAGGCCTGGGCTGGATGCTTGGCTGTGGCTAAGGCCTGGGCTGGATGCTTGGCTGTGGCTAAGGCCTGGACTGGATGCTTGGCTGTGGCTGAGGCCTGGACTGGATGCACGGCTGGAGCTGAGGCCTGGGCTAGTAGCATGGCTGGAGCCGAGGATGGCCGGGGTTCAGGGGCGGAAACCAGGTGTATAACCCAGTCAGGCAGAGAGCCCCTGAGCCACCGCCTGGAGGAAACCAGCTCCCTAGCCTCCTTCCGGACAATCCTCCTCTCCTCCTTGGTGTCTGCCAAGTCGTGGCAGGCTTGGAGGTACTGGAGGTTGTCCACAACCTCATTGAGCTCCATCAGGAAGATGGCTGGGTCCATGTTTCTTAGCTGCTGCTGCTGCTCTGCTGGGTCCTTACTGGCCAGTTCGTTCTGTCAGACTTGGGCATGGAGGGAGGACTCAGATGCAGGGCAGTAGCAGTAAAAAGGCTTTTATTCTCAACTTAAACAGTATAAACACAAAATCACTCCACCGGGAGGAAAAAACAAGGCTACAAACAAAACTACAAAAATACAAACTTAACTTTACATGACGTGACGTGACGTGACATGACGTGGACCGTGACGTGGATCGTGATGAGAGACAGGACGAACTAGCACAAGACAAGGGGAGACGCAGACTTAAATACACAGAGGGATAACGAGCAACAGGTGGCAACAATCAGGGATCAGGGATGACATCAGACCAGGGAAACACATGAGGAAGGGCAAGTGACCTGAAACGAGAAGGGAGTTATATTCAAAATAAGACAGGAAATGACAAGACAAAACCCCAAGACAAGACATTACCACACCGGCGTGACAGTATGATCCTTTAAGCAGGTAATAAAATAAAAGTCAGGAACCCGTTAACAGAAATACAGTAGTTATAAAAGAGAAGTTGCCAAAGAAATATGTACATCTACATCAGTAAACAGTCAAGTGGACAAACATCAGTTGTTTCACTATCTTGTGAAGTTTGGATGATGTTCTCCACATCCATGTTTCTAAAACAGACATTGATGATATTTAAAGAGTAAAATCTATAAACCTCCCAGCAGAGAAATGTAACTTTTGCTTCATGAACATTTCCTTTGAATTTTCCAGGTGGAGACGGCGGCGTCTTTTATAGAGCTGCTTTTGGAAACGCTGGCTGATTTGAGTGACGGGGAGCTTGGGGATTTCAAGAAGGTCCTCTTGTCTCAAACTGACTTGCATCAGTTTGGGCTCCCATCCATGCGGTTTGAGATAACAGGACATCAGGACATGGTGTTTCTAACGGTGTTGCGCTACAACGAAGAGGCTGTGAATAAGACCAAGGAGGTTTTGGAGGAGATGAACAGGACTGATCTGGTGCAGAGGCTGTCAGACAGCAGCTCAGGACCCAAAAGTAATAACAATAAAGACAAAAACATGTCAAAATCCCCAAAATGTTGAATCAATGACTTTTACCACTTTTCCCCTCAGAGCAAGACTCAGGTGAACACCGGTCTGGATTGATCAGGATAGTGAGTAATGTAACATCTGTCTGACAGAGTACAACACAGCTTTCATTCACCTAATGCAGGTTCATTCATGGTTGACATATTTATTTAATGAACGTATTATTTTTTTAAGGTAGCGACAAGAGTAGCTGTTCAACAGCTGATTTTGGAAACCCTGAATGATTTGGATGATCTGAGCTTTGAGGAATTCAGGAGGTTCCTGATGTTGATTGTCCATCAGAAGAACCTCTCATCCTTCCCATTTATGATAGGAGACATTTATAGTAAAGACAGAAGGATAACCGTGTATCTGATGATGGAGACCTACGGCCAACAGTTTGTGGAGTTAACCACGGAGGCTTTTAAACAAATGAACAGGACAGATCTGATACAGAGGTTACCAAAGCTCAGTTCAGGACTCACAGGTAAGACATAAGCCCCTCTACTCCGCCTTCTCGTTGCAGGATGATCACTCCTTCTTTCTTTTTGGTGTCAAAGGTACAGAGACAGAATGGAGGCGTGGTGGCGGCGTTATGCCACAAAGTCCAGTATAAATGGTGCGATTGTAAAGATTAAAACAAAAACAACATAATCATGTGTCTAATAAATTATTTATATAATTCATAATAATACAAAGGTAAATCGGATTGAGTTCTGTGTTTTGTACTGAAATTCTTTTATTTTCTTTTGAAGCAACTGTGTCTCATTAATTGTGATTATTAGTGATTCAATTAGATAGATTTGAATTGTCTGAGTTATTGAATGTCTTTTCTCCTCAGAGCAACACTTTGTGGATGAACATCAACCTTCACTGTTGCTGAACGTGAGTATGACTATATTTTACATTTTAAATCATCATAAATGATGAAACAAAACAAACAGTGAGTATTTTAAATTGCCTCTCACTGTTAATGTTGAGCACTTAAGTTATAATGTTATGATGGAAAAGAGAGAAAACCGTTTCTTTGAGCTCCTGTTACAGAAACATGATGCGTTGAGATCAGAAAGGAGTTATTAATTAACATGAATTAAAGGATGGAGGGACTCATATTTGACTTTGATGTTAAGAAATTAAAACACTTAATACTTCAAAAGAAAATGAAATCAGTAGAAAAGATAGTAGTGTATCATTGTCTTGAGTGATCATGCAGAAAAAACTAATCTTATAACATTTACACTCGACGTCTATAACACTGACAAAATGCAAATAAATTAATCTTTAACCGTCCCAATTGGGAAATTACACATTTACACAGGATTTGAAACGGATTCTTTTGGAAACAGTGAAGACTTTGAGTGAGGAGGAGCTGAAGAAATTCAAGTGGTTGCTGAAGCTAACGCTCTTCATGAAGAGGGTCCGACACATAAACTGGGAAACATGGTACAGCGCAGACCTACTGGTGAAACTGATGGTGGAGATCTGTGGTTTGCAGTCTTGGGAGGTGACCATCGACATTTTAAGGGACATGAACAGAACTGATCTGGTGACGGGAATGTTCAACTCAGGATTCAAAGGTCAGAGAGAAAAATATAAATATATTTTAGAATTCATGGTAACAAAGAATGTCGTTAAAATGTTATTTTACCGCCCATGAAAAATGTTATAAAATAAATAAAAAGGGCAGCAAAGCAATAACATGCAGCATCAGCCAATTGAATCCAGACTCTCTGATTTTTGTGATGTCACTGGAATTAATTTGGTGTCATTATTTTTTAAATATACAATTTATAGTAAAATACAGTACATGTAGGCCAAATAATCACATTTTGACAATGATTTCAATCAGCACCTCTGTTACGATAAGATAAACCTTTATTAGTCCCACGGCAGGGACATTTGGATAACAGCAGCAAAGACAATAGTGCAACAACAAGAGGCAAAACAGAATGTTATAAATAACAGATATTAAAAAAACACAAGGACAGACTGAGTAGTTGAGTTCACATTATTGTATGCATGAAATAGAATATATGACATTTTGATATTGTTATTGTACATGAATGACCGTGAGGAATGGTTGAATAATTGACAGTTATTGGAATGATCGGGCTACTGGGTGCCGTGTTTATTCTGCAATATTATTGTGGATTTGTACACAATGAATTTTAAATTAAATAGCTTGACACAATTTTCACATTATAATCTTATCAAAGGAAGTATTTTTTGTATGGCTTCTGCATTGAGTGAGTAGAGTGTTAATGAATCTGTTATTGATTTTAAGGATGTCATAAAGAAGCAGAATATAATGTTATTTTCTAATTATTTATTTATATTGTTTTGTTCAAAACCAACGAAGTCTTTTAAAGTCTGATTTGGAATCGGTCAGTAATTTTCTCTTTTCTTCCTCCTCAGAGAAATATCAGCTCAAGGATGTGAGTATCAGATGCACGTCACACAGCTTTCAGGTTTCAGGTTAGGATTGCTGTGGTTTGAATTCACAAGAAGGGTTGAACACAGATCAGTTAAGCACTATAATAATAATAATAATAATAACAAGTAGAAAATTCCCTCTGGGGAAATTTTGAAAGGGCCACGGGGATACTGCCAGAGTGTTTACATTATGATGAGATTCCTCAGAGATTTCAAAGGAGACAGAGTTGTTTTCGAGGCAAATACAGAGACTGCTTGCTGAAAAACTGTCACTGAAGGGAACGCGCATCAGCTGTTTTGCATGAATTTACCTCTAAAACGGCTCCGTCTCGTAACGTTACATTATCATCACATAGCGTGGTGAATGTGAAGGTCACAACTTGTCCACGAAAGCGTTTTGGAGTTGTTGGATTGTGTATTTGATGAGTTTGATGAGGGAAACCAGGAAATCCAATTAGCCTCCGTAGCGTAGCTCTGAGCAGCTAAAAATAGTGAATATAGGGATGGGGATTAAATGTTGAACTATCCCTTTAACTGTGGCTCTGGCCTGAGGCTCAGAGGTTACCACGGCAACTTGACGATAGAGGAACCCCAGGCTGAGGCAGACAGAAACGTGGAGAAATAGAGCAATTTTGTGCCTCTGCACTGGTCTCACATTTGGGCTAATTCTGACAAAGTGGTAGGTCCTATCAGAAAAGAAACATACCATCATCGCCGTAAGGACTTCCTGAACGATTTGATATGATTTTGGTGTTTCTGCAGTAAATATTTTTGAGAGAGTTGCAAGTCCTCTCCTCTCCTCCTCTTCCTCTCTCTTTATTATTATTATTATTTTTTTAATTATCAAGCAAACCTAAGCTGAAAGTTGGAATAGATAAGAGGAACATGCATGACTAATGGTGCCAAATCCCATTGCAACATAACGAGAGAAAAAAACCTCCACCATAGAGCAGCAAAAGGGATATTGCAGCAACTGATGAACTGAACAAGGTATGAATGCATTGAATTGTACCAGAGGTAGTCAATTAATGCAAGCTATGTGGATTATGTTTGTTCTTTTTTCTGTTTTTCTTTTCTCTTTCCCCTAAATTACTGTTCTTATTCGTAGAACTGTCTGCTTTACCCAAATCCATGATATTGATTTGATGTTTGAGGGAATTCACAAAGAATGGGGGGAGAAGATAAGAGGGAAAAGCTGAGAAGGAAAAGCAGAGAAGAAAAAATAAAAAAATAAAAATATAAGTGCTATTTAAGGAGGATAAATATCATTACATTACTGTTAATTTTTGTTTTGTATATGTACTCAAGGATATCTTGACTGCCTATATTACAGATGTAGGGAGGGGAGGGGGGGGGGGGGGTGATGGAGATGGTGGGAGGCATCCAATGGAATCTATTGGTTTAAATAGCTTATGGCTAATTAACTTGTTGATTATGCATATGATTTATTATCTTCCTTTTGTGGGGAATATGGATACTAGATACAAATCAGAAATTAAGGGGAGGGCGAGGGTTTTTTTTGTGGCTGACACAATAGGGTATGTACATGCTTACAATGTTGGCTGACACCCTGATCCCAAAGATGTTCATAACAACAGTCACCAAGGGTTATCACCTCTGCCTGGGGTGGTACAAATGGAACTTAATTTTTCTGTTTTTCTGTTTTCTGTTTTTTCATTTATTTTTTGGTTTACCTCTAATAACAGCTTCATGATCACTACACAGACATGTAGGTCCATACACATGCATTCATGCACGCACACATACATATATGCACCTGGATACACATATATCTGCCTGCGCCACTCTGTAGGAGTACATCAGTCAGATAAAATCAGACGATTACAAAATATAGTTTCTCCAAGGACTTGTCAGCTGTTTCATGTGTGATTTAAAGGTAATATCTCTGAATGTCAATGGGATAAATAATGTCATAAAAAGGAAAAAGATTTTGTTGGAGATGGAGAAAGAAAAAGCAGACATAGTTTACTTGCAAGAAACCCACTTGGAAAAACAGGAACATGAAAAATTAAAGAAAATAACAAAGAGCCAGGTATATTATAGCACGTATAACTCAAAACAAAGAGGAGTAGTAATAATAATTAAACCTCATGTAAGCTTTGAATTAGAAGACTGCTATACAGATAAGGAAGGAAAATATGTTTTAGTAGTTGGTAAAATAGAAGGACTGGAAATTTCTTTTTTGAATACTTATTATCCACCTGACACGGGCCCTGAACTTATGGTACAGTTGATAGATCTATTAGCCACAAGGACAAAGGGAGTGGTAATAATGGCGGGGGACTTAAATTTGGTGATGAATTCAAAACTAGATTCATCAAGTACCAAGGTACATAGAGCAGAGAAAAACGCCAATCTATTGAGGAAAGCATGCTCTGAACTGGGACTTGTAGACATATGGAGAGAGCTCAATCCAGATACTCTGGGAGACATTCAATCTATAATAGGCTTGATTATTTCTTTATGTATAAACAAAATGTAACGCTAGTTAAAACATGCTACATCAGCTCAATAAACCTGTCAGATCATGCAGCGATTTCCCTGACAATAACATTACAAACTAGTAAGGGCAAGAGCCTATGGCGACTAAACAATTCACTTTTGCAGGAACTAGAGTTTATAGAACGAATAAAAAAAGAACTAAAAGATTATGTGGAAATAAATGACACAGAAGATATAGATCCAATTACATTATGGGAAGGAGCCAAAGCAGTTTTGAGAGGATACATTATTTCATATTCCTCAACTAGAAAAAAAAGAAGAAGAGCACAAGAGAAACAGCTAATTGAGGACATAAAAACAATAGAGAATAGACACAATAAAACTAATAGCAATGAAGATAAGCTACAATTAAAAGAAAAACGGACACAATTAGAAAAAATACGTATGCTTGAGATTGAAAAGTTAATGACGTTTACAAAGCAGGAAAGCTATGATGGTGGGCCAAAGTCCTTAAAAATACTGGCTTACAAACTCAAGAAACAAATGAAGAAAGCGTACATTACAAATTTAAAACCAGAACAAGCTAGAATAATAACTGATAAGGATCAGATCGTAGAAGAATTTGCTAGTTACTACGAAAAACTGTATAGGGCAGAGGCAAGTGCAGATCGCGAACAAATTCAGGCATATCTAAGAAATTTGGAGCTACCAAAAATAACAGTAACAAGTAAATAACGAAAAGTTAACAAAACCAATAACGGCACAAGAGGTTCATGAGCAAATACAGGGGTTGAAAAATGGGAAATCTCCAGGTGATGACGGTTTTACAAATGAATTCTACAAAGTTTTTAAAGATCAATTAAGTCCGCTACTGATTAGAGCATACAGGCATGCACTAGATACAAGAAAGTGGGCTCAAACATGGTCATCATCAATAGTAACATTAATACATAAAGAAGGGAAAGATGCCACAAAATGTGCATCATATAGACCTATGTCACTACTCAACACAGATCATAAGATAATATCATCAATATTAGTGAACAGGCTAAAAGATACAATTACAGATATAATTACTCCCGATCAATGCGGTTTTATCCCAGGAGGACTCCTGGCTGATAATATTAGATGAACATTGAATATAATTGATTATGCACAAAGAGAGAAGGAAGAGCTATTATTGATGACATTGGATGCTGAAAAAGCTTTTGATTTAGTTAGCTGGCCTTTTATGTTTGAAACAATTAAGAGTTTTGGTATGAATGAGACATTTTGCCAATGGTTACAAGCACTTTATAGTAAACCTGTGTCTATAGTTAAAACAAATGGTACCCTGTTGAGGAAATTTACTATCCAAAGAGGCACTCGACAAGGAGATCCTCTCTCTCCGCTATTATTTGCCATATATATTGAGGTGTTGGCAATAGCCATAAGACAAAACATAAATATTAAAGGGATGAAGATAGGGAAAGAAATACATAAATTAGCACTATATGCAGACGATATAATTATTTATTTAACCTCGCCTGAAAGTACAATGCAACACTTATTTAAGGAGATTGAAGAATACAGCAGAGTATCAGGATATAAAATAAATGAAAATAAATGTGAATCCCTAAGTATTGCAATACAGATGAATCAAGCTTTTAAACAACGTTATAAGTTTAAATGGGATACAGAGATTATAAAATATTTAGGTATTTCTATTAGTACAAATTTGGATGAACTATATAAAAACAACTACTGCACCCTGGAAAGAAAGATAAGGCAGGATTTAAATAGGTGGAAATTAATACCAGATGGGATACTTAGTAGAGTGGAAACGATTAAAATGATGATACTTCCGCAACATCTTTTCTTATTTCAAGCACTACCTCTTATTCTACCAGAAACCTGCTTTAATACTTGGCATAAAATAATTGCAAATTTTATTTGGAATAATAAAAAACACAGAGTTAAATTTAAAATACTAACTCAACATAAAGACGAAGGAGGGCTCGGCCTCCCGAATATACAAAATTATTATTATGCAACACAAATTGTAACAATAATGAAATGGATGAAAGGTGACACAGAGATAAAGTGGATAAATATAGAGAACGAGTTAACAACAGGGTCAATTGGAACACTTTAAGGAAAGAGAGCCAAAAACAACAGCTACATCTATTCTGTATAGGAAATACTGTAAGGAATTGGAGACGACTGTGCAAAAAACTTAAAATACAGAGTGAGAATGTACAACTCAGAGAAATGAGGCATGACCCGGACTTTATACCAAATCGAAGTGATAAGATTTTACAATCTTGGGCTGGTAAGGGATTATTTTCATTTTCACAATTTCTCACTGAAAATATAATAAACACATATGAAGCCATGGCTTCTATGTATGGTCTGGAGCAAAAACATTTTTTTAAATATTTACAGGTAAGGAGTTACATTAAGAAAAATTCAGAAGAAGAAAAAAAGGGAAATGAGTTATTGCAATATTTGGTAGAAAACCGAAATAAAGGTAGGATGAAACTTTTATGTATATACAAAATATTGCAAAAATTAACAATTGTGGAAAGTAAAGTAAAAGAAAAATGGGAAAAAGAGTTATCCATAAATATCACAGAGGAAGCCTGGAGAGAATCTTTGAAGGAAAACTTTGAAATCACACAGTCAAAACATTGGAGAGAGTTTGCCTGGAAAATAAATCTGAGATTTTCCATTACTCCACATATCACTGGAAGATCTCTTCTGTAACAGGATCTGGTTGTTGGAGAGGATGTGGGGAAAGTAAAGCAAATCATATGCATATTTTTTTTACATGTCCGGTAATAAAGTCTTACTGGGAAGAGGTAGAGAAAGCTATTAAAGACATTCTTGACATTAAGGAATCCCTGACATTAGACAATTGGCTGGGTATCAACATGCACCATAAGACAAAATTAAAGGAGCGAAAGGTCTTTAATATTTTGCGCCTAACCGCACTGAAGCAGCTGACCAGGATATGGAAACAAACCAAAACACCAGAATTACACCTGTGGTATGAAACAATACAACAAGTATTTGAAATGGAGAGGTTTACACTTGTGGCTAATGGCAACTTGGAGAGGTGGAATAGAGAATATTTGGGATACATTGACAAGGTGACGAAGTACTTTGATAGTCTGGTGTAGGACAGATGTTGTGTACATGATGCATTCACACACGCCACATGTACGCACATACACGCACGCACATACATACACACACATTCACATTCACACACCATCATTACTGCGTTTTTTGTTGTTGTTGTTGTTGTTTGTTTTTTGTTGTTGTTTTGTTTATGTTGTGTCACAATGTATGTGTTTTCCTTTATTGTTAAATAAAAAAAAAAAAAAGTAAAAAAAAAAAAAAGACATTGGGAGAAGAGGAGATGCCAACATGGGTCATATCGGCATTCAATGAAAAAACATATTATATATATATTTATATTCATAAAAAGGACTTAATTTGCTGAAAAAACCTGAATTTACAAAAGTGTAATAAAGCAGTGTCTGTGTCTGTAAAAAAGTTTAAAAGAGGGGTCCGGTCTGGTCCTCTCAGAAAATTTTGTTTTGGAGTCAATGAGGAGAAAAGACAAACGTAGCTGCACTTAGAGGCTGCTAATTCAAATTCTGTATATCTCTCTGATTTTTTTGAGCACATTGTGAGAGACAGAACAAGTTTGTCTACAAAATTGGAAAATATCATGTGTGTAGAGTGTAAATTGTGGTCATGAGGAGTTTGGAAAGAGAAAAATATATAATACAAACATTTCATGCAATACGCACCCATTATAATCTAATAATTTCTCCAAAAATGATCATGGTCATTGAAACGTGATTGATCAAAAACTGTATGACCTATTGAAACGTGGATTAATACACCAATAAACAAGACTTGTGTCTACTGTTTAAAGTTCAAACAGAGTTTCTAGGTGAAAGTATGCCTGAGCAGAAGACGTTTGAAAAACTACAATGATTGCTCTTTTTTTTCGGTCCTTCCCATTCACTTCAATGCAGAATTTTGCGCAGTTTCGTATTCTGTTGATAAAAGTAATAGTGCGCCGATCCCGATCGAACCTTAAGTTTTGATATATAATTTGTAGCGAATCGAAATTTGTCCCGGAAGATGAAAGATAATAATAAGTAGGAAAAGCACTGGCCCCTCAGCTATTTCATAGCTGTAGGGGCCAGTGCTCGGTGCGCTTGCCCTGTGGCCCTAATAATAATAATAATAATAATAATAATAATAATAACCAGTTTATAAAAGGAAACAAATCATCACAACTTTAAATGCTTACTCGGATGCAAAAGAATTAACCTTTTATCACTACAGAGGACATATCATGTAAATGCTCTCTGATTGTGTTTAATCCCTTCAGGAAGTGCCATCAGTCCCGTTGAAGCTTTTGGAAACGCTGGAAAATTTCAACTACGATGAGCTCGAGAAATTCAAGCATGTCTTGCAGTACAGTAAAATGGAGAAAGGCCTCCCAAGAATCTCCAGACAGAGAATGGAGCTGGCAGGCAAAGCCGAGATAGTGGAGCTGATGATGGAGACCTACGGCCAACAGGCTTTGGAGGTGACCAGGGAGGTTTTAACGCAGATGAACAGGAGTGATCTGGTGCAGAGGTTGTTGGACGTTAGGTCAGGATCCAAAGGCAAGTTTGTTTTTGTTTATTACACTTTAATGCCTTTTTATTTCTTAAATCAAATTGCATGTGGACGGTCAAACAACCATTTGAATTTGTGGTTTGAATAACGTCCGTTGAAGCACATGCTTTCGATTAGATCAGATCAGTCAGTGTTTCAGCCATGCAAGGGGCTCCATGGTAACGTCGGTGTTTGTCCTTCGGTGTGACGGACACACTGCACCATTATTGGATGCATCACAATTACATTTTGTCCAGAGATCTTTGATGATCCTGGACTTTTCCCTCAAGTACCAGTGAACTCTTGCATGGAGTGCCAAGAAATGTTGTTTGTTTGTTGCTAATTATTCACTTGAAATATTTCAAGTTAAATACCACATTACTCACATGACCTTATATATCAAAATAACAATTTGAAACAAATTCAGACATGTCTTCACAAGGGCCTCTGGGACGCATGGAGCCTGAGGCTGGTGGAAGCGTTAAGGTAATCCTCACATCAGTTCATCACTTTAATTTGTTCATTTATGTGATGTTGCAAAAAGCCCCATCTCCACTTATTTCCAAACATCTTTGTCCTCTGCAGCAGGACTGCAGCGACTGGACTAAAGTTGAACCTGACGTGAACAGTGCAGATGCAGATGAGGCTCCGACGTACAGGTGAAAAAAGAATAAGGTCCTAAATCCTGCATCACAGCAAACTGGAACTATATTCTAGGGATATATGCTCATCTTTTTTATTTCATTCGTTATTTTTCCACGGCTTGCTGTAGCCTACAGTCTGACGCGGGAAACTTTGAATGCAGCGTCTCTGGCTTGCGCTGGGTCTGCAAGGAAAAGGTCAGCTTAAAGTATCAGTTCTGCTCTTGGGAAGGACATATGGAGAGGATGGAGTCGATGCAATACATGCCTGCAGGTCCCCTAATGGACATCACAGTCATCGCCGGGAAGCTATTTGAAGTACAGCTGCCACACTGGATCTGCATAGGTAAGTGGAGAGAACATGTGCTTTTAAAGGTCCCATATTATGAAAAACGGGTTTTCTCTGGTCTCTACACCTATAAACTGGTCCTCCCTGAGCCCGTCAACTCCCAGGATGAGGAAAACAAGCAATTCCTGCATGGTCTTTGCAGCCCACCCACTGGTAAAACGGCGCACCTACAGGCTGTTCAGATTCAGCTCCTGTTGTTACATAACAAAAAGAGTCATTTGCATAGACCGAACTCCTCTGCGCGATGATAGGAGATATCTGACAGGGGGCGTTTCGCAACACAGCGGAGAGAGCGCAGCCCGACAGCACGGAGAGCGGCCCGACAGCGGGGACCGTCAGCGTGGACCGACAGCGCAGAGAGCGCGGCCCAACTTACCGGTTGTGGCGCTGGGTGATCCGGCTGGTGCTATGAGAATCAATCCCGGTGCGGGTGAAGCTGGAGACAATCCTCCCTCTGGTCGGACGGAACCTGGGGGCGCGTGTCTGACAGACTGCCGTGCACGACGGTCCGGTTTCATTTTAAATGACAATGTGCCGGCTACGGTCCGTGTTGTGTTAGCTTCTATGTGTGTGCTAACCACTTCACATCGGGCTGCTTCAGTAACGAGGGTCAGTACAAAGCTGGCTTTGCCT
Organism: Eutrigla gurnardus; assembly: GCF_963514095.1. Classification (NCBI taxonomy): domain Eukaryota; kingdom Metazoa; phylum Chordata; class Actinopteri; order Perciformes; family Triglidae; genus Eutrigla; species Eutrigla gurnardus. The sequence continues at coordinate 24,083,268 of NC_139937.1, read as the reverse complement.
CGACACTGACTCTCGTAAAAGGATCTGTCCCAACCATACGGGACCCAGCAACTTCACCTGAGACACATAGGCGAGCCATAGAGATACTTCCACGTAAACATTGGAGCATGCTACCACTAGCGGCATCGTCTCCGTCTCTCTCCAAGTAGGCGATAACAGACTGCGCTCATTAGCATTTAAAGGTGCAGGCACAGAACCAGCCTGTTCTCAGCAGAGCTCATTTGAGTAACTTTTAGACAGCTGAAACTCAGGACCACGGATGGGTTTGGGGCAATGCATATCGAATACAGTGTTGTTGGACCTCTGACAGCTGTGTGGAATTGATGAAAAACAGTATAATATGGGATCTTTAAATTCCAGACAGCATGAGTACAACAGCTGATGCAATCCTTATGTTATGTGCTCTTATGTTGTGCAGACGACAACCCTGAAATATGGGACAAGTTTGCAGTCCTGCTGTTACGTCCCGGTAGGGCTAGGGGATGACGGGAGTAACATAGTAAATAAGAAACGGGACGTAAAGGAAACAAAGGAAACGGTAGCAAGAATGTAGAACAAAAACGGCTTTATTGCCCACAAAATAGAAGTAGTATCAAGCTCAGACAGCTCTGAGTCGCAGCAAGAACACACTACGCCGTAGCTCTGGCTCTCGGGCTTCTGGAGATCAGCTCTCTCCTCTCTCCGTCACGGCCCTCCGTTCAATGACATCCACAGCCTCTTTTATACACAACCTAATTGTGACGCAGCTTCAGGTGTGCGATCCACACACACCCACCCACAAGGAGGAGGGGGAGGACGAGGGCGTCACCTGAGGGGGTGAAAGAAAAAACACAATACAAGAAACACACCCAGAGCATTACAGCACTGGGGCTGTAACACTCCCTCCCATAAAAACAAACCACGTTTGTTGAGCCATACACCTGACAAAACAATTAAACCTTCACCACAGACTACTCACACACGCGTGTAGACCTTTGCCACAGGTCACACTCACCTGGTAACAAAGAATGCCCATGCTCACCATATGCAAGACCGTAACGCCGATTGGCAGCACAAATAGACTCATCACCTTAACCACGAGACAGTGCATCTGCAACAATGTTGTTGGCCCCTTTCTTGTGACACACACGGATGTTATAACCCTGTACCAACAGAGCCCAGCGCATCAGGCGCTGATTGTGGTTGCGCATCTGCGCCAGGAACACAAGGGGGTTATGGTCAGTGTACACAAGTACAGTGGAGGGACTCGAGCCCACATACACTTCGAAATGTTGAAGAGCCAGGAGCATGGCAAGCGTCTCCTTCTCTATTGTAGAGTAGTTGAGTTGGTGGCGTTTAAACTTAATGGAGAAATAACACACAGGATGACTTATGCCACCATCGCCATCCTGTAGTAGGACAGCACCTGCACCTGATGCACTTGCATCAACCTCGAGTTTGAATGCTTGAGAGAAATTAGGGGCTGCCAGGACAGGGGCACTGCAGAGCAGAGACTTGGCTGCCTCGAACGCGCTTTGACACCCTTCACTCCACACAAAAGGCACAGCAGGGCTGCATAATTTGGTAAGTGGGGCTACCACGACAGAGAAGTTACGGCAGAAACATCGATAGTACCCGGTCATTCCAAGAAACCGCCGGAGTTCACGTCTGGTGGATGGAATAGGATAGGACAACACTGCCTGGACCTTAGCATCTACCGGACGGACTTGGCCATGACCTACTTGCTTCCCCAGGTAGGTGACGGTGGCTTTAGCGAATTCACACTTCGCTAGGTTCAACGTCAGGGATGCTGTAGCCAGTCGCTGGAACACTTCAGACAAGGTGGCCATATGCTCTGCCCATGAGTGAGAATATACCACCACATCATCCAAGTAAATTTTACAGGCTGACACATCCCCCAACACCAGGTGCATCAAGCGCTGGAAGGTAGCAGGGGCGTTCCTCAAACCAAAAGCCATTACATTATACTGCAAAAAGCAGTCTGGTGTGACAAACGCCGAGATAGCCGACGCCCTGGCTGTTAAAGGGACCTGCCAATATCCTTTGAGAAGGTCTAATTTTGTGATGATGGAGGCAGGACCTATACTATCGATACAATCCTCCATCCGCGGCAACGGAAATGAATCCGGTACGGTAACAGAGTTGACTTTCCGGAAGTCTGTGCAGAAGCGCGGCGTTCCATCGGCTTTAAGAGCAAGCAAACACGGGGAGCTCCAGGGGCTGCTGCTGGGCTTAGCTAGACCATTTTCTAACAGATATTCGGCCTCCTGTTTCATCACCTCCCTCTTTGGGAGTGGGCAGCGATACGCATGCTGCTTGATTGGGGCAGCAGAGCCAACATCAATGTCATGAGACAACACATTGGTACGAGAAGGCACATCACCAAACAATGAGGGGTGTGAGTAAAGCAGCTTTACCACATCACTGCGTTGCCTGTCAGACAGGTAGGACAGATGAGAGTCAATGTCTGCCAACATGCTAGAGTTACTCAGCCTACCAGATTGTTCCCCATCACTTCGCTCCTCTAAACCATCATCACCCAGGTAGCCGGTGGAGACCAACGAAACGGCGCCCCCACCAGGAGCTGTAGTTGTTGGAACCGGCTCCCCTTTCCTCTCAGGGACATCTCTGGAAAGAAAAGGCTTTAGCATGTTCACATGGCATAACCGCGTTTTGCGTCTTCGTTCAGGCGTCAAGATTATATAATCTGTGGGTGACACCTGACTTTTAACTACATACGGGCCACTAAATTGTGCACGAAGAGCCGCACCAGGCATGGGCAACAGGACTAATACTTTATCACCAGGACTAAACTGTCGCACCACTGCCTTCTTGTCAAACCGCCTCTTCATGCCACTTTGAGAGGCGGCGAGTGCTTCCCTTGCCAGGGTAGAGGCATGCTGTAAGCGCTCCCTACTCTGGGAGACAAAATCCAGCACATTCATCTTTTCCGACTCCAACATAAATTTCTCTGTTAACACTTTTAATGGGCCACGCACATTGTGCCCGAACACCAACTCAGCTGGGCTGAAACCAAGCGATTCCTGTTTTGCATCTCTGATGGCAAACAGAACAAACGGGACGCCCTCATCCCAGTTCTTACCAGTCTCATGGCAGTATTTTCTCAACATCGATTTTAAGGTCTGGTGCCACCTCTCAAGCGCACCTTGTGACTCGGGGTGGTAGGCACTGGACACAGCATGTGAGATGCCCAACGATCGCAATGTTTGCTTAAACAGGTTGGATAGAAAGTTAGTTCCCTGGTCAGTCTGCACCACTTTTGGCAGACCGAATGTTGTGAAGAACTTAGTTAAAGCTCGGGTGATAGCTGGAGCCGTGATCTTCCTTAGAGGAATTGCCTCTGGGAAACGGGTGGCAACACACATTATAGTCAACATAAATTCATTACCCGACTTGGTACGAGGCAACGGACCCACACAGTCCACAATCACACGTTCAAATGGCTCACCGAACGCTGGAATAGGGTGCAGAGGGGCTGGAGGCACAACCTGATTTGGTTTCCCCACAATCTGACAGGTGCAGCAAGTCTTACAGTAACGTGCTACCCCCGCCTTCATACCCGGCCAAAAGAAATGTTTGAGAATGCGATTATGTGTCTTCGTGACTCCTAAATGACCAGACCATAAGTGTTCATGTGCCAACTCCATTATATGATGTCGATACTCCAGAGGAATGACAATTTGATACACTGTGTTCCAGTCCTCCCCACACACATCTGGCTGTGAAACCCACTTACGCATCAAGACACCTTTATCAACAAAGAATGATTGCCTCACCACACCTTCACCAGCGTTGTGCTCCACTGCAGCAAAACATTTTTCCAGGGATGGATCACTTTTCTGAGCATCAATCAGTGCCTTACGTGTTAGCGGCAATGGGTCTGTAGATGCAGGCACTCTAGCTTTAGGTTCCCGGAGGGTACAATCCACCATCCCACCAACAGGGGGCAACCTATCCTCAGCTAGGGCAGAAGCAAACATTGAATCACACAGGTCAACATCTTTAGCCTGCTTAACAAACTGCGCTCGAGTGAGCACATTAGCAGTAAAAACTCCTGGATGGTGCTTAGCTAGGTCATCAGGCTCAGACTGAGGAAGGGGACTTACAACCACTTCTGGTAATGGAAACACTTTACCCCCAGCCACATCATTTCCCATGATAAGGTCGACCCCATCCACAGGAAAACTAGCACGAGCTGCTATTGGGAAGAAACCGGTTATTAACTGGCACTGCACGTGAACTATGTGGAGGGGGGCTGGTACAAACCCCATCTCAATTCCTCTGACCACCGCACTCACATCGCAGGCCGACTCGGCACCCAAAGGCAGCACCTTTGAGAGGATGAGGGACTGTGAGCAAGCAGTGTCCCGCAGCACGGTGACAGGACGCTGGTCCTCAGCTTTTCCTGTGAGGGAAACATGAGCTTGGAAAATGAATGGTTTAAAACACTCATCAGGCACACCTAAAGCATTAGGCAGCTCCACCACGGAGGCTGTTTTAATGAGCCCAACACCTTTGGGCTGCCCCGCCCCCGACGCCTGACGTTTACGCTTCAGGGACTGACAGTCAGCCACCACATGACCAGGTTTATGACAAAAAAAACACAACTTTTCTGAATTACCCGCTACCGCCCGCGTCACAGAGGTTCCCGTCCCCGGCACATCAGTTGGAGTTCTGAGAGCCGCACTAGGGACATACTGTTTTACAAACGCCGGTTTATGGGTAAGAGCAAACTCATCAGCAAAATACGCGGCCTGCTGCAGAGTGGCCACCTTTTGCTCGTTCAAATAAACAACAATACGGTCTGGCAAACAATTCTTAAATTCCTCTATCAACATAAGTTCACGTAGAGATTTCAGATCGTCAGCCTTGCACGCAGAACACCAGCGGTCAAACAGAAGCACCTTCTCCCTCCCGAAATCAGCGTATGTCTGGCTAGATGTTTTTCTGAGGTTTCTAAACCTCTGTCTATACGCCTCAGGCACGAGTTCATACACACGTAGAATTGCGCTTTTGACTTTGTCAAAGTTAAGACCATCCTCCACGGATAGAGAAGCACAAGCCTCCTGAGCTTTTCCTGTTAGCTTACACTGGAGTAATATAGCCCACACATCCTTCGGCCAGTGTAAAGCACCGGCGAGACGCTCAAACGCAGTTAAGTAAGACTCAACCTCACTCTCACGAAACGGGGGAACCAACAAAATATTCCTACTCACGTCGAAAGGATGATTTGATGAGCGGACACTACCCGGAGAACTGACCGTCTCCTTCTGCAGCTCCAGTTGGCGCATTTTAACCGCAGTGTCAGCCTCTAAACGCCTGAGCTCCAACTCCTTACGGAGCTGAAACTCCCGTTCTTCCCTCCTCTCCTGCTGGTCTAACTGAAGACGAGCTATCCGGAGCTTTAGCCGAGCATCTACCTTCGAACCGGGAGTTGACTCAACCGAGAGTGGTTCAAACCGAGGCAAAGTGAACGGCTTCAGCTCCGGCCCAACTCTCCCCACCTCAGGAGTAGGATTTACTGGACATGACCGTGCCGCCTCCCCCACCCGAGGAACGGAGCGGCCGACGGCCGGGAGCTCTGGCGAGCTGGAACGGTCCTCGCCGGCGGCCAAGCTAGGAGGATCCGACCCAGGTACCACCAACACACCTTGCTCCACTAATCGGGTAAGAACAGACGCTTTAAGCTCTCCCTTCACCCACGCCGTTGAAACCGGCAATTCATATCTCGCCGCTATCTCGAACAAATCGCGTTTTTTACACAGCTCGAGCTTCTCCACCTTGGGATTAGCCACGAACTCATCCAACACAAACGTCGCCATACTCACTATTTAAACGAACAACAAAAACACCTAGCCACCGGCTAGTTCAGAGCAGCACGCTCCTCAAACAAATTACAGCGGGTCGCGATCGCTAAAACAAAATCCAGTAGGCTACTGACGTCCGACACCACACACACAATCCTTACCTGTCCAACTGCGCGAGAACCAACTCCTCAGATCCTACCTATTTTGACTTTACCTGTATATCTTCTGGAGCGTGCCGGGCTCGAGGCGACTTTAAAGACTAACTATCAGCGGCCGAGGCCCTGAAACGCCTGCCTCCGACAGGGAATGTTATCCCCGCCCAGGATTACTCCGAAAATAAAAAAGACAAAATAATAAAAGAGTGCCCGATGGAAAGGCTGGTGAACAACCAGGCTGGACACTCCCCTAATCTCACCTGAGGAGCAGTTACATGCACAGTTGAAATGGCAAAACAAATGACACACCGGACGACCAGCACTACTCACCACCACAGACTGTGGGTGAAAAACGCTTCCAGTTTTCTCCGGCTCCTAAACTATCCCGGACGAGCCCCCAAATATGTTACGTCCCGGTAGGGCTAGGGGATGACGGGAGTAACATAGTAAATAAGAAACGGGACGTAAAGGAAACAAAGGAAACGGTAGCAAGAATGTAGAACAAAAACGGCTTTATTGCCCACAAAATAGAAGTAGTATCAAGCTCAGACAGCTCTGAGTCGCAGCAAGAACACACTACGCCGTAGCTCTGGCTCTCGGGCTTCTGGAGATCAGCTCTCTCCTCTCTCCGTCACGGGCCTCCGTTCAATGACATCCACAGCCTCTTTTATACACAACCTAATTGTGACGCAGCTTCAGGTGTGCGATCCACACACACCCACCCACAAGGAGGAGGGGGAGGACGAGGGCGTCACCTGAGGGGGTGAAAGAAAAAACACAATACAAGAAACACACCCAGAGCATTACAGCACTGGGGCTGTAACACCTGCACATAGAGGACTCTGGAGATGTCGTGGAGAAAGCGTCCGAGGTCACATCGCACCACGTCAAACTCTCCGAACCAGTTTTCTCTCCGAGAGCGATCCTGATGAAAGTTGGCTTTCCAGTGAAGCCAAAACGAAAAAACTTACTAATTGCTGTTGCAAACTCCGGATGTTGAAAGTCTAACTTCCTTTTCCCATATTTTATTTTTTCCCCTCAGAACATAAAGCTCAGATATAAAAGCAGTATCCCAAGTTTCTTCGAAGTGTTCATAAGAAATCCAGACGCAGACTTTGCACTCAAGCTCAAACACAGTAAAGAGCTTCAAACAGTATGGAACATTACGATTCGAAAAGGTCAGATTTAAATAATATCACCAGAATTCATCTGCACAGCCTATTAAACACTTTTAACTGTCACTCAAATATGTATCATGAGTGAAGCCAAAATATGTCTCTTTTCTTTTCCTCCCTTTTCTTTTTCAGAAGAATACCAAAACACCGGTCACATACAAGGTAAGACATTTCAGATAGACTGGTTACCTGTCTGTCTCTACATGTCTCCCTGTGATAGACTGGTTACCTGTCTGTCTCTCCATATCTCCCTGTGATAGACTGGTTACCTGTCTGTCTCTACATGTCTCCCTGTGATAGACTGGTTACCTGTCTGTCTCTACATGTCTCCCTGTGATAGACTGGTTACCTGTCTGTCTCTACATGTCCCCCTGTGATAGACTGGTTACCTGTCTGTCTCTACATGTCTCCCTGTGATAGACTGGTTACCTGTCTGTCTCTACATGTCAGCCCTGTGATAGACTGGTTACCTGTCTGTCTCTACATGTCTCCCTGTGATAGACTGGTTACCTGTCTGTCTCTACATGTCTCCCTGTGATAGACTGGTTACCTGTCTGTCTCTACATGTCTCCCTGTGATAGACTGGTTACCTGTCTGTCTCTACATGTCTCCCTGTGATAGACTGGTTACCTGTCTGTCTCTACATGTCTCCCTGTGATAGACTGGTTACCTGTTACCACCCCCGACCCTGAATACAGGATAAGCGGTGGATGATGGATGGGTAGATTTCTTAAATGTTATAGAAAGTGATGTCACCAGGTAGGCTGTTGACCTGAATCCAATTCTTTTTCTTTCCCTCTAGCCTCAGGCGATCACTTCGTGGATAAACACCAGTGTGATCTGATCGACAGAGTGAACAACATTGAACCAATCTTGGATCATCTCCTGAGAGAAGTTGTAATCCAGCAAGAATTTTATGACAGAATGTCTGCCATTCCAACCACCCGGGAGAAGATGAGAAAACTCTTCGGAGGTCCCCTGAATGCAGCCGGACGCGACGGAAAAGACATCTTCTTCAAAATCCTTGAGGAGAAAGAGCCGTTTCTTGTTGCCAGTCTCAAGAAGAAGAACTCATAAATACTGTTGAATTCAAAGCAAATGTCAGGCCAGACCCCCTACAACGGTTTAGTTTGTCACCTTTTCCACCCTCATGAGTTTGCAGGTGTGGGTATAGTAGTGTATCTGCTGCTGAGGTAGGAGTATCATAGAATATATCAGTATTATTGCACTGTCACTGTCTCAACGTGTCATATAAAGCTTTTGCTAATGTAAATATCTACAAGCAAGAAATTAGCTCAAATTGTTAACACAACCTTGAATGTCGATATCAGCAGAGGAACTACAGGGAGCCTTCACATGCACATCCTGGGGCAATAAAAGCCTACACACAGGTCCAGCAACAGGTATCGTTTACTGGTAGGAACCATGAGGAATTCCTAGTTTTACACCGTCAAGCTGATTAAAGTTACTAAAACATTGCATCTATGTTTGTTGTTGTGAGTTTGTCTCTTTTTGTTGGGTGAACCAGGGTTTAATGCAGGACTTTAACGCCAAAATGGACTATCCCATCCATAGTCATGGCAGGCCTATGTTCTGTTACCAACTGGTATGGAGTGTTTCTTCTTCTTTGAGGTTTATTGCTGGTTAGCAAACAATACATTTACCCATTAGCGCTACCAACTGGTATGGAGTGTTTCTTCTTCTTCGTCTCTGTAGCTGTGTGTACCATTACCGCCCTCTGGCGGCCGTCCAGCATAGCAACACTGACACCGCCCGGTCTGCACATCACAGCCAAGTAAACGGAGAAGAAGGCTCGAAGGGGAAGACACGCTTCAAACACTTTTCCACTTTTCAAGAGAGCAACAGAGTGCTGTCAACTTAGCGATCAATGATTTGCCGCAATCATAAAAAGTGGACGGACTCTGACAGCTGAAGTTACGAGCTGTTTAAAAAGGTTTGTAAAACGACATTTACGTTTCTTCTTTTTGTTCTTTTCTTACTTTCAATTTCGTAGTTTGAACTTCTTGTCGGATTTTAACGTTAAAACGGTGTGAGAACGCTTTCCTGATGACATCACCGTTGTTACTAATGATGCATTAACTAAACTGAGATGTTTTCACCAAACCGTTTGACAGTTTGACAGTTCGGTGAAGTTGGAGATATATTCAGAGAGTCGAACTTCCGGGATCAATAAATCAGAAGTGAAACGTTTTTCAAACACAAATGATGGCTCTGACCGTAATATCATAGACTACGAGCTACAAGGACCAAAACCCCGATTTATTATACAAAAATAAACCGTCTGATAAACCGAGCTGAACGAAGAACATTTATCTCTATGCGCAGCCGGGCGAGTGCGCAGGGACCGTCTGCAAATTGCAAGACAAGAGCAAGACTGCAAACAAAAATCAATAACTCCACTGTTATACAGTACAGAGACTCCAAAATCACTACACACATCAAGGGGCTCCTTATGGTCATACTACAACAGCTATTTTGAAAATATGTGCCTTTTTATCATTTTGGTGGTTTTTAATGGTATTAATCATTAATATCTTCCTATATTAATCAATAACTCCACTGTTACACAAGACAAGATATTCATGATTAATACCAATGAATGAATGACCATAACGAGACCCTTGATTGTGTCTAGTGATTTTGGAGTCTCTGTACTTGTTGCCACAGAGCCAAGGTCCAGCCAATAATCTTAATCTAATCTAGTAATCTTAAATACTGTGTCAGGCTGAATTAGTAAATCATTGTAGTTTTAAAAACAACCACCCACTGCTTTGTACCTTTACGGAGCATCACAAGCTCGTTATGTGCCATGCACTCCTGGAAGTTTTAATTTTGGCTGTGCCTCTATAATCAGACACATTCCTATATTGGTATATTTTTAATGATTTAATTTTGTTTCGGCGTTGCCATATAACTGAGCCTTAATGTGTTTACCTGTTCAAATTATTGCTTTTCTTGGTGTTCTGATTGTTATAGTAAGACAGCATTCTGTGAATGATGTAAGTGTTCATGAGGTCTGCATGAATCCTGTGAACAAAAAGTGTTAATATTCCCTCATTTCATTTTACAGCTACTTGATCCTCAGTGGCAGCGACTGATAGAAAAACAATGGCCGAAGGTAGGAGCGCCGGTATTCTCTCACACAGCTGTTACTCAAAAAAGCAAGAACATGCAACATGTTGTACAAATGTAGTGACAAATACATATATTTGATATATAATATGATGATATTATGATATAATATATGGAATGGAGTGTAAGAGAAAGAGTTAAATAGCTAAAAACAAAGCAAACTGAGAAAAGACACGCAGTGTTTACGTTTACTCACTAGTGCATGATTGTGTCTGAAAGTAGTCCATAGTACATAATGCAGTATTCACTCATGATATTTCACGACAGTCGACCACACATCACAGAGCCCTGCTGGTTTTAAGGATTTCTTTAGCCTTTTTGAAGAATTAAACTATATATTTGATTTACAGCCACAAACGTAGAATAACATCAGTCTTATCCTTGAAGGTCTTTTTCACTTAAAACAAAAAAATCAGTTTTAAAGCCAGGAAGATGTATTCGAGTACATTAAGTGCAGCAAGAGCATTTGAGAAGTCTGAACCTATGTAAGTCTATTTGTGTGTGTGTGTGTGTGTGTGTGTGTGTGTGTGTGTGTGTGTGTGTGTGTGTGTGTGTGTGTGTGTGTGTGTTAAAAACAGGAGTAGACATGAGCAATTTTAATTTTCCATGAATTTGTTTCAGCTACGGGACCCTCGACAGGAGTTCCTGGTGTTGATACCGAGGGGGAATTGATTACCCATCTCATTATTAGAACGCCGTTTTTGTTACTGCCAAAACATGTGTCGCGTTACTACATTGAAGGCAGAAAAAAACAAATGTTACGCTAAAGTAAACAGCACTAGGACCAAGCGGAAAAGGGCCGCTCAAGCTGAAGCCTGTTTCCCTTAGTTTAGACCGCCCACAAGCTCCTCGATTGGCTCTGCCGTTTCTTGTGTGATTGGCCGTCCCCGCTGTCACTCCATCTTGCTTTCACACCGACGGTCTGCTAGTCTGCGGTTAGGAGTCCTACAGGAGTCCGCTACTGTAAACTGCCTGGTTCACGTCAGCTAGAAGGATTGTAATATCAGAATTTTCATTTACATTAATGTTTGAATCGGGGTCCGTGTGCGTATGTGCGTGCGCGCGTGTGTGTTTGGTAATTAGACGCAGCCAGGATGTCTAAAAAAAAAAAGTGGACATTAGAGACTTCTTTAGAAGTCAAAGTCTAAGTTACTCAAAGAAATGCGTTACACCCATCCTGCAACACCTTCACTGGCTCCCAATAAAGCAGCATATCCACTTCAAGATCCTCCTCATCATTTACAAAGCTCTCAATTATATGATCAATAAAATGTATTATTATTGTTGTTGTTATTATTACTATTGGATTAGAATTGGGTGATAATGTTTTGCTACATGATTTACAACCAGTCAAACCAAAAAAGGGAACAGTAGACTTAAAAGTAGCGAAAACTAGAAGAACTACTAGAAAACACACTGAACTGAAAGAGTTAGAGTTTTATTAAAAATACTTTTGTCCCCCGCACCTCTGAAATCAAAATTTCGTCCTTGCACACAACATTACGTAAAAAAATAAGTACAGTATGTCTACTGTTTTTCCCCTAATTTACACTACAAAGAGTAAATATATTTATTATTTATTTTTGGTACATTGCTTAACAAACATAATTTAATTTTGCTTAGTTGTAACCTGTTGAGGTGCAATAAATATCAAGAGTTCCAAAAGATATATTATTTTTATCAATCCACTCTATAAGCATAGTAATTATAATATCTCCAATAAAATTGTTTAGATTTTTTCACACTGTGGATTTCTGTTTGTAATGTATTGAGGATCCATTTCATTATAATACATGTATTTTAAGTTCCGTCAAAGAGGGATGGAGATGGGGTCCAAATTATTTGACACATCAGTATTTTAAAAAAAGTAACGCAATAGTTACTTTCCAAAGTAACTAGTTACTTTTAGAATTTGTAACTCAGTAACTACTTTAGTTTCTTTCTGGGAGAAGTAACTAGTACTTTAACTAGTTACTTTTTTAGAGTAACTTGCCCAACACTGCTCCTGGCTTTGTGTTTCGTACTGGGACGTTGATTTAATCAAATATTTAAAACCTGAGTTACAGACGTTTCTGTCTGAATATAAATCTACAGGACAAATGAAGTGCAGCGAAAGCATTTGAGAGCTCTGTATGTAAGTCTTCTGTTGCAGTCACTGAGGTTGATTTCATGGTGGAAGGTTTAGTGATGGGAGGTAATATGACGTCTTCTCAGCAAATACCTTTCAGGGTGACGCTCTTCCCCTCTTCAGATCCACCCGTCGCTCTGCCTCAGTCCAAATATGGTCATGTCCGTTCACTGGTTGCAAAACCTCCAAGATAGCGACGGCCAAAATGCCGACCTCGAGGCTTCAGAAGCGTAGTCCACACACCACGGGTGACGTCACCACGACGACGTCCGCAGGAAATCACACAAGCCAGGAAGTGAAGTGATCTGAACCGAGGGGAGAGAGGAGTGACAAAATAAAACAGGAAAGACTAAACATGAATGAGTGATTTGAATCTCCGAACCGAATGTCAGGGTGGAACTATGCAAACATATCTCGTTGATATTGTACAGTGTTACGTAAGAAAAGGGAAAGTACGTCAGCTAAAGTAGACTCACGTTGTTCCTGCACAGTAAAAGTCCCATAAGGACGGATCAGATAAGCCTGATTGGTCTATTCGTCTCTGGGGGCGTGTACCAAAGTTTGATTGACACTTGTCTGGCCTTGCATGTTTGGCCCATGAAAGTTCCCTTTGAATTGACCAGGTGGAGACGATGGCGTCTGTTATAGAGCTTGGAAACGCTGGCTGATTTGAGTCAGAAAATCAAGAGCTTCAAGAAGATTCTCAGTGAAACCGACCTCCACAAACGTTCCACAGACATTCCATAGATGGAGACAACAGAAATACAGGACACGGGCTTTTTATGGTGTTAACCTGCAGCCGACAGTCTGTGAGACGATCAGGGAGGTTTATTATTCAAATATTTTTATTGGCTTTTTATACTGCAAATACATACAACACAGTCAACAAGGCTGCAAACCGCAGTCACAATATACATGAAAAATAGAGCAACAGTAACTACATAAACGTACACGTATACAATGAAAAATGTTTAAAAAAAATATATATATATATATATATATATATATATATATATGTATATATAAAATAAAATAAATATAATGACATCGATAAAAGAAAGTAAACATAAAGCGTACAGATTTAAACCTGTTACAGAGATTGTGAGTCAATTAAGTAGTAGTCTCAGTGTCCCTAGCTGGGAACTCCAGATTAAAGTAGTTCAAAAATGGCTGCCAGACATTGTAAAATCTCTGGGTTGATCCCCTGATTGAGTGTTTCAATTTTTCAAGTTTCAAATGCGCCATTACATCCCCCACCCAGCGTCTGTGCGTGGGAGGCCTAACTGATTTCCAGTTACACAAAATAAGGCGCCTAGCTAGTAGGGATGAGAAGGCGATGGCATCCGACTGTACCCTAGATAACGCCACCTCCGCAGGGGCCACACCAAACAATGCGATTTCGGGAGCAGGGCCTATGTCTTTGTTGCAAATATAAGAGAATGTGTCAAAAATTGAGGACCAAAACTTTACTAATTTTGGACATGTCCAAAACATGTGGTAGAGGGTGGCCGGAGCCTGGCAGCATCGGGAGCAGGTTGGATCCACATCTGGGTATATCCTGGCCAATTTAGTTTTAGACAAATGTAGCCTGTGGAGCACTTTGAACTGGAGCAAACCGTGTCTGATACAGATTGAGCTTGAGTGTACTCTCCTAATTGCACTTTGCCAGGAATCATCCGAAACTTCAAATCCCAGTTCCTCCTCCCATGCTGACCTAATATTATTAAGTGAAGGAGAGGTGATCAATTGAATACTCTCATACAGTCTGCTCACTCCCCCTCTTTGGTCCGGATCTCCACTCAAACATTCATCTATCCAGTCATTCGGTGCGAGTGACGGAAAGGAAGGAAAATGCTTCCGAACAAAAGCGCGCACCTGAAAATATCTTAATGAATGTGATCTGGGAATATTATATTCACTCACAAGCTGCTCAAAAGACATGAACACACCGTCCTTAAAAAGATCCTTCACCCGTTTCAGACCATTCCTGAACCATAACTTAAACGCTGTGTCCATGAGTGAGGGCGGGAAGAGTGCATTAGCCGAGATTGGGAGAGAGGACATAGCCTGTCTATGTTTGAAGTGGGTCCTGAATTGAGACCATATTCGTAGTGAGCCACTCACAATCGGGTTGTTTGTAAGATGCTGTTTACTGAGTGGTAGTGGCGCACATACTAAAGAAGGTAGGGACACAGGGTGGGTGTAATGTTGTTCCATTTCAATCCGGTCAGGGAGGTTTGAGAGAATATGAAGTGATTTGCTCCGGTACAGAGGTTGTCAGACAGCAGACCAAAAGGTAAAAGACCAAAAACTAGCCCTTAAAGGATCCGCATGACATTAAGACATTTATATAGCAGCAAACAACGATTTGCTATGAAGAGATAGTGGAGTAAAAGTACAGATATGTTTAAAATGTAGGGAGTAACAGTAAAACGTTGTCCATGAAATAAATACTAAAGTACAGATACCTGAAAATTCTACTTAAGTTTACTTCCCACCTCTGATTAAGGACCTAATGATTCAAACAAAGACTATTCAGGTGTTCGTACTGGGAGGTTGATTTAATCTAATAATTAAAAAAGATTATTATAAAGAGTTAGAAGTCTCAGTCTGAATGTAAATCTATAGGAAGAATTAAGTGCAGCGAGAGCATTTGAGACGTTTATCAGGTGAAACCGGTAATTGATCTTTATGATATTAATAAGGAGATTTTCAGTTTATTTTGCATTGACATGTAACATTCTAATTCTTCTATTCTGACAGTGATTATGTGATCCTTTTACAGTTCCTCTCTCTGCAGAGCGATACTGTGTGGATGAACATTGTCCTGTGCTGATCCAGAAGGTGAGTGATGTAACGTCTGACTTGGATTCTAAAACAATGGATTCGTCTACATTGATTGATCTTTTCTCTGTTTTACATCATTAACTGCATCTCTTTGGGTTTTGGGCTGTTGGTCAGACAAAACATTTGAAGATATCAATGTAGATGTAAGGGAATTGTGATGGGTACCTTTAACCATTTTCTGAAATATTATAGACCAAATTATATAACTAAAGTTAATAAATGAAGGGAAGAATCGACAGATTCATCAATAATAGAACTGGTACTGTATATAATAAAGGTTCTGGTACTGTTGTCAATCACAACAGAGCAAAGACAGCCGTTGGGCTGAATGTTATTACGCCTGGGAAAATAGTTCCTTACAAGAACTGAATTTCAAGCTAGAAGGAGGATTTTAACTACGAGGTGGGTTTTAACTAAACTTGACATTTTCAGGTAAATTCTGTAACGTTTATTGAATATGAACAAAATGTAAACAAACTGTAAACAGATGACCGATGTTGTTGATGGACAGTGACATGTAGTAACACTGGTATGATCCTTTAAGCAGGTAATAAAATAAAAGTCAGGAACCCATTAACAGAAATACAGTAGTTATAAAAGAGAAGTTGCCAAAGAAATATGTACATCTACATCAGTAAACAGTCAAG
This sequence comes from Eutrigla gurnardus, assembly GCF_963514095.1. Classification (NCBI taxonomy): domain Eukaryota; kingdom Metazoa; phylum Chordata; class Actinopteri; order Perciformes; family Triglidae; genus Eutrigla; species Eutrigla gurnardus. The sequence continues at coordinate 24,067,335 of NC_139937.1, read as the reverse complement.
TGGACAAACATCAGTTGTTTCACTATCTTGTGAAGTTTGGATGATGTTCTCCACATCCATGTTTCTAAAACAGACATTGATGATATTTAAAGAGTAAAATCTATAATCATCCCAGCAGAGAAATTTAACTTTTGCTTCATGAACATTTCCTTTGAATTTTCCAGGGGGAGACGGCGGTTTCTTTTATAGAGCTGCTTTTGGAAACGCTGGCTGATTTGAGTGACGGGGAGCTTGGGGATTTCAAGAAGGTCCTCTCGTCTCAAACTGACTTCCATCAGTTCAAGTTCCCATCCATGCGGTTTGAGATAACAGGACATCAGGACATGGTGTTTGTAATGGTGTTGCACTACAACGAAGAGGCTGTGAATAAGACCAAGGAGGTTTTGGAGGAGATCAACAGGACTGATCTGGTGCAGAGGCTGTCAGACAGCAGCTCAGGACCCAAAAGTAATAACAATAAAGACAAAAACATGTCAAAATCCCCAAAATGTTGAATCAATGACTTTTACCACATTTCCCCTCAGAGCAAGACTCAGGTGAACACCGGTCTGGATTGATCAGGAAAGTGAGTAATGTTACATCTGTCTGACTGAGTACAACACAGCTTTCATTCACCTAATGCATGTTCATTCATGGACTACATATTTATTTAATGAACGTATTATTTTTAAGGTAGCGACAAGAGTAGCTGTTCAACAGCTGATTTTGGAAACCCTGAATGATTTGGATGATCTGATGTTTGAGGAATTCAGGAGTTTCCTGATGTCGATTGTCTATCAGAAGAAACTCTCATCCTTCCCCTTTATGGGGCGACACAGTTATAAGAAAGACAGAAGGATGACCGTGTATCTGATGATGGAGACCTACGGCCAACAGTCTGTGGAGTTAACCACGGAGGCTTTTAAACAAATGAACAGGACAGATCTGATACAGAGGTTACCAAAGCTCAGTTCAGGACTCACAGGTAAGACATAAGCCCCTTTACTCCGCCTTCTCGTTGCAGGATGATCACTCCTTCTTTCTTTTTGGTGTCAAAGGTACAGAGACAGAATGGAGGCGTGGTGGCGGCGTTATGCCACAAAGTCCAGTATAAATGGTGGGATTGTAAAGATTAAAACAAAAACAACATAATCATGTGTCTAATAAATACTTTATATAGTCCATAATAAAAAAAGGTAAATCTGATTGAGTTCTGTGTTTTGTAATGAAATTGTTTTCTTTCTTTTGAAGCAACTGTGTCTCATTAAAAGTGATTATTAGTGATTCAATTAGATTTGAATTGTCTGAGTTATTTAATGTCTTTTCTCTTCAGAGCAACACTTTGTGGATGAACATCAACCTTCACTGTTGCTGAACGTGAGTGTGACTATATTTTACATTTTAAATCATCATAAATGATAAAACAAACCAAACAGTGAGTTTCTTAAATTGCCTCTCACTGTTAATGTTGAGCTCTTAAGTAATAATGTTATGATGGAAAAGAGAGAAAACCATTTCTTTGAGCTCCTGTTACAGAAACATGATGCGTTGAGATCAGAAAGGAGTTATTAATTAACATGAATTAAAGGATGGAGGGACTCATATTTGACTGTGATGTTAAGAAATAAAAACACTTAATACTTCAAAAGAAAATTAAATCAGTAGAAAAGATATTAGTGTATCATTGTCTTGAGTGATCATGCAGAAAAAACTAATCTTATAACATTTACACTCGACGTCTATAACACTGACAAAATGCAAATAAATTAATCTTTAACCGTCCCAATTGGGAAATTACACGTTTACACAGGATTTGAAACGGATTCTTTTGGAAACAGTGAAGACTTTGAGTGAGGAGGAGCTGAAGAAATTCAAGTGGTTGCTGAAGCTAACGCTCTTCACGAAGAGGGTCCGATACATGAACTGGGAAACATGGTACGGTGCAGACCTACTGGTGAAACTGATGGTGGAGACCTGTGGTTTGCAGTCTTGGGAGGTGACCATCGACATTTTAAGGGACATGAACAGGACTGATCTGGTGACGGGAATGTCCAACTCAGGAGTCAAAGGTCAGAGAGAAAAATAGAAATATATTTTAAAGAAAGTGGTTAAAACTTTATTTGTTTTAAAATAAATAAAAAGGGCGGCAAAGCAATAACATGCAGCATCAGCCAATTTAATCCAGCCTCTTTGATTTTTGTGATGTCACTGGAATTGATTTGGTGTAATTCTTTTTAAATGTACAATTTACAGTAAAATACAGTACATGTAGGCCAAATAATCACATTTTGCCAATGGGGGAGGGTGCCTTTTTTCAAATCTGTCTCAGAGGCTCAACTGATTTTCAGAATGTAGACCATAGCTTTAAACTATATATTTGATTTACAGCCACAAACTGAGGCGGAGGTCAAGTGTTGAGTGAGACACACGAGCACGTTGTTGGTTTTGCTCTTTTCATTATGATTTTTTTGACCGTAAGAAGAAAAAAAAGTAGAATAACATCAGTCTTATCCTTGAAGGTCTTTTTCACTTAAAACAAAAAAATCTGTTTTAAAGCCAGGAAGATGTATTCGAGTACATTAAGTGCAGCAAGAGCATTTGAGAAGTCTGAACCTATGTAAGTCTATTTGTGTGTGTGTGTGTGTGTGTGTGTGTGTGTGTGTGTGTGTGTGTGTGTGTGTGTGTGTGTGTGTGTGTGTGTGTGTGTGTGTGTCTGTGTGTGTGTCTGTGTGTGTTGAAGTGTGAGTAGACATAAGCAATTTTAATCTTCCATGAATTTGTTTCAGCTACGGGACCCTCGACAGGAGTTCCTGGTGTTGAAACCGAGGGGGAAGATGACGTCTTCACACCAAATGCCTTTCAGGCTGTCTGTGATCAGTCGCTGATCAGATTGTCTGGAAACCCAGAATCTGAATAGTATTTGTACTTCGTTACTTCCCACCTCTGATTAAGGACCTCATGATTTATGAATTTTAAACTGAGTTACAGACGTCTCTGTCCGAATGTAAACCTAGAGGACAAATTAAGTGCAGCAAGGGCATTTGAGAGTGTGTGTGTGAGTGTGTGTGTGTGTGTGTGTGTGTGTGTGTGTGTGTGTGTGTGTGTGTGTGTGTGTGTGTGTGTGTGTGTGTGTGTGTGTGTGTGTGTGTGTGTGTGTGTGTGTGTTTAAAAAAGTAGTAGGCACAAACACTAGACTGATCCATCATTGTGCAATTTTAATTTTCCAAAAATGTGTTTTTAGGTGCGGGACCCTCGACTGGAGTTCATGCTGGTGGTTTCGATCAGCTCAGTGGACTGATGAGAGGTAATATGACGTCTTTGCACCAAATGCCTTTCAGTTTGTCTGTGATCAGTCGCTGATCAGATTGTCTGGAAACCCAGAATCTTAATTTGAAAAAAAACTCCTAATTTAACCGTTCGCCTGGCTCAGTCCAAAGTTTAAAAACCTTCCAACCTCAGTAAGACGCTAAATCTTGTTGAATTGGTACAATAAAAACAAACTTTGGAGGGATGAGTTGTTCTCCTGTGCCTCCAGTCTTTATGCTAAGCTAAGCTAAATGTCTCCTGGCTTTGTGTTTCGTACTGGGACGTTGATTTAATCAAATATTTAAAACCTGAGTTACAGACGTTTCTGTCTGAATATAAATCTACAGGACAAATGAAGTGCAGCGAAAGCATTTGAGAGCTCTGTATGTAAGTCTTCTGTTGCAGTTCCTAAGGTTGATTTCATGGTGGAAGGTTTAGTGATGGGAGGTAATATGACGTCTTCTCAGCAAATACCTTTCAGGGTGACGCTCTTCCCCTCTTCAGATCCACCCGTCCCTCTGCCTCAGTCCAAATATGGTCACGTCCGTTCACTGGTTGCAAAACCTCCAAGATGGCTACGGCCAAAATGCTGACCTCGAGGCTTCAGAACCGTAGTCCACACACCAACGGGTGACGTCACCACGACGACGTCCGCAGGAAATCACACAAGCCAGGAAGTGAAGTGATCTGAACCCGAGGGGAGAGAGGAGTGACAAAATAAAACAGGAAAGACTAAACATGAATGAGTGATTTGAAGCTCCGAACCGAATGTCAGGGCGAACTATGCAAACATATCTCGTTGATATTGTACAGTGTTACGTAAGAAAAGGGAAAGTACGTCAGCTAAAGTAGACTCACGTTGTTCCTGCACAGTAAAAGTCCCATAAGGACGGATCAGATAAGCCTGATTGGTCTATTCGTCTCTGGGGGCGTGTACCAAAGTTTGATTGACACTTGTCTGGCCTTGCACGTTTGGCCCATGAAAGTTCCCTTTGAATTGACCAGGTGGAGACGATGGCGTCTGCAGTGTTGTATAAAGTACCCAAAAGCCATACTTGAGTAAAAGTAAAAGTACCTTACTGGAAAATTACTCAAGTAAAAGTGAAAGTTGCCTGCTAGAATATTACTTGAGTAAAAGTAAAAAAGTAGCTTGTATTTACTGTACTTAAGTATCAAAAGTAAAAAGTACTGTTAATAAAACGCAATCAGAAATTTGCCCACTCACACACTCCTTCGTGGCCACAGGTAATACTAAACATAGCGATTTCAGCTGCATGATTTAAAAGCTAACTTATTAATAACACTACCACTATGTAAATTAGTCTGACTGTCATCATCAGCTGGTTTGCTATATCAAAACTCGGACTCTCCAAACACAGGTACGGTCTCCAATAACACCAGAAAAAGACCAGATCATTCAATAACCCAGGAGTTCAGTTTTTGGCTAGCAGAGGCCAAGCCCACTCACGTTAGACCACGGAGACGCTCAACAAAAACGTAATCCTCGACTGTATAGTTTCACTGCGTGGAACAACACACTCTTTGCTTCACCATTAAAGTCTATTGACAGTAACACTATGCTGGTTGTTTCAGCAGCAGGTTCAGTCACCGATTCAGTCACCTCCTCCATCTCTGACATTTTGCTTCTCTGTCTTCCTCCTTCTCTTCAAGTAGGCTAACATTAGAGACCCGACTTGTCTGAGACTACTACTAGCATGACAATGCGACCATTAATTTGAAATTTGGCCGCTGATTTCATCCGCCGCACAACGGGGTAAACCAATGATAACGTCTTGCGGTCTGTATCTCCCAACATCATTGGCTACTAGTCCCACTACAACAAAACAAAGATTGTCCATTGGCTGTCACGTTCCTTCTTATTTTGTAACGAGTAACGAGGATGCTCAGGTAAATGTAACGGAGTAAAAGTACTGATTTTTTTCGGAAAATGTAGTGAAGTAAAAGTAAAAGTCGTCAGAAATAGAAGTAGTAAAGTAAAGTACAAATATAAAAAAATACTACTTAAGTAAAGTAACGAAGTATTTTTACTTCGTTACTATACAACACTGGGCGTCTGTTATAGAGCTTGGAAACGCTGGCTGATTTGAGTCAGAAAATCAAGAGCTTCAAGAAGATTCTCAGTGAAACCGACCTCCACAAACGTTCCACAGACATTCCATAGATGGAGACAACAGAAATACAGGACACGGGCTTTTTATGGTGTTAACCTGCAGCCGACAGTCTGTGAGACGATCAGGGAGGTTTGAGAGAATATGAAGTGATTTGCTCCGGTACAGAGGTTGTCAGACAGCAGACCAAAAAGTAAAAGACCAAAAACTAGCCCTTAAAGGATCCGCATGACATTAAGACATTTATATAGCAGCAAACAACGATTTGCTATGAAGAGATAGTGGAGTAAAAGTACAGATATGTTTGAAAATGTAGGGAGTAACAGTAAAACGTTGTCCGTGAAATAAATACTAAAGTACAGATACCTGAAAATTCTACTTAAGTTTACTTCCCACCTCTGATTAAGGACCTAATGATTCAAACAAAGGCTATTCAGGTGTTCGTACTGGGAGGTTGATTTAATCTAATAATTAAAAAAGATTATTATAAAGAGTTAGAAGTCTCAGTCTGAATGTAAATCTATAGGAAGAATTAAGTGCAGCGAGAGCATTTGAGACGTTTATCAGGTGAAACCGGTAATTGATCTTTATGATATTAATAAGGAGATTTTCAGTTTATTTTGCATTGACATGTAACATTCTAATTCTTCTATTCTGACAGTGATTATGTGATCATTTTACGGTTCCTCTCTCTTCAGAGCGATACTGTGTGGATGAACATTGTCCTGTGCTGATCCAGAAGGTGAGTGATGTAACGTCTGACTTGGATTCTAAAACAATGGATTCGTCTACATTGATTGATCTTTTCTCTGTTTTACATCATTAACTGCATCTCTTTGGGTTTTGGGCTGTTGGTCAGACAAAACATTTGAAGATATCAATGTAGATGTAAGGGAATTGTGATGGGTACCTTTAACCATTTTCTGAAATATTATAGACCAAATTATATAACTAAAGTTAATAAATGAAGGGAAGAATCGACAGATTCATCAATAATAGAACTGGAACTGTATATAATAAAGGTTCTGGTACTGTTGTCAATCACAACAGAGCAAAGACAGCCGTTGGGCTGAATGTTATTACGCCTGGGAAAATAGTTCCTTACAAGAACTGAATTTCAAGCTAGAAGGAGGATTTTAACTACGAGGTGGGTTTTAACTAAACTTGACATTTTCAGGTAAATTCTGTAAAGTTTATTGAATATGAACAAAATGTAAACAAACTGTAAACAGATGACCGATGTTGTTGATGGACAGTGACATGTAGTAACACTGGTATGATCCTTTAAGCAGGTAATAAAATAAAAGTCAGGAACCCATTAACAGAAATACAGTAGTTATAAAAGAGAAGTTGCCAAAGAAATATGTACATCTACATCAGTAACCAGTCAAGTGGACAAACATCAGTTGTTTCACTATCTTGTGAAGTTTGGATGATGTTCTCCACATCCATGTTTCTAAAACAGACATTGATGATATTTAAAGAGTAAAATCTATAATCATCCCAGCAGAGAAATTTAACTTTTGCTTCATGAACATTTCCTTTGAATTTTCCAGGTGGAGACGGCGGCGTCTTTTATAGAGCTGCTTTTGGAAACGCTGGCTGATTTGAGTGACGGGGAGCTTGGGGATTTCAAGAAGGTCCTCTTGTCTCAAACTGACTTCCATCAGTTTGAGTTCCCATCCATGCGGTTTAAGATAACAGGACATCAGGACATGGTGTTTCTAATGGTGTTGTGCTACAACGAAGAGGCTGTGAATAAGACCAAGGAGGTTTTGGAGGAGATGAACAGGACTGATCTGGTGCAGAGGCTGTCAGACAGCAGCTCAGGACCTAAAAGTAATAACAATAAAAGACAAAAACATGTAAAAATCCCCAAAATGTTGAATCAATGACTTTTACCACTTTTCCCCTCAGAGCAAGACTCAGGTGAACACCGGTCTGGATTGATCAGGAAAGTGAGTAATGTTACATCTGTCTGACTGAGTACAACACAGCTTTCATTCACCTAATGCAGGTTCATTCATGGACTACATATTTATTTAATGAACGTATTATTTTTCAGGTAGCGACAAGAGTAGCTGTTCAACAGCTGATTTTGGAAACCCTGAATGATTTGGATGATCTGAGGTTTGAGAGATTCAGGAGGTTCCTGATGTCGATTGTCCATCAGAAGAACCTCCGATCCTTCCCATTTATGATGGGACACAGTTATGAGAAAGACAGAAGGATGACCGTGTATCTGATGATGGAGATCTACGGCCAACAGTCTGTGGAGTTAACCACGGAGGCTTTTAAACTAATGAACAGGACAGATCTGATACAGAGGTTACCAAAGCCCAGTTCAGGACTCACAGGTAAGACATAAGCCCCTTTACTCCGCCTTCTCGTTGCAGGATGATCACTCCTTCTTTCTTTTTGGTGTCAAAGGTACAGAGACAGAATGGAGGCGTGGTGGCGGCGTTATGCCACAAAGTCCAGTATAAATGGTGCGATTGTAAAGATTAAAACAAAAACAACATAATCATGTGTCTAATAAATACTTTATATAGTTCATAATAAAAAAAGGTAAATCTGATTGAGTTCTGTGTTTTGTACTGAAATTGTTTTCTTTCTTTTGAAGCAACTGTGTCTCATTAAAAGTGATTATTAGTGATTCAATTAGATTTGAATTGTCTGAGTTATTTAATGTCTTTTCTCCTCAGAGCAACACTTTGTGGATAAACATCAACCTACACTGTTGCTGAACGTGAGTGTGACTATATTTTACATTTTAAATCATCATAAATGATAAAACGAACCAAACAGTGAGTTTCTTAAATTGCCTCTCACTGTTAATGTTGAGCTCTTAAGTAATAATGTTATGATGGAAAAGAGAGAAAACCATTTCTTTGAGCTCCTGTTACAGAAACATGATGCGTTGAGATCAGAAAGGAGTTATTAATTAACATGAATTAAAGGATGGAGGGACTCATATTTGACTTTGATGTTAAGAAATAATAAACACTTAATACTTCAAAAGAAAATGAAATCAGTAGAAAAGATAGTAGTGTATCATTGTCTTGAGTGATCATGCAGAAAAAACTGATCTCATAACATTTACACTCGACCTCTATAACACTGACAAAATGCAAATAAATGAATCTTTAACCGTCCCAATTGGGAAATTACACGTTTACACAGGATTTGAAACGGATTCTTTTGGAAACAGTGAAGACTTTGAGTGAGGAGGAGCTGAAGAAATTCAAGTGGTTGCTGAAGCTAACACTCTTCATGAAGAGGGTCCGACACATAAACTGGGAAACATGGTACAGTAGCACAGACCTACTGGTGATACAGATGGTGGAGACCTGTGGTTTGCTGTCTTGGGAGGTGACCATCGACATTTTAAGGGACATGAACAGGACTGATCTGGTGACGGGAATGTTCAACTCAGGATTCAAAGGTCAGAGAGAAAAATAGAAATATATTTTAAAGAAAGTGGTTAAAACTTTATTTGTTTTAAAATGAATAAAAAGGGCGGCAAAGCAATAACATGCAGCATCAGCCAATTGAATCCAGCCTCTTTTATTTTTGTGATGTCACTGGAATTAATTTGGTGTAATTCTTTTTAAATGTACAATTTACAGTAAAATACAGTACATCTAGGCCAAATAATCACATTTTGCCAATGGGGGAGGGTGCCTTTTTTCAAATCTGTCTCAGAGGCTCAACTGATTTTCAGAATGTAGACCATAGCTTTAAACTATATATTTGATTTACAGCCACAAACTGAGGCGGAGGTCAAGTGTTGAGTGGGACACACGAGCACATTGTTGTTTTTGCTCTTTTCATTATGATTTTTTTGACCGTAAGAAAAAAAAAGTAGAATAACATCAGTCTTATCCTTGAAGGTCTTTTTCACTTAAAACAAAAAAAATCTGTTTTAAAGCCAGGAAGATGTATTCGAGTACATTAAGTGCAGCAAGAGCATTTGAGAAGTCTGAACCTATGTACGTCTATTTGTGTGTGTGTGTGTGTGTGTGTGTGTGTGTGTGTGTGTGTGTGTGTGTGTGTGTGTGTGTGTGTGTTGAAGTGTGAGTAGACATAAGCAATTTTAATCTTCCATGAATTTGTTTCAGCTACGGGACCCTCGACAGGAGTTCCTGGTGTTGATACGGAGGAGGAAGATGAACATGGAGGTAATATGACGTCTTCACACCAAAGGCCTTTCAGGGTGCCGCTCTTCCCCTCTTCAGATCCACCCGTCGCTCTGCCTCAGTCCAAATATGGTCACGTCCGTTCACTGGTTGCAAAACCTCCAAGATGGCGACGGCCAAAATGCCGACCTCGAGGCTTCAGAAGCGTAGTCCACACACCAACGGGTGACGTCACCACGACGACGTCCGCAGGAAATCACACAAGCCAGGAAGTGAAGTGATCTGAACCGAGGGGAGAGAGGAGTGGCAAAATAAAACAGGAAAGACTAAACATGAATGAGTGATTTGAATCTCCGAACCGAATGTCAGGGCGGAACTATGCAAACATATCTCGTTGATATTGTACAGTGTTACGTAAGAAAAGGGAAAGTACGTCAGCTAAAGTAGACTCACGTTGTTCCTGCACAGTAAAAGTCCCATAAGGACGGATCAGATAAGCCTGATTGGTCTATTCGTCTCTGGGGGTGTGTACCAACGTTTGATTGACACTTGTCTGGCCTTGCACGTTTGGCCCATGAAAGTTCCCTTTGAATTGACCAGGTGGAGACGATGGCGTCTGTTATAGAGCTTGGAAACGCTGGCTGATTTGAGTCAGAAAATCAAGAGCTTCCAGAAGATTCTCAGTGAAACCGACCTCCACAAACGTTCCACAGACATTCCATAGATGGAGACAACAGAAATACAGGACACGGGCTTTTTATGGTGTTAACCTGCAGCCGACAGTCTGTGAGCCGATCAGGGAGGTTTGAGAGAATATGAAGTGATTTGCTCCGGTACAGAGGTTGTCAGACAGCAGACCAAAAGGTAAAAGACCAAAAACTAGCCCTTAAAGGATCCGCATGACATTAAGACATTTATATAGCAGCAAACGACGATTTGCTATGAAGAGATAGTGGAGAAAAAGTACAGATATGTTTAAAATGTAGGGAGTAACAGTAAAACGTTGTCCATGAAATAATTACTAAAGTACAGATACCTGAAAATTCTACTTAAGTTTACTTCCCACCTCTGATTAAGGACCTAATGATTCAAACAAAGACTATTCAGGTGTTCGTACTGGGAGGTTGATTTAATCTAATAATTAAAAAAGATTATTATAAAGAGTTAGAAGTCTCAGTCTGAATGTAAATCTATAGGAAGAATTAAGTGCAGCGAGAGCATTTGAGACGTTTATCAGGTGAAACCGGTAATTGATCTTTATGATATTAATAAGGAGATTTTCAGTTTATTTTGCATTGACATGTAACATTCTAATTCTTCTATTCTGACAGTGATTATGTGATCATTTTACCGTTCCTCTCTCTTCAGAGCGATACTGTGTGGATGAACATTGTCCTGTGCTGATCCAGAAGGTGAGTGATGTAACGTCTGACTTGGATTCTAAAACAATGGATTCGTCTACATTGATTGGTCTTTTCTCTGTTTTAGATCATTAACTGCATCTCTTTGGGTTTTGGGCTGTTGGTCAGACAAAACATTTGAAGATATCAATGTAGATGTAAGGGAATTGTGATGGGTACCTTTAACCATTTTCTGAAATATTATAGACAGAATTATATAACTTAAGTTAATAAATGAAGGGAAGAATCGACAGATTCATCAATAATAGAACTGGTACTGTATATAATAAAGGTTCTGGTACTGTTGTCAATCACAACAGAGCAAAGACAGCCGTTGGGCTGAATGTTATTACGCCTGGGAAAATAGTTCCTTATAAGAACTGAATTTAAAGCTAGAAGGAGGATTTTAACTACGAGGTGGGTTTTAACTAAACTTGACATTTTCAGGTAAATTCTGTAAAGTTTATTGAATATGAACAAAATGTAAACAAACTGTAAACAGATGACCGATGTTGTTGATGGACAGTGACATGTAGTAACACTGGTATGATCCTTTAAGCAGGTAATAAAATAAAAGTCTGGAACCCGTTAACAGAAATACAATAGTTATAAAAGAGAAGTTGCCAAAGAAATATGTACATCTACATCAGTAACCAGTCAAGTGGACAAACATCAGTTGTTTCACTATCTTGTGAAGTTTGGATGATGTTCTCCACATCCATGTTTCTAAAACAGACATTGATGATATTTAAAGAGTAAAATCTATAATCATCCCAGCAGAGAAATTTAACTTTTGCTTCATGAACATTTCCTTTGAATTTTCCAGGTGGAGACGGCGGCGTCTTTTATAGAGCTGCTTTTGGAAACGCTGGCTGATTTGAGTGACGGGGAGCTTGGGGATTTCAAGAAGGTCCTCTTGTCTCAAACTGACTTCCATCAGTTTGAGTTCCCATCCATGCGGTTTAAGATAACAGGACATCAGGACATGGTGTTTGTAATGGTGTTGCACTACAACGAAGAGGCTGTGAATAAGACCAAGGAGGTTTTGGAGGAGATGAACAGGACTGATCTGGTGCAGAGGCTGTCAGACAGCAGCTCAGGACCCAAAAGTAATAACAATAAAGACAAAAACATTTCAAAATCCCCAAAATGTTGAATCAATGACTTTTACCACTTTTCCCCTCAGAGCAAGACTCAGGTGAACACCGGTCTGGATTGATCAGGAAAGTGAGTAATGTTACATCTGTCTGACTGAGTACAACACAGCTTTCATTCACCTAATGCAGGTTCATTCATGGTTTACATATTTATTTAATGAACGTATTGTTTTTTCAGGTAGCGACAAGAGTAGCTGTTCAACAGCTGATTTTGGAAACCCTGAATGATTTGGATGATCTGATGTTTAAGAGATTCAGGAGGTTCCTGAGGTCGATTGTCCATCAGAAGAACCTCCGATCCTTCCCATTTATGATGACAGACAGTTATAATACAGACAGAAGGATGACCGTGTATCTGATGATGGAGACCTACGGCCAACAGTCTGTGGAGTTAACCACGGAGGCTTTTAAACAAATGAACAGGACAGATCTGATACAGAGGTTACCAAAGCCCAGTTCAGGACTCACAGGTAAGACATAAGCCCCTTTACTCCGCCTTCTCGTTGCAGGATGATCACTCCTTCTTTCTTTTTGGTGTCAAAGGTACAGAGACAGAATGGAGGCGTGGTGGCGGCGTTATGCCACAAAGTCCAGTATAAATGAGTGCGATTGTAAAGATTAAAACAAAAACAACATAATCATGTATCTAATAAATACTTTTATAGTTCATAATAAAAAAAAGGTAAATCTGATTGAGTTCTGTGTTTTGTAATGAAATTGTTTTCTTTCTTTTGAAGCAACTGTGTCTCATTAAAAGTGATTATTAGTGATTCAATTAGATTTGATTTGTCTGAGTTATTTAATGTATTTTCTCCTCAGAGCAACACTTTGTGGATAAACATCAACCTACACTGTTGCTGAACGTGAGTGTGACTATATTTTACATTTTAAATCATCATAAATGATAAAACGAACCAAACAGTGAGTTTCTTAAATTGCCTCTCACTGTTAATTTTGAGCTCTTAAGTAATAATGTTATGATGGAAAAGAGAGAAAACCATTTCTTTGAGCTCCTGTTACAGAAACATGATGCGTTGAGATCAGAAAGGAGTTATTAATTAACATGAATTAAAGGATGGAGGGACTCATATTTGACTTTGATGTTAAGAAATAAAAACACTTAATACTTCAAAAGGAAATGAAATCAGTAGAAAAGATATTAGTGTATCATTGTCTTGAGTGATCATGCAGAAAAAACTAATCTTATAACATTTACACTCGACGTCTGTAACACTGACAAAATGCAAATAAATTAATCTTTAACCGTCCCAATTGGGAAATTACACGTTTACACAGGATTTGAAATGGATTCTTTTGGAAACAGTGAAGACTTTGAGTGAGGAGGAGCTGAAGAAATTCAAGTGGTTGCTGAAGCTAACGCTCTTCATGAAGGGGGTCCGACACATAAACTGGGAAACATGGTACGGTAGTGCAGACCTACTGGTGGATCAGATGGTGGAGATCTGTGGTTTGCAGTCTTGGGAGGTGACCATCGACATTTTAAGGGACATGAACAGGACTGATCTGGTGACGGGAATGTTCAACTCAGGATTCAAAGGTCAGAGAGAAAAATAGAAATATATTTTAAAGAAAGCGGTTAAAACTTTATTTGTTTTAAAATGAATAAAAAGGGCGGCAAAGCAATAACATGCAGCATCAGCCAATTGAATCCAGCCTCTTTTATTTTTGTGATGTCACTGGAATTAATTTGGTGTAATTCTTTTTAAATGTACAATTTACAGTAAAATACAGTACATCTAGGCCAAATAATCACATTTTGCCAATGGGGGAGGGTGCCTTTTTTCAAATCTGTCTCAGAGGCTCAACTGATTTTCAGAATGTAGACCATAGCTTTAAACTATATATTTGATTTACAGCCACAAACTGAGGCGGAGGTCAAGTGTTGAGTGAGACACACGAGCACATTGTTGGTTTTGCTCTTTTCATTATTATTTTTTTGAGCGTAAGAAAAAAAAAAGTAGAATAACATCAGTCTTATCCTTGAAGGTCTTTTTCACTTAAAACAAAAAAATCTGTTTTAAAGCCAGGAAGATGTATTCGAGTACATTAAGTGCAGCAAGAGCATTTGAGAAGTCTGAACCTATGTAAGTCTATTTGTGTGTGTGTGTGTGTGTGTGTGTGTGTGTGTGTGTGTGCGTGTGTGCGTGTTGAAAACAGGAGTAGACATAAGCCATTTTAATCTTCCATGAATTTGTTTCAGCTACGGGACCCTCGGCAGGAGTTCCTGGTGTTGATACGGAGGGGGAATATAAACAGGGAGGTAATATGACGTCTTCACACCAAATGCCTTTCAGGCTGTCTGTGATCAGTCGCTGATCAGATTGTCTGGAAACCCAGAATCTGAATAGTATTTGTACTTCGTTACTTCCCACCTCTGATTAAGGACCTCATGATTTATGAATTTTAAACTGAGTTACAGACGTCTCTGTCCGAATGTAAACCTAGAGGACAAATTAAGTGCAGCAAGGGCATTTGAGAGCTCAGTGTGTGTGTGTGTTAGAGTTCTCAACGGGCCTGAAAATTACAGCCCGACCCGACCCAGCCCGCGGGTTTTTAAACCCCAACCTGACGCAGCCCGACACACCAGCATGAATTGTCGGCCCGAACCCGACCCGAACCCGACCCCCCACGCGCCTGCATTGTTTTCCTCATACACTTTAAACTTTATTTAAAATTAAAAGATTCAACACAAACAACCGAAACTTTAAATAGCCTATATAAATAAATATGCCGTACAGCAAACAATATATAATTTACAACCTACAATTTTTTTAATTTTTAATTTTTTAATGAAATGTGTTTTATAAAAAAAGGAAGCCCGAGGCCCGACCCGACCCGGCTCATTTGCGTATTTGCGAAACTTCGGGTCCCGTCGGGTTTGTCGGGCTGGGCCGACCCGTTGAGAACTCTAGTGTGTGTGTGTGTGTGTGTGTGTGTGTGTTTAAAAAAGTAGTAGGCATAAACACTAGACTGATCCATAATTGTGCAATTTTAATTTTCCAAAAATGTGTTTTTAGGTGCGGGACCCTCGACTGGAGTTCATGCTGGTGGTTTCAAGAGGCCTAGAAGACGGAGGAGAGGTAATATGACGTCTTTGCACCAAATGCCTTTCAGTTTGTCTGTGATCAGTCGCTGATCAGATTGTCTGGAAACTCAGAATCTTAAATTTGAAAAAACTCCTAATTTAACCGTTAGCCTGGCTCAGTCCAAAGTTTAAAAACCTTCCAACCTCAGTAAGACGCTAAATCTTGTTGAATTGGTACAATAAAAACAAACTTTGGAGGGACGAGTTGTTCTCCTGTGCCTCCAGTCTTTATGCTAAACTAAGCTAAATGTCTCCTGGCCAGTGATGGGAATTACGGTGTTATAAGTAGCGGCGTTAGTACGGCAGTTACTTTTTTCAGTAACGAGTAATCTAATTGATTACTCATCTCATTATAACGCTGTTATCGTTACTGGCAAAAAAAATTGTCGCGTTACTTCATTGAAGGCAGAAAAAAACTATTTATTTCACGACAGTCGACCACACATCACAGTGCCCTGCTGGTTTTTAGAATTTCTTTAGACTTTTTGAAGAATTAAACTATATATTTGATTTACAGCCACAAACTTAGGATAACATCAGTCTTATCCTTGAAGGTCTTTTTCACTTAAAACAAAAAAATCTGTTTTAAAGCCAGGAAGATGTATTCGAGTACATTAAGTGCAGCAAGAGCATTTGAGAAGTCTGAACCTATGTAAGTCTATTTGTGTGTGTGTGTGTGTGTGTGTGTGTGTGTGTGTGTGTGTGTTGAAGTGTGAGTAGACATAATCAATTTTAATTTTCCATGAATTTGTTTAACTGTGTGTACAACGCAACTTTTCTGCCGAACGGGTCAGACGAGAGGCAACAGAGTGGGCGGAGAGTGGTCGGATAAGGCAGTTGGACGTCTGGGCGGTGTGTGGGGGCCTTTACATGCGTAAGTTACGTGACGTCATTCGTGCTGGTTGGAATTGATAAGAGAATCATTAGATAAACTGCCAAACGATTCCATGGAATTGAAACACACGGAACCGGTTCTCGATTCCCATCCCTAGGCATAAACACTAGACTGATCCATCATTGTGCAATTTTAATTTTCCAAAAAAGTGTTTGTAGGTGCGGGACCCTCGACTGGAGTTCTTGCTGGTGGTTTCAAGCAGCTAGGTGGACTGACGGATGGTAATATGATGTCTTCACACCAAATGCCTTTCAGGCTGTCTATGATCAGTCGCTGATCAGATTGTCTGGAAACCCAGAATCTGAATAGTATTTGTACTTCGTTACTTCCCACCTCTGATTAAGGACCTCATGAGTTATGAATTTTAAACTGAGAGACGTCTCTGTCCGAATGTAAACCTAGAGGACAAATTAAATGCAGCAAGGGCATTTGAGAGCTCTGTGTGTGTGTGTGTGTGTGTGTGTGTGTGTGTGTGTGTGTGTGTGTGTGTGTGTGTGTGTGTGTGTGTGTGTGTGTGTGTGTGTGTGTGTGTTTAAAAAAGTAGTAGGCATAAACACTAGACTGATCCATCATTGTGCAATTTTAATTTTCCAAAAATTTGTTTTCAGGTGCGGGACCCTCGACTGGAGTTCTTGCTGGTGTTTTCAGTAGGCTAAGTGGACTGATGAGAGGTAATATGACGTCTTTTCACCAAATGCCTTTCAGTTTGTCTGTGATCAGTCGCTGATCAGATTGTCTGGAAACCCAGAATCTTAATTTGAAAAAACTCCTAATTTAACCGTTCGCCTGGCTCAGTCCAAAGTTTAAAAACCTCCCAACCTAAGTAAGACGCTAAATCTTGTTGAATTGGTACAATAAAAACAAACTTTGGAGGGACGAGTTGTTCTCCTGTGCCTCCAGTCTTTATGCTAAGCTAAGCTAAATGTCTCCTGGCTTTGTGTTTCGTACGGGGACGTTGACTTAATCAAATATTTAAAACCTGAGTTCCAGATGTTTCTGTCTGAATATAAATCTACAGGACAAATGAAGTGCAGCGAAAGCATTTGAGAGCTCTGTATGTAAGTCGTGTGTGTGTGTGTGTGTGTGTGTGTGTGTGTGTGTGTGTGTGTGTGTGTGTGTGTGTGTGTGTGTGTGTGTGTGTGTGTGTTGAAAATACTAGCAGACAAACACTACCATCGTTTGAAATTGTGCAATTTTAATTTTCCTGAATTTGTTTCAGCTCGACCCAAGACTCCTCGCGTTGATGCCAAAGGTTCAGTGATGGGAGGTAATATGACTTCTTCTCAGCAAATACCTTTCAGGGTGCCGCTCTTCCCCTCTTCAGATCCACCCGTCCCTCTGCCTCAGTCCAAATATGGTCATGTCCGTTCACTGGTTGCAAAACCTCCAAGATGGCGACGGCCAAAATGCTGACCTCGAGGCTTCAGAACCGTAGTCCACACACCAACGGGTGATTCCACCACCACGACGTCCGCAGGAAATCACACAAGCTAGGAAGTGAAGTGATCTGAACCGAGGGGAGAGAGGAGTGACAAAATAAAACAGGAAAGACTAAACATGAATGAGTGATTTGAAGCTCCGAACAGAATGTCAGGGCGAACTATGCGAATGTGACCAGACCACGTTGAGTAGAATTATTTGTCAGCAACAACGCCACCCTGGGACTAATACCCCGGGACACAAGAACGATACACTAGATTGTACTGATATTAGATACCAATTTGCACAGGGTCGAATACAACAGGCGGAGACGTGAATTCCAGTGAAAACAAATGTAAGTTTATTGAAGGAACCGGTTTAAGAGATAATGGGGAAACTTCGCTTTAAGAAAACTGGCGTGAGTTAGAAAAATATAAAAATATTTATTATAATCTTTTCCTATACCACATGATTAAATAATTATAATACGCATCAGCTGGAATATACAATAGTCAAGGGAAAGGAAGAAACCGGCAGGCGGGGTTTACCTGGAGGGGGGAAGCAGACTATCTGGAAGAGGTGTCCGCACGTGCACGCTCACTGCAGAAAGGTGTCACCCCCCGTCACAGAAAACCACCACCAGCGCTCTCCCTAAACACTCCAAGGTGACGTTTACAAGCCCACCACCAGGTGACTAGCTACCCCCCGCCGAAGGGAAACCACAGGCCTGCCAAAGCATAAAACAATCAAAAACACACAGTAGCCACACCAGCATAGGTACTCTATAGCACATACAAATATGACGGCTAGTTAAACAGCGGCACTAGCGGCGAGATCATGCGACAAACATGCAGTCAAAAGCACCACAAACAAATAAGAGATAACACTGCACTACACACACACAGCAAACTAGCAGCATGCATTCGGATAAGCGGGGCAAGCGCTGCACGCAAATAAACCGGACAAAGCACATGCGCAAAGAAAAGCCAACAGCAGGCGGGCAAACAAAACAAACAAACAAACAAACAAACACCCACCGTGACGCAGACGGGCAGCGGTAGGCTTAGCTAAAAATAAAACAATTGGGAGTGAGCCAGAATGGAACGTTACAACTATGGACAAGACAGCAGCGTGACCACACTAGACAGGCGAGCTGGACTAAGCCATGCTACCTGCAACGTAGATAGCAAACATTTAGCTATACAGGAGGGATCATGGCAACGACTACAGTAACAGTCGGGTTTCATACATACCAAACAGAGCCGACGCTCGTAGTCGCTGATTAGGGGACGCTAAACAGGAGCCGGGCGTAATCACGATCAGCTGCAGATATACATAAGTAAAGATGACAATTAAAACTCTGTGCACCGACTAAGGGGAGATAAAGCCTTAAAACCGCATACCTCGAGGGAGAGAAATACTACGGTGAGGTTAGATTCCCTACGGCACTGGCAGAGTTAGGGGGCGCAGAGCTACAGGTGGGAAAGGAGTATTAAGGCTAGGCATGAATTAACCTGAACAATACAGTGGAATCGCAGCATACCTGGCGATAGCCTCCTGCGTGAAACCCAGATGCAGAAGGCGAAAGGGGGGATAGTCCTACCCACTGGGCTACTTATACCCTAGTATAACCTGGGATCTGAACGAATGAACGGACAAGTTACGTGCCTGCCCCGCCCCCCTCGTTAACGGGGATCGGAGTGTAAGGGAAGCAGGGAGGGTCAAACAGAACCAGCATGCTACTGGCTACACAAACATATCTCGTTGATATTGTACAGTGTTACATAAGAAAAGGGAAAGTACGTCAGCTAAAGTAGACTCACGTTGTTCCTGCACAGTAAAACCCTGATTATGCTTCCGCGTAGTGATCACGCAACGGCAACGCAACGGCCACGCAGTTGCTGGGAGACCGTGATGGTTCTGCGTTGGGTTTACGTGTCGAAATGCAATTCAATGCATGAAAAATGTTTTAAAATAAATAAAAAGGGCAGCAAAGCAATAACATGCAGCATCAGCCAATTGAATCCAGCCTCTTTGATTTTTGTGATGTCACTGGAATTAATTTGATGTAATTCATTTTTAAATATAAGTACAATGTACAGTAAAATACGGTACATGTAGGCCAAATAATCACTTTGCTGTTGACTTTAATCAGCACCTCTGTTACGATAAGATAAACCTTTATTAGTCCCACGGCGGGGACATTTACAGGATTACAGCAGCAAAGAGGATAGTGTAACAACAAGAGGCAAAACAGAATGTAATAAACGACAGATATTAAAAAAATACTACTATTTAAAAATGTAATCAAGGACAGACTGAGTAGTTGAGTTCACATTATTGTATAATAGAATATATGACATTTTGATATTGTTATTGCACATGAATGACCGTGAGGAATGGTTGAATAATTGACAGTTATTGGTATGATCAGGCTACTGGGTGCTGTGTTTATTGTGCAATATTATTGTGGATTGGTACACAATGAATATTAAATTAAATAGTTGGACACAATTTTCACATTATAATCTTATCAAAGGAAGTATTTGTTGCATGGCTTCTGCATTGAGTGAGTAGTAGAGTGTTAATGAATCTGTTGCAGAATTGCAGAATATAATGTTATTTTCTAATTATTTATTTATATTGTTTTGATCAAAAGCAACCAAGTCTTTTAAAGTCTGATTTGGAATCGGTCAGTCATTTTCTCTTTTCTTCCTCCTCAGAGAAATATCAGCTCAAGGATGTGAGTATCAGATGCACTTCACACAGCTTTCAGGTTTCAGGTCAGGATTGCTGTGGGTTGAATTCACAAGAAGGGTTGATCACAGATCACATAAGCACTATAATAATAACTAGATAATCCCCCCGTGACCCTAAATACAGGATAAGCGGTAGACAATGGATGGATAACTAGATAATTTCCTTTGGGGAAATTTTGAAAGGGCCACGAGGGCTACTGCCGGAGTCTGTACATTATGATGAGATTCTTCAGAGATTTTAAAGGAGACAGAGTTATTTTCGAGGCAAATACAGAGACTGCTTGCTGAAAAACTGTCCCTGAAGGGAACGCGCATCGGCAGTTTTGCATGAATTTACCTCTAAAACGGCTCCGTCTCGTAACGTTACATTATCATCACATAGCGTGGTGGATGTGCAGGTCACAACATGTCCACAAAAGTGTTTTGGAGTTGTTGGATTGTGTAGATGAGTTTGATGAGGGAAACCAGGAAATCCCATTAGCCTCCGTAGCATAGCTCTGAACAGCTAAAAATAGTTTACACCGACAAATAAAGGTAATGAACCTACTGCTGTGAATATAGGGATTATGGGGATTAAATGTTGAACTATCCCTTTAACTGTGGCTCTGGCCTGAGGCTCAGAGGTTACCACGGCAACTTGATGATAGAGGAACCCCAGGCTGAGGCAGACAGAAACGTGGAGAAATAGAGCAATTTTGTGCCTCTGCGCTGGTCTCACATTTGGGCTCATTCTGACAAAGCGGTAGGTCCTATCAGTAAATATTTTGGAGAGAATTGCAAGTTTAAAACAGGGGTCCTCTCTCTGCTTCTCTCAGAAAATTTTGTATTGGAGTCAATGAGGAGAAAAGACAGACGTGGCTGCACTTAGAGGCTGCCAATTCAAATTCTGTAAATCTCTCTGATTTTTTTGAGCACATTGTGAGAGACAGGACAAGTTTGTCTACAAATTTGGAAAATAGCATGTGTGTAGAGTGTAAATTGTGGCCGGGAGGAGTTTGGAAAGAGAAAAAAATCTGGAATTTTTTGGGGTTCTCTCCCACTCTGACCGATGATGTCACACACTCTGACACAAACATTCCGTGCAATACACACCCATTGTAATCTAATAATTTCTCCAAAAATGATCATGGTCATTGAACAGTGATTGATCAAAAACTATATGACCTATTGAAACATGGATTAATACACCAATACACAAGACTTGTGTCTACTGTTTAAAGTTTAACCGGAGTTTCTAGGTGAAAGTATGCCTGAGCAGAAGACGTTTTTTTCAGTCCGTCCCATTCACTTCAATGCAGAATTTTGCGCAGTTTCGTATTCTGTTGATAAAAGTAATAGCGCACCGATCCTGATCAAACCGCACGTTTTGATATATAATTTGTAGCGAATCGAAATTTGTCCCGAAGATGAAAGATAATAATAAGTAGGAAAAGCACTGGCCCCTACAGCTATGAAATAGTGCGCTTGCCCTGTGGCCCTAATAATAATAATAATAATAATAATAATAATAATAATAATAACAACCACTTTATAAAAGGAAACAAATCATCACAACTTTAAATGCTTACTCGGATGCAAAAGAATTAACCTTTTATCACTACAGAGGACATATCATGTAAATGCCCTCTGATTGTGTTTAATCCCTTCAGGAAGTGCCATCAGTACCATTGAAGCTTTTGGAAATGCTGGAAGATTTAAACTACGATGAGCTTGAGAAATTCAAGCATGTCTTGCAGTACAGTAAAATGGAGAAAGGCCTCCCAAGAATCTCCAAACAGAGAATGGAGCTGGCAGGCAAAGCCGAGATAGTGGAGCTGATGATGGAGACCTACGGCCAACAGGCTTTGGAGGTGACCAGGGAGGTTTTAACGCAGATGAACAGGAGTGATCTGGTGCAGAGGTTGTCGGACGTTAGGTCAGGATCCAAAGGCAAGTTTGATTTGTTTATTACACTTTAATGCCTTTTTTTTCTTAAATCAAATTGCATGTGGACGGTCAAACAGCCATTTGAATTTGTGGTCTGTTGAAGCACATGCTTCGATTAGATCAGATTAGTCAGTGTTTCAGCCATGCAAGGGGCTCCATGGTAACGTCGGTGTTTGTCCTTCGGTGTGACAGACACATTGGACCATTATTGGATGGATGCATCACAATTACATTTTGTCCAGAGATATTGATGATGATCCCTGGATTTATCCCTCAAGTACCAGTGAACTCTTGCATGGAGTGCCAAGAAATGTTGTTTCTACATTCATTGTGCTTTGAGGATGCATCGTAATCACTTTGGTGATCCTCAGACTTTTCCTTGAATTATTATTCTCCAGGACTTTAATTGCAACAGAAAGGCTGCTGAACTAACTACATAATGATGACGATTTGTAAACACTGTAGCTGCTCCATCAACACTTAAAATAACATAATTTAGACATAAATACAGCAGCGACCTTGTTGATGGACCATAGACAGTCTCTGGTTCCTCCACATAGAACCTCACATTAGACCCAACCAGACTATCGTAGACCTCTGCGAAACCACTACAATCTCAGTGAGAATCTCAGTGCTGACAGGCTGACATGTCTTCACAAGGGCCTCCGGGACGCATGGAGCTTGAGGGTGGTGGAAGCGTTATGGTAATCCTCACATCAGTTCATCACTTTGCTTTGTTAATTTATGTGATGTTGCAAAAAGCCCCATCTCCACTTATTTCCAAACATCTTTGTCCTCTGCAGCAGGACTGCAGCGACTGGACTAAAGTTGAACCTGACGTGAACAGTGCAGATGCAGATGAGGCTCCGACGTACAGGTGAAGAAAGAATAAGGTCCTAAATCCTGCATCACAGCAAACTGGAACTATATTCTAGGGATATATGCTCATCTTTTTTAATACCACTAATGCAGTATTTTTGTGCACAATCACTATGAATCATTTATTTTTCTACGGCTTGCTGTAGTCTACAGTCTGACGCGGGAAACTTTGAATGCAGCGTCTCTGGCTTGCGCTGGGTCTGCAAGGAAAAGGTCAGCTTAAAGTATCAGTTCTGCTCTTGGGAAGGACATATGGAGAGGATGGAGTGGATGCAATACATGCCTGCAGGTCCCCTAATGGACATCACAGTCAGCTCCGGGAAGCTATTTGAAGTACAGCTGCCACACTGGATCTGCATAGGTAAGTGGAGAGAACGTGTGCTTTTAAATTCCAGACAGCATGAGTACAACAGCTGATGCAATCCTTATGTTATGTGCTCTTATGTTGTGCAGACGACAACCCTGAAATATGGGACAAGTTTGCAGTCCTGCACATAGAGGACTCTGGAGATGTCGTGGAGAAAGCGTCCGAGGTCACATCGCACCACGTCAAACTGTCCGAATCAGTTTTCTCTCCGAGAGCGATCCTGATGAAAGTTGGCTTTCCAGTGAAGATACTGTGTGATGTTTTAATATACAAGATCAACACAGCATTCCTCACACTCCATGTTTATCTGATCCCACGTGATCGTGGTCTACAACAGGTTATTTCATATCTTATTGTCACTAATACCACAAATCACGTGATGAAAACGCAGCACAGGCAACTCATGTTTTTGTCCCAACAGCAACTGGACAAGAGGAAATTATCCTACGGACACAAAATCATCCCAAAGCCGCCGCCAGATGAGTCCCTGAAAATGCAAGATCGTTTCGTCCTCACAGCAGATTTCCACGGTGCAGAAGTTCGTCCTGAAGTATGTTTGACTGAAATAAGATTATTTCAGTGCTTCGTTAGCTAGCGTTATGTTACTATGAATATTTGACAATATCATGACATTTTACCAATATTTGGCAGTTATATTCATCATTTTTGCCCTCTTCTGTTCATGTCTTTGATTTAGATGAGAAAACTTACTAATCGCTTTTGCAAACTCCGGATGCTGAAAGTCTAACTTCCTTTCCCCATATTTTATTTTTTTCCTCAGAACATAAAGCTCAGATATAAAAGCAGTATCCCAAGTTTCTTCGAAGTGTTCATAAGAAATCCAGACGCAGACTTTGCACTCAAGCTCAAACACAGTAAAGAGCTTCAAACAGTATGGAACCATATGATTCGAAAAGGTCAGATTTAAATAATATCACCAGAATTCATCTGCACAGCCTATTAAACACTTTTAACTTTCACCGTCACTCAAATATGTATCATGAGTGAAGCCAAAATATGTCTCTTTTCTTTTCCTCCTTTTTCTTTTTCAGAAGAATACCAAAACACTGGTCACATACAAGGTAAGACATGGCTCAACAGTCTGACCGAAGAGTCGGTTTGGTCTAGGAGTGGGTTGATAAAACCCAGCAGCATATTAAATATTCATAAACGGTGTTTTAACTGTTATCAGGATGTAACCGTGCTTCCTATATGACAGTTGCAGACATCGCTGGACTGACGTCCTCCACACCTGCTTCCGGTGACCGTGAGTTGTTTTTAACACGAGACATTATATTAATATTTGAAATATTGGAACCAACATTTGTATGTTTTTTAAGCATTGAGGACGAGGTGTTTCTATGTGTAATATTATGTTTGTAAATTATGTGTCTTCATAATAATAAAAATAATATATATTATTACAATTTAATTATAACATTTATATAAATATTAATTGTAATAAGAATAATTACAGATTTAGCTTAACGTGTTGTATTGAGTTGTCGTATTGCATATTGAACAAACCCCTTAACAAAATAATCAATAGTGCAAGAGAGAGAAATGTCTCTTAAAAGACAAATAAATAAAATTCAATAAAATTTGCTCATAAAATCTTTCAGACAGACCTAACAAACCCTACAAAACCATTTTTTTTTTTTTACAAATCGTCATTATGTCTTATTTCGGCATCCTTTTTATACGTGCGCACGACACTGTTTGTTTACGTCGACGTTTTGAAGATGCGTTACTATGGCGACGTGCCAGACGTTTAACAGCTGAGAACGTAAATCCGATAGATGAAGATAAAAAGGCTAGTTGCTCTACGAGGGCGCCAACATAAGCAGCAACACGTATATGATGAACAGCAACTTCACTTGTTGAAGAGTAAATATGCAAAACGAGCTAAAGTTCACCTTTCATAATTATTTCTAAGCCACAAGCTCAAATACTGACGCTCTTTGAATACGTCACACGGAAAGTAAAGTGAACGTTAGATCACGGCATATTTTTGACTCTCCTATAAACTATCACTCTGGGGGGTCTGCTATGGCAAGTGCGACACCTAGTGGTAAAGGTCGGTTTAACCGGTTCGGTCTTTGGCACAGACCGGTTTGAAAACGTTTAAACCGGCCGAGCATGTATCTGGGATTTCCACGTTCAAAGCAGCAATAGTGGTTATTATGGAGCTCACGCAAATATATACACATAAATGACGGGCAAAGATTCCTATGAAATATTGTTATCTTAATCTGGCATCCAAGAGGACACTTCATAAAAAAGAGTTGAGGACAAATTCAGGAGGAAATGCATTTTAATCGTCTATCTTTACCGTGAAAGACGGCCTTTTGTTTGCTGTGTGTCTGAAAAAACACGCATTAACACTCTTTCATGAAGCAATTTTGAATTTGTTTCAGACGGGAGATGGTCAGCTGGAGCGGCTGCTGTGAACACCGTGGCAGGAGGTGGATGCACAGGTAAGGTGATGTCTTCATCGTGAACGCTGCCTGCCATCGGACACCGATCAGATTGAGACTGTTGAATTCAAATGAATCAGTTTGACACTTATTGTGTTATTTCTCAGAGTTTGCACATTGAGGATAGAGACAGGAGACATTTAGCTTAGCTTAGCATACAGACTTGTGTGTGTGTGTGTGTGTGTGTGTGTGTGTGTGTGTGTGTATAGAGTACAGACATGAGGGCTGTATCTATTCAATTCAATTTTATTTATAGTGTCATATCACAACAGCAGTCATCTCAGGACACATTGAAAATGTCATAAATCATGAGCATATTCTAGTCCTGTTCAGAGTCCCAACATCCCCAGGAGCGTTGCAGCGACAGTGGCGAGAAAAAACTGCCTTAAAGCAACACTTAAGAACCATTCCTCTTCGGTCCCCCTACAGGTTGGAAGGGAATTGTCCATTACTGCCGTTGTAAATAATTTGGCCTACCCCAGCCTACCGTCGCACACACGTTATTTGTTTGTATGCAGAACCGGCTCTGGAAACGATGAACGATTTGAACGATGTCCAGTGACAAGGTAGAGTAGCTAACGTCTTAGCTAAGATTAGCTAACATGAGCCATAACTATAGTTACATATATATTAGCACAATAGCTAACGCCTTAGCTAAGATTAGCTCACATGAGCCATAGCGATAGTTACATAAATACATTAGCACAATAGCTAACGCCTTAGCTAAGATTAGCTAACATGAGCCATAGCGATAGTTACATATATATTAGCACAATAGCTAACGCCTTAGCTAAGATTAGCTAACATGAGCCATAGCGATAGTTACATAAATAAATATATTAGCACAATAGCTAACGCCTTAGCTAAGATTAGCCAACATGAGCCATAGCGATAGTTACATGTATATTAGCACAATAGCTAACGCCTTAGCTAACAGGAGCCAATAAAATAATCAACAATGTATTGTACACAGATGCACACTGTTGGAAAAAAAATGATTACCGGTATTATTTACAAGTCCAGCAGCAACAAAGCCAAGTCACCATCCGTCTTGCATTTTGTCGCCTCCTTCAGCTCTCGAGTGTGAGCCGGTCCGATATTCACTCTCATACAAGCTCTTTATTTGTCATGCTCCCGTTTTCTTTCCTTCGCCTCATCGGACATTATACTCCTCCTTTTCTTTGCAGGCTCTGCCATGACACCAATTTAAAAACTACCTAGCTGCAAAAATATCTTCTACGCACCTGCCGGGTGT
Source organism: Eutrigla gurnardus (assembly GCF_963514095.1). Taxonomy (NCBI): domain Eukaryota; kingdom Metazoa; phylum Chordata; class Actinopteri; order Perciformes; family Triglidae; genus Eutrigla; species Eutrigla gurnardus. The sequence goes on along the minus strand of NC_139937.1, from coordinate 24,040,142 downwards.
TCTCCCACTGATCTCCACGCAGAGCCTCCAACTACCGGCTTTTGTAACGCTTTCCGTAAAGCAAGTCAAATTTGTAGTCTCATTAGAACTACAAAAACACTACCCGACGAGGCAAAGTTACATAGTGCGGTTACAGCCAATAGAGGGCTGCAGAGCGAAAGCTGAAGTCTCGTTCACCCGGTTTTGAGGTGATGAACCCCTGAAACTATTTTGGAAACATTATTTTAAGGCACTAAATACTCTTTAGTGTTGCTTTAAAAGGCTTTTAGGCAGAAATCTGGTGCAGCCCAGGCCCTCGGGTTCCAACTGCATTTGGTGGTGGTAGTAGTATAGTAGAAGTATAGTATATAGTATCTATCTTCTCATCTTACTCTTGGCATGAAAGTGCGTCTCCCAAAAATGTTGAATCGTAGAAACTTTAGATGCGAGGGCTTTACAGAATTTAACTTCGTAGCTGTAAACTGAACCCTTATTCTTTCAGATGTAGTTTAATGCCAGAGTTAGAAATCAACTATTTGATCATCAAAATGAACCTTTTCCTCTGAAGAAAATGTACAAAGTTGTAATCAGGCATTCCTCCTTCTTTCCTCAGGGGCTCAGTTTGTGGATAAACATAGACTCCAGCTGATCAAAAGAGTGAAAAACATTGAACCCATTTTTGATGAGCTCCTCGACAAAGGCATCATCCAACAAGAGAGTTACGATGAAATCTTGGCGAGCCGCACCGATCAGGAGAAGATGAGGAAGCTCTACTCCGGTCCCCTGACTGCTGCCGGACCTGACGGCAAAGACGTCTTCTACGCAATCCTCGAGGAAAGGGAGAAATATCTCATTGCTGACCTCAAGAAGAAGAAGTGAAATTCATCATCAGACCAAAAATACATTCTACCTGAACACAAACAGTTTTTATATAATCAAAGTGGGGGAGATATTCATTTTAATGCTACGCGAAATGTTTAAACGGAGCCGTTTCCTCTTAAGTCCAATGAAATGTATACTTATGTGGTCCAGCCCCGATCAATCAATGAATTATCAGACAATCATGTAAGAAATGAACAAGTTATCATCAGACATGTTTTTATCCAACAAATGACAAATGGAATGAAAGTCTAGTTTAAGTAAATGAAAACATAACATAAGCTTCATTTATACCAAATGTGCTTTTTTTAAATCACTTTTATCACAAAATGGTTTATATTTTTATAAATATTAAATTTATATACATTTATAATAAAATCTTCATGAGTGAAGTCAAAAGATGTCTATTTTCTTTTCCTCCTTTTTCATTTTCACAAGAAAACACCGGTCACATACAAGGTAAGACCTGTCTGTCTCTACATGTCTCCCTGTGATAGACTGGTTACCTGTCTGTCTCTACATGTCTCCCTGTGATAGACTGGTTACCTGTCTGTCTCTACATGTCTCCCTGTGATAGACTGGTTACCTGTCTGTCTCTACATGTCAGCCCTGTGATAGACTGGTTACCTGTCTGTCTCTACATGTCTCCCTGTGATAGACTGGTTACCTGTCTGTCTCTACATGTCTCCCTGTGATAAACTGGTTATCTGTCTGTCTCTACATGTCAGCCCTGTGATAGACTGGTTACCTGTCTGTCTCTACATGTCAGCCCTGTGATAGACTGGTTACCTGTCTGTCTCTACATGTCAGCCCTGTGATAGACTGGTTACCTGTCTTTCTCTACATGTCTCCCTGGGATAGACTGGTTACCTGTCTGTCTCTACATGTCTCCCTGTGATAGACCTGTTACCTGTCTGTCTCTACATGTCAGCCCTGTGATAGACAGGTTACCTGTCTGTCTCTACATGTCTCCCTGTGATAGACTGGTTACCTGTCTGTCTCTACATGTCTCCCTGTGATAGACTGGTTACCTGTCTGTCTCTACATGTCTCCGTGTGATAGACTGGTTACCTGTCTGTCTCTACATGTCTCCCTGTGATAGACTGGTTACCTGTCTGTCTCTACACGTCAGCCCTGTGATAGACTGGTTACCTGTCTGTCTCTACATGTCTCCCTGTGATAGACTGGTTACCTGTCTGTCTCTACATGTCTCCATGTGATAGACTGGTTACCTGTCTGTCTCTACATGTCAGCCCTGTGATAGACTGGTTACCTGTCTGTCTCTACATGTCTCCCTGTGATAGACTGGTTACCTGTCTGTCTCTACATGTCTCCCTGTGATAGACTGGTTACCTGTCTGTCTCTACATGTCTCCCTGTGATAGACTGGTTACCTGTCTGTCTCTACATGTCTCCGTGTGATAGACTGGTTACCTGTCTGTCTCTACATGTCAGCCCTGTGATAGACTGGTTACCTGTCTGTCTCTACACGTCAGCCCTGTGATAGACTGGTTACCTGTCTGTCTCTACATGTCAGCCCTGTGATAGACTGGTTACCTGTCTGTCTCTACATGTCTCCCTGTGATAGACTGGTTACCTGTCTGTCTCTACACGTCAGCCCTGTGATAGACTGGTTACCTGTCTGTCTCTACATGTCTCCCTGTGATAGACTGGTTACCTGTCTGTCTCTACATGTCAGCCCTGTGATAGACTGGTTACCTGTCTGTCTCTACATGTGATGGACTGGTTACCTGTCTGTCTCTACATGTCAGCCCTGTGATAGACTGGTTACCTGTCTGTCTATACATATCAGCCCTGTGATAGACTGGTTACCTGTTACCACCCCCGACCCTGAATACAGGATAAGCGGTGGACAATGGGTAGATGGGTAGATTCCTTAAATGTTATAGAAAGTGATGTCACCAGGTAGGCTGTTGACCTGAATCCAATTCTTTTTCTTTCCCTCTAGCCTCAGGCGATCACTTTGTGGATAAACACCAGTGTGATCTGATCGACAGAGTGAACAACATTGAACCAATCTTGGATCATCTCCTGAGAGAAGTTGTAATCCAGCAAGACTTTTATGACAGAATGTCTGCCATTCCAACCACCGGGGAGAAGATGAGAAAACTCTACGGAGGTCCCCTGAATGCAGCCGGACGCAACGGAAAAGACATCTTCTTCAAAATCCTCGAGGAGAAAGAGCCGTTTCTTGTTGCCAGTCTCAAGAAGAAGAACTCATAAATACTGTGTTGAATTCGCCTGTTTTCTGCATCGCAAAGCAAATGTCAGGCCAGACCCCCTACAACGGTTTAGTTTGTCACCTTTTCCACCCTCATGAGTTTGCAGGTATGGGTATAGTAGTGTATCTGCTGCTGAGGTAGGAGTATCATAGAATATATCAGTATTATTGCACTGTCACTGTCTCAACGTGTCATATAAAGCTTTTTCTAATGTAAATATCTAAAAGCAAGAAATTAGCTCAAATTGTTAACACAACCTTGAATGTCGATATCAGCAGAGGAACTACAGGGAGCCTTCACATGCACATCCTGGGGCAATAAAAGCCTACACACAGGTCCAGCAACAGGTATCGTTTACTGGTATGGAACCATGAGGAATTCCAAATTTTACATCGTCAAGCTGATTAAAGCTACTAAAACATTGCATCTATGTTTGTTGTTGTGAGTTTGTCTCTTTTTGTTGGGTGAACCAGGGTCTAATGCAGGACTTTAACACCAAAATGGACTATCCCATCCATAGTCATGGCAGGCCTATGTTCTGTTACCATCTGGTTCTTCTTCTTCGTCTCTGTAGCTGTGTGTACCATTACCGCCCTCTGGCGGCCGTCCAGCATAGCAACACTGACACCGCCCGGTCTGCACGTCACAGCCAGGTAAACGGAGAAGAAGGCTCGAAGGGGAAGACGCACTTCAAACACTTTTTCACTTTTCAAGAGAGCAACAGAGTGCTGTCAACTTAGCGATCAATGATTTGCCGCAATCATAAAAAGTGGACGGACTCTGACAGCTGAATAGTCTGGTTTTCACCATACTAAGGTCAATCTTTTAAGATTGAACATTAGTCTGGGGAAGCTGCGCTTTGTTTCTACTGCTCAAGAGGCGGGATCAATGGGCATCGTTCCCCATTATGTTTCGTCATCTTCACGTCACCGGCCAATAGCGTGCCAGGAGAGAATGGCCGTTTCTGATTGGAGCCAAAGATTCTGGCAACAGCGAAAGTAAGCCTGAGGGTGTCCAGCCTAAACTGCCGAGCGAAATCCAAATTTCCCGGAAGTTCAGGCAGGGTTCACCCAGCCTAACAGCTGAAGTTACGAGCTGTTTAAAAAGGTTTGTAAAACGACATTTACTTCTTTTTGTTCTTTTCTTACTTTCACTTCCGTAGTTTGAACTTCCTGTCGGATTTTAACGTTAAAACGGTGTGTGAATGCTTTCCTGATGACATCACCGTTGTTACTAATGATGCATTAACTAAACTGAGATGTTTTCACCAAACCGTTTGACAGTTTGACAGTTCGGTAAAGTTGGAGATATTCAGAGAGTCGAACTTCCGGGATCAATAAATCTGAAGTGAAACGTTTTGATGGCTCTGACCGTAATATCATAGACTACGAGCTACAAGGACCAAAGCCCCGATTTTTTATACAAAAATAAACCGTCTGATAAACCGAGCTGAACGAAGAACATTGATCTCTATGCGCAGCCGGGCGAGTGCGCAGGGACCGTCTGCAAATTGCAAGACAAGAGCAAGACTGCAAACAAAAATCAATAACTCCACTGTTATACAGTACAGAGACTCCAAAATCACTACACACATCAAGGGGCTCCTTATGGTCATACTACAACAGCTATTTTGAAAATATGTGCCTTTTTATCATTTTGGTGGTTTTTAAATGGTATTAATCATTAATATCTTCCTATATTAATCAATAACTCCACTGTTACACAAGAAAAGATATTCATTATTAATACCAATGAAAGAATTACCATAACAAGACCCTTGATTGTGTGTAGTCATTTTGGAGTCTCTGTACTTGTTAATCAAAAACAAGGTTTTTTGTTGAGGTTGACCAATGGTGCAACTTGATCAGTCAGTTACTTTCTTACTTACTTACTGAGCCACAGAGCCACGGTCCAGCCAATAATCTTAATCTAATATAATCTAATAATCTTAAATACTGTGTCAGGCTGAATAAGTACAACATTGTAGTTTTAAAAACAACCACCCACTGCTTTGTACCTTTACGGAGCATCACAAGCTCGTTATGTGCCATGCACTCCTGGAAGTTTTAATTTTGGCTGTGCCTCTATAATCAGACACATTCCTATATTGGTATTTTTTATGTTTTAATTTTGTTTCGACGTTGCCATATAACTGAGCCTTAATGTGTTTACCTGTTCAAATTATTGCTTTTCTTGGTGTTCTGATTGTTATAGTAAGACAGCATTCTGTGAATGATGTAAGTGTTCATGAGACAACAGAGGTCTGCATGAAGCCTGTGAACAAGAAGTGTTAATATTCCCTCCTTTTATTTTACAGCTACTTGATCCTCAGTGGCAGCGACTGATAGAAAAACAATGGCCGAAGGTAGGAGCGCCGGTATTCTCTCACACAGCTGTTACTCAAAAAAGCAAGAACATGCAACATGTTGTACAAATGTAGTGACAAATACATATATTTGATATATAATATGATGATATTATGATATAATATATGGAATGGAGTGTAAGAGAAAGAGTTAAATAGCTAAAAACAAAGCAAACTGAGAATAGACACGCAGTGTTTACTTCACTCACTAGTGCATGATTGTGTCTGAAAGTAGTCCATAGTACATAACGCAGTATTCACTCATGGTATTTCACAACAGTCGACCACACATCACAGAGCCCTGCTGGTTTTTAGGATTTCTTTAGCCTTTTTGAAGAATTAAACTATATATTTGATTTACAGCCACAAACTTAGGATAACATCAGTCTTATCCTTGAAGGTCTTTTTCACTTAAAACAAAAAAAATCTGTTTTAAAGCCAGGAAGATGTATTCGAGTACATTAAGTGCAGCAAGAGCATTTGAGAAGTCTTAACCTATGTAATTCTATTTGTGTGTGTGTGTGTGTGTGTGTGTTGAAGTGTGAGTAGACATAATCAATTTTAATTTTCCATGAATTTGTTTCAGCTACGGGACCCTCGACAGGAGTTCCTGGTGTTGATACCGAGGGGGAAGATGAACATGGAGGTAATATGACGTCTTCACACCAAATGCCTTTCAGGCTGTCTGTGATCAGTCGCTGATCAGATTGTCTGGAAACCCAGAATCTGATTAGTATTTGTACTTCGTTACTTCCCACCTCTGATTAAGGACCTCATGATTTATGAATTTTAAACTGAGTTACAGACGTCTCTGTCCGAATGTAAACCTAGAGGACAAATTAAGTGCAGCAAGGGCATTTGAGAGCTCTGTATGTGTGCGTGTGTGTGTGTGTGTGTGTGTGTGTGTGTGTGTGTGTGTGTGTGCGTGTGTGTGTGTGTGTGTGTGTGTGTGTGTGTGTGTGTGTGTGTGTGTGTGTGTGTGTGTTTAAAAAAGTAGTAGGCATAAACACTAGACTGATCCATCATTGTGCAATTTTAATTTTCCAAAAATGTGTTTTTAGGTGTGGGACCCTCGACTGGAGATCTTGCTGGTGGTTTCAAGGGGCTCAGTGGACTGATGAGAGGTAATATGAAGTCTTTTCACCAAATGCCTTTCAGTTTGTCTGTGATCAGTCGTTGATCAGATGGTCTGGAAACCCAGAATCTTAATTTGAAAAAACTCCTAATTTAACCGTTAGCCTGGCTCAGTCCAAAGTTTAAAAACCTTCCAACCTCAGTAAGACGCTAAATCTTGTTGAATTGGTACAATAAAAACAAACTTTGGAGGGACGAGTTGTTCTCCTGTGCCTCCAGTCTTTATGCTAAGCTAAGCTAAATGTCTCCTGGCTTTGTGTTTCGTACGGGGACGTTGATTTAATCAAATATTTAAAACCTGAGTTACAGACGTTTCTGTCTGAATATAAATCTACAGGACAAATGAAGTGCAGCGAAAGCATTTGAGAGCTCTGTATGTAAGTCTTCTGTTGCAGTTCCTAAGGTTGATGCCGAAGGTTCAGTGATGGGAGGTAATATGATGTCTTCCCACCAAATGCCTTTCAGGCTGTCTGTGATCAGTCGCTGATCAGATTGTCTGGAAACCCAGAATCTGAATAGTATTTGTACTTCGTTACTTCCCACCTCTGATTAAGGACCTCATGATGCATGAATTTTAAACTGAGTTACAGACGTCTCTGTCCGAATGTAAATCTAGAGGACAAATTATTTTTTTTATTTATTTATTTATTTGTTTATTTCGGGCATGTCTGTTAAATCATCATCACACATCTTTGTTCACATAGTAAAATACACATGGCCGAAAGGGAAAAGGGGAGAAGCCAAGGCTTATCTAGTCCCGCCCCCATTACCCACAGGAGAAAATCGTCATCATAATCTTTTCATATCATTGCATTTTTTCACTTGACATAACTTTTCCTTTTTCTTGTGACATTTGACATAACATGTTACAGCAGTAGGTGGTACAGAGAGCTGAAGTCCAGTGCATACAGATTACGTGTGTGTCTGCACACGTGTCCATATTTATTCATCACGATTGAGCTTCAGTCTCATCATGTAACAAGGTCCGAAGGAAAAGAGAAAAAAGGAAAGAAAAACAAGCAAAAAAATAAGAAAAAATGAAAAATAAAAAAAATAAAAATAAAGATAACAATAAAAGTGAAGCTACTAGTTGTTGAGATGGTGTGTGAGCTCCTCCTTTTTTTATTTTTTATTAATCATCACTGTCCTCTGCAGCTCTCGCAGCCCTCGACTTAGCCATTTCCTCCCGGTTATTGGCCACTTCACCTCGCTTCCGTGAAGGGAACTCGCGAAGTGCGGAGAGGTCAGAGCGCATCCCGACCATGGTTGACCGATTGGTCACTATTTCTTCCCGGTTAGTGGCCACTTCAACTCGCACCAGTGCCGTGGAATCGCGAACTGCAGAGATGTCAGAGCCCATCCCAACCACAGTAGACCGTGTGGTGGCGTTGTCCGCCCTCACACTGGTCAGCTCCGTGGCAATCTTTCTCAATTTCCGATGTAGCATGAAGATTCCACATCCCAAGGCGATTATTCCAGTTGTCATGAACGCGAACAAGTACACGTCCTCGACGTCTTCCACATCCAGAGTGGCAAGACAGATGACTCTCCACTTTCCCCAACCATCCATGATGTAGCCGGACATGAAGGTCCCATCCGGGCACCCGTGTTGAGAATACTCTGTCGATAGCATTCAGTGACCAGCTCAGTAACTCCATCGTGAATTGTAGGAGTAACAGTTACGCTTGGTATTCATACCTCATTTATATAAACATTGTTGATACTCCCTACCACGTACAACTGACATCATACCATACAGTTTCTTCGGTCCGACTTATTGTTTGGGTACAGAATGTTCATTTGTTATGCTCCCATCCCGTCACAACACATGTCTACTGATTCGTGTCTCAGACATTTATCAACTCTCATGCAGTAATCTATACCGGTCAACGGTTGAATTTACGTACTTTTTCTTGAAGACACTTAGTGTTGCTGTTTTTTTGACTTCATCATCTAACACATTCCATTGTCTAACCCCTGTGACCGATAAGGAAAATGATTTTAACGTAGTTCGTACCTTCCTTTGCCTGAAAATCATGTCCCCCCTAAGATTGTGTCTCTCTCTGTGTATGAAGAATTTTTGTAGGTTCTGGGGGAGAGTTCTGTTAGAAGCTTTGTACATCATTTGTGCTGTGCGATAGTTTATTAAATCATATAGTTTGAGTATTCTTGATTGGATAAATAGCTGATTGGTGTGTGCCCTGTAGTTGGCGTAGTGTAAGATTCTCAAGGCTCTTTTTTGGAGAATTAACAAGGGCTGTGTGGAGCCTTTATATGTGTGTCCCCACACCTCTGCACAGTATTGCAGGTGCGGAGAGACAAGTGCGCAGTATAACAGATGAAGTGCTTTTTGATTTAGTATTTTTTGTACTTTCCAAAGTATGGACACACTCCTGGCCAACTTCCTTTTTAATTGTGCTATGTGTGGCTTCCAACTTAACATGTCATCGATAATCACTCCCAGAACCTTATTCTCACGGACCCTCTCAATATTCACTCCGTTTACGTGAATGTTGGGACTGTTGTTGCAGCCTCTCTTACCGTATAGCATGTATTTAGTTTTACCAAGATTTAGTGATAATTTATTTATATTAAACCACACTTGAAGTTTAGCCATTTCTTGATTTACTGTTTCCACAAGTTGGTTCAAGTCACTCCCCGAGCAGAAAATGTTTGTGTCATCCGCGAATACTATTACTTTCAGAGTATCTGACACTTTACATATATCATTTATGTATAAGATAAACAGCTTTGGACCCAGAACTGACCCCTGTGGGACCCCACAGACTATGTCCAAGTTCGTAGATGTGTTATCCCCTATTTTAACATATTGGGATCTCTTGTGTAGATAACTCTTGACCCACTGCAATGTTACACCTCTAAGGCCATATCTCTCCAGTTTAGCCATTAGAATATCATGATTAACAGTGTCAAATGCTTTTTTCAGGTCTATGAAAATTCCTATGGAATATTGTTTTTGGTCAATAGCGTCGGTGATGATTTCCACAGACTCTGCTAAAGCTTGAGCAGTCGAATGGTTCCTTCTGAAGCCGTATTGGCTGTCATATAACAGTTTATGTTTGTTGATGAAGTTATCAAGCCTATTGTTGAATAGCTTCTCTAGGATTTTTGACAATTGTGGCAGTATTGAAATTGGTCTGTAATTTGTAAACTCGTGTGTGTCACCATTCTTAAACAGCGGCACAACCTTAGCAATTTTCATTTAGTTAGGAAACGTCCCAGTTTGAAATGACAGATTGAAAATGTATGTCAGGGGTGAGATGATACCATCTAGTACTTCCTTGATTAAGTGCAGCAAGGGCATTTGAGAGCTCTGTACCTGTGTGTGTGTGTGTGTGTGTGTGTGTGTGTGTGTGTGTGTGTGTGTGTGTGTGTGTGTGTGTGTGTGTGTGTGTGTGTGTGTGTGTGTGTGTGTGTCTTTAAAAAAAGTAGTAGGCATAAACACTAGACTGATCCATCATTGTGCAATTTTAATTTTCCAAAAATGTGTTTTTAGGTGCGGGACCCTCGACTGGAGTTCATGCTGGTGATTTCAGCTGGCTCAGTGGACTGATGAGAGGTAATATGACGTCTTTGCACCAAATGCCTTTCAGTTTGTCTGTGATCAGTCGCTGATCAGATGGTCTGGAAACCCAGAATCTTAATTTGAAAAAAACTCCTAATTTAACCATTCGCCTGGCTCAGTCCAACGTTTAAAAACCTTCCAACCTCAGTAAGACGCTAAATCTTGTTGAATTGGTACAATAAAAACAAACTTTGGAGGGACGAGTTGTTCTCCTGTGCCTCCAGTCTTTATGCTAAGCTAAGCTAAATGTCTCCTGGCCAGTGATGGGAATAACGGTGTTATAAGTAGCGGCGTTAGTAAGACCAAAAACTAGCCCTTAAAGGATCCGCATGACATTAAGACATTTATATAGCAGCAAACAACGATTTGCTATGAAGAGATAGTGGAGTAAAAGTCTTCTGTTGCAGTTCCTAAGGTTGATGCCGAAGGTTCAGTGATGGGAGGTAATATGATGTCTTCCCACCAAATGCCTTTCAGGCTGTCTGTGATCAGTCGCTGATCAGATTGTCTGGAAACCCAGAATCTGAATAGTATTTGTACTTCGTTACTTCCCACCTCTGATTAAGGACCTCATGATTTATGAATTTTAAACTGAGTTACAGACGTCTCTGTCCGAATGTAAACCTAGAGGACAAATTAATTGCAGCGAGGGCATTTGAGAGCTCTGTGTGTGTGTGTGTGTGTGTGTGTGTGTGTGTGTGTGTGTGTGTGTGTGTGTGTGTGTGTGTGTGTGTGTGTGTGTGTGTGTGTGTGTGTGTGTGCGTGTGTGTGTGTGTGTGTGTGTGCGTGTGTGTGTGTGTGTTTAAAAAAGTAGTAGGCATAAACACTAGACTGATCCATCATTGTGCAATTTTAATTTTCCAAAAATGTGTTTTTAGGTGCGGGACCCTCGACTGGAGTTCATGCTGGTGATTTCATGGGGCTCAGTGGACTGATGAGAGGTAATATGACATCTTTGCACCAAATGCCTTTCACTTTGTCTGTGATCAGTCGCTGATCAGATTGTCTGGAAACCCAGAATCTTAATTTGAAAAAACTCCTAATTTAACCGTTTGCCTGGCTCAGTCCAAAGTTTAAAAACCTTCCAACCTCAGTAAGACGCTAAATCTTGTTGAATTGGTACAATAAAAAACAAACTTTGGAGGGACGAGTTGTTCTCCTGTGCCTCCAGTCTTTATGCTAAGCTAAGCTAAATGTCTCCTGGCTTTGTGTTTCGTACTGGGACGTTGATTTAATAAAATATTTAAAACCTGACTTACAGACGTTTCTGTCTGAATATAAATCTACAGGACAAATGAAGTGCAGCGAAAGCATTTGAGAGCTCTGTATGTAAGTCTTCTGTTGCAGTTCCTAAGGTTGATTTCATGGTGGAAGGTTTAGTGATGGGAGGTAATATGACGTCTTCTCAGGAAATACCTTTCAGGGTGCCGCTCTTCCCCTCTTCAGATCCACCCGTCGCTCTGCCTCAGTCCAAATATGGTCATGTCCGTTCACTGGTTGCAAAACCTCCAAGATAGCGACGGCCAAAATGCCGACCTCGAGGCTTCAGAAGCGTAGTCCACACACCAACGGGTGATGTCACCACGACGACGTCCGCAGGAAATCACACAAGCCAGGAAGTGAAGTGATCTGAAACGAGGGGAGAGAGGAGTGACAAAATAAAACAGGAAAGACTAAACATGAATGAGTGATTTGAAGCTCCGAACCGAATGTCAGGGTGGAACTATGCAAACATATCTCGTTGATATTGTACAGTGTTACGTAAGAAAAGGGAAAGTACGTCGGCTAAAGTAGACTCACGTTGTTCCTGAACAGTAAAAGTCCCATAAGGACGGATCAGATAAGCCTGATTGGTCTATTCGTCTCTGGGGGCGTGTACCAAAGTTTGATTGACACTTGTCTGGCCTTGCACGTTTGGCCCATGAAAGTTCCCTTTGAATTGACCAGGTGGAGACGATGGCGTCTGTTATAGAGCTTGGAAACGCTGGCTGATTTGAGTCAGAAAATCAAGAGCTTCAAGAAGATTCTCAGTGAAACCGACCTCCACAAACGTTCCACAGACATTCCATAGATGGAGACAACAGAAATACAGGACACGGGCTTTTTATGGTGTTAACCTGCAGCCGACAGTCTGTGAGACGATCAGGGAGGTTTGAGAGAATATTAAGTGATTTGCTCCGGTTCAGAGGTTGTCAGACAGCAGACCAAAAGGTAAAAGACCAAAAACTAGCCCTTAAAGGATCCGCATGACATTAAGACATTTATATAGCAGCAAACAACGATTTGCTATGAAGAGATAGTGGAGTAAAAGTACAGATATGTTTAAAATGTAGGGAGTAACAGTAAAACGTTATCCATGAAATAAATACTAAAGTACAGATACGTGAAAATTCTACTTAAGTTTACTTCCCACCTCTGATTAAGGACCTAATGATTCAAACAAAGACTATTCAGGTGTTCGTACTGGGAGGTTGATTTAATCTAATAATTAAAAAAGATTATTCTAAAGAGTTAGAAGTCTCAGTCTGAATGTAAATCTATAGGAAGAATTAAGTGCAGCGAGAGCATTTGAGACGTTTATCAGGTGAAACCGGTAATTGATCTTTATGATATTAATAAGGAGATTTTCAGTTTATTTTGCATTGACATGTAACATTCTAATTCTTCTATTCTGACAGTGATTATGTGATCATTTTACAGTTCCTCTCTCTTCAGAGCGATACTGTGTGGATGAACATTGTCCTGTGCTGATCCAGAAGGTGAGTGATGTAACGTCTGACTTGGATTCTAAAACAATGGATTCGTCTACATTGATTGATCTTTTCTCTGTTTTAGATCATTAACTGCATCTCTTTGGGTTTTGGGCTGTTGGTCAGACAAAACATTTGAAGATATCAATGTAGATGTAAGGGAATAGTGATGGGTACCTTTAACCATTTTCTGAAATATTATAGACCAAATTATATAACTAAAGTTAATAAATGAAGGGAAGAATCGACAGATTCATCAATAATAGAACTGGTACTGTATATAATAAAGGTTCTGGTACTGTTGTCAATCACAACAGAGCAAAGACAGCCGTTGGGCTGAATGTTATTACGCCTGGGAAAATAGTTCCTTACAAGAACTGAATTTCAAGCTAGAAGGAGGATTTTAACTACGAGGTGGGTTTTAACTAAACTTGACATTTTCAGGTAAATTCTGTAAAGTTTGTTTACATTTTATTCATATTCAATAAACTGTAAACAGATGACCGATGTTGTTGATGGACAGTGACATGTAGTAACACTGGTATGATCCTTTAAGCAGGTAATAAAATAAAAGTCAGGAACCCATCCATCCATCCATCCATTTTCTTCCGCTTATCCAGTACCGGGTCGCGGGGGCAGCTGCCTGAGCAGGGACGCCCAGACTTCCCTCTCCCCGGACACTTCCCCTAGCTCCTCCGGGAGGACCCCAAGGCGTTCCCAGGCCAGCCGGGTGACATAGTCACTCCAGCGTGTCCTGGGTCTTCCTCGGGGTCTCCTCCCGGTGGGGCATGCCTGGAACACCTCCCGAGGGAGGCGTCCCGGGGGCATCCGATGCAGATGCCCGAGCCACCTCAACTGGCTCCTCTCGATGTGGAGGAGCAGCGGCTCTACTCCGAGCTCCCCCCGTGTGACGGAGCTCCTCACCCTATCTCTAAGGGAGCGCCCCGCCACCCTGCGGAGGAAGCTCATTTCGGCCGCTTGTATCCGGGATCTTATTCTTTCGGTCATGACCCAAAGTTCATGACCATAGGTGAGGGTAGGAACGTAGATTGACCGGTAAACCGAGAGCTTCGCCTTTCGGCTTAGCTCTCTCTTTACCACGACGGACCGATACAGCGACCGCATTACTGCAGCCGCTGCACCGATCCGCCTGTCAATCTCACGTTCCATCCTTCCCTCACTCGTGAACAAGACCCCAAGATACTTAAACTCCTCCACTTGAGGCAGGAACTCCCCCCCGACCTGGAGGGAGCAAGCCACCTTTTTCCGGTCGAGAACCATGGCCTCAGATTTGGAGGTGCTAATCCTCATCCCGGCTGCTTCACACTCGGCTGCAAACCGCCCCAGGACATGCTGGAGGTCCTGGCTCGAAGGAGCCAACAAGACCACATCGTCCGCAAAAAGCAGGGATGAAATCCAGTGGCTCCCGAACCAGATCCCCTCCGGCCCACGGCTGCGCCTAGAAATCCTGTCCATAAAAATAATGAACAGGACCGGTGACAAAGGGCAGCCCTGCCGGAGTCCAACATGCACCTGGAACAGGTCTGACTTACTGCCGGCAATGCGAACCAAGCTCCTGCTCCGGTCATACAGGGACCGAACAGCCCTTAGCAGAGGGCCCCCGACCCCGTACTCCCGAAGTACCTCCCACAGAATGCCACGAGGGACACGGTCGAATGCCTTCTCCTAGTCCACAAAACACATGTGGACTGGTTGGGCAAACTCCCATGAACCCTCAAGCACCCTGCGGAGGGTATAGAGCTGGTCCAGTGTTCCACGGCCAGGACGAAAACCGCATTGTTCCTCCTGAATCCGAGGTTCGACTATCGGCCTAATTCTCCTCTCCAGCACCCTGGAATAGACTTTCCCGGGGAGGCTGAGAAGTGTGATCCCCCGATAGTTGGAACACACCCTCCGGTCCCCCTTTTTGAATAGAGGGACCACCACCCCGGTCTGCCAGTCCAGAGGCACTGTCCCCAACTGCCACGCGATGTTGCAGAGACGTGTCAACCAAGACAGCCCCACAACATCCAGAGACTTGAGGTACTCAGGGTGGATCTCATCCACCCCCGGTGCCTTGCCACCGGGGAGCTTCTTAACTACCTCGGTGACTTCAGCCCGTGTAATGGGTGGATGAACCTCTGAGTCTCCAGCCTCTGCTTCCCCAATGGGAGACGTGTCAGTTGGGTTGAGGAGATCCTCGAAGTATTCCTTCCACCGCCCGACGATATCCCCAGTCGAAGTCAGCAGCTCCCCACCTCCACCGTAAACAGTGTTGGTGGAGGGCTGCTTCCCCTTCCTAAGGCGCCGGATGGTTTGCCAGAATTTCCTCGAGGCCGACCGATAGTCCTCCTCCATGGCCTCCCCGAACTCTTCCCAGACCCGAACTTTTGCTTCAGCGACCGCCCGTGCTGCAGCACGCTTGGCCTGCCGGTACCCATCAGCTGCCTCGGGAGTCCCCCGAGCCAACCAGGTTCGGTAGGACTCCTTCTTCAGCTTGACAGCATCCCTTACTTCCGGTGTCCACCACCGGGTTCGGGGATTGCCACCACGACAGGCACCGGAGACCTTACGGCCACAGCTTCGAACAGCCGCGTCAACAATGGAGGCAGAGAACAAGGTCCATTCGGACTCAATGTCCCCAGCCTCCCTCGGGATCTGGTCAAAGCTCTCCCGGAGGTGGGAGTTGAAGACCTCCCTGACAGAGGGTTCCACCAGACGTTCCCAGCAGACCCTCACAACGCGTTTAGGTCTGCCAAGTCTGTCCAGCTTCCTCCCCTGCCAGCGGATCCAACTCACCACCAGGTGGTGATCAGTTGACAGCTCAGCCCCTCTCTTCACCCGAGTGTCCAAAACATACGGCCGGAGGTCAGATGACACAACCACAAAGTCGATCATTGACCTCCGGCCTAGGGTGTCCTGGTGCCATGTGCACTGATGGACACCCTTATGTTTGAACATGGTGTTCGTTATGGACAAACCGTGACCAGCACAGAAGTCCAATAACAGAACCCCACTCGGGTTCTGATCGGGGAGGCCGTTCCTCCCAATCACGCCCCTCCAGGTAACACTGTCGTTGCCCACGTGAGCGTTGAAGTCCCCCAGTAAAACAATGGAGTCCCCGGTTGGAGCACTCTCAAGTACCCCTCCCAAGGACTCCAAGAAGGCCGGGTACTCTGCACTGCCGTTTGGCCCATAGGCCGAAACAACAGTGAGAGACCTATCCCCGACCCGAAGGCGCAGGGAAACGACCCTCTCGTTCACCGGGGAAAACTCCAACACATGGCGGCCGAGCTGGGGGGCTATGAGCAAGCCCACACCAGCTCGGCGCCTTTCACCGCGGGCAACTCCAGAGTAGAAGAGAGTCCAGCCTCTCTCAAGGAGTTGGGTTCCAGAGCCCAGACTGTGCGTGGAGGTGAGCCCGACTACCTGTAGCCGGTAGCGCTCTACCTCCCGCACTAGCTCAGGCTCTTTACCCCCCAGTGAGGTGACATTCCATGTCCCCATGGCTAGAGTCACCGTCCGGGGATTGGGTCGCCGGGGCACCCGCCCAGGACAGCCACCCAAATCCCACCGCACCGGCCCCTTCTGAACCCTCCTGCGGGTGGTGGGCCTACAGGAGGGCGGGCCCACGTCGCTCTTTCGGGCTGTGCCCGGCCGGGTCCCGTGGGCACAGACCCGGCCACCAGGCGCTCGCCTGCGAGCCCCAACCCCGGGCCTGGCTCCAGGGTGGGGCCCCGGTGACGCCAATCCGGGCGACGTGAACGTCCTCGATTTTAGCTTCTTCATTAAGGGCTTTGGAACCGCTCTTAGTCTGACCTGTCACCTAGGACCTGTTTGCCTTGGGAGACCCTACCAGGGGCATTAAGCCCCGGACAACATAGCTCCTAGGATCATTCAGGTGCTCAAACCCCTCCACCACGATAAGGTGTCGGTTCAAGGAGGGGAGTCAGGAACCCGTTAACAGAAATACAGTAGTTATAAAAGAGAAGTTGCCAAAGAAATATGTACATCTACATCAGTAACCAGTCAAGTGGACAAACATCAGTTGTTTCACTATCTTGTGAAGTTTGGATGATGTTCTCCACATCCATGTTTCTAAAACAGACATTGATGATATTTAAAGAGTAAAATCTATAATCATCCCAGCAGAGAAATTTAACTTTTGCTTCATGAACATTTCCTTTGAATTTTCCAGGTGGAGACGGCGGCGTCTTTTATAGAGCTACTTTTGGAAACGCTGGCTGATTTGAGTGACGGGGAGCTTGGGGATTTCAAGAAGGTCCTCTCGTCTCAAACTGACTTCCATCAGTTCAAGTTCCCATCCATGCTGTTTGAGATAACAGGACATCAGGACATGGTGTTTCTAACGGTGTTGCGCTACAACGAAGAGGCTGTGAATAAGACCAAGGAGGTTTTGGAGGAGATCAACAGGACTGATCTGGTGCAGAGGCTGTCAGACAGCAGCTCAGGACCCAAAAGTAATAACAATAAAGACAAAAACATGTCAAAATGCCCAAAATGTTGAATCAATGACTTTTACCACTTTTCCCCTCAGAGCAAGACTCAGGTGAACACCGGTCTGGATTGATCAGGAAAGTGAGTAATGTTACATCTGTCTGACTGAGTACAACACAGCTTTCATTCACCTAATGCAGGTTCATTCATGGTTTACATATTTATTTAATGAACGTATTATTTTTCAGGTAGCAACAAGAGTAGCTGTTCAACAGCTGATTTTGGAAACCCTGAATGATTTGGATGATCTGAGCTTTGAGGAATTCAGGAGATTCCTGATGTTGAAGAACCTCTCATCCTTCCCATTTATGATAGGAGACATTTATAGTAAAGACAGAAGGATAACCGTGTATCTGATGATGGAGACCTACGGCCAACAGTTTGTGGAGTTAACCACGGAGGCTTTTAAACAAATGAACAGGACAGATCTGATACAGAGGTTACCAAAGCCCAGTTCAGGACTCACAGGTAAGACATAAGCCCCTTTACGCCGCCTTCTCGTTGCAGGATGATCACTCCTTCTTTCTTTTTGGTGTCAAAGGTACAGAGACAGAATGGAGGCGTGGTGGCGGCGTTATGCCACAAAGTCCAGTATAAATGGTGCGATTGTAAAGATTAAAACAAAAACAACATAATCATGTGTCTAATAAATTATTTATATAATTCATAATAATAAAAAGGTAAATCGGATTGAGTTCTGTGTTTTGTACTGAAATTCTTTTATTTTCTTTTGAAGCAACTGTGTCTCATTAATTGTGATTATTAGTGATTCAATTAGATTTGAATTGTCTGAGTTATTGAATGTCTTTTCTCCTCAGAGCAACACTTTGTGGATGAACATCAACCTTCACTGTTGCTGAACGTGAGTATGACTATATTTTACATTTTAAATCATCATAAATGATGAAACAAAACAAACAGTGAGTGTTTTAAATTGCCTCTCACTGTTAATGTTGAGCACTTAAGTTATAATGTTATGATGGAAAAGAGAGAAAACCGTTTCTTTGAGCTCCTGTTACAGAAACATGATGCGTTGAGATCAGAAAGGAGTTATTAATTAACATGAATTAAAGGATGGAGGGACTCATATTTGACTTTGATGTTAAGAAATTAAAACACTTAATACTTCAAAAGAAAATGAAATCAGTAGAAAAGATATTAGTGTATCATTGTCTTGAGTGATCATGCAGAAAAAACTAATCTTATAACATTTACACTCGACGTCTATAACACTGACAAAATGCAGATAAATGAATCTTTAACCGTCCCAATTGGGAAATTACACATTTACACAGGATTTGAAACGGATTCTTTTGGAAACAGTGAAGACTTTGAGTGAGGAGGAGCTGAAGAAATTCAAGTGGTTGCTGAAGCTAACGCTCTTCATGAAGAGGGTCCGACACATAAACTGGGAAACATGGTACGGTAGTGCAGACCTACTGGTGAAACAGATGGTGGAGACCTGTGGTTTGCTGTCTTGGGAGGTGACCATCGACATTTTAAGGGACATGAACAGGACTTATCTGGTGACGGGAATGTCCAACTCAGGATTCAAAGGTCAGAGAGAAAAATAGAAATATATTTTAAAGAAAGTGGTTAAAACTTGTTGTTATTTGTTTTAAAATGAATAAAAAGGGCGGCAAAGCAATAACATGCAGCATCAGCCAATTGAATCCAGCCTCTTTGATTTTTGTGAAGTCACTGGAATTAATTTGGTGTAATTCTTTTTAAATGTACAATTTATAGTAAAATACAGTACATGTAGGCCAAATAATCACATTTTGCTGTTGACTTTAATCAGCACCTCTGTTACGATAAGATAAACCTTTATTAGTCCCACGGCGGGGACATTTACAGGATTACAGCAGCAAAGAGGATAGTGCAACAACAAGAGGCAAAACAGAATGTAATAAATAACATATATTAAAAAAATACTACTATTTAAAAATTTAATCAAGGACAGACTGAGTAGTTGAGTTCACATTATTGTATAATAGAATATATGACATTTTGATGTTGTTATTGCACATGAATGACCGTCAATTGAGGAATGGTTGAATAATTGACAGTTATTGGTATGATCAGGCTACTGGGTGCCGTGTTTATCATGCAATATTATTGTGGATTGGTACGCAATGAATATTCAATTAAATAGTTTTGACACAATTTCACATTATAATCTTATCAAAGGAAGTATTTGTTGCATGGCTTCTGTATTGAGTGAGTATAGTGTTCTGAAGCAGAATATGTTATTTTCTAATTATTTATTTATATTTTGTTCAAAAGCAACTAAGTCTTTTAAAGTCTGATTTGGAATCGGTCAGTTATTTTCTCTTTTCTTCCTCCTCAGAGAAAATGTCAGTCCAGTTGAAGCTTTTGGAAACGCTGGAAGATTTCAACTACGATGAGCTCGAGAAATTCAAGCATGTCTTGCAGGACAGTAAAATGGAGAAAGGCCTCCCAAGAATCTCCAGACAGAGAATGGAGCTGGCAGACAAAGCCGAGATAGTGGAGCTGATGATGGAGACCTACGGCCAACAGGCTTTGGAGGTGACCAGGGAGGTTTTAACGCAGATGAACAGGAGTGATCTGGTGCAGAGGTTGTTGGACGTTAGGTCAGGATCCAAAGGCAAGTTTGTTTTTGTTTATTACACTTTAATGCCTTTTTTTTCTTAAATCAAATTGCATGTGGACGGTCAAACAGCCATTTGAATGTGTGGTCTGTTGAAGCACATGCTTCAATTAGATCAGATCAGTCAGTGTTTCAGCCATGCAAGGGGCTCCATGGTAACGTCGGTGTTTGTCCTTCGGTGTGACGGACACACTGGACCATTATTGGATGCATCACAATTACATTTTGTCCAGAGATCTTTGATGAGCCTGGACTTTTCCCTCAAGTACCAGTGAACTCTTGCATGGAGTGCCAAGAAATGTTGTTTCCACATTCATTGTGCTTTGAGGATGCATCGTAATCACTTTGGTGATCCTCAGACTTTTCCTTGAATTATTATTCTCCAGGACTTTAATTGCAACACAAAAAGGCTGCCGAACTAACTACATAATGATGACGATTTGTAAACACTGTAGCTGCTCCATCAACACTTAAAATAACATAATTTAGACATAAATACAGGAGCGACCTTGTTGATGGACCGTAGACAGTCTCTGGTTCCTCCACTTAGAACCTCACATTAGACCCAACCAGACTATCGTAGACCTCTGCGAAACCACTACAATCTCAGTGAGAATCTCAGTGCTGACAGGCTTTCCCCCTCATGCTAATTATTCACTTGAAATATTTCAAGTTAAATACCACATTAATCACATGACCTTAAATATCAAAATAACAATTTGAAACAAATTCAGACATGTCTTCACAAGGGCCTCCGGGACGCATGGAGCCTGAGGGTGATGGAAGCGTTATGGTAATCCTCACATCAGTTCATCACTTTCATTTGTTCATTTATGTGATGTTGCAAAAAGCCCCATCTCCACTTACTTCCAAACATCTTTGTCCTCTGCAGCAGGACTGCAGCGACTGGACTAAAGTTGAACCTGACGTGAACAGTGCAGATGCAGATGAGGCTCCGACATACAGGTGAAGAAAGAATAACGTCCTAAATTCTGCATCACAGCAAACTGGAACTATATTCTAGGGATATATGCTCATCTTTTTTATTTCATTCGTTATTTTTCCATGGCTTGCTGTAGTCTACAGTCTGACGCGGGAAACTTTGAATGCAGCGTCTCTGGCTTGCGCTGGGTCTGCAAGGAAAAGGTCAGCTTAAAGTATCAGTTCTGCTCTTGGGAAGGACATATGCAGAGGATGGAGTCGATGCAATACATGCCTGCAGGTCCCCTAATGAACATCACAGTCATCGCCGGGAAGCTATTTGAAGTACAGCTGCCACACTGGATCTGCATAGGTAAGTGGACAGAACGTGCCCCTTGGCACCTTACTGTTAAATCAGATGCCCACATTACGAGCCAAAAACCTCCCATTACAGCTTAGTTTCGATGTGCATATACTTTTAAAACGATAGTACTGAGCTAGCTTAGCCAGCTAAGCAAAGTAGATAACTTGGATGTTAACGGAAACCCCAGAAGAAACTAAAAAGTATTCCTGCAGACTTTGTTGGCTCTGATGAAATAAGAGGTCCGGGCGGACTTTCTTTTCATCTGCGGCTTTTTGGTGGATGCAGTCATTTCCGACGTAACTACTGTATGTCCGTTTGCTCTTTTTCGGCAGCTAAAGAATCCATCCGTATGCTGTACATAAGCTCTTGAGAAAGTTTGTCGCTACATGAATGTCTTCCAAGGAGAGAGTTCTCCTTTCTTCTTCTGTAGCATTTGCAGTCAAAGTTACAGATTTCCTCCATTTCGCTGTCTTTATCCCGTTGAAATGTAACCGTAGATATAGCGTCTGATATCTTCCGCTCCAGCGCCGCTGCGGCCGACGTGGACGCTGTATAAGTAGCCATGTGTTTCGCTTCTAACATAACAGCGCGTGAATGGCCAACGGTAATCAGTATGGAAATGAACTGCATCGCCGTGCATGCCCCTGCAGGGAAACGGGCAACTGCAGATTTTTTCAGAAACTACAAATACAAAATGTATACTTTTACGACAACCAATACTGTTATCTGAAACATGGAGTGGCTTCTTCATGATCTCAACTTGCATATTCTGCAAAAAAAAAACGAAAATCACTAATTTTGAAAAAAAAAAGCTTATTTCGTCATTTACTTAAATTCGCTGGTTTTGCCATGGCGGGTCACATCTGAGCAACTTTTAGACAGCTGAAACTCAGGACCACGGATGGGTTTGGGGCAATGCATATCGAATACAGTGTTGTTGAACCTCTGACAGCTGTGTGAAATTGATGAAAAACAGTATAATATGGGATCTTTAAATTCCAGACAGCATGAGTACAACAGCTGATGCAATCCTTATGTTATGTGCTCTTATGTTGTGCAGACGACAACCCTGACATATGGGACAAGTTTGCAGTCCTGCACATAGAGGACTGTGGAGATGTCGTGGAGAAAGCGTCCGAGGTCACATCGCACCACGTCAAACTGTCCGAACCAGTTTTCTCTATCAGAGCATTCCTGGTGAAACTTGGCATCCCATTTAAGATACGGTGTGATGTTTTAATATACAAGATCAACACAGCATTCCTCACACTCCATGTTTATCTGATCCCACGTGATCCTGGTCTAAAACAGGTTATTTCATATCTTATTGTCACTAATGCCACAAATCACGTGATGAAAACGCAGCACAGGCAACTCATGTTTTTGTCCCAACAGCAACTGGACAAGAGCTACGGATACAAAATCATCAAAAAGCCGCCACCACAGGAGTACCTGAAAATGGAAGATCGTTTCATCCTCACAGCAGATTTTCACGGTGCAGAAGTTAATCCTAAAGTATGTTTGACTGAAATAAGATTATTTCAGTGCTTCAAACCTAAAATCAACCTTTTTATTTAAAGCAACACTTAAGAACTTTTCCTCTTCGGTCCCCCTACAGGTTGGAAGGGAATTGTCCATTACTGCCGTCGTAAATAATTTAGCCTGGACGATGTCCAGTGACAAGGTAGAGTAGCTAACGCCTTAGCTAAGATTAGCTAACATGAGCCATAGCTATAGTTACATATATATTAGCACAATAGCTAACGCCTTAGCTAACATGACCCAATAAAATAATCAATGTATCGTACACAGATGCACACTGTTGGAAAAAAACTGATTCCCGGTATTATTTACAAGTCCAGCAGCAACAAAACCAAGTCACCATCCGTCTTGCATTTTGTAGCCTCCTTCAGCTCTCGAGTGTGAGCCGGTCCGATATTCACTCTCTTTTAGCTGCAAGGTCTCTTCCACGCACCTGCCAGGTGTTCTCCCACTGATCTCCACGCAGAGCCTCCACCTACCGGCTTTTGTAACGCTTGCCGTAAAGCAGGTCAAATTGTAGTCTCATTACAATTGTAGAACTACAAAACCACTACCCTACGAGGCAAAGTTACATAGTGCGGTTACAGCCAATAGAGGGCTGCAGAGCGAATGCTGAAGTCCCGTTCACCCAGTTTTGAGGTGATGAACCCCTGAAACTATTTTGGAAACATTATTTTAAGGCACTAAATACTCTTTAGTGTTGCTTTAAATATCTATGAACAATGTGAGCGTTATGTTATTATGAATATTTAAATAATACATTTAAATATCTGAAATCGTGACATTTTACCAATATTTGGCAGTTATCATTTTTGCCCCCTTCTGTTTATGTCTTTGATTTAGATGAGAGAAAAAAAGACGTAGTAATCGCTGTTGCAAACTCCGGATGCTGAAAGTCTAACCTTTTCCCATAATTTATTTTTTTTCCTCAGGACATACAGCTCATATATGAAAGCATGCCAAATTACTGCGAAGTGTTCATAAGAAATCCAGACGCAGACTTTGCACTCAAGCTCAAACACAGTAAAGAGCTTCAAACAATATGGAACCATACGATTCGAAAAGGTCAGGTTTAAATAATATCACCAGAATTCATCTGAACAGCCTATTAAACACTTTTAACTTTCACTGTCACTCAAATATGTATCACGAGTGAAGCCAAAATATGTCTCTTTTCTTTTCCTCCTTTTTCTTTTTCAGAAGAATACCAAAACACTGGTCACATACAAGGTAAGACATGGCTCAACAGTCTGACCGAAGAGTCGGTTTGGTCCAGGAGTGGGTTGATAAAACCTAGCAGCATATTAAATATTCATAAACGGTGTTTTAGTCAGTGTCAGAGTGTTATCAGGATGTAACCGTGCTTCCTATATGACAGTTGCAGACATCGCTGGACTGACGTCCTCCACACCTGCTTCCGGTGACCGTGAGTTGTTTTTAACACGAGACATATTAATATTGGAAATATTGGAACCAACATTTGTATGTTTTTTAAGCATTGAGGACATGAGGTATTTCTATGTGTAATATTATGTTTGTATATTATGTGTTTTCATAATAATAAAAAAAATATATATTATTACAATTTAATTATAACATTTATATGAACATTAATAGTAATAATAATTACATATTTAGCTTAACGTGTTGTATTGAGTAGTCGTATTGCATATTGAACAAACCCCTTAAAATAATCAATAGTGCAAGAGAGAGAAATGTCTCTTAAAAGACAAATAAATAAAATTCAATAAAATTTGCTCATAAAATCTTTCAGACAGACCTAACAAACCATGGCTTTGTTTTTTTTTGTTTTTTTTACAAATCGTCATTATGTCTTATTTCGGCATCCTTTTTATACGTGCGCACGACACTGTTTACGTCGACGTTTTGAAGACGCGTTACTATGGCAACGTGCCAGACGTTTAACAGCTGAGAACGTAGATCCGATAGATGAAGATAAAAAGGCTAGTTGCTCTACGAGGGCGCCAACATAAGCAGCAACACGTATATGATGAACAGCAACTTCACTTGTTGAAGAGTAAATATGCAAAACGAGCTAAAGTTCACCTTTCATAATTGTTTTTAAGCCACAAGCTCAAATTCCGACGCTCTTTGAATACGTCACACGGAAAGCAAAGTGAACGTTAGATCGCGGCATATTTTTGACTCTCCTATAAACTATCACTCTGGGGGGTCTGCTATGGCAAGTGCGACACCTAGTGGTAAAGGTCGGTATAACCGGTTCTCGCTTTGGCCCAGACCGGTTTGAAAACGTTTAAACCGGCTGAGCATGTATCTGGGATTTCCACGTTCAAAGCAGCAATAGTGGTTATTATGGAGCTCACGCAAATATATACACATAAATGACGGGCAAACATTCCTATGAAATATTATTATCTTAATCTGGCATCCAAGAGGGCACTTCATAAAAAAGAGTTGAGGACAAATTCAGGAGGAAATGCATTTTAATCGTCTATCTTTACCTTGAAAGACAGCCTTTTGTTTGCTGTGTGTCTGAAAAAACACGCATTAACACTCTTTCATGAAGCAATTTTGAATTTGTTTCAGACGGGAGACGGTCAGCTGAAGCGGCTGCTGTGAACACCGTGGCAGGAGGTGGATGCACAGGTAAGGTGATGTCTTCATCGTGAACGCTGCCTGCCATCGGACACCGATCAGATTGAGACTGTTGAATTCAAATGAATTAGTTTGACACTTATTGTGTTATTTCTCAGAGTTTGCACATTGAGGATAGAGCCAGGAGACATTTAGCTTAGCTTAGCATACAGACTGGAAGCAAAGGGTAAGCCTGGTTCAGTCCAGAACTCCTAAAAACCACAACATTGGGACGAGCTCGCTGTTCTCCAGTTCCTCCTGTCTCTGTGCTAAACTAAGCTAAATGTCTCCTAGATTTGTGTGTGTGTGTGTGTGTGTGTGTGTGTGTGTGTGTGTGTGTGTGTGTGTGTGTGTGTGTGTGTGTGTGTGTGTAGAGTACAGACACGAGGGCTGTATCTATTCAATTAAATTGTATTTATAGTGTCATATCACAACAGCAGTCATCTCAGGACACATTGAAAATGTAATAAATCATGAGCATATTCTAGTCCTGTTCAGAGTCCCAACATCCCCAGGAGCGTTGCAGCGACAGAGGCGAGAAAAAACTGCGCAACACTTAAGAACCATTCCTCTTCGGTCCCCCTACAGGTTGGAAGGGAATTGTCCATTACTGCCGTTGTAAATAATTTAGCCTACCCCAGCCTACCGTCGCACGCACGTTATTTGTTTGTATGCAGAACCGGCTCTGGAAACGATGAACGATTTGAACGATGTCCAGTGACAAGGTAGAGTAGCTAACGTCTTAGCTAAGATTAGCTAACATGAGCCATAGCGATAGTTACATATATATTAGCACAATAGCTAACGCCTTAGCTAAGATTAGCTAACATGAGCCATAGCGATAGTTACATATATATTAGCACAATAGCTAACGCCTTAGCTAACATGAGCCAATAAAATAATCAATGTATTGTACACAGATGCACACTGTTGGAAAAAAAATGATTACCGGTATTATTTACAAGTCCAGCAGCAACAAAACCAAGTCACCATCCGTCTTGCATTTTGTAGCCTCCTTCAGCTCTCGAGTGTGAGCCGGTCCGATATTCACTCTCATACAAGCTCTTTATTTGTCATACTCCCGTTTTCTTTCCTTCGCCTCATCGGACATTATACTCCTCCTTTTCTGTGCAGGCTCTGCCATGATACCAATTTGAAAACTACCTAGCTGCAAAGTATCTTCTACGCACCTGCCGGGTGTTCTCCCACTGATCTCCACGCAGAGCCTCCACCTACCGGCTTTTGTAACGCTTGCCGTAAAGCAGGTCAAATTTGTAGTCTCATTAGAACTACAAAAACACTACCCGACAAGGCAAAGTTACATAGTGCGGTTACAGCCAATAGAGGGCTGCAGAGCGAATGCTGAAGTCCCGTTCACCCGGTTTTGAGCTGATGAACCACTGAAACTATTTTGGAAACATTATTTTAAGGCACTAAATACTCTTTAGTGTTGCTTCAAAAGGCTTTTAGGCAGAAATCTGGTGCAGCCCAGGCCCTCGGGTTTCAACTGCATTTGGTGGTGGTAGTACTATAGTAGAAGTATAGTATATAGTATCTATCTTCTCATCTTACTCTTGGCATGAAAGTGCGTCTCCCAAAAATGGCGTATTGTAGAAACTTTAGATGCAAGAGCTTTACAGAATTTGGAGAACACGTAACTTCGTAGCTGTAAACTGAACCCTTATTCTTTCAGATGTAGTTTAATGCCAGAGTTAGAAATCCACTATTTGATCATCAAAATGAACCTTTTCCTCTGAAGAAAATGTACAAAGTTGTAATCAGGCATTCCTCCTTCTTTCCTCAGGGGCTCAGTTCGTGGATAAACATAGACTCCAGCTGATCAAAAGAGTGAAAAACATTGAACCCATTTTTGATGAGCTCCTCGACAAAGGCATCATCCAACAAGAGAGTTACGATGAAATCTTGGCGAGCCGCACCGATCAGGAGAAGATGAGGAAGCTCTACTCCGGTCCCCTGACTGCTGCCGGACCTGACGGCAAAGACGTCTTCTACGCAATCCTCGAGGAAAGGGAGACATATCTCATTGCTGACCTCAAGAAGAAGAAGTGAAATTCATCATCAGACCAAAAATACATTCTACCTGAACACAAACAGTTTTTATATAATCAAAGTGGGGGAGATATTCATTTTAATGCTACGCGAAATGTTTAAACAGAGCCGTTTCCTCTTAAATCCAATGAAATGTATACTTATGTGGTCCAGCCCCGATCAATCAATGAATTATCAGACAATCATGTAAGAAACGAACAAGTTATCATCAGACATGTTTTTATCCAACAAATAATCAAATGGAATGAAAGTCTAGTTTATGTAAATGAAAACATAACATAAGCTTCATTTATACCAAATGTGCTTTTTTTTAAAATCACTTTTATCACAAAATGGTTTATATTTTTAAATGTATACATTTATAATAAAATCTTCATGAGTGAAGTCAAAAGATGTCTATTTTCTTTTCCTCCTTTTTCATTTTCACAAGAAAACACCGGTCACATACAAGGTAAGACCTGTCTGTCTCTACATGTCTCCCTGTGATAGACTGGTTACCTGTCTGTCTCTACATGTCTCCCTGTGATAGACTGGTTTCCTGTCTGTCTCTACATGTCAGCCCTGTGATAGAATGGTTACCTGTCTGTCTCTACATGTCTCCCTGTGATAGACTGGTTACCTGTCTGTCTCTACATGTCTCCCTGTGATGGACTGGTTACCTGTCTGTCTCTACATGTCAGCCCTGTGATAGACTGGTTACCTGTCTGTCTCTACATGTCTCCCTGTGATAGACTGGTTACCTGTCTGTCTCTACATGTCTCCCTGTGATAGACTGGTTACCTGTCTGTCTCTACATGTCAGCCCTGTGATAGACTGGTTACCTGTCTGTCTCTACATGTCTCCCTGTGATAGACTGGTTACCTGTCTGTCTCTACATGTCTCCCTGTGATAGACTGGTTACCTGTCTGTCTCTACATGTCTCCCTGTGATAGTTACCTGTCTGTCTCTACATGTCTCCCTGTGATAGACTGGTTACCTGTCTGTCTCTACATGTCTCCCTGTGATAGACTGGTTACCTGTCTGTCTCTACATGTCTCCCTGTGATAGACTGGTTACCTGTCTGTCTCTACATGTCTCCCTGTGATAGACTGGTTACCTGTCTGTCTCTACATGTCAGCCCTGTGATAGTTACCTGTCTGTCTCTACATGTCTCCCTGTGATAGACTGGTTACCTGTCTGTCTCTACATGTCTCCCTGTGATAAACTGGTTATCTGTCTGTCTCTACATGTCAGCCCTGTGATAGACTGGTTACCTGTCTGTCTCTACATGTCAGCCCTGTGATAGACTGGTTACCTGTCTTTCTCTACATGTCTCCCTGGGATAGACTGGTTACCTGTCTGTCTCTACATGTCTCCCTGTGATAGACTGGTTACCTGTCTGTCTCTACATGTCTCCGTGTGATAGACTGGTTACCTGTCTGTCTCTACATGTCAGCCCTGTGATAGACTGGTTACCTGTCTGTCTCTACATGTCTCCCTGTGATAGACTGGTTACCTGTCTGTCTCTACACGTCAGCCCTGTGATAGACTGGTTACCTGTCTGTCTCTACATGTCAGCCCTGTGATAGACTGGTTACCTGTCTGTCTCTACATGTCTCCCTGTGATAGACTGGTTACCTGTCTGTCTCTACACGTCAGCCCTGTGATAGACTGGTTACCTGTCTGTCTCTACATGTCTCCCTGTGATAGACTGGTTACCTGTCTGTCTCTACATGTGATGGACTGGTTACCTGTCTGTCTCTACATGTCAGCCCTGTGATAGACTGGTTACCTGTCTGTCTATACATATCAGCCCTGTGATAGACTGGTTACCTGTTACCACCCCCGACCCTGAATACAGGATAAGCGGTGGACAGTGGATGGGTAGATTCCTTAAATGTTATAAAGTGATGTCACCAGGTAGGCTGTTGACCTGAATCCAATTCTTTTTCTTTCCCTCTAGCCTCAGGCCATCACTTTGTGGATAAACACCAGTGTGATCTGATCGACAGAGTGAACAACATTGAACCAATCTTGGATCATCTCCTGAGAGAAGTTGTAATCCAGCAAGAATTTTATGACAGAATGTCTGCCATTCCAACCACCCGGGAGAAGATGAGAAAACTCTACGGAGGTCCCCTGAATGCAGCCGGACGCGACGGAAAAGACATCTTCTTCAAAATCCTTGAGGAGAAAGAGCCGTTTCTTGTTGCCAGTCTCAAGAAGAAGAACTCATGAATACTGTGTTGAATTCGCCTGTTTTCTGCATCGCAAAGCAAATGTCAGGCCAGACCCCCTACAACGGTTTAGTTTGTCACCTTTTCCACCCTCATGAGTTTGCAGATATGGGTATAGTAGTGTATCTGTTGCTGAGGTAGGAGTATCATAGAATATATCAGTATTATTGCACTGTCACTGTCTCAACGTGTCATATAAAGCTTTTTCTAATGTAAATATCTAAAAGCAAGAAATTAGCTCAAATTGTTAACACAACCTTGAATGTCGATATCAGCAGAGGAACTACAGGGAGCCTTCACATGCACATCCTGGGGCAATAAAAGCCTACACACAGGTCCAGCAACAGGTATCGTTTACTGGTAGGAACCATGAGGAATTCCAAATTTTACATCGTCAAGCTGATTAAAGCTACTAAAACATTGCATCTATGTTTGTTGTTGTGAATTTCTCTTTTTGATGGGTGAACCAGGGTCTAATGCAGGACTATAACACCAAAATGGACTATCCCATCCATAGTCATGGCAGGCCTATGTTCTGTTACCAACTGGTATGGAGTGTTTCTTCTTCTTCTTCTCTGTAGCTGTGTGTACCATTACCGCCCTCTGGCTGCCGTCCAGCATAGCAACACTGACACCGCCCGGTCTGCACGTCACAGCCAGGTAAACGGAGAAGAAGGCTCGAAGGGGAAGACACACTTCAAACACTTTTCCACTTTTCAAGAGAGCAACAGAGTGCTGTCAACTTAGCGATCAATGATTTGCCGCAATCATAAAAAGTGGACGGACTCTGACAGCTGAATAGTCTGGTTTTCACCATACTAAGGTCAATCTTTTAAGATTGAACATTAGTCTGGGGAAGCTGCGCTTTGTTTCTACTGCTCAAGAGGCGGGATCAATGGGCATCGTTCCCCATAGAGTGGTGAAGTCCCGCCCCTCCATTTCCGGGACATGGGTCCTCAAAAGCAAAAAAATATCAATGCGATTCAATGGGTAGATACAAATTATTTTCTGGTCCCGTTTGAATTGTGCCATGGATTTCACATATGTTCTTTGTGATATTTAAAGAAAATTTTTCACGCAAAGAAGACGACAATTAAGCGCGAAGAGTTTTGATAAAGTTAGGTTTTGTGTGAGCCGCTTTGTGAACTACAGCTCCTCGCTGTTCTCGTCGCGAATGATATACGTCACCACCCGCCGAGTCCGAAGTCCGCCGAGATGGCTGTTTCTCTGCTCCACTTCACCGCTTTTTTCCAAGGGCAGAATAAAAGTATCGAAAGGGGGGAGAACCACTATAAGTCGGGTCATGTGGAGAGCCTCAACTTCGCCGATGGGGAAAGGGCGATGACGTGACGTCACATACGCGACACAACATGTAGTCTTTATCATTGTGTTTTCTCAATGAATTTTAACTGAAGAATTGCACAATAAACGGTCAAACTCTTGACATGGAAAATTATAATTTAAGCCTATAAACAACATTTGTGTAATCCAAGGCATAACGACCGGGGGATCAGATAATAATTATTTTCCGTCCATTGAACACCATTCATTTTTTTCGCTCCGAAAGGACCCATGGCGCCGTTACTTCCTGCTTCCGCTTCGGCACTCTATTATGTTTCGTCATCCTCACGTCACCGGCCAATAGCGTGCCAGGAGAGAATGGCCGTTTCTGATTGGAGCCAAAGATTCTGGCAATGTAACAGCGAAAGTAAGCCTGAGGGTGTCCAGCCTAAACTGCCGAGCGAAATCCAAATTTCCCGGAAGTTCAGGCAGGGTTCACCCAGCCTAACAGCTGAAGTTACGAGCTGTTTAAAAAAGGTTTGTAAAACGACATTTACTTCTTTTTGTTCTTTTCTTACTTTCACTTTCATAGTTTGAACTTCCTGTCGGATTTTAACGTTAAAACGGTGTGTGAATGCTTTCCTGATGACATCACCGTTGTTACTAATGATGCATTAACTAAACTGAGATGTTTTCACCAAACCGTTCGACAGTTTGACAGTTCGGTAAAGTTGGAGATATATTCAGAGAGTCGAACTTCCGGGATCAATAAATCTGAAGTGAAACGTTTTGATGGCTCTGACCGTAATATCGTAGACTACGAGCTACAAGCACCAAAGCCCCGATTTTTTATACAAAAATAAACCGTCTGATAAACCGAGCTGAACGAAGAACATTGATCTCTATGCGGGCGAGTGCGCAGGGACCGTCTGCAGATTGCAAGACAAGAGCAAGACTGCAAACAAAAATCAATAACTCCACTGTTATACAGTACAGAGACTCCAAAATCACTACACACATCAAGGGGCTCCTTATGGTCATACTACAACAGCTATTTTCATAATATGTGCCTTTTTATCATTTTGGTGGTTTTTAAATGGTATTAATCATTAATATCTTCCTATATTAATCAATAACTCCACTGTTACACAAGAAAATATATTCATGATTAATACCAATGAAAGAATGACCATAACGAGACCCTTGATTGTGTCTAGTGATTTTGGAGTCTCTGTAATTGTTGCCACAGAGCCACGGTCCAGCCAATAATCTTAATCTAATCTAATAATCTTAAATACTGTGTCAGGCTGAATTAGTACAACATTGTAGTTTTAAAAACAACCACCCACTGCTTTGTACCTTTACGGAGCATCATAAGCTCGTTATGTGCCATGCACTCCTGGAAGTTTTAATTTTGGCTGTGCCTCTATAATCAGACACATTCCTATATTGGTATTTTTTATGTTTTAATTTTGTTTCGGCGTTGCCATATAACTGAGCCTTAATGTGTTTACCTGTTCAAATTATTGCTTTTCTTGGTGTTCTGATTGTTATAGTAAGACAGCATTCTGTGAATGATGTAAGTGTTCATGAGACAACAGAGGTCTGCATGAAGCCTGTGAACAAGAAGTGTTAATATTCCCTCCTTTTATTTTACAGCTACTTGATCCTCAGTGGCAGCGACTGATAGAAAAACAATGACCGAAGGTAGGAGCGCCGGTATTCTCTCACACAGCTGTTACTCAAAAAAGCAAGAACACGCAACATGTTGTACAAATGTAGTGACAAATACATATATTTGATATATAATATGATGATATTATGATATAATATACGGAATGGAGTGTAAGAGAAAGAGTTAAATAGCTAAAAACAAAGCAAACTGAGAATAGACACACAGTGTTTACGTTTACTCACTAGTGCATGAGTGTGTCTGAAAGTAGTCCATAGTACATAACGCAGTATTCACTCATGATATTTCACGACAGTCGACCACACATCACAGTGCCCTGCTGGTTTTTAGGATTTCTTTAGCCTTTTTGAAGAATTAAACTATATATTTGATTTACAGCCACAAACTTAGAATAACATCAGTCTTATCCTTGAAGGTCTTTTTCACTTAAAACAAAAAAAATCTGTTTTAAAGCCAGGAAGATGTATTCGAGTACATTAAGTGCAGCAAGAGCATTTGAGAAGTCTTAACCTATGTAATTCTATTTGTGTGTGTGTGTGTGTGTGTGTGTGTGTGTGTGTGTGTTGAAGTGTGAGTAGACATAATCAATTTTAATTTTCCATGAATTTGTTTCAGCTACGGGACCCTCGACAGGAGTTCCTGGTGTTGATACCGAGGGGGAAGATGAACGTGGAGGTAATATGACGTCTTCACACCAAATGCCTTTCAGGCTGTCTGTGATCAGTCGCTGATCAGATTGTCTGGAAACCCAGAATCTGAATAGTATTTGTACTTCGTTACTTCCCACCTCTGATTAAGGACCTCATGATTTATGAATTTTAAACTGAGTTACAGACGTCTCTGTCCGAATGTAAACCTAGAGGACAAATTAAGTGCAGCAAGGGCATTTGAGAGCTCTGTGTGTGTGTGTTTAAAAAAGTAGTAGGCATAAACACTAGACTGATCCATCATTGTGCAATTTTAATTTTCCAAAAATGTGTTTTTAGGTGCGGGACCCTCGACTGGAGTTCATGCTGGTGGTTTCGATCAGCTCAGTGGACTGATGAGAGGTAATATGACGTCTTTGCACCAAATGCCTTTCAGTTTGTCTGTGATCAGTCGCTGATCAGATTGTCTGGAAACCCAGAATCTTAATTTGAAAAAACTCCTAATTTAACCGTTCGCCTGGCTCAGTCCAAAGTTTAAAAACCTTCCAACCTCAGTAAGACGCTAAATCTTGTTGAATTGGTACAATAAAAACAAACTTTGGAGGGACGAGTTGTTCTCCTGTGCCTCCAGTCTTTATGCTAAGCTAAGCTAAATGTCTCCTGGCCAGTGATGGGAATAACGGTGTTATAAGTAGCGGGGTTAGTAACGCAGTTACTTTTTTCAGTAACGAGTAATCTAATTGATTACTCATCTCATTATTATAACACCATTATCGTTACTGCCAAAACATGTGTCGCGTTACTACATTGAAGGCAGAATAAACAAATGTTACGATATTAAACAGAGGCACTAGGACCAAGGGGAAAACGGCCGCTCAAGCTGAAGCCTGTTTCCCTTAGTTTAGACCGCCCACAAGCTCCTCGATTGGCTCTGCCGTTTCTTGTGTGATTGGCCGTCCCCGCTGTCACTCCATCTTGCACACCGGTCTGCTAGTCTGCGGTTAGGAGTCCTACAGGAGTCCGCTACTGTAAACTGCCTGGTTCACGTCAGCTAGAAGGATTGTAATATCAGAGGTTTCATTTACATTAATGTTTGAATCGGTGTCCGTGTGCGTATGTGCGTGCGTGCGTGTGTATGTGTGTTTGGTAATTAGACGCAGCCAGGATGTCTAAAAAAAGAAAAGTGGACATAAGAGACTTCTTTAGAAGTCAAAGTCTAAGTTAATCAAAGAAATGCGTTACATCCATCCTGCAACACCTTCACTGGCTCCCAATGAACAGCATATCCACTTCAAGATCCTCCTCATCATTTACAAAGCTCTCAATAATCTGATCAATAAAATGTATTATTATTGTTGTTGTTATTATTACTATTGGATTAGAATTGGGTGATAATGTTTGGCTACATGATTTACAACCAGTCAAACCAAAAAAGGGAACAGTAGACTTAAAAGAAGAAATAGAAAACTAGAAGAACTACTAGAAAACACACTGAACTGAAAGACTTAGGGCCCTAGTTTCGTAGACCAGGCGCAGTCAGCTTTCAGCGCACCTGCGCCGCGCCGACGGGGTGTGTCCGCCTGGACTTTGCAAGTTTCGTGCACCGCGCAGGCTCGCGCAGGCACACCTCCCGTCTCGCCCACCGGCGCAAGTGGGAAAGAGGGAGGAGAAGAAGGCGTGAGTGGGAGACGAGGAGGAGACGAGGCGTGGACTGGGATTAATACAGCCGATTCAGATCTTCACCAATCAAATGAGCTCCTCTCCTCACCTTTAATGCGTTAGGGGAGGTTCAGTGGAAGATCCGTCACTTGACAACCCGATGACAGAAGCATCGCCGCTGCTCCCATCACGCTCATCACGCGCTGTGCGCGCGTATCATAATAATAACAATGCCGATATTATAAAAAACAGGAGAGAGAGAGGGAGATGTTTTGGTCCGAGAGGCTGAGTTTCCGTTACGCGTGCCATCCGCCTTTGATCTGACGTCAGATGTGACGGGACAATCTATATAGATATAAATTCACGTGTTGATTTAATTAGTTGCATTAAATAGTGTTTGTTGTGATTAAATGTGTCTGGAACTGTGGAAACCTGCCTGTGAGGTCTCGGTGACATGTGCGCACTGCGCGCCGTCAACCAAACTTCCGATCCGCCAGCTGTGATTCGCATTGAATGAATGGACTTTATTTACGCCTTGCGCCGAAAGTAGACCAGGTTGGAGCTGGCGAGCTTTCAGCGCAGTCTCGGCGAGGCTTTTTGCCACGAAACTTCCGCTACGCCAAGCTGAATCTGTGACGCCTCCCCCTGCTGCGCCGCCACACCCATCTTGGCGCAGGCGATCCACCAAACTGCCAAACTGACGTTGCGCAAGGCTGCGCGGGTCGAAACTTGCACTGCGCCGGCTGCGCCACCCTGCGCCGCCCTGCGCTGGTCTACGAAACTAGGGGTGCAGTCGAATAGTCAAAAAATAAGGTCCTAACTCCTATTCCTATCTCCTATTCCTTGACCTCTGGGGAAAACGTCACGGGGTCAAGGAAAGGCGATAGGAGAACTCAAAAGGACTTAGGAATAGTCGACCGCGGTGTTCAGAGAATCCGACCGGACTTTCACTAAACTACGTCATTATATCGCGGCCGCTGATGATTGACAGCTGATGATCGGCACCGGCGATTGACGTGCGTCTGCGCTGGAGAAACTACAATAATGGACTACAAAAAGCGCATCTTCCACTTCTCCACATGTTGGTTTTATCAACAGCTGGTTCACTGACCGGCTTCAGGTCCAGCAGCTCCTCCTTTCTGTTTGACCGTTGTTTTATTTACTTTTCATTTGTGGTTTTAGTTTCGTTTTTGTCAAACATTTGTAACATGATTGAAATAAATAAAAAAAAAACATTAAATTATTATCACTGTCCACACATTTATCATCACTATTCCAATTACTCTGTGTGCATGAAAGTCATTGTTAAATATGTAAATGCACCTATCGTTTGTTTTCATGAACGGCCGAGGTGTGCGGCACTTTAAATGTTGCTCTCGCAAAGAATTGTGGGTCGGCGTAATCTCCTTTCCTATGGCATAGGAAGGTCCGTTGCATCCTATGCTAAAGGAGCTCTGAAAGGAAGCATTGGAGCTCCTTTCCTATGCATTTAGAGAATTCGAACAGCTCTTATCATGGCGGCCACTTGTTTACTTCCGGGTCACTTCTTCAGTTAGGAACCTTCCTAAGCAAAAAAGACTATTCGACTGCACCCTAGGGCCCGTAGTTTACCGCGGTGAAGTTAGTTTTAAGTTGGATATTCGACGGATATTCACTCCGGTTCCAGCCGCGACTTTACTGAGGTTTGCCCAGTGTTGGCAGCAGGAGAACGGCCCCAGTACCTCGCGCTTAGTCGTTGGAAAATGATTTAGGGACCATCCTTAAATTAC
Source organism: Eutrigla gurnardus (assembly GCF_963514095.1). Lineage (NCBI taxonomy): Eukaryota > Metazoa > Chordata > Actinopteri > Perciformes > Triglidae > Eutrigla > Eutrigla gurnardus. Next base: position 24,003,279 of record NC_139937.1, on the reverse strand, counting down.
TTCCCATAAATATACGAATACAAAATGATTGCATTTTTATCAATAGCTTCCCCATCATGTGACCCAGTGACTCCAAACCAGTATCCAATTGTATTTCTAAACTGATCAAAATAAGACACACCACTTTTTATGCTATGTTATTGCTTTGTGTATTTTTTATGAATATTAATAGGCAGAAATTATCATATTTTTTCAATAACTTCCACATCACGTGATCCAGTGACTCCAAACCAGTATCCAATTGTATTCCTAAACTGATAGAATAAGACACACCACTTTTTATGCTATGTTACTGCTTTGTGTATTTTTTATGAATATTAATATGCAGAAATTATCTTATTTTTTCAATTACTTCCACATCATGTGACCCAGTGACTCCAAACCAGTATCCAATTGTATTACCAAACTGATCAAGTAAGACACACCACATTTTATTTTATTTCTGTGCTTAGTTAATTTTTTATGAATATTAATATGCAGAAATTATCTATTTTTTTCAATAACTTCCACATCATGTGACCCAGTGACTCCAAACCAGTATCCAATTGTATTCATAAACTGATAGAATAAGACACACCACATTTTATGCTATTTAAGTGCTTTGTCTATTTTGTATGAATATTAAAAAATAAGATATTAATATTATCTTATTTTTTTCAATAACTTCCACATCACGTGACCCAGTGACTCCAAACCAGTATCCAATTGTATTCCTAAACTGATAGAATAAGACACACCACTTTTTATGCTATGTTATTGCTTTGTGTATTTATTATGAATATTAATATGCAGAAATTATCTTATTTTTTCAATAACTTCCACATCACGTGACCCAGTGACTCCAAACCAGTATCCAATTGTATTACCAAACTGATCAAGTAAGACACACCACATTTTATTTTATTTCTGTGCTTAGTTAATTTTTTATGAATATTAATATGCAGAAATTATCTATTTTTTTCAATAACTTCCACATCATGTGACCCAGTGACTCCAAACCAGTATCCAATTGTACTCATAAACTGATAGAATAAGACACACCACATTTTATGCTATTTAAGTGCTTTGTCTATTTTGTATGAATATTAAAAAATAAGATATTAATATTATCTTATTTTTTTCAATAACTTCCACATCATGTGACCCAGTGACTCCAAACCAGTATCCAATTGTATTCCTAAACTGATCAAATAAGACACACCACTTTTTATGCTATGTTATTGCTTTGTGTATTTATTATGAATATTAATATGCAGAAATTATCTTATTTTTTCAATAACTTCCACATCACGTGACCCAGTGACTCCAAACCAGTATCCAATTGTATTCCTAAACTGATCAAATAAGACACACCACTTTTTATGCTATGTTATTGCTTTGTGTATTTATTATGAATATTAATATGCAGAAAATATCTTATTTTTTCAATAACTTCCACATCACGTGACCCAGTGACTCCAAACCAGTATCCGATTGTATTCCTAAACTGATCAAATAAGACACACCACTTTTTATGCTATGTTAGTGCTTTGTGTATTTTTTATGAATATTAATATGCAGAAATTGTCTTATTTTTTCAATAACTTCAACATCATGTGACCCAGTGACTCAAAACCAGTAACCAATTGTATTCCTAAACTGATAGAATAAGACACACCACTTTTTATGCTATGTTATTGCTTTGTGTATTTATTATGAATATTAATATGCAGAAATTATCTTATTTTTTCAATAACTTCCACATCACGTGACCCAGTGACTCCAAACCAGTATCCAATTGTATTCCTAAACTGATAGAATAAGACACACCACTTTTTATGCTATGTTACTGCTTTGTGTATTTTTTATGAATATTAATATGCAGAAATTATCTTATTTTTTCAATAACTTCCACATCATGTGACCCAGTGACTCCAAACCAGTATCCAATTGTATTACCAAACTGATCAAGTAAGACACACCACATTTTATTTTATTTCTGTGCTTAGTTAATTTTTTATGAATATTAATATGCAGAAATTATCTATTTTTTTCAATAACTTCCACATCATGTGACCCAGTGACTCCAAACCAGTATCCAATTGTATTCATAAACTGATAGAATAAGACACACCACATTTTATGCTATTTAAGTGCTTTGTCTATTTTGTATGAATATTAAAAAATAAGATATTAATATTATCTTATTTTTTTCAATAACTTCCACATCATGTGACCCAGTGACTCCAAACCAGTATCCAATTGTATTCCTAAACTGATAGAATAAGACACACCACTTTTTATGCTATGTTATTGCTTTGTGTATTTATTATGAATATTAATATGCAGAAATTATCTTATTTTTTCAATAACTTCCACATCACGTGACCCAGTGACTCCAAACCAGTATCCAATTGTATTACCAAACTGATCAAGTAAGACACACCACATTTTATTTTATTTCTGTGCTTAGTTAATTTTTTATGAATATTAATATGCAGAAATTATCTATTTTTTTCAATAACTTCCACATCATGTGACCCAGTGACTCCAAACCAGTATCCAATTGTACTCATAAACTGATAGAATAAGACACACCACATTTTATGCTATTTAAGTGCTTTGTCTATTTTGTATGAATATTAAAAAATAAGATATTAATATTATCTTATTTTTTTCAATAACTTCCACATCATGTGACCCAGTGACTCCAAACCAGTATCCAATTGTATTCCTAAACTGATAGAATAAGACACACCACTTTTTATGCTATGTTATTGCTTTGTGTATTTATTATGAATATTAATATGCAGAAATTATCTTATTTTTTCAATAACTTCCACATCACGTGACCCAGTGACTCCAAACCAGTATCCAATTGTATTCCTAAACTGATCAAATAAGACACACCACTTTTTATGCTATGTTATTGCTTTGTGTATTTATTATGAATATTAATATGCAGAAATTATCTTATTTTTTCAATAACTTCCACATCACGTGACCCAGTGACTCCAAACCAGTATCCAATTGTATTCCTAAACTGATCAAATAAGACACACCACTTTTTATGCTATGTTATTGCTTTGTGTATTTATTATGAATATTAATATGCAGAAATTATCTTATTTCACGGTCCTTAGTTTTATTAAAAATACTCCCCCCCCCACCTCTGAAATCAAAATGTCCTCCTCCCACACAACATCACGTAAAAACATACGTACAGTATGTCTACTGTTTTTTTCCCCTAATTTACACTACAAAGAGTAAATATATTTATTATTTATTTTTGGTACATTGCTTAACAAGCATAATTTAATTTTGCTTAGTTGTGACCTGTTGAGGTGCAATAAATATCAAGAGTTCCAAAAGATATATTATTTTTATCAATCCACTCTATAAGCATAGTAATTATAATATCTCCAATAAAATTGTAGATTTGTGCACTGTGGATTTCTGTTTGTAATGTATTGAGGATCCATTTCATTATAATACATGTATTTTAAGTTCCGTCAAAGAGGGATGGAGATGGGGTCCAAATTATTTGACACATCAGTATTTAAAAATGATTTGAAAGTAACGCAATAGTTACTTTCCAAAGTAACTAGTTACTTTTAGAATGTGTAACTCAGTAACTACTTTAGTTTCTTTCTGGGAGAAGTAACTAATACTTTAACTAGTTACTTTTTTAGAGTAACTTACTCAACACTGCTCCTGGCTTTGTGTTTCGTACGGGGACATTGATTTAATCAAATATTTAAAACCTGAGTTACAGATGTTTCTTCTGAATATAAATCTACAGGACAAATGAAGTGCAGCGAAAGCATTTGAGAGCTCTGTATGTTAGTCTTCTGTGTGTGTGTGTGTGTGTGTGTGTGTGTGTGTGTGTGTGTGTGTGTGTGTGTGTGTGTGTGTGTGTGTGTGTGTGTGTGTGTGTGTGTGTGTGTGTGTGTGTTGAAAATACTAGCAGAAATAAACACTAAGATCGTTTGAAATTGTGCAATTTTAATTTTCCTGAATTTGTTTCAGCTCGACCCAAGACTCCTCACGTTGATGCCAAAGGTTCAGTGATGGGAGGTAATATGACGTCTTCTCAGCAAATACCTTTCAGTGATCTGAACCGAGGGGAGAGAGGAGTGACAAAATAAAACAGGAAAGACTAAACATGAATGAGTGATTTGAAGCTCCGAACCGAATGTCAGGGCGGAACTATGCAAACATATCTCGTTGATATTGTACAGTGTTACGTAAGAAAAGGGAAAGTACGTCGGCTAAAGTAGACTCACGTTGTTCCTGCACAGTAAAAGTCCCATTAGGATGGATCAGATAAGCCTGATTGGTCTATTCGTCTCTGGGGGCGTGTACCAAAGTTTGATTGACACTTGTCTGGCCTTGCACGTTTGGCCCATGAAAGTTCCCTTTGAATTGACCAGGTGGAGACGATGGCGTCTGTTATAGAGCTTGGAAACGCTGGCTGATTTGAGTCAGAAAATCAAGAGCTTCAAGAAGATTCTCAGTGAAACCGACCTCCACAAACGTTCCACAGACATTCCATAGATGGAGACAACAGAAATACAGGACACGGGCTTTTTATGGTGTTAACCTGCAGCCGACAGTCTGTGAGACGATCAGGGAGGTTTGAGAGAATATGAAGTGATTTGCTCCGGTACAGAGGTTGTCAGACAGCAGACCAAAAGGTAAAAGACCAAAAACTAGCCCTTAAAGGATCTGCATGACATTAAGACATTTATATAGCAGCAAACAACGATTTGCTATGAAGAGATAGTGGAGTAAAAGTACAGATATGTTTAAAATGTAGGGAGTAACAGTAAAACGTTGTCCATGAAATAAATACTAAAGTACAGATACCTGAAAATTCTACTTAAGTTTACTTCCCACCTCTGATTAAGGACCTAATGGTTCAAACAAAGGCTATTCAGGTGTTCGTACTGGGAGGTTGATGTAATCTAATAATTAAAAAAGATTATTATAAAGAGTTAGAAGTCTCAGTCTGAATGTAAATCTATAGGAAGAATTAAGTGCAGCGAGAGCATTTGAGACGTTTATCAGGTGAAACCGGTAATTGATCTTTATGATATTAATAAGGAGATTTTCAGTGTATTTTGCATTGACATGTAACATTCTAATTCTTCTATTCTGACAGTGAGTATGTGATCATTTTACAGTTCCTCTCTCTTCAGAGCGATACTGTGTGGATGAACATTGTCCTGTGCTGATCCAGAAGGTGAGTGATGTAACGTCTGACTTGGATTCTAAAACAATGGATTCGTCTTCATTGATTGGTCTTTTCTCTGTTTTAGATCATTAACTGCATCTCTTTGGGTTTTGGGCTGTTGGTCAGACAAAACATTTGAAGATATCAATGTAGATGTAAGGGAATAGTGATGGGTACCTTTAACCATTTTCTGAAATATTATAGACCAAATTATATAACTAAAGTTAATAAATGAAGGGAAGAATCGACAGATTCATCAATAATAGAACTGGTACTGTATATAATAAAGGTTCTGGTACTGTTGTCAATCACAACAGAGCAAAGACAGCCGTTGGGCTGAATGTTATTACGCCTGGGAAAATAGTTCCTTACAAGAACTGAATTTAAAGCTAGAAGGAGGATTTTAACTACGAGGTGGGTTTTAACTAAACTTGACATTTTCAGGTAAATTCTGTAAAGTTTATTGAATATGAACAAAATTTAAACAAACTGTAAACAGATGACCGATGTTGTTGATGGACAGTGACATGTAGTAACACTGGTATGATCCTTTAAGCAGGTAATAAAATAAAAGTCAGGAACCCGTTAACAGAAATAAAGTAGTTATAAAAGAGAAGTTGCCAAAGAAATATGTACATCTACATCAGTAAACAGTCAAGTGGACAAACATCAGTTGTTTCACTATCTTGTGAAGTTTGGATGATGTTCTCCACATCCATGTTTCTAAAACAGACATTGATGATATTTAAAGAGTAAAATCTATAATCATCCCAGCAGAGAAATTTAACTTTTGCTTCATGAACATTTCCTTTGAATTTCCCAGGTGGAGACGGCGGCGTCTTTTATAGAGCTGCTTTGGGAAACGCTGGCTGATTTGAGTGACGGGGAGCTTGGGGATTTCAAGAAGGTCCTCTTGTCTCAAACTGTCTTCCATCAGTTTGGGCTCCCATCCATGCGGTTTGAGATAACAGGACATCAGCACATGGTGTTTGTAATGGTGTTGCACTACAACGAAGAGGCTGTGAATAAGACCAAGGAGGTTTTGGAGAAGATCAACAGGACTGATCTGGTGCAGAGGCTGTCAGACAGCAGCTCAGGACCCAAAAGTAATAACAATAAAGACAAAAACATGTAAAAATCCCCAAAATGTTGAATCAATGACTTTTACCACTTTTCCCCTCAGAGCAAGACTCAGGTGAACACCGGTCTGGATTGATCAGGAAAGTGAGTAATGTTACATCTGTCTGACTGAGTACAACACAGCTTTCATTCACCTAATGCAGGTTCATTCATGGACTACATATTTATTTAATGAATGTATCATTTTTTTAAGGTAGCGACAAGAGTAGCTGTTCAACAGCTGATTTTGGAAACCCTGAATGATTTGGATGATCTGATGTTTAAGAGATTCAGGAGGTTCCTGATGTCGATTGTCCATCAGAAGAACCTCCGATCCTTCCCATTTATGATGAGAGACAGTTTTAATGAAGACAGAAGGATGACCGTGTATCTGATGATGGAGACCTACGGCCAACAGTCTGTGGAGTTAACCACGGAGGCTTTTAAACAAATGAACAGGACAGATCTGATACAGAGGTTACCAAAGCCCAGTTCAGGACTCACAGGTAAGACATAAGCCCCTTTACTCCGCCTTCTCGTTGCAGGATGATCACTCCTTCTTTCTTTTTGGTGTCAAAGGTACAGAGACAGAATGGAGGCGTGGTGGCGGCGTTATGCCACAAAGTCCAGTATAAATGGTGCGATTGTAAAGATTAAAACAAACACAACATAATTATGTGTGTAATAAATACTTTACATAATTCATAATAAAAAAAGGTAAATCTGATTGAGTTCTGTGTTTTGTACTGAAATTGTTTTATTTTCTTTTGAAGCAACTGTGTCTCATTAAAAGTGATTATTAGTGATTCAATTAGATTTGAATTGTCTGAGTTATTTAATGTCTTTTCTCCTCAGAGCAACACTTTGTGGATGAACATCAACCTACACTGTTGCTGAACGTGAGTGTGACTATATTTTACATTTTAAATCATCATAAATGATAAAACAAACCAAACAGTGAGTTTCTTAAATTGCCTCTCACTGTTAATGTTGAGCTCTTAAGTAATAATGTTATGATGGAAAAGAGAGAAAACCGTTTCTTTGAGCTCCTGTTACAGAAACATAATGCGTTGAGATCAGAAAGGAGTTATTAATTAATATGAATTAAAGGATGGAGGGACTCATATTTGACTTTGATGTTAAGAAATAAAAACACGTAATACTTCAAAAGAAAATGAAATCAGTAGAAAAGATAGTAGTGTATCATTGTCTTGAGTGATCATGCAGGAAAAACTAATCCTATAACATTTACACTAGACGTCTATAACACTGACAAAATGCAGATAAATTAATCTTTAACCGTCCCAATTGGGAAATTACACATTTACACAGGATTTGAAACGGATTCTTTTGGAAACAGTGAAGACTTTGAGTGAGGAGGAGCTGAAGAAATTCAAGTGGTTGCTGAAGCTAACACTCTTCATGAAGAGGGTCCGACACATAAACTGGGAAAAACGGTACAGCGCAGACCTACTGGTGGAACAGATGGTGGAGACCTGTGGTTTGCAGTCTTGGGAGGTGACCATCGACATTTTAAGGGACATGAACAGGACTGATCTGGTGACGGGAATGTTCAACTCAGGATTCAAAGGTCAGAGAGAAAAATAGAAATATATTTTAAAGAAAGTGGTTAAAACTTTATTTTACCGCCCATGAAAAATGTTATAAAATAAATAAAAAGGGCAGCAAAGCAATAACATTCAGCATCAGCCAATTGAATCCAGCCTCTTTGATTTTTGTGATGTCACTGGAATTAATTTGGTGTAATTCTTTTTAAATGTACAATTTACAGTAAAATACAGTACATCTAGGCCAAATAATCACATTTTGCCAATGGGGGAGGGTGTCTTTTTTCAAATCTGTCTCAGAGGCTCAACTGATTTTCAGAATGTAGACCATAGCTTTAAACTATATATTTGATTTACAGCCACAAACTGAGGCAGAGGTCAAGTGTTGAGTGAGACACACGAGCACATTGTTGGTTTTGCTCTTTTCATTATGATTTTTTTTGACCGTAAGAAAAAAAAAGTAGAATAACATCAGTCTTATCCTTGAAGGTCTTTTTCACTTAAAACAAAAAAATCTGTTTTAAAGCCAGGAAGATGTATTCGAATACATTAAGTGCAGCAAGAGCATTTGAGAAGTCTGGACCTATGTAAGTCTATTTGTGTGTGTGTGTGTGTGTGTGTGTGTGTGTGTGTGTGTGTGTGTGTGTGTGTGTGTGTGTGTGTGTGTGTGTGTGTGTGTGTGTGTGTGTTTAAAAAAGTAGTAGGCATAAACACTAGACTGATCCATCATTGTGCAATTTCAATTTTCCAAAAATGTGTTTTTAGTTGTGGGATCCTCGACTGGAGTTCATGCTGGTGGTTTCAAGAGGCATAGAAGACGGAGCAGACGTAATATGACGTCTTTGCACCAAATGCCTTTCAGTTTGTCTGTGATCAGTCGCTGATCAGATTGTCTGGAAACCCAGAATCTTAATTTGAAAAAACTCCTAATTTAACCGTTTGCCTGGCTCAGTCCAAAGTTTAAAAACCTTCCAACCTCAGTAAGACGCTAAATCTTGTTGAATTGTAACAATAAAAACAAACTTTGGAGGGACGAGTTGTTCTCCTGTGCCTCCAGTCTTTATGCTAAGCTAAGCTAAATGTCTCCTGGCTTTGTGTTTCGTACTGGGACGTTGATTTAATCAAATATTTAAAACCTGAGTTACAGACGTTTCTGTCTGAATATAAATCTACAGGACAAATGAAGTGCAGCGAAAGCATTTGAGAGCTCTGTATGTAAGTCTTCTGTTGCAGTTCCTGAGGTTGATTTCATGGTGGAAGGTTTAGTGATGGGAGGTAATATGACGTCTTCTCAGCAAATACCTTTCAGGGTGCCGCTCTTCCCCTCTTCAGATCCACCCGTCGCTCTGCTTCAGTCCAAATATGGTCACGTCCCTTCACTTGTTGCAAAACCTCCAAGATGGCTACGGCCAAAATGCCGACCTCGAGGCTTCAGAACCGTAGTCCACACACCAACGGGTGACGTCACCACGACGACGTCCGCAGGAAATCACACAAGCCAGGAAGTGAAGTGATCTGAACCGAGGGGAGAGAGGAGTGACAAAATAAAACAGGAAAGACTAAACATGAATGAGTGATTTGAAGCTCCGAACCGAATGTCAGGGCGGAACTATGCAAACATATCTCGTTGATATTGTACAGTGTTACGTAAGAAAAGGGAAAGTACGTCGGCTAAAGTAGACTCACGTTGTTCCTGCACAGTAAAAGTCCCATTAGGACGGATCAGATAAGCCTGATTGGTCTATTCGTCTCTGGGGGCGTGTACCAAAGTTTGATTGACACTTTTCTGGCCTTGCACGTTTGGCCCATGAAAGTTCCCTTTGAATTGACCAGGTGGAGACGATGGCGTCTGTCATAGAGCTTGGAAACGCTGGCTGATTTGAGTCAGAAAATCAAGAGCTTCAAGAAGATTCTCAGTGAAACCGACCTCCACAAACGTTCCACAGACATTCCATAGATGGAGACAACAGAAATACAGGACACGGGCTTTTTATGGTGTTAACCTGCAGCCGACAGTCTGTGAGACGATCAGGGAGGTTTGAGAGAATATGAAGTGATTTGCTCCGGTACAGAGGTTGTCAGACAGCAGACCAAAAGGTAAAAGACCAAAAACTAGCCCTTAAAGGATCCGCATGACATTAAGACATTTATATAGCAGCAAACAACGATTTGCTATGAAGAGATAGTGGAATAAAAGTACAGATATGTTTAAAATGTAGGGAGTAACAGTAAAACGTTGTCCATGAAATAATTACTAAAGTACCTGAAAATTCTACTTAAGTTTACTTCCCACCTCTGATTAAGGACCTAATGATTCAAACAAAGACTATTCAGGTGTTCGTACTGGGAGGTTGATTTAATCTAATAATTAAAAAAGATCATTATAAAGAGTTAGAAGTCTCAGTCTGAATGTAAATCTATAGGAAGAATTAAGTGCAGCGAGAGCATTTGAGACGTTTATCAGGTGAAACCGGTAATTGATCTTTATGATATTAATAAGGAGATTTTCAGTTTATTTTGCATTGACATGTAACATTCTAATTCTTCTATTCTGACAGTGATTATGTGATCATTTTACATTTCCTCTCTCTTCAGAGCGATACTGTGTGGATGAACATTGTCCTGTGCTGATCCAGAAGGTGAGTGATGTAACGTCTGGCTTGGATTCTAAAACAATGGATTCGTCTACATTGATTGATCTTTTCTCTGTTTTAGATCATTAACTGTATCTCTTTGGGTTTTGGGCTGTTGGTCAGACAAAACATTTGAAGATATCAATGTAGATGTAAGGGAATTGTGATGGGTACCTTTAACCATTTTCTGAAATATTATAGACCAAATTATATAACTAAAGTTAATAAATTAAGGGAAGAATCGACAGATTCATCAATAATAGAACTGGTACTGTATATAATAAAGGTTCTGGTACTGTTGTCAATCACAACAGAGCAAAGACAGCCGTTGGGCTGAATGTTATTACGCCTGGGAAAATAGTTCCTTACAAGAAGTGAATTTCAAGCTAGAAGGAGGATTTTAATTACGAGGTGGGTTTTAACTAAACTTGACATTTTCAGGTAAATTCTGTAAAGTTTATTGAATATGAATAAAATGTAAACAAACTGTATACAGATGACCGATGTTGTTGATGGACAGTGACATGTAGTAACACTGGTATGATCCTTTAAGCAGGTAATAAAATAAAAGTCAGGAACCCGTTAACAGAAATACAGTAGTTATAAAAGAGAAGTTGCCAAAGAAATATGTACATCTACATCAGTAACCAGTCAAGTGGACAAACATCAGTTGTTTCACTATCTTGTGAAGTTTGGATGATGTTCTCCACATCCATGTTTCTAAAACAGACATTGATGATATTTAAAGAGTAAAATCTATAATCATCCCAGCAGAGAAATGTAACTTTTGCTTCATGAACATTTCCTTTGAATTTTCCAGGTGGAGACGGCGGCGTCTTTTATAGAGCTGCTTTTGGAAACGCTGGCTGATTTGAGTGACGGGGAGCTTGGGGATTTCAAGAAGGTCCTCTCATCTCAAACTGACTTCAAACATCAGTTTGAGCTCCCATCCATGCTGTTTGAGATAACAGGACATCAGGACATGGTGTTTCTAATGGTGTTGTGCTACAACGAAGAGGCTGTGAATAAGACCAAGGAGGTTTTGGAGGAGATCAACAGGACTGATCTGGTGCAGAGGCTGTCAGACAGCAGCTCAGGACCCAAAAGTAATAACAATAAAGACAAAAACATGTCAAAATCCCCAAAATGTTGAAATCAATGACTTTTACCACTTTTCCCCTCAGAGCAAGACTCAGGTGAACACCGGTCTGGATTGACCAGGAAAGTGAGTAATGTTACATCTGTCTGACTGAGTACAACACAGCTTTCATTCACCTAATGCAGGTTCATTCATGGTTTACATATTTATTTAATGAACGTATTATTTTTTCAGGTAGCGACAAGAGTAGCTGTTCAACAGCTGATTTTGGAAACCCTGAATGATTTGGATGATCTGATGTTTGAGAGATTCAGGAGGTTCCTGAGGTCGATTGTCCGTCAGAAGAACCTCGCATTCTTCCCATTAATGATGAGACACAGTTATAATGAAGACAGAATGATGACCGTGTATCTGATGATGGAGACCTACGGCCAACAGTCTGTGGAGTTAACCACGGAGGCTTTTAAACAAATGAACAGGACAGATCTGATACAGAGGTTACCAAAGCTCAGTTCAGGACTCACAGGTAAGACATAAGCCCCTTTACTCCGCCTTCTCGTTGCAGGATGATCACTCCTTCTTTCTTTTTGGTGTCAAAGGTACAGAGACAGAATGGAGGCGTGGTGGCGGCGTTATGCCACAAAGTCCAGTATAAATGGTGCGATTGTAAAGATTAAAACAAAAACAACATAATCATGTGTCTAATAAATACTTTACATAATTCATAATAAAAAAAGGTAAATCTGATTGAGTTCTGTGTTTTGTACTGAAATTGTTTTCTTTCTTTTGAAGCAACTGTGTCTCATTAAAAGTGATTATTAGTGATTTAATTAGATTTGAATTGTCTGAGTTATTTAATGTCTTTTCTCCTCAGAGCAACACTTTGTGGATAAACATCAACCTACACTGTTGCTGAACGTGAGTGTGACTATATTTTACATTTTAAATCATCATAAATGATAAAACGAACCAAACAGTGAGTTTCTTAAATTGCCTCTCACTGTTAATGTTGAGCTCTTAAGTAATAATGTTATGATGGAAAAGAGAGAAAACCATTTCTTTGAGCTCCTGTTACAGAAACATGATGCGTTGAAATCAGAAAGGAGTTATTAATTAACATGAATTAAAGGATGGAGGGACTCATATTTGACTTTGATGTTAAGAAATAAAAACACTTAATACTTCAAAAGAAAATGAAATCAGTAGAAAAGATATTAGTGTTTCATTGTCTTGAGTGATCATGCAGAAAAAACTAATCTTATAACATTTACACTCGACATCTATAACACTGACAAAATGCAAATAAATTAATCTTTAACCGTCCCAATTGGGAAATTACACGTTTACACAGGATTTGAAACGGATTCTTTTGGAAACAGTGAAGACTTTGAGTGAGGAGGAGCTGAAGAAATTCAAGTGGTTGCTGAAGCTAACGCTCTTCATGAAGAGGGTCCGACACGTGAACTGGGAAACATCGTACAGTAGTGCAGACCTACTGGTGAAACTGATGGTGGAGATCTGTGGTTTGCTGTCTTGGGAGGTGACCATCGACATTTTAAGGGACATGAACAGGACTGATCTGGTGACGGGAATGTCCAACTCAGGAGTCAAAGGTCAGAGAGAAAAATAGAAATATATTTTAAAGAAAGTGGTTAAAACTTTATTTGTTTTAAAATAAATAAAAAGGGCGGCAAAGCAATAACATGCAGCATCAGCCAATTTAATCCAGCCTCTTTGATTTTTGTGAAGTCACTGGAATTGATTTGGTGTAATTCTTTTTTAAAAATATGGTACAATTTACAGTAAAATACAGTACATCTAGGCCAAATAATCACATTTTGCCAATGGGGGAGGGTGCCTTTTTTCAAATCTGTCTCAGAGGCTCAACTGATTTTCAGAATGTAGACCATAGCTTTAAACTATATATTTGATTTACAGCCACAAACTGAGGCGGAGGTCAAGTGTTGAGTGAGACACACGAGCACGTTGTTGGTTTTGCTCTTTTCATTATGATTTTTTTGACCGTAAGAAAAAAAAAGTAGAACATCATCAGTCTTATCCTTGAAGGTCTTTTTCACTTAAAACAAAAAAATCTGTTTTAAAGCCAGGAAGATGTATTCGAGTACATTAAGTGCAGCAAGAGCATTTGAGAATTGTCTGAACCTATGTAAGTCTATTTGTGTGTGTGTGTGTGTGTGTGTGTGTGTGTGTGTGTGTGTGTGTGTGTGTGTGTGTGTGTGTTGAAGTGTGAGTAGACATAAGCAATTTTAATTTTCCATGAATTTGTTTCAGCTACGGGACCCTCGACAGGAGTTCCTGGTGTTGATACCGAGGGGGGAGATGAACATGGAGGTAATATGACGTCTTCACACCAAATGCCTTTCAGGCTGTCTGTGATCAGTCGCTGATCAGATTGTCTGGAAACCCAGAATCTGAATAGTATTTGTAATTCGTTACTTCCCACCTCTGATTAAGGACCTCATGATTTATGAATTTTGAACTGAGTTACAGACGTCTCTGTCCGAATGTAAACCTAGAGGACAAATTAAGTGCAGTGAGGGCATTTGAGAGTGTGTGTGTGTGTGTGTGTGTGTGTGTGTGTGTGTGTGTGTGTGTGTGTGTGTGTGTCTGCGTGTGTGTGTGTGTGTGTGTGTGTGTGTGTGTGTGTGTGTGTGTGTGTGTGTGTGTGTGTGTGTGTGTTTAAAAAAGTAGTAGGCATAAACACTAGACTGATCCATCATTGTGCAATTTCAATTTTCCAAAAATGTGTTTTTAGGTGCGGGACCCTCAACTGGAGTTCATGCTGGTGGTTTCAAGAGGCATAGAAGACGGAGCAGAGGTAATATGACGTCTTTGCACCAAATGCCTTTCAGTTTGTCTGTGATCAGTCGCTGATCAGATTGTCTGGAAACCCAGAATCTTTTTTTTTAGACTTATATTTTTTATTCTTTTGTTATACAATACAAATAAAAAATGGCTTCCAAGTATAAAGCAAATTGAAGAGGCTGCCAGATGACCCAGCAGCAACAGCAACAACAACAACAAAACAAAACAAGAGGCCCAAGTCAGCGTTGGTGTATCTGAAGTAAGACTTCAGCATAGAAGTATGTCCAGTGTCCACTGTACCATTGTCACATGAGGAATCACGATCATTAAATAATAGAATAGTGTCCATAATATAATGTCCGTATGATTACTTCTGAAGCGCCCTCACCACCTTCATCCTACCTATATAGTGAAACCAAAAATGTGACAGGTTTAAAAGAAAAATAGATAAAAAAAATAATAATATATATACATACACATACACACACACCTGTGTGTGCAATCACATATATACACACATACGTCACAAGTACAGATAATTTGTTGGGACAGAGGTTGACACAGATAGATGGAATATAACTTAACGACAGCAGGGTAGAAAAGGAGTCTGGGAATTAGTCCATTAGATTGCATGTAATGAATGAAATTGCAGAAACTTTCCCCATTTTTCATTGTACTTCTCTACCTCATTCAACAGACTGTATGATATTTTCTCAAATGCAGCGACCTTACCCAGTTCTGAGACCCATTCCTGGAATAATGGACCTACAGCATCTTTCCACTTTCTCATTATTATCTGTTTGCCAATCATGATGCTTGTCTGGACCCAGTTAGCTAAAGGTTTTACCATGTGATTGATAACTTTAGGGTTCCCTAGTATGTAGAGTTCAGGACAGAGTTTGTAGTCTGTCCCCGCTATTTCTGAGATATACTTATGGATCCTGGTCCAAAAAGCCTGTACCTTTGGGCATAACCACAGTGCATGAACTAGGTCCCCTAACAGCCCATTACATCTCCAGCAATCAGAGGAGTCTTTCAGCCCTAGTCTAAATAACCTGCTAGGGTACCAGTAATATCGGTGGAGAATTTTGAACTGTATTAGTCTTATTCTGATATCTCTGGAGACATGTTTAGTAATACCAATAATTTTGTCCCAGTCCTGTTCTTCAATAGAGATGCCCAAATCTTTTTCCCACGTTGCTTTTAGAGCTGTGGTGATATTATGGCCAGAAGTGTTTATAAGCATAGAATAAAATTGGGAAGCCCCATGCCCTGCCTCTGCAATTCGTAAAACTGAATTTAGAAGGTCCAGGCCCTGGGGAGAGGCTTGTGGTGAGCCAAAGATGCTAACCAGAAGATGTCTTAATTGGAGGTACCTCCAAAATTGATTATTAGCCAGATCGAACTGCTCAACCAGGTTGCCAAAGGACTTAAGTATGCCTCCTTCATATAAATGACTCAGAGTAAGAATCCCTTTAATCACCCACTCTTTCCAAATTACTGAAGATTTGCCAATTAGGAGTTTAGGATTGTCCCAAATCCCAGAAGACATAGTTAAATACGGGTTTATTTTAATAATACGGGCTACCTTCCTCCAGATTTCCTGTAAATGTGTTATGATGGGATGAGATCGAGCATTTGGTGGCATTCTGGCAGTCAAGAACAACAATGGGGGAAACGATGTGCAGATTGACTGTTCTATTGAGTACCATGGAGGAGCTCTTTCTGGGGGAAGCGCCCAATGTGCCAGGTGTCTTAAGCTAAAAGCATAGTAATAAAACAGCATATTTGGGAGACCCAAACCACCTTTTGCTATCGGTTTTTGTAGTTTTCTCAGATTCATTCTAGGCTTTTTGCCATTCCAAAAAAACTTTTTACAAAGTACATCAAATTGTTTAAAGTACTTGGTAGGGATATCCAGGGGAAGAGACTGAAGAATATAATTTATTTTGGGAGCGCAGTTCATCTTGATAATATTAACCTTGCCCCACAGAGAGAGATAAAGCGGAGACCACCTTTGTATATCTGTGTTGATTTTTTCTAGAAGCGGGTCCAAATTACATTTCACTATATCACTAAGTTGTCTGGGAATAAGTATTCCTAAATATTTAATTCCCTTGAGAGGCCACTGGAAAGAGCCGGCTTGAAATAACGATTTAGGGCAATATGAAGTCAGTGGGAGGGCCTCCGACTTTGTCCAATTCACCCGATAGCCAGAAAAGCTTGAGAATGACTTTATAATTCGGAGTAGAGCGGGAACAGATTTGTCTGGGTTTGTGATGAAGACTAGAGTGTCATCAGCATAAAGCAAAAGTTTATGTGTATAGCCTCCAATCGTAATACCAGGAATATCAGGGTCCTTACGAATTGCCGCAGCTAGGGGTTCTATTGCTAGGCAGAATAATAGAGGGGAAAGCGGTGAACCCTGCTGGGTCCCACGGCCGAGTCTGAAATAAGAGGAGGCCACCCCATTAGTTTGAACAGCAGCCTGAGGTGCATTGTATAATAGTTTCACCCACTTCAGAAATGTCTGTCCAAAGCCCAAAGTCTCCAGCATCTGAAAAAGATAGCGCCATTCCACACAATCGAAAGCTTTTTCTGCGTCAAGGGAAACAGCTGCTATTGGTGAGTTATTGTTTCTGACTGTCCACATTACATTTATCAAACGCCGAATATTGTCAGAGGCGAATCTATTGCAAATAAATCCTACTTGGTCAGGGTGTATTAGGGTGGAAATTACTCTATTAAGGCGATTTGCAAGGATTTTAGAAAGTATTTTGACATCGAGTGATATCAGAGAGATCGGCCGATAGCTTTTACAGTCAGTAGGTTCCTTGCCTTTTTTCAGTATAAGGGTTATCAGGGCCTGACACAAGGTAGGGGGCAGTGTTCCCAGGCTAAAGGCTTCATTATACATTTGCAGCAATAGTGGAGTGACCTCCTCCGGAAAACATTTGAAAAATTCAGCGGTGAGACCATCAGGTCCTGGTGCTTTGCCTACTTTTAAAGTCCTAATGACCTCCAATATTTCACTGGCTGTAATTGGGGCATCCAGACCATCTCGCTGATCAGGATTCAGTGTAGGGAGATCCAGGCCCTCCAAGAATTTGATAATTTCATCTTGTGTATCGGAAGCTGATGATGTATACAGTTTCATGTAGAATTTTTTAAATGTTTCATTTATATCAGCTGACTTTGTCAGGAGAGCTCCTCCCTCTGACTGAACAGCGGTTATTGTGGCCATGGACTCTTGTTGCTTAATATAACGTGCTAGTAGCCTCCCTGCCTTATCCCCAGATTCAAAATATTTTTGTCTGACTCTAAAGAGTCCAAATTCCACCTTTTGTGAAAGTATGAGATTATACTCATATTTCAGTTTTGTGAGCTCTCTCAATTTCTGTGGGGAAAAGTTCTGCTTCAATTGTTGCTCAGCCTCTTCCACTTTTTTCTCCAGATCGCCCATTGCTCTCATATTCTGTCTCTTCTTATGGGATGAAAACTGAATTACATGGCCCCTTATGAATGCTTTGAAGGCTTCCCAGGTTGTGCCTGCTGACGGGAGGAGGGAACATTTGTTTCAATAAAAAGGTCAATTTGAGTTTTTAACATTGCTTTGAAGGCATCCTTTTGCAGGAGAGAAGAGTTGAATCTCCATCTAGTAGATTTTTTTACATTGTGAGCAGGAACCAAATTAAGCGATACCATAGCATGGTCGGTTACTAATATGCTCCCTATAGTGCACGATAATGTAAATGGAAGCATTTCTTTAGAAATAAAGAAATAGTCAATCCTTGTGAACACGCTGTGCATTGCTGAGAAAAATGTGTAATCCCTTCCTGCAGGGTTAAACAGCCGCCATACATCCACAAGACCCAGGGCAGAGCACAATTTCTTAACTACACTAAGCGACTTAGGTGGCTTAGCTTTACTGGGGCTACTCCTGTCAAGGACTGCGTCCATTACCATGTTCATGTCCCCTGCCCATATGATTGGGTAGCTGCCCATATCCATCAATTTACATTCCAGATTGGTAAAGAATCCAGGAGCATCATTATTAGGGGCGTAGGTGTTTGCTAATATCAGTGTTCTCCCCTGTATATCAGCCAGGATAATAAGTATCCTCCCCTCTATGTCCTTAATTTCTTTTAAGCATTTAAATTGTAAATGTTTATTTACTATCGTTATGACACCTCTACTTTGACTAGTGCCAGCACTACAAAAAACCTTCCCCACCCATCCTTTACACAATTTATTTGCATCTTTCAGAGACAAGTGGCACTCCTGTAGAAACACAATATCATATCTGACTGATTTCAGACTGTGAAGTATCTTATTCCTCTTTTTGGGGTTCCCCAGACCGTTCACATTCCATGTGGCTAGGCGCAAGCTACTATTAGCCGTAGACATAGTAGTATGACAAATATGTCACTGGTACCAGGACTGTGATATTCCTTGGGTGAGCTCTGTAAGAACAAAACTTTATTAACATAACTCTTACACTACAAAATAAAAACTGCGCAAAACTCTGAACATGGCGCATCTTAAAACCCTTCAGGTCCGTGATCTGTCGGTAAAGTAACTCTGACCAACCAAGCCCATCAGCAGTGTCTTTATGAAAACTGCGGCACCTTTAACGTATGACTGAATTTTTACCTTGTTGTCAGCTAATCAGCCTATGAGCGCAAGGTGTGTGGGCAGGAGAAGAGAAAGTAAAGAAAGGAAAAAGTTCGATCATACCCCTTTAACAAAAGTTGTCCTTTCTTCGCGTTGGAAAAGAGAAAAAAAAAAAAGGCCACGTCCGTACAGAAATGAATGATCAGTCAGCGGCTCCGGATGATGAGTGTAGCTCGTTCCTGATGAAATCCATGGCTGTCGTCGGGTTCACAAAGCGGCGCGGTCCCTCTCTGGTGTCGATTCTGAGCGTGGCTGGGTACTGTAGAGCAAACTTCACCCCGCGTTGGTGAAGCATCTTTTTGCACTCCCTGAAGGCATCGCGTTTGGTTACGGTTCCCCTGGAGAAGTCCGGGAAAATCATGACTCGTTTTCCTTCCCACCGAATTTCGCCTTTCTCTTGGGATGCACGTAGGATGCGGTCTCTGTCCCCCGATCGCACAAACCTTGCAATCAAAGTCCGACCATTAACGTTGCTCCGGGCAGCCGCGGTCCGGGGACCAAGTCTGTGGGCGCGTTCAACAAACCAGCCCCGTGACGGAGTAGTAATATTCAACATTTCAGGCAGCGATTTCTCAAGGAATGCGATTGTGTCCCCAGCTTCACTGCCTTCGGGAAAGCCGACAAAACGCAGATTATTACGCCTGCTCCGGTCTTCCATGTCGTCTATCCTGTCACGAAGAGCTTCAAGTTCGGATCCAGTGGCCGGCGGATTAGCCTTCCGCTCAGTTTCTGCATCCTCCAGGAACCCGAGTCTCCCTTCCACGTCGCTGATTCTCGCCACGATAGTTGACAATTTCTCCTCCATTGATGATGTTGCTTTGCGTATCTCCCCCAGACTTTGCATCTCACCAGAAATCTGTTTCAGAACCGTAAAAATGCTTGCAATGTCCACGGCTACGTTTCCTGACGGTTTGTCGCTGTCTTCATTCTGGCACGTTGGTGAGCCGACGTTAGCATCTTTGCTAGCACTCACTTGGCCCCCGGCTACGTGTCTTGTATTTGGTCGATTTGTATTCTTTTGCGTGCACGACATTACAGCTAAGTATATCGCCTACAGTCTAACTTGTCATTCAAGGAGTTATGCCGACTCTGAGTGTGAATATCGGATAAAATAACAGACACTGCAGCGCAGGGCTCGACTAGGCAGCCATCATCTCCACTGCGTCACGTGACTCCCGAAACCCAGAATCTTAATTTGAAAAAAAACTCCTAATTTAACCGTTCGCCTGGCTCAGTCCAACGTTTAAAAACCTTCCAACCTCAGTAAGACGCTAAATCTTGTTGAATTGGTACAATAAAAACAAACTTTGGAGGGATGAGTTGTTCTCCTGTGCCTCCAGTCTTTATGCTAAGCTAAGCTAAATGTCTCCTGGCTTTGTGTTTCGTACTGGGACGTTGATTTAATCAAATATTTAAAACCTGAGTTACAGACGTTTCTGTCTGAATATAAATCTACAGGACAAATGAAGTGCAGCGAAAGCATTTGAGAGCTCTGTATGTAAGTCTTCTGTTGCAGTTCCTAAGGTTGATTTCATGGTGGAAGGTTTAATGACCGGAGGTAATATGACGTCTTCTCAGCAAATACCTTTCAGGGTGACGCTCTTCCCCTCTTCAGATCCACCCGTCCCTCTGCCTCAGTCCAAATATGGTCACGTCCGTTCACTGGTTGCAAAACCTCCAAGATGGCTACGGCCAAAATGCTGACCTCGAGGCTTCAGAACCGTAGTCCACACACCAACGGGTGACGTCACCACGACGACGTCCGCAGGAAATCACACAAGCCAGGAAGTGAAGTGATCTGAACCGAGGGGAGAGAGGAGTGACAAAATAAAACAGGAAAGACTAAACATGAATGAGTGATTTGAAGCTCCGAACCGAATGTCAGGGCGAACTATGCAAACATATCTCGTTGATATTGTACAGTGTTACGTAAGAAAAGGGAAAGTACGTCAGCTAAAGTAGACTCACGTTGTTCCTGCACAGTAAAAGTCCCATAAGGACGGATCAGATAAGCCTGATTGGTCTATTCGTCTCTGGGGGCGTGTACCAAAGTTTGATTGACACTTGTCTGGCCTTGCACGTTTGGCCCATGAAAGTTCCCTTTGAATTGACCAGGTGGAGACGATGGCGTCTGTTATAGAGCTTGGAAACGCTGGCTGATTTGAGTCAGAAAATCAAGAGCTTCAAGAAGATTCTCAGTGAAACCGACCTCCACAAACGTTCCACAGACATTCCATAGATGGAGACAACAGAAATACAGGACACGGGCTTTTTATGGTGTTAACCTGCAGCCGACAGTCTGTGAGACGATCAGGGAGGTTTGAGAGAATATGAAGTGATTTGCTCCGGTACAGAGGTTGTCAGACAGCAGACCAAAAAGTAAAAGACCAAAAACTAGCCCTTAAAGGATCCGCATGACATTAAGACATTTATATAGCAGCAAACAACGATTTGCTATGAAGAGATAGTGGAGTAAAAGTACAGATATGTTTGAAAATGTAGGGAGTAACAGTAAAACGTTGTCCGTGAAATAAATACTAAAGTACAGATACCTGAAAATTCTACTTAAGTTTACTTCCCACCTCTGATTAAGGACCTAATGATTCAAACAAAGACTATTCAGGTGTTTGTACTGGGAGGTTGATTTAATCTAATAATTAAAAAAGATTATTATAAAGAGTTAGAAGTCTCAGTCTGAATGTAAATCTATAGGAAGAATTAAGTGCAGCGAGAGCATTTGAGACGTTTATCAGGTGAAACCGGTAATTGATCTTTATGATATTAATAAGGAGATTTTCAGTTTATTTTGCATTGACATGTAACATTCTAATTCTTCTATTCTGACAGTGATTATGTGATCATTTTACAGTTCCTCTCTCTTCAGAGCGATACTGTGTGGATGAACATTGTCCTGTGCTGATCCAGAAGGTGAGTGATGTAACGTCTGACTTGGATTCTAAAACAATGGATTCGTCTACATTGATTGATCTTTTCTCTGTTTTAGATCATTAACTGCATCTCTTTGGGTTTTGGGCTGTTGGTCAGACAAAACATTTGAAGATATCAATGTAGATGTAAGGGAATTGTGATGGGTACCTTTAACCATTTTCTGAAATATTATAGACCAAATTATATAACTAAAGTTAATAAATGAAGGGAAGAATCGACAGATTCATCAATAATAGAACTGGAACTGTATATAATGAAGGTTCTGGTACTGTTGTCAATCACAACAGAGCAAAGACAGCCGTTGGGCTGAATGTTATTACGCCTGGGAAAATAGTTCCTTACAAGAACTGAATTTCAAGCTAGAAGGAGGATTTTAACTACGAGGTGGGTTTTAACTAAACTTGACATTTTCAGGTAAATTCTGTAAAGTTTATTGAATATGAACAAAATGTAAACAAACTGTAAACAGATGACCGATGTTGTTGATGGACAGTGACATGTAGTAACACTGGTATGATCCTTTAAGCAGGTAATAAAATAAAAGTCAGGAACCCGTTAACAGAAATACAGTAGTTATAAAAGAGAAGTTGCCAAAGAAATATGTACATCTACATCAGTAAACAGTCAAGTGGACAAACATCAGTTGTTTCACTATCTTGTGAAGTTTGGATGATGTTCTCCACATCCATGTTTCTAAAACAGACATTGATGATATTTAAAGAGTAAAATCTATAATCATCCCAGCAGAGAAATTTAACTTTTGCTTCATGAACATTTCCTTTGAATTTTCCAGGTGGAGACGGCGGCGTCTTTTATAGAGCTGCTTTTGGAAACGCTGGCTGATTTGAGTGACGGGGAGCTTGGGGATTTCAAGAAGGTCCTCTTGTCTCAAACTGACTTCCATCAGTTTGAGTTCCCATCCATGCGGTTTAAGATAACAGGACATCAGGACATGGTGTTTCTAATGGTGTTGTGCTACAACGAAGAGGCTGTGAATAAGACCAAGGAGGTTTTGGAGGAGATGAACAGGACTGATCTGGTGCAGAGGCTGTCAGACAGCAGCTCAGGACCTAAAAGTAATAACAATAAAAGACAAAAACATGTAAAAATCCCCAAAATGTTGAATCAATGACTTTTACCACTTTTCCCCTCAGAGCAAGACTCAGGTGAACACCGGTCTGGATTGATCAGGAAAGTGAGTAATGTTACATCTGTCTGACTGAGTACAACACAGCTTTCATTCACCTAATGCAGGTTCATTCATGGACTACATATTTATTTAATGAACGTATTATTTTTCAGGTAGCGACAAGAGTAGCTGTTCAACAGCTGATTTTGGAAACCCTGAATGATTTGGATGATCTGAGGTTTGAGAGATTCAGGAGGTTCCTGATGTTGATTGTCCATCAGAAGAACCTCCGATCCTTCCCATTTATGATGACAGACAGTTATAATGAAGACAGAAGGATGACCGTGTATCTGATGATGGAGACCTACGGCCAACAGTCTGTGGAGTTAACCATGGAGGCTTTTAAACTAATGAACAGGACAGATCTGATACAGAGGTTACCAAAGCTCAGTTCAGGACTCACAGGTAAGACATGAGCCCCTTTACTCCGCCTTCTCGTTGCAGGATGATCACTCCTTCTTTCTTTTTGGTGTCAAAGGTACAGAGACAGAATGGAGGCGTGGTGGCGGCGTTATGCCACAAAGTCCAGTATAAATGAGTGCGATTGTAAAGATTAAAACAAAAACAACATAATCATGTGTCTAATAAATACTTTATATAGTTCATAATAAAAAAAGGTAAATCTGATTGAGTTCTGTGTTTTGTACTGAAATTGTTTTCTTTCTTTTGAAGCAACTGTGTCTCATTAAAAGTGATTATTAGTGATTCAATTAGATTTGAATTGTCTGAGTTATTTAATGTCTTTTCTCCTCAGAGCAACACTTTGTGGATAAACATCAACCTACACTGTTGCTGAACGTGAGTGTGACTATATTTTACATTTTAAATCATCATAAATGATAAAACGAACCAAACAGTGAGTTTCTTAAATTGCCTCTCACTGTTAATGTTGAGCTCTTAAGTAATAATGTTATGATGGAAAAGAGAGAAAACCATTTCTTTGAGCTCCTGTTACAGAAACATGATGCGTTGAGATCAGAAAGGAGTTATTAATTAACATGAATTAAAGGATGGAGGGACTCATATTTGACTTTGATGTTAAGAAATAATAAACACTTAATACTTCAAAAGAAAATGAAATCAGTAGAAAAGATAGTAGTGTATCATTGTCTTGAGTGATCATGCAGAAAAAACTGATCTCATAACATTTACACTCGACGTCTATAACACTGACAAAATGCAGATAAATGAATCTTTAACCGTCCCAATTGGGAAATTACACGTTTACACAGGATTTGAAACGGATTCTTTTGGAAACAGTGAAGACTTTGAGTGAGGAGGAGCTGAAGAAATTCAAGTGGTTGCTGAAGCTAACACTCTTCATGAAGAGGGTCCGACACATAAACTGGGAAACATGGTACAGTAGCACAGACCTACTGGTGATACAGATGGTGGAGACCTGTGGTTTGCTGTCTTGGGAGGTGACCATCGACATTTTAAGGGACATGAACAGGACTGATCTGGTGACGGGAATGTTCAACTCAGGATTCAAAGGTCAGAGAGAAAAATAGAAATATATTTTAAAGAAAGTGGTTAAAACTTTATTTGTTTTAAAATGAATAAAAAGGGCGGCAAAGCAATAACATGCAGCATCAGCCAATTGAATCCAGCCTCTTTTATTTTTGTGATGTCACTGGAATTAATTTGGTGTAATTCTTTTTAAATGTACAATTTACAGTAAAATACAGTACATCTAGGCCAAATAATCACATTTTGCCAATGGGGGAGGGTGCCTTTTTTCAAATCTGTCTCAGAGGCTCAACTGATTTTCAGAATGTAGACCATAGCTTTAAACTATATATTTGATTTACAGCCACAAACTGAGGCGGAGGTCAAGTGTTGAGTGGG
Organism: Eutrigla gurnardus; assembly: GCF_963514095.1. NCBI lineage: Eukaryota > Metazoa > Chordata > Actinopteri > Perciformes > Triglidae > Eutrigla > Eutrigla gurnardus. The sequence goes on along the minus strand of NC_139937.1, from coordinate 23,978,159 downwards.
ACACACGAGCACATTGTTGTTTTTGCTCTTTTCATTATGATTTTTTTGACCGTAAGAAAAAAAAAGTAGAATAACATCAGTCTTATCCTTGAAGGTCTTTTTCACTTAAAACAAAAAAAATCTGTTTTAAAGCCAGGAAGATGTATTCGAGTACATTAAGTGCAGCAAGAGCATTTGAGAAGTCTGAACCTATGTACGTCTATTTGTGTGTGTGTGTGTGTGTGTGTGTGTGTGTGTGTGTGTTGAAGTGTGAGTAGACATAAGCAATTTTAATCTTCCATGAATTTGTTTCAGCTACGGGACCCTCGACAGGAGTTCCTGGTGTTGATACGGAGGAGGAAGATGAACATGGAGGTAATATGACGTCTTCACACCAAAGGCCTTTCAGGGTGCCGCTCTTCCCCTCTTCAGATCCACCCGTCGCTCTGCCTCAGTCCAAATATGGTCACGTCCGTTCACTGGTTGCAAAACCTCCAAGATAGCGATGGCCAAAATGCCGACCTCGAGGCTTCAGAAGCGTAGTCCACACACCAACGGGTGACGTCACCACGACGACGTCCGCAGGAAATCACACAAGCCAGGAAGTGAAGTGATCTGAACCGAGGGGAGAGAGGAGTGGCAAAATAAAACAGGAAAGACTAAACATGAATGAGTGATTTGAATCTCCGAACCGAATGTCAGGGCGGAACTATGCAAACATATCTCGTTGATATTGTACAGTGTTACGTAAGAAAAGGGAAAGTACGTCAGCTAAAGTAGACTCACGTTGTTCCTGCACAGTAAAAGTCCCATAAGGACGGATCAGATAAGCCTGATTGGTCTATTCGTCTCTGGGGGTGTGTACCAACGTTTGATTGACACTTGTCTGGCCTTGCACGTTTGGCCCATGAAAGTTCCCTTTGAATTGACCAGGTGGAGACGATGGCGTCTGTTATAGAGCTTGGAAACGCTGGCTGATTTGAGTCAGAAAATCAAGAGCTTCCAGAAGATTCTCAGTGAAACCGACCTCCACAAACGTTCCACAGACATTCCATAGATGGAGACAACAGAAATACAGGACACGGGCTTTTTATGGTGTTAACCTGCAGCCGACAGTCTGTGAGCCGATCAGGGAGGTTTGAGAGAATATGAAGTGATTTGCTCTGGTACAGAGGTTGTCAGACAGCAGACCAAAAGGTAAAAGACCAAAAACTAGCCCTTAAAGGATCCGCATGACATTAAGACATTTATATAGCAGCAAACGACGATTTGCTATGAAGAGATAGTGGAGAAAAAGTACAGATATGTTTAAAATGTAGGGAGTAACAGTAAAACGTTGTCCATGAAATAATTACTAAAGTACAGATACCTGAAAATTCTACTTAAGTTTACTTCCCACCTCTGATTAAGGACCTAATGATTCAAACAAAGACTATTCAGGTGTTCGTACTGGGAGGTTGATTTAATCTAATGATTAAAAAAGATTATTATAAAGAGTTAGAAGTCTCAGTCTGAATGTAAATCTATAGGAAGAATTAAGTGCAGCGAGAGCGTTTGAGACGTTTATCAGGTGAAACCGGTAATTGATCTTTATGATATTAATAAGGAGATTTTCAGTTTATTTTGCATTGACATGTAACATTCTAATTCTTCTATTCTGACAGTGATTATGTGATCATTTTACAGTTCCTCTCTCTTCAGAGCGATACTGTGTGGATGAACATTGTCCTGTGCTGATCCAGAAGGTGAGTGATGTAACGTCTGACTTGGATTCTAAAACAATGGATTCGTCTACATTGATTGATCTTTTCTCTGTTTTAGATCATTAACTGCATCTCTTTGGGTTTTGGGCTGTTGGTCAGACAAAACATTTGAAGATATCAATGTAGATGTAAGGGAATTGTGATGGGTACCTTTAACCATTTTCTGAAATATTATAGACCAAATTATATAACTAAAGTTAATAAATGAAGGGAAGAATCGACAGATTCATCAATAATAGAACTGGTACTGTATATAATAAAGGTTCTGGTACTGTTGTCAATCACAACAGAGCAAACACAGCCGTTGGGCTGAATGTTATTACGCCTGGGAAAATAGTTCCTTACAAGAACTGAATTTCAAGCTAGAAGGAGGATTTTAACTACGAGGTGGGTTTTAACTAAACTTGACATTTTCAGGTAAATTCTGTAAAGTTTATTGAATATGAACAAAATGTAAACAAACTGTAAACAGATGACCGATGTTGTTGATGGACAGTGACATGTAGTAACACTGGTATGATCCTTTAAGCAGGTAATAAAATAAAAGTCAGGAACCCGTTAACAGAAATAAAGTAGTTATAAAAGAGAAGTTGCCAAAGAAATATGTACATCTACATCAGTAAACAGTCAAGTGGACAAACATCAGTTGTTTCACTATCTTGTGAAGTTTGGATGATGTTCTCCACATCCATGTTTCTAAAACAGACATTGATGATATTTAAAGAGTAAAATCTATAATCATCCCAGCAGAGAAATTTAACTTTTGCTTCATGAACATTTCCTTTGAATTTTCCAGGTGGAGACGGCGGCGTCTTTTATAGAGCTGCTTTTGGAAACGCTGGCTGATTTGAGTGACGGGGAGCTTGGGGATTTCAAGAAGGTCCTCTTGTCTCAACTGACTTCCATCAGTTCAAGTTCCCATCCATGCTGTTTGAGATAACAGGACATCAGGACATGGTGTTTCTAACGGTGTTGCGCTACAACGAAGAGGCTGTGAATAAGACCAAGGAGGTTTTGGAGAAGATCAACAGGACTGATCTGGTGCAGAGGCTGTCAGACAGCAGCTCAGGACCCAAAAGTAATAACGATAAAGACAAAAACATGTCAAAATCCCCAAAATGTTGAATCAATGACTTTTACCACTTTTCCCCTCAGAGCAAGACTCAGGTGAACACCGGTCTGGATTGATCAGGAAAGTGAGTAATGTTACATCTGTCTGACTGAGTACAACACAGCTTTCATTCACCTAATGCAGGTTCATTCATGGTTTACATATTTATTTAATGAACGTATTATTTTTCAGGTAGCGACAAGAGTAGCTGTTCAACAGCTGATTTTGGAAACCCTGAATGATTTGGATGATCTGAGGTTTGAGAGATTCAGGAGGTTCCTGATGTTGATTGTCCATCAGAAGAACCTCCGATCCTTCCCATTTATGATGACAGACAGTTATAATGAAGACAGAAGGATGACCGTGTATCTGATGATGGAGACCTACGGCCAACAGTCTGTGGAGTTAACCACGGAGGCTTTTAAACAAATGAACAGGACAGATCTGATACAGAGGTTACCAAAGCCCAGTTCAGGACTCACAGGTAAGACATGAGCCCCTTTACTCCGCCTTCTCGTTGCAGGATGATCACTCCTTCTTTCTTTTTGGTGTCAAAGGTACAGAGACAGAATGGAGGCGTGGTGGCGGCGTTATGCCACAAAGTCCAGTATAAATGAGTGCGATTGTAAAGATTAAAACAAAAACAACATAATCATGTGTCTAATAAATACTTTACATAATTCATATTAATAAAAAGGTAAATCTGATTGAGTTCTGTGTTTTTACTGAAATTGTTTTCTTTCTTTTGAAGCAACTGTGTCTCATTAAAAGTGATTATTAGTGATTCAATTAGATTTGGATTGTCTGAGTTATTGAATGTCTTTTCTCCTCAGAGCAACACTTTGTGGATGAACATCAACCTACACTGTTGCTGAACGTGAGTGTGACTATATATTACATTTTAAATCATCATAAATGATAAAACAAACCAAACAGTGAGTTTCTTAAATTGCCTCTCACTGTTAATGTTGAGCTCTTAAGTAATAATGTTATGATGGAAAAGCATAATGCGTTGAGATCAGAAAGGAGTTATTAATTAACATGAATTAAAGGATGGAGGGACTCATATTTGACTTTGATGTTAAGAAATTAAAACACTTAATACTTCAAAAGAAAATGAAATCAGTAGAAAATATATTAGTGTATCATTGTCTTGAGTGATCATGCAGAAAAAAATAATCTCATAACATTTACACTCGACGTCTATAACTGACAAAATGCAAATAAATTAATCTTTAACCGTCCCAATTGGGAAATTACACGTCTACACAGGATTTGAAACGGATTCTTTTGGAAACAGTGAAGACTTTGAGTGAGGAGGAGCTGAAGAAATTCAAGTGGTTGCTGAAGCTAACGCTCGGGGGTCCGACACATAAACTGGGAAAAACGGTACAGCGCAGACCTACTGGTGAAACTGATGGTGGAGACCTGTGGTTTGCAGTCTTGGGAGGTGACCATCGACATTTTAAGGGACATGAACAGGACTGATCTGGTGACGGGAATGTCCAACTCAGGAGTCAAAGGTCAGAGAGAAAAATAGAAATATATTTTAAAGAAAGTGGTTAAAACTTTATTTTACCACCCATGAAAAATGTTATAAAATAAATAAAAAGGGCAGCAAAGCAATAACATGCAGCATCAGCCAATTGAAACCAGCCTCTTTGATTTTTGTGATGTCACTGGAATTAATTTGGTGTAATTCTTTTTAAATGTACAATTTACAGTAAAATGCAGTACATGTAGGCCAAATAATCACATTTTGCTGTTGACTTTAATCAGCACCTCTGTTACGATAAGATAAACCTTTATTAGTCCCACGGCGGGGACATTTACAGGATTACAGCAGCAAAGAGGATAGTGCAACTACAAGAGGCAAAACAGAATGTAATACATAACAGATATTAACAAAATACTACTATTTAAAAATGTAATCAAGTACAGACTGAGTAGTTGAGTTCACATTATTGTATAATAGAATATATGACATTTTGATTGACTGTCAATGAGGACAGTTATTGGTTTGATCAGGCTACTGGGTGCCGTGTTTATCATGCAATATTATTGTGGATTGGTACACAATGAATATTAAATTAAATAGTTTGACACAATTTTCACATTATAATCTTATCAAAGGAAGTATTTGTTGCATGGCTTCTGTATTGAGTGAGTAGAGTGTTCTGAAGCAGAATATGTTATTTTCTAATTATTTATTTATATTTTGTTCAAAAGCAACTAAGTCTTTTAAAGTCTGATTTGGAATCGGTCAGTTATTTTCTCTTTTCTTCCTCCTCAGAGAAAATGTCAGTCCAGTTGAAGCTTTTGGAAACGCTGGAAGATTTCAACTACGATGAGCTCGAGAAATTCAAGCATGTCTTGCAGGACAGTAAAATGGAGAAAGGCCTCCCAAGAATCTCCAGACAGAGAATGGAGCTGGCAGACAAAGCCGAGATAGTGGAGCTGATGATGGAGACCTACAGCCAACAGGCTTTGGAGGTGACCAGGGAGGTTTTAACGCAGATGAACAGGAGTGATCTGGTGCAGAGGTTGTTGGACGTTAGGTCAGGATCCAAAGGCAAGTTGGTTTTTGTTTATTTCACTTTAATGCCTTTTTTTTCTTAAATCAAATTGCATGTGGACGGTCAAACAGCCATTTGAATTTGTGGTTTGAATAACGTCCGTTGAAGCACATGCTTCGATTAGATCAGATCAGTCAGTGTTTCAGCCATGCAAGGGGCTCCATGGTAACGTCGGTGTTTGTCCTTCGGTGTGACGGACACACTGGACCATTATTGGATGCATCACAATTACATTTTGTCCAGAGATCTTGATGATGATCCTGGACTTTTCGCTCAAGTACCAGTGAACTCTTGCATGGAGTGCCAAGAAATGTTGTTTCCACATTCATTGTGCTTTGAGGATGCATCGTAATCACTTTGGTGATCCTCAGACTTTTCCTTGAATTATTATTCTCCAGGACTTTAATTGCAACACAAAAAGGCTGCCGAACTAACTATATAATGATGACGATTTGTAAACACTGTAGCTGCTCCATCAACACTTAAAATAACATAATTTAGACATAAATACAGCAGCGACCTTGTTGATGGACCGTAGACAGTCTCTGGTTCCTCCACATAGAACCTCACATTAGACCCAACCAGACTATCGTAGACCTCTGTGAAACCACTACGATCTCAGTGAGAATCTCAGTGCTGACAGGCTTTCCCCCTCATGCTAATTATTCACTTGAAATATTTCAAGTTAAATACCACATTAATCACATGACCTTATATATCAAAATAACAATTTGAAACAAATTCAGACATGTCTTCACAAGGGCCTCCGGGATGCATGGAGCCTGAGGGTGGTGGAAACGTTATGGTAATCCTCACATCAGTTCATCACTTTCATTTGTTCATTTATGTGATGTTGCAAAAAGCCTCATCTCCACTTATTTCCAAACATCTTTGTCCTCTGCAGCAGGACTGCAGCGACTGGACTAAAGTTGAACCTGACGTGAACAGTGCAGATGCAGATGAGGCTCCGACATACAGGTGAAGAAAGAATAAGGTCCTAAATCCTGCATCACAGCAAACTGGAACTATATTCTAGGGATATATGCTCATCTTTTTTATTTTCTTTGTTATTTTTCCACGGCTTGCTGTAGCCTACAGTCTGACGCGGGAAACTTTGAATGCAGCGTCTCTGGCTTGCGCTGGGTCTGCAAGGAAAAGGTCAGCTTAAAGTATCAGTTCTGCTCTTGGGAAGGACATATGCAGAGGATGGAGTGGATGCAATACATGCCTGCAGGTCCCCTAATGAACATCACAGTCATCGCCGGGAAGCTATTTGAAGTACAGCTGCCACACTGGATCTGCATAGGTAAGTGGACAGAACGTGCCCCTTGGCACCTTACTGTTAAATCAGATGCCCACATTACGAGCCAAAAACCTCCCATTACAGCTTAGTTTCAATGTGCATATACTTTTAAAACGACAGTACTGAGCTAGCTTAGCCAGCTAAGCAAAGTAGATAACTTGGATGTTAACGGAAACTCACCCCAGAAGAAACTAAAAAGTATTCCTTCAGACTTCGTTGGCTCTGATAAGAGGTCCGGGCGGACTTTCTTTTCATCTGCGGCTTTTTGGTGGATGCAGTCATTTCCGACGTAACTACTGTATGTCCGTTTGCTCTTTTTCGGCAGCTAAAGAATCCATCCGTATGCTGTATATAAGCTCTTGAGAAAGTTTGTCGCTACATGAATGTCTTCTTCATTTGCAGTCAAAGTTACAGATTTCCTCCATTTCGCTGTCTTTATCCCGTTGAAATGTAACCGTAGATAAAGCGTCTGATATCTTCCGCTCCAGCTCCGCTGCGGCCGACATGGATGCTGTATCAGTAGCCATGTGTTTCGCTTCTAACATAACAGCGTGTGAATGGCCAACGGTAATCAGTATGGAAATGAACTGCATCGCCGTGCATGCCCCTGCAGGGAAACAGGCAACTGCAGATTTTTTCAGAAACTACAAATACAAAATGTATACTTTTACGACAACCAATACTGTTATCTGAAACATGGAGTGGCTTCTTCATGATCTCAACTTGCATATTCTGCAAAAAAAAAACGAAAATCACTAATTTTGAAAAGAAAAAAAGCTTATTTCGTCATTTACGTGAATTCGCTGGTTTTGCCATGGCGGGTCACATTTGAGCAACTTTTAGACAGCTGAAATTCAGAACCACGGATGGGTTTGGGGCAATGCATATCGAATACAGTGTTGTTGAACCTCTAACAGCTGTGTGGAATTGATGAAAAACAGTATAATATGGGATCTTTAAATTCCAGACAGCATGAGTACAACAGCTGATGCACCCCTTATGTTATGTGCTCTTATGTTGTGCAGACGACAACCCTGAAATATGGGACAAGTTTGCAGTCCTGCACATAGAGGACTGTGGAGATGTCGTGGAGAAAGCATCCGAGGTCACATCGCACCACGTCAAACTATCCGAACCAGTTTTCTCTATCAGAGCAATCCTGGTGAAATATGGCTTCCCATATAAGGAACGGTGTTATGTTTTAATATACAAGATCAACACAGCATTCCTCACACTCCATGTTTATCTGATCCCACGTGATCGTGGTCTAAAACAGGTTATTTCATATCTTATTGTCACTAATGCCACAAATCACGTGATGAAAACGCAGCACAGGCAACTCATGTTTTTGTCCCAACAGCAACTGGACAAGAGCTACGGATACAAAATCATCAAAAAGCCGCCGCCACAGGAGTCCCTGAAAATGGAAGATCGTTTCATCCTCACAGCAGATTTCCACGGTGCAGAAGTTCGTCCTGAAGTATGTTTGACTGAAATAAGAAACCTAAAATCAACCTTTTTATTTAAAGCAACACTTAAGAACTTTTCCTCTTCGGTCCCCCTACAGGTTGGAAGGGAATTGTCCATTACTGCCGTCGTAAATAATTTAGCCTGGACGATGTCCAGTGACAAGGTAGAGTAGCTAACGCCTTAGCTAAGATTAGCTCACATGAGCCATAGCGATAGTTACATATATATTAGCACAATAGCTAACGCCTTAGCTAACATGAGCCAATAAAACAATCAACAATGTATTGTACACAGATGCACACTGTTGGAAAAAAAATTATTGCCGGTATTATTTACAAGTCCAGCAGCAACAAAACCAAGTCACCATCCGTCTTGCATTTTGTCGCCTCCTTCAGCTCTCGAGTGTGAGCCGGTCCGATATTCACTCTCATACAAGCTCTTTATTTGTCATGCTCCCGTTTTCTTTCCTTCTCCTCATCAGACATTATACTCCTCCTTGTCTTTGCAGGCTGTGCCATGACACCAATTTTAGCAGCAATGTCTCTTCTACGCATTTGCCGGGTGTTCTCCCACTGATCTCCACGCAGAGCCTCCACCTACCGGCTTTTGTAACGCTTGCCGTAAAGCAGGTCAAATTGTAGTCTCATTACAATTGTAGAACTACAAAACCACTACCCTACGAGGCAAAGTTACATAGTGCGGTTACAGCTGATAGAGGGCTGCAGAGCGATTGCTTTTTTGAGGTGATGAATCACTGAAACTATTTTGGAAACATTATTTTAAGGCACTAAATACTCTTTAGTGTTGCTTTAAATATCTATGAACAATGTGAGCGTTATGTTATTATGAAGATTTAAATAATACATTTAAATATCTGAAATCATGACATTTTACCAATATTTGGCAGTTATCATTTTTGCCCCCTTCTGTTCATGTCTTTGATTTAGATGAGAAAAAAAACGTACTAATCGCTGTTGCAAACTCCGAATGCTGAAAGTCTAACTTCCTTTTCCCATAATTTATTTTTTTTCCTCAGGACATACAGCTCATATATGAAAGCATGCCAAATTACTGCGAAGTGTTCATAAGAAATCCAGACGCAGACTTTGCACTCAAGCTCAAACACAGTAAAGAGCTTCAAACAGTATGGAACCATACGATTCGAAAAGGTCAGATTTAAATAATATCACCAGAATTCATCTGAACAGCCTATTAAACACTTTTAACTTCCACTGTCACTCAAATATGTATCATGAGTGAAGCCAAAATATGTCTCTTTTCTTTTCCTCCTTTTTCTTTTTCAGAAGAATACCAAAACACTGGTCACATACAAGGTAAGACATGGCTCAACAGTCTGACCGAAGAGTCGGTTTGGTCTAGGAGTGGGTTGATAAAACCCAGCAGCATATTAATTATTCATAAACGGTGTTTTAGTCAGAGTGTTATCAGGATGTAACCGTGCTTCCTATATGACAGTTGCAGACATCGCTGGACTGACGTCCTCCACACCTGCTTCCGGTGACCGTGAGTTGTTTTTAACACGAGACATTATATTAATATTTGAAATATTGGAACCAACATTTGTATGTTTTTTAAGCATTGAGGACGAGGTGTTTCTGTGTAATATTATGTTTGTATATTATGTGTCTTCATAATAATAAAAATAATATATATTATTACAATTTAATTATAACATTTATATAAATATTAATTGTAATAACAATAATTACAGATTTAGCTTAACGTGTTGTGACGTATTGCATATTGAACAAACCCCTTAACAAAATAATCAATAGTGCAAGAGAGAGAAATGTCTCTTAAAAGACAAATAAATACAATTCAATAAAATTTGCTCATAATGTCTTTCAGACAGACCTAACAAACCCTACTGTCCTTTTTTTTTTTTTACAAATCGTCATTATGTCTTATTTCGGCATCCTTTTTATACGTGCGCACGACACTGTTTGTTTACGTCGACGTTTTGAAGATGCGTTACTATGGCGAAGTGCCAGACGTTTAACAGCTGAGAACGTTAATCCCATAGATGAAGATAAAAAGGCTAGTTGCTCTACGAGGGCGCCAACATAAGCAGCAACACGTATATGATGAACAGCAACTTCACTTGTTGAAGAGTAAATATGCAAAACGAGCTAAAGTTCACCTTTCATAATTATTTTTAAGCCACAAGCTCAAATTCCGACGCTCTTTGAATACGTCACACGGAAAGTAAAGTGAACGTTAGATCGCGGTATATTTTTGACTCTCCTATAAACTATCACTCTGGGGGGTCTGCTATGGCAAGTGCGACACCTAGTGGTAAAGGTCGGTATAACCGGTTCTTGCTTTGGCCCAGACCGGTTTGAAAACGTTTAAACCGGCCGAGCATGTATCTGGGATTTCCACGTTCAAAGCAGCAATAGTGGTTATTATGGAGCTCACGCAAATATATACACATAAATGACGGGCAAAGATTCCTATGAAATATTGTTATCTTAATCTGGCATCCAAGAGGACACTTCATAAAAAAGAGTTGAGGACAAATTCAGGAGTAAAAGCATTTTAATCGTCTATCTTTACCGTGAAAGACGGCCTTTTGTTTGCTGTGTGTCTGAAAAAACACGCATTAACACTCTTTCATGAAGCAATTTTGAATTTGTTTCAGACGGGAGACGGTCAGCTGGAGCGGCTGCTGTGAACACCGTGGCAGGAGGTGGATGCATAGGTAAGGTGATGTCTTCACAGTGAAGGCTGCATGCCATCGGACACCGATCAGATTGAGACTGTTGAATTCAAATGAATCAGTTTGACACTTATTGTGTTATTTCTCAGAGTTTGCACATTGAGGATAGAGACAGGAGACATTTAGCTTAGCTTAGCATACAGACTTGTGTGTGTGTGTGTGTGTGTGTGTGTGTGTGTGTGTGTGTGTGTGTGTATAGAGTACAGACATGAGGGCTGTATCTATTCAATTCAATTTCATTTATAGTGTCATATCACAACAGAAGTCATCTCAGGACACATTGAAAATGTAATAAATCATGAGCATATTCTAGTCCTGTTCAGAGTCCCAACATCCCTAGGAGCGTTGCAGCGACAGTGGCGAGAAAAAACTGCCTTAAAGCAACACTTAAGAACCATTCCTCTTCGGTCCCCCTACAGGTTGGAAGGGAATTGTCCATTACTGCCGTTGTAAATAATTTAGCCTACCGCAGCCTACCGTCGCACGCACGTTATTTGTTTGTATGCAGAACCGGCTCTGGAAACGATGAACGATTTGAACGATGTCCAGTGACAAGGTAGAGTAGCTAACGTCTTAGCTAAGATTAGCTAACATGAGCCATAGCGATAGTTACATATATATTAGCACAATAGCTAACGCCTTAGCTAAGATTAGCTAACATGAGCCATAGCGATAGTTACATATATATTAGCACAATAGCTAACGCCTTAGCTAAGATTAGCTAACATGAGCCATAGCTATAGTTACATATATAAATATATTAGCACAATAGCTAACGCCTTAGCTAAGATTTGCTAACATGAGCCATAGCGATAAGTACATATATATATATTAGCACAATAGCTAACGCCTTAGCTAACAGGAGCCAATAAAATAATCAACAATGTATTGTACACAGATGCACACTGTTGGAAAAAAATGATTACCGGTATTATTTACAAGTCCAGCAGCAACAAAGCCAAGTCACCATCCGTCTTGCATTTTGTCGCCTCCTTCAGCTCTCGAGTGTGAGCCGGTCCGATATTCACTCTCATACAAGCTCTTTATTTGTCATGCTCCCGTTTTCTTTCCTTCGCCTCATCGGACATTATACTCCTCCTTTTCTTTGCAGGCTCTGCCATGACACCAATTTAAAAACTAGCTAGCTGTAAGGTATCTTCTACGCACCTGCCGGGTGTTCTCCCACTGATCTCCACGCAGACCCTCCACCTACTGGCTTTTGTAACGCTTGCCGTAAAGCAGGTCAAATTTGTAGTCTCATTAGAACTACAAAAACACTACCCGACGAGGCAAAGTTACATAGTGCGGTTACAGCCAATAGAGGGCTGCAGAGCGAATGCTGAAGTCCCGTTCACCCGGTTTTGAGGTGATGAACCACTGAAACTATTTTGGAAACATTATTTTAAGGCACTAAATACTCTTTAGTGTTGCTTTAAAAGGCTTTTAGACAGAAATCTGGTGCAGCCCAGGCCCTCGGGTTCCAACTGCATTTGGTGGTGGTAGTAGTATAGTAGAAGTATAGTATTTAGTATCTATCTTCTCATCTTACTCTTGGCATGAAAGTGCGTCTCCCAAAAATGTTGTATCGTAGAAACTTTAGATGCGAGGGCTTTACAGAATTTGGAGAACACGTAACTTCGTAGCTGTAAACTGAACCCTTATTCTTTCAGATGTAGTTTAATGCCAGAGTTAGAAATCCACTATTTGATCATCAAAATGAACCTTTTCCTCTGAAGAAAATGTACAAAGTTGTAATCAGGCATTCCTCCTTCTTTCCTCAGGGGCTCAGTTTGTGGATAAACATAGAGTCCAGCTGATCAAAAGAGTGAAAAACATTGGAGACATTTTTGATAAGCTCCTCGACAAAGGCATCATCCAACAAGAGAGTTACGATGAAATCTTGGCTATCCCCACTGATCCGGATAAGATGAGGAAGCTCTACTCCGGTCCCCTGACTGCTGCCGGACCTGACGGCAAAGACGTCTTCTACGCAATCCTCGAGGAAAGGGATAAATATCTCATTGCTGACCTCAAGAAGAAGAAGTGAAATTCATCATCAGACCAAAAATACATTCTACCTGAACACAAACAGTTTTTATATAATCAAAGTGGGGGAGTTATTCATTTTAATGCTACGCGAAATGTTTAAACAGAGCCGTTTCCTCTTAAATCCAATGAAATGTATACTTATGTGGTCCAGCCCCGATCAATCAATGAATTATCAGACAATCATGTAAGAAACGAACAAGTTATCATCAGACATGTTTTTATCCAACAAATGACAAATGGAATGAAAGTCTAGTTTATGTAAATGAAAACATAACATAAGCTTCATTTATACCAAATGTGCTTTTTTTAAATCACTTTTATCACAAAATGGTTTATATTTTTAAATGTATATACATTTATAATAAAATCTTCATGAGTGAAGTAAAAAGATGTCTATTTTCTTTTCCTCCTTTTTCATTTTCACAAGAAAAGACCGGTCACATACAAGGTTAGACCTGTCTGTCTCTACATGTCTCCCTGTGATAGACTGGTTACCTGTCTGTCTCTACATGTCTCCCTGTGATAGACTGGTTACCTGTCTGTATCTACATGTCAGCCCTGTGATAGACTGGTTACCTGTCTGTCTCTACATGTCTCCCTGTGATAGACTGGTTACCTGTCTGTCTCTACATGTCTGCCCTGTGATAGACTGGTTACCTGTCTGTCTCTACATGTCTCCCTGTGATAGACTGGTTACCTGTCTGTCTCTACATGTCTCCCTGTGATAGACTGGTTACCTGTCTGTCTCTACATGTCAGCCCTGTGATAGACTGGTTACCTGTCTGTCTCTACATGTCTCCCTGTGATAGACTGGTTACCTGTCTGTCTCTACATGTCTCCCTGTGATAGACTGGTTACCTGTCTGTCTCTACATGTCTCCCTGTGATAGACTGGTTACCTGTCTGTCTCTACATGTCAGCCCTGTGATAGACTGGTTACCTGTCTGTCTCAACATGTCAGCCCTGTGATAGACTGGTTACCTGTCTGTCTCAACATGTCAGCCCTGTGATAGACTGGTTACCTGTCTGTCTCTACATGTCAGCCCTGTGATAGACTGGTTACCTGTCTGTCTCTACATGTCTCCCTGTGATAGACTGGTTACCTGTCTGTCTCTACATGTCAGCCCTGTGATAGACTGGTTACCTGTCTGTCTCTACATGTCAGCCCTGTGATAGACTGGTTACCTGTCTGTCTCTACATGTCAGCCCTGTGATAGACTGGTTACCTGTCTGTCTCTACATGTCTCCATGTGATAGACTGGTTACCTGTCTGTCTCTACATGTCTCCCTGTGATAGACTGGTTACCTGTCTGTCTCTACATGTCAGCCCTGTGATAGACTGGTTACCTGTCTGTCTCTACATGTCAGCCCTGTGATAGACTGGTTACCTGTCTGTCTCTACATGTCAGCCCTGTGATAGACTGGTTACCTGTCTGTCACTACATGTCTCCATGTGATAGACTGGTTACCTGTCTGTCTCTACATGTCAGCCCTGTGATAGACTGGTTACCTGTCTGTCTCTACATATCAGCCCTGTGATAGACTGGTTACCTGTCTGTCTCTACATGTCTCCCTGTGATAGACTGGTTACCTGTCTGTCTCTACATGTCTCCCTGTGATAGACTGGTTACCTGTCTGTCTCTACATGTCTCCCTGTGATAGACTGGTTACCTGTTACCACCCCTGACCCTGAATACAGGATAAGCGGTGGACGATGGATGGGTAGATTTCTTAAATGTTATAGAAAGTGATGTCACCAGGTAGGCTGTTGACCTGAATCCAATTCTTTTTCTTTCCCTCTAGCCTCAGGCGATCACTTCATGGATAAACACCAGTGTGATCTGATCGACAGTGAACAACATTGAACCAATCTTGGATCATCTCCTGAGAGAAGTTGTAATCCAGCAAGAATTTTATGACAGAATGTCTGCCATTCCAACCACCCGGGAGAAGATGAGAAAACTCTACGCAGGTCCCCTGAATGCAGCCGGACGCCACGGAAAAGACATCTTCTTCAAAATCCTCGAGGAGAAAGAGCCGTTTCTTGTTGCCAGTCTCAAGAAGAAGAACTCATAAATACTGTGTTGAATTCTCCTGTTTTCTGCATCGCAAAGCAAATGTCAGGCCAGACCCCCTACAACGGTTTAGTTTGTCACCTTTTCCACCCTCATGAGTTTGCAGGTATGGGTATAGTAGTGTATCTGCTGCTGAGGTAGGAGTATCATAGAATATATCAGTATTATTGCACTGTCACTGTCTCAACGTGTCATATAAAGCTTTTTCTAATGTAAATATCTACAAGCAAGAAATTAGCTCAAATTGTTAACACAACCTTGAATGTCGATATCAGCAGAGGAACCACAGGGAGCCTTCACATGCACATCCTGGGGCAATAAAAGCCTACACACAGGTCCAGCAACAGGTATGGTTTACTGGTGTTGTGAAAAAAAATAGTAAGCTTGAATATAGGAGGAGAGTCTATGGGTTGTATCAATAACAGCGCTTTATTAGCACAAATATCAGGAAAACATATTCCGGCAGTTAAACGTGCACGGACCTAGTAGTCAACTCAACATAGGGTTGAATTCACTCAAAAGGCGCTTTACAACAGAGTGCGCAGCGTATTTCAAGAGACTCCGCATGAGTCTGATTGGCTCATTCTATAGATGCAGGCGGAGCGTAATTTTAGCATGCCGCGGCCTGGTTGGAGCGCTGGGTATCTCCACCCACACTGGCTCATACGGTCCATCCCTCCGGGTGCTGTCATCTATGTATTGTGTGTGTATGTTGTCGAGATGCATATCATGTGCTTGTCATGTGCTCCTTCCTGGTGCGGCTACACAATGTGTCCGTTCATTGTGTGTTGTCGGGTGTATATCATGAGCTTGTCATGTGCTCCTTCCGGGTGCAGCTACACAATGTGTCCGTTCATTGTATGTTGTCGGGATGTATATCATGAGCTTGTCATGTGTGTGTGTGTGACCCAAATGTGATCCTCTCTTGTGTTTCCTGTTTTCAACGTATGGCGTACAGATGGAATGCCCTGACACAGTTTCTGACCCTCACAATAGTTTTCCACTAGCCTGAACATCTGAGTCTATGTGTAGTAATTTAAAACATGTGTGATTAGCTTATGTATTTACATTTTTCTCCACAAATCCCCCTTTTCACACCAACTAGGTGTGAACATTTTGCTTAAAGGTACTCTTTTCCTTCCTCGTCTTCCATGTCCAGGCTCCCATCCTCAAATTCCTCATTAGCTAGTAGAGGCATCATATATTTTGGTGGGTCTTTTTCTTTAGTCAGTGCAGTTTGCACTAACCTGGAAACCATGGTTCTCAGACATGGAATGCAGCAGCACCCACAGGTGACTAGTATGGCCAGGAAGATGGCTATTGAGGCTGCTAAAGATATTATTACCGCTTTCCATTTTCCAAACACATCTTCCATCCATTTGGTGAACGGGTCATCGACCCCTGATGCTTCGTGCATTTCTTTGGAGAGTGCTCTTAGGTTTTCTAATGCTCGAGTGACTGAGCCATCTGGGGCCGTGTTATTGGGGATTATGGTACAGCAAAGTTTTCCAAACATGGCACAGACACCCCCTTTTTCAGCTAGGAGCATGTCTAGCGCCATTCTATTTTGCATAGCGATGATCGATGTGGGTGCGAGCTGCTCCGCCAGCCCTTCCACTGCATCCCTAGTGGCATTAGCGAGGCGCAAAAGATTGTAGTGGATATAGTTAATGCGGTCTACGTTTTTATTGGGGAGTATCCAGAGAAAGATTGATTCGAACCCTGCCCCTACTTGATTGGCCAATTTATACTCGTCTGGCACGCCTCGAGGGATACCTATGGCGTCCACGTATGTGGTCCCTCCAAATGGGTCTTGCAAGCTTGTGTCCCTTTTAGCAAGTATATGTCTTCTTCTTCGCCGGACGAGGGCGTTAGGTCCTGAGGGGTTTTTTATCACTCGACTGCCTATTAACGTAAGGGGCATCCCTAGTCTGACCATGGCGCAGGTGCCTATGGTGGTGTCGGCCTCTACTCGAGAATAGAGACGCAACCCTCCACAATAGTAAAACAGTCCCGCTCGGGCCCATGGTCCTATCACATCCCCAGATGTTGTCCTATTACACCAATCTGAGGGTATGTTTCCCACATTAACTTTTGGTTTGCTGCTGGCGAAGTTGAAACACTGATACCTGGGATCTTTTCCTTTTATGGCGGTAAAATAGCCGGCCCTAGTTTTATTATCAATGGGTGGGAAGACTGATGCCAGGGATTGGCATCCTGAGGGTGTGGCTTTTCTGGTTAAGTTCATCATACATTCATAACCTACTTTGTCTTTGTCTGGATATAAGGGGGCAGGTTCGATGAACATGGCAGGACGCGCAGCCGCGCATGCTACACATCCCGTCATGTTCTGGCGCTTAGCATTATCCGTAATCCACCTTAACCAAATGTTACTTTCTCCGAAGCCTGTAGCCATTTTTACGACGTCTAAAGGAGTTAATTCTGTGTAATCCTGGGTCATCACTATCGGACTGGTAGTGGGCGGCTTTAGGGCAGTGGAATTAGCTGTGGTCGTATTCGTTGCACTACCTTTACTAGTGGGGGCGTATTTGGGCGGGTATATGTTTACTTGTATTCCTCGTATCTGGTCTTTTCCGGTGACGTCTACTCCTAATGCGATCCATATGCGATTTTTTCCCGTGGAGCTTGCCTTAATGTTATTGATAGAGAGAGTGAGCGGATTGCCGGTTGGACTGAAATCTCTTTGGAACGAAATGTGGTCCCAAAACTCGCTGTGTGTGTGTCTGGTAAAACCGGACCAGGTCCCAGTGTACTTTGTTACTTGATACCAATCGGGACAAAATGGCTGTGAATCCACCGAGAACCCAAACCCATGTTGGTAAGCATTCCCAGTGGCCTCGCAGCTCTCCACTATTCGTGGACTATTACACAG
This sequence comes from Eutrigla gurnardus, assembly GCF_963514095.1. Taxonomy (NCBI): domain Eukaryota; kingdom Metazoa; phylum Chordata; class Actinopteri; order Perciformes; family Triglidae; genus Eutrigla; species Eutrigla gurnardus. Next base: position 23,960,201 of record NC_139937.1, on the reverse strand, counting down.
ATAGACATCGTAGCCCCGCCAACTTGCTTGGGATTCCCCGCAGTCTATCACGGAGCACAGGTCGAATGTGAACATTGTGGTATCCCCGGCAGTATAATTTAAAACTATTTTAGCACCGCACGCGACTTCGGGGATCTGGAAAGTTTTCGTTTGTTCCCTTTTGGGACGTGTTAGGTAAATGTTGGTGGAATTGTCTCGCTCTTTGTTTATTAGTTCGAGTCCTAGTAGAAGGAGTATTACCGCCACCCCGGTTACACCCATGATCACGGTGCACATCGTTTTCCCCCATGGGAGATAGTCTGCATATCTCCACCTCCGTCTTTCCTCCGGTGCAACAGACGGATCTCCGGAGAGTCTCCTAAAACTCCTCGGAGTCGTCATTTTGGGCCAAATCTGTTCTCACTTCCTGGAGTGAGCGAGTAGGTGGTGATGCTGGGGCACAATGTGTCAGGTGGTGCCAGGGAGCTCCTGCTTTTCCCTTGACCTGGACCGAGTGTGAAGTAACCTCCTTCACTTCGTACGGACCAGTCCACCTGGGGTCTGTCCACTTTCTTTTGTGAACCTTGACCCTGACCCAGTCTCCTACTTTGACTATCGTCCCCTGCTCTTCGGGATCCTTCTCCTGTGCCTTCTGCACCTGTATTGAGAGGGCTGAGACAAGAGATATTAGTTCTCTCATGTAGTCGGATTTCTCTATCTGACACACATCTAAAGGAGGTATATGTCCTCCATCACGTGGCGGGCCAGGCATTGGCCTTCCCGTCAACAACTCATGGGGCGACAGGTGCGTGCCTCCCCCTTTTGAGGTTCTCATGGCCATGAGAGCCAAAGGGAGGGCCTCCAACCATGTCATCTTACTGCCCGCACATACCTTGGCTATTTTAGCCTTCGATGTTTGATTCGCGCGTTCCACCAGTCCCTGGGACTGTGGATGGTAGACCGAACCAAAACTGTGTGCAATCCCCAGGAATGCCTCCACTTCACTCAGCATCTGATTATTAAAATGTGTCCCGTTGTCTGATCTGATACGTTTCGGTACCCCATATCTGGGTATTAGCTCTGTTTGCAACCACTTTATTACTGTCTTCCCGTCTTCTCTATTTGTGGGGATTGCTTCTACCCATCTTGAAAATCTGTCTACCATTACCAAGATGTACCTCTTTCCCTGTACTACGTTCTCCTGTCCCATATCTGTATAATCTATACTAATATCTTGGAATGGTGCGAGAGGTACGGGGTAGGATCCCATGGGCGTTTTGAATGGTTTTCTTGGGTTGTGGTTTCCACAGACGACGCATTCTTCGCAGTATAGTTTTGCCATGCTGTCTAGGTGTGGGTGCCACCAGAGTGCTGAAATGTTCAACAGTGTTTGTCTTTGTCCTTCATGGGTTGGTCCATGGGCTTCTTTTAGTAGGGTCGCTACTAATTTTGCTGGTGCCACTATCCTTCCATCATGTGATCTCCAGAGACCTTCTTTCTTTGTGGCCCCCTTTTGTGTCCATGTCGACCATTCGTACGGGCCTGCTTGTTCTTGTATCTTTTTTAGGTCCTCTTCGGTGAGTTTAGGTTGGGGGGGCGTCAGCTTAAGTATCATTTGCTTTGGCTGATATCCTCCTGCCTTTTTGGCCGCCTGATCTGCAGCCTCGTTTCCTTGACTGATCCTGGTGCCTGTTTTCTCATGTCCTTTGCACTTCATTATGGATACTCCTCTTGGTAGGGTGATTGCTTCCACCAGCTCTTGTATTTCTCTTTGGTGTTTGATTGGGGCGTTGCTGGATGTTACGAATCCCCTCCGTTGCCACATGGGTGCATCTACTTGTGCCGCCCCATGTGCGTAAGCAGAATCTGTAAAGATGTTCACCGTCTTTCCTTTGGCCAGTTTCAAGGCTTCGGTGAGCGCCTTGACTTCTGCCATTTGCGCTGAAGCGGGTTGTGGTATTACTTCTGCTTTGAGCATCTCATGTCTTCCATTGGAGTGTTGCTGAACCACTGCATATGATGCCTGGTTCAGTCCGTTTTCTCCTCGGTAGCAGCATCCGTCAGTGTAGAGCCAGAGTTCTGCTTTGGGATCTATGTCATTTTTCAGGTCTTGTCTGAGCTTACTTTCCTTGACCGCAAGTTCTTCACATGAATGTGGGGTTCCTTTCCCAAAGTTTCCAGCCATGTTCCTTTCGGCTGCGACAAAGGTTATATGTGGCCTGGTGCATTCTCTTTGAATCTTGGTTTTTCTGGCCATGCTGAAAGTAAACTCCTTACTTGCCAAAAACGCTGCAACTCCATGTTCAGTGTGGACCTGTAATGGGTGACACATCACTACATGTGCTGTTTTTTGGAGAGCTTTTGCTACCGCTGCAACATATCTGGCGCACATTGACTGTCCGGTTTCCACTGCGTCGAGTTTTGAAGAGTAGTATATCAACACATTCCTCTCTCCCCCTTTTTTCTGATACAAAACAGCATTTAAAAATGCATTTTGTTCAGAAACATCCAAATGGAACACTTCTGTGTAGTCCGGTGAGGTGAGTGCAGCAGCTTGGGAGAGTACTTGTTTCATGTCAGTGAATGCTTGTTCAGCTTCAGAAGTCCAGGGTAGTCGTTCTGTGAGGTTTCGAGCCCCTACCTCGTTGATCATTGTCCGCAAAGGTTGTGTCCGATTGGAGTAATCAGGTATGTGGGATCGGCTGTAGCCCGTTAGTCCCAGAAATGACAACATGTCTGCCACCGTGGTGGGCTTTGGATGGTGTAGGATCGATTCCCTGTGGGCCGTAGATACTCCCAATCCTGATGCCGAGATTTGTCGGCCCAGGAATAAGACTTCTTCTCTGCATAGCTGCACTTTTTCTCTCTTGACTTTGTAGCCCTTTTTGTGCAGAACTGAGAAGAGTAGGGAAGTGGCCTCCAGGCAGAGGGTAGATGTTTCTGCTGCCAAGAGAAGATCATCTACATATTGGATGAGCACAACCCCTGGTGGCCATTGGAGTTCTAGTAGGTGTGCTTTTAGTACCTGATTAAAGAGACCTGGCGAGTCCCTGAACCCCTGTGGCAACCGATTGTAGGTGTACTGTTTGCCCCCAAACGTGAAAGCAAACATGGCTTGTGATGTTTGTGCCAGTGGAACACTGAAGAAAGCGTTTGCCAAATCTATGACAGTGAAGTATCGAAATGCTGGGCTTAAACTCGTGAGTGCTACGTGTGGGTCTGGTACTGGATGAACATCTGGAGTCGTTGCATCATTTATAGGGCGGAAATCTTGTACCATTCTCCAGCCCTTTCCCCCTGCTTTCTGTACCGGTAATATGGGAGTATTCCATGGGGAGTGGCACTCGTATATTACCCCGACGTCCAGAAGGCCCTGTATCGTGGGGGCAATTCCCTTAATTTGATCTTGGGTTAGGGGATACTGCCGTCGATAAATAGGAGGTGCATCTGGGTCTTTCAGGGTGACAATCACTGGTTGTGTTTCCAGGGCTCCTACGTCATGGGGGGTTATAGTCCAAAATCGTGAGTTCACCGCATTCAAAACCGCTGCGGCTCCTGGGTGATCCGTACATGGGAGTCCATGTTGTCTTGGCAGTGGTATGTGTTCTGGGAGGGAGACATCCGTGGTATGGGGGCCCGTGAAGCACCACATATCTTCTTCTGGTGGGGCTTGGGCTCCTTGGCGGGGTTTTTGGACTTGGAGCGGCCATGTTGCTTAGATCAGTCAATTGAGATATGTCTACCCCTCCTGTGGGGAGGCCAAAGTGGTCCTCGTTATCTCTCATGAAGTCCCGATCGTATCCACATGCCGCTGATTTAGGGTTGTATCCTCCAGCCGCTCCCCGTTCCTCTTCCTCTTTCTGGCCGCCAATACTGCTGGCAGGTGACTTTACTCTGGTTGACCCCTCCTTCCTTGGGTCGATATGGTTTCCACCACTAGGTGGCTTCGAGGGATTTTTTGTGAGAGGTCCTTCTGGTTCACTTTCTGACCAGGTCTTTTCTGAACTGCCTTGACTCCTTGATCCTCCAGGGGGCTCCAGTGCCGTTATTCGCTGTTGCAGTCTTTCCACTTCTCTCTTCATTTCCTCTCTGTCTTGGTCTTGTACGAGGACTTCCACGCCGGCCAATGTTAGTACTGGTGCTTGTACTGCTGTGTCTGTGGTCTGTGCAGGCATAAATCTTTGGTGGGTGTAGGGAGGTGGGGCTGTTGGGGGAGGTGTCGTTTCTGGAGGCCCAGTTGTTAACTTCTCTGGCAGGACTGGATATATGCCCCCTCCCCCTCCCTGTGTCTCTTCATGTTTGTCTCCCCTCTCCATTTTTCTCTGCTGAAACAGGTCTTTTAGCATTAGGTTTGTTACTCTTGTCTCTTCTTCTTGTTCTTCAAACATCTTTTTGAGTGGTTTGAAAACTGATCGCTTGTCCTTTTCAGCCTCCATGTTCTGTCGAGCTCTCTCTAATCTTTGTTTGACATCATTCACCATTATATTCATAGCTTCTCTTGATGGCAGCCCGTCCTTGGTGATCCATCCCTTTATCTCCCACCTTTTCGCTACTGATTTAACTATCTTCCCATCTCCCTTTTTACTTCTATCCTCAGTCATAACTCTAGCCTTCAATGTCTCTACGAAGTCTTCCATTTCCCCCTCGTTCAATCCCTCAATATAATCAAAAGAATCGCTCCTAACGTTACCCAGACCAGCCCCAATCCCACTAGGTTTATTTAACAGACTCGTCTTGATAAGTTTTTCTAGTTCTAGTATCTGTCTACTCACTTCCGTTATCGTTGGTATGTGTGTCTCTGCTGTTGCTGCTGAGTGGAGAGTGTCACTTCCTAGAGCGTGCAACAGGGTGTCGGCTGCTTCCTCTTCTTCTTTGTTATCTATATCTCTGAACTCTTCTATGTCTATGTCATAAAACTCCATGCCATGTCTAAATTTTCTTGTATTACAACCACTGCCTACGCTTCTCTGCTCGACAGCGCGGTTCCGGAGAAATTGTATCGGTTTCCGAATTACAAAGTACTATAAATTTCTATTGTATTACAACCACTGCCTACGCTTCTCTGCTCGACAGCGCGGTTCCGGAGAAATTGTATCGGTTCCAAATTACTATAAGTTTTCCTGTATTACAACCACTGCCTACGCTTCTCTGCTCGACAGCGAGGTCCCGGAGGAGTTGTATCGTTTCCAAATTACTATAAGTTTTCCTGTATTACAACCACTGCCTACGCTTCTCTACTCGACAGCGAGGTCCCGGAGGAGTTGTATCGGTTTCCAAATTACAAAGTACTATTTATGCAGTCTGTTGGTTAACCCAAAACACGCTATGTTCGTTAATAGAGTGACTTAATTATGTGCAAGAATTCTCATGTTTCACGGAGTATGGTGGGTCCGCTACTTCACGATACTGTACACATAAAAGCACTTCTATTCGTCCTTCATCTCGTGTTTTCTGTTAGGTTCAGTCACACATGTGTACACACTATGGCAGGTTTATTTTATCACTTTTGCAGAATATGTTTTCCTTCTATTTTTTAACATTTTATCCTTTAGTTAAATTTTGTCTAAAGTATTCATACTCACACTCGGTATTTGTTGATCACCTAATTTATATTTTTCAATATACAGAATTCAATTAAATAGGTTTCTGCTTACCTATTCGGTTGAGCGCTCAGTGACCAACGTTCCCGAGAATGGATGAATCCTTCTGGCCTCCACTTTCTTTCAGGAAGCCCCCCTCCTTCTGCAAGACAGGAGGTAGTCGTTAAAATTCTTTCCTCCTCAAGCTTTTCTCCCAACCATCCTCTGCTACCAGATTTGTTGTGAAAAAAAATAGTAAGCTTGAATATAGGAGGAGAGTCTATGGGTTGTATCAATAACAGCGCTTTATTAGCACAAATATCAGGAAAACATATTCCGGCAGTTAAACGTGCACGGACCTAGTAGTCAACTCAACATAGGGTTGAATTCACTCAAAAGGCGCTTTACAACAGAGTGCGCAGCGTATTTCAAGAGACTCCGCATGAGTCTGATTGGCTCATTCTATAGATGCAGGCGGAGCGTAATTTTAGCATGCCGCGGCCTGGTTGGAGCGCTGGGTATCTCCACCCACACTGGCTCATACGGTCCATCCCTCCGGGTGCTGTCATCTATGTATTGTGTGTGTATGTTGTCGAGATGCATATCATGTGCTTGTCATGTGCTCCTTCCTGGTGCGGCTACACAATGTGTCCGTTCATTGTGTGTTGTCGGGTGTATATCATGAGCTTGTCATGTGCTCCTTCCGGGTGCAGCTACACAATGTGTCCGTTCATTGTATGTTGTCGGGATGTATATCATGAGCTTGTCATGTGTGTGTGTGTGACCCAAATGTGATCCTCTCTTGTGTTTCCTGTTTTCAACGTATGGCGTACAGATGGAATGCCCTGACACAGTTTCTGACCCTCACAATAGTTTTCCACTAGCCTGAACATCTGAGTCTATGTGTAGTAATTTAAAACATGTGTGATTAGCTTATGTATTTACATTTTTCTCCACAAATCCCCCTTTTCACACCAACTAGGTGTGAACATTTTGCTTAAAGGTACTCTTTTCCTTCCTCGTCTTCCATGTCCAGGCTCCCATCCTCAAATTCCTCATTAGCTAGTAGAGGCATCATATATTTTGGTGGGTCTTTTTCTTTAGTCAGTGCAGTTTGCACTAACCTGGAAACCATGGTTCTCAGACATGGAATGCAGCAGCACCCACAGGTGACTAGTATGGCCAGGAAGATGGCTATTGAGGCTGCTAAAGATATTATTACCGCTTTCCATTTTCCAAACACATCTTCCATCCATTTGGTGAACGGGTCATCGACCCCTGATGCTTCGTGCATTTCTTTGGAGAGTGCTCTTAGGTTTTCTAATGCTCGAGTGACTGAGCCATCTGGGGCCGTGTTATTGGGGATTATGGTACAGCAAAGTTTTCCAAACATGGCACAGACACCCCCTTTTTCAGCTAGGAGCATGTCTAGCGCCATTCTATTTTGCATAGCGATGATCGATGTGGGTGCGAGCTGCTCCGCCAGCCCTTCCACTGCATCCCTAGTGGCATTAGCGAGGCGCAAAAGATTGTAGTGGATATAGTTAATGCGGTCTACGTTTTTATTGGGGAGTATCCAGAGAAAGATTGATTCGAACCCTGCCCCTACTTGATTGGCCAATTTATACTCGTCTGGCACGCCTCGAGGGATACCTATGGCGTCCACGTATGTGGTCCCTCCAAATGGGTCTTGCAAGCTTGTGTCCCTTTTAGCAAGTATATGTCTTCTTCTTCGCCGGACGAGGGCGTTAGGTCCTGAGGGGTTTTTTATCACTCGACTGCCTATTAACGTAAGGGGCATCCCTAGTCTGACCATGGCGCAGGTGCCTATGGTGGTGTCGGCCTCTACTCGAGAATAGAGACGCAACCCTCCACAATAGTAAAACAGTCCCGCTCGGGCCCATGGTCCTATCACATCCCCAGATGTTGTCCTATTACACCAATCTGAGGGTATGTTTCCCACATTAACTTTTGGTTTGCTGCTGGCGAAGTTGAAACACTGATACCTGGGATCTTTTCCTTTTATGGCGGTAAAATAGCCGGCCCTAGTTTTATTATCAATGGGTGGGAAGACTGATGCCAGGGATTGGCATCCTGAGGGTGTGGCTTTTCTGGTTAAGTTCATCATACATTCATAACCTACTTTGTCTTTGTCTGGATATAAGGGGGCAGGTTCGATGAACATGGCAGGACGCGCAGCCGCGCATGCTACACATCCCGTCATGTTCTGGCGCTTAGCATTATCCGTAATCCACCTTAACCAAATGTTACTTTCTCCGAAGCCTGTAGCCATTTTTACGACGTCTAAAGGAGTTAATTCTGTGTAATCCTGGGTCATCACTATCGGACTGGTAGTGGGCGGCTTTAGGGCAGTGGAATTAGCTGTGGTCGTATTCGTTGCACTACCTTTACTAGTGGGGGCGTATTTGGGCGGGTATATGTTTACTTGTATTCCTCGTATCTGGTCTTTTCCGGTGACGTCTACTCCTAATGCGATCCATATGCGATTTTTTCCCGTGGAGCTTGCCTTAATGTTATTGATAGAGAGAGTGAGCGGATTGCCGGTTGGACTGAAATCTCTTTGGAACGAAATGTGGTCCCAAAACTCGCTGTGTGTGTGTCTGGTAAAACCGGACCAGGTCCCAGTGTACTTTGTTACTTGATACCAATCGGGACAAAATGGCTGTGAATCCACCGAGAACCCAAACCCATGTTGGTAAGCATTCCCAGTGGCCTCGCAGCTCTCCACTATTCGTGGACTATTACACAGATAGACATCGTAGCCCCGCCAACTTGCTTGGGATTCCCCGCAGTCTATCACGGAGCACAGGTCGAATGTGAACATTGTGGTATCCCCGGCAGTATAATTTAAAACTATTTTAGCACCGCACGCGACTTCGGGGATCTGGAAAGTTTTCGTTTGTTCCCTTTTGGGACGTGTTAGGTAAATGTTGGTGGAATTGTCTCGCTCTTTGTTTATTAGTTCGAGTCCTAGTAGAAGGAGTATTACCGCCACCCCGGTTACACCCATGATCACGGTGCACATCGTTTTCCCCCATGGGAGATAGTCTGCATATCTCCACCTCCGTCTTTCCTCCGGTGCAACAGACGGATCTCCGGAGAGTCTCCTAAAACTCCTCGGAGTCGTCATTTTGGGCCAAATCTGTTCTCACTTCCTGGAGTGAGCGAGTAGGTGGTGATGCTGGGGCACAATGTGTCAGGTGGTGCCAGGGAGCTCCTGCTTTTCCCTTGACCTGGACCGAGTGTGAAGTAACCTCCTTCACTTCGTACGGACCAGTCCACCTGGGGTCTGTCCACTTTCTTTTGTGAACCTTGACCCTGACCCAGTCTCCTACTTTGACTATCGTCCCCTGCTCTTCGGGATCCTTCTCCTGTGCCTTCTGCACCTGTATTGAGAGGGCTGAGACAAGAGATATTAGTTCTCTCATGTAGTCGGATTTCTCTATCTGACACACATCTAAAGGAGGTATATGTCCTCCATCACGTGGCGGGCCAGGCATTGGCCTTCCCGTCAACAACTCATGGGGCGACAGGTGCGTGCCTCCCCCTTTTGAGGTTCTCATGGCCATGAGAGCCAAAGGGAGGGCCTCCAACCATGTCATCTTACTGCCCGCACATACCTTGGCTATTTTAGCCTTCGATGTTTGATTCGCGCGTTCCACCAGTCCCTGGGACTGTGGATGGTAGACCGAACCAAAACTGTGTGCAATCCCCAGGAATGCCTCCACTTCACTCAGCATCTGATTATTAAAATGTGTCCCGTTGTCTGATCTGATACGTTTCGGTACCCCATATCTGGGTATTAGCTCTGTTTGCAACCACTTTATTACTGTCTTCCCGTCTTCTCTATTTGTGGGGATTGCTTCTACCCATCTTGAAAATCTGTCTACCATTACCAAGATGTACCTCTTTCCCTGTACTACGTTCTCCTGTCCCATATCTGTATAATCTATACTAATATCTTGGAATGGTGCGAGAGGTACGGGGTAGGATCCCATGGGCGTTTTGAATGGTTTTCTTGGGTTGTGGTTTCCACAGACGACGCATTCTTCGCAGTATAGTTTTGCCATGCTGTCTAGGTGTGGGTGCCACCAGAGTGCTGAAATGTTCAACAGTGTTTGTCTTTGTCCTTCATGGGTTGGTCCATGGGCTTCTTTTAGTAGGGTCGCTACTAATTTTGCTGGTGCCACTATCCTTCCATCATGTGATCTCCAGAGACCTTCTTTCTTTGTGGCCCCCTTTTGTGTCCATGTCGACCATTCGTACGGGCCTGCTTGTTCTTGTATCTTTTTTAGGTCCTCTTCGGTGAGTTTAGGTTGGGGGGGCGTCAGCTTAAGTATCATTTGCTTTGGCTGATATCCTCCTGCCTTTTTGGCCGCCTGATCTGCAGCCTCGTTTCCTTGACTGATCCTGGTGCCTGTTTTCTCATGTCCTTTGCACTTCATTATGGATACTCCTCTTGGTAGGGTGATTGCTTCCACCAGCTCTTGTATTTCTCTTTGGTGTTTGATTGGGGCGTTGCTGGATGTTACGAATCCCCTCCGTTGCCACATGGGTGCATCTACTTGTGCCGCCCCATGTGCGTAAGCAGAATCTGTAAAGATGTTCACCGTCTTTCCTTTGGCCAGTTTCAAGGCTTCGGTGAGCGCCTTGACTTCTGCCATTTGCGCTGAAGCGGGTTGTGGTATTACTTCTGCTTTGAGCATCTCATGTCTTCCATTGGAGTGTTGCTGAACCACTGCATATGATGCCTGGTTCAGTCCGTTTTCTCCTCGGTAGCAGCATCCGTCAGTGTAGAGCCAGAGTTCTGCTTTGGGATCTATGTCATTTTTCAGGTCTTGTCTGAGCTTACTTTCCTTGACCGCAAGTTCTTCACATGAATGTGGGGTTCCTTTCCCAAAGTTTCCAGCCATGTTCCTTTCGGCTGCGACAAAGGTTATATGTGGCCTGGTGCATTCTCTTTGAATCTTGGTTTTTCTGGCCATGCTGAAAGTAAACTCCTTACTTGCCAAAAACGCTGCAACTCCATGTTCAGTGTGGACCTGTAATGGGTGACACATCACTACATGTGCTGTTTTTTGGAGAGCTTTTGCTACCGCTGCAACATATCTGGCGCACATTGACTGTCCGGTTTCCACTGCGTCGAGTTTTGAAGAGTAGTATATCAACACATTCCTCTCTCCCCCTTTTTTCTGATACAAAACAGCATTTAAAAATGCATTTTGTTCAGAAACATCCAAATGGAACACTTCTGTGTAGTCCGGTGAGGTGAGTGCAGCAGCTTGGGAGAGTACTTGTTTCATGTCAGTGAATGCTTGTTCAGCTTCAGAAGTCCAGGGTAGTCGTTCTGTGAGGTTTCGAGCCCCTACCTCGTTGATCATTGTCCGCAAAGGTTGTGTCCGATTGGAGTAATCAGGTATGTGGGATCGGCTGTAGCCCGTTAGTCCCAGAAATGACAACATGTCTGCCACCGTGGTGGGCTTTGGATGGTGTAGGATCGATTCCCTGTGGGCCGTAGATACTCCCAATCCTGATGCCGAGATTTGTCGGCCCAGGAATAAGACTTCTTCTCTGCATAGCTGCACTTTTTCTCTCTTGACTTTGTAGCCCTTTTTGTGCAGAACTGAGAAGAGTAGGGAAGTGGCCTCCAGGCAGAGGGTAGATGTTTCTGCTGCCAAGAGAAGATCATCTACATATTGGATGAGCACAACCCCTGGTGGCCATTGGAGTTCTAGTAGGTGTGCTTTTAGTACCTGATTAAAGAGACCTGGCGAGTCCCTGAACCCCTGTGGCAACCGATTGTAGGTGTACTGTTTGCCCCCAAACGTGAAAGCAAACATGGCTTGTGATGTTTGTGCCAGTGGAACACTGAAGAAAGCGTTTGCCAAATCTATGACAGTGAAGTATCGAAATGCTGGGCTTAAACTCGTGAGTGCTACGTGTGGGTCTGGTACTGGATGAACATCTGGAGTCGTTGCATCATTTATAGGGCGGAAATCTTGTACCATTCTCCAGCCCTTTCCCCCTGCTTTCTGTACCGGTAATATGGGAGTATTCCATGGGGAGTGGCACTCGTATATTACCCCGACGTCCAGAAGGCCCTGTATCGTGGGGGCAATTCCCTTAATTTGATCTTGGGTTAGGGGATACTGCCGTCGATAAATAGGAGGTGCATCTGGGTCTTTCAGGGTGACAATCACTGGTTGTGTTTCCAGGGCTCCTACGTCATGGGGGGTTATAGTCCAAAATCGTGAGTTCACCGCATTCAAAACCGCTGCGGCTCCTGGGTGATCCGTACATGGGAGTCCATGTTGTCTTGGCAGTGGTATGTGTTCTGGGAGGGAGACATCCGTGGTATGGGGGCCCGTGAAGCACCACATATCTTCTTCTGGTGGGGCTTGGGCTCCTTGGCGGGGTTTTTGGACTTGGAGCGGCCATGTTGCTTAGATCAGTCAATTGAGATATGTCTACCCCTCCTGTGGGGAGGCCAAAGTGGTCCTCGTTATCTCTCATGAAGTCCCGATCGTATCCACATGCCGCTGATTTAGGGTTGTATCCTCCAGCCGCTCCCCGTTCCTCTTCCTCTTTCTGGCCGCCAATACTGCTGGCAGGTGACTTTACTCTGGTTGACCCCTCCTTCCTTGGGTCGATATGGTTTCCACCACTAGGTGGCTTCGAGGGATTTTTTGTGAGAGGTCCTTCTGGTTCACTTTCTGACCAGGTCTTTTCTGAACTGCCTTGACTCCTTGATCCTCCAGGGGGCTCCAGTGCCGTTATTCGCTGTTGCAGTCTTTCCACTTCTCTCTTCATTTCCTCTCTGTCTTGGTCTTGTACGAGGACTTCCACGCCGGCCAATGTTAGTACTGGTGCTTGTACTGCTGTGTCTGTGGTCTGTGCAGGCATAAATCTTTGGTGGGTGTAGGGAGGTGGGGCTGTTGGGGGAGGTGTCGTTTCTGGAGGCCCAGTTGTTAACTTCTCTGGCAGGACTGGATATATGCCCCCTCCCCCTCCCTGTGTCTCTTCATGTTTGTCTCCCCTCTCCATTTTTCTCTGCTGAAACAGGTCTTTTAGCATTAGGTTTGTTACTCTTGTCTCTTCTTCTTGTTCTTCAAACATCTTTTTGAGTGGTTTGAAAACTGATCGCTTGTCCTTTTCAGCCTCCATGTTCTGTCGAGCTCTCTCTAATCTTTGTTTGACATCATTCACCATTATATTCATAGCTTCTCTTGATGGCAGCCCGTCCTTGGTGATCCATCCCTTTATCTCCCACCTTTTCGCTACTGATTTAACTATCTTCCCATCTCCCTTTTTACTTCTATCCTCAGTCATAACTCTAGCCTTCAATGTCTCTACGAAGTCTTCCATTTCCCCCTCGTTCAATCCCTCAATATAATCAAAAGAATCGCTCCTAACGTTACCCAGACCAGCCCCAATCCCACTAGGTTTATTTAACAGACTCGTCTTGATAAGTTTTTCTAGTTCTAGTATCTGTCTACTCACTTCCGTTATCGTTGGTATGTGTGTCTCTGCTGTTGCTGCTGAGTGGAGAGTGTCACTTCCTAGAGCGTGCAACAGGGTGTCGGCTGCTTCCTCTTCTTCTTTGTTATCTATATCTCTGAACTCTTCTATGTCTATGTCATAAAACTCCATGCCATGTCTAAATTTTCTTGTATTACAACCACTGCCTACGCTTCTCTGCTCGACAGCGCGGTTCCGGAGAAATTGTATCGGTTTCCGAATTACAAAGTACTATAAATTTCTATTGTATTACAACCACTGCCTACGCTTCTCTGCTCGACAGCGCGGTTCCGGAGAAATTGTATCGGTTCCAAATTACTATAAGTTTTCCTGTATTACAACCACTGCCTACGCTTCTCTGCTCGACAGCGAGGTCCCGGAGGAGTTGTATCGTTTCCAAATTACTATAAGTTTTCCTGTATTACAACCACTGCCTACGCTTCTCTACTCGACAGCGAGGTCCCGGAGGAGTTGTATCGGTTTCCAAATTACAAAGTACTATTTATGCAGTCTGTTGGTTAACCCAAAACACGCTATGTTCGTTAATAGAGTGACTTAATTATGTGCAAGAATTCTCATGTTTCACGGAGTATGGTGGGTCCGCTACTTCACGATACTGTACACATAAAAGCACTTCTATTCGTCCTTCATCTCGTGTTTTCTGTTAGGTTCAGTCACACATGTGTACACACTATGGCAGGTTTATTTTATCACTTTTGCAGAATATGTTTTCCTTCTATTTTTTAACATTTTATCCTTTAGTTAAATTTTGTCTAAAGTATTCATACTCACACTCGGTATTTGTTGATCACCTAATTTATATTTTTCAATATACAGAATTCAATTAAATAGGTTTCTGCTTACCTATTCGGTTGAGCGCTCAGTGACCAACGTTCCCGAGAATGGATGAATCCTTCTGGCCTCCACTTTCTTTCAGGAAGCCCCCCTCCTTCTGCAAGACAGGAGGTAGTCGTTAAAATTCTTTCCTCCTCAAGCTTTTCTCCCAACCATCCTCTGCTACCAGATTTGTTGTGAAAAAAAATAGTAAGCTTGAATATAGGAGGAGAGTCTATGGGTTGTATCAATAACAGCGCTTTATTAGCACAAATATCAGGAAAACATATTCCGGCAGTTAAACGTGCACGGACCTAGTAGTCAACTCAACATAGGGTTGAATTCACTCAAAAGGCGCTTTACAACAGAGTGCGCAGCGTATTTCAAGAGACTCCGCATGAGTCTGATTGGCTCATTCTATAGATGCAGGCGGAGCGTAATTTTAGCATGCCGCGGCCTGGTTGGAGCGCTGGGTATCTCCACCCACACTGGCTCATACGGTCCATCCCTCCGGGTGCTGTCATCTATGTATTGTGTGTGTATGTTGTCGAGATGCATATCATGTGCTTGTCATGTGCTCCTTCCTGGTGCGGCTACACAATGTGTCCGTTCATTGTGTGTTGTCGGGTGTATATCATGAGCTTGTCATGTGCTCCTTCCGGGTGCAGCTACACAATGTGTCCGTTCATTGTATGTTGTCGGGATGTATATCATGAGCTTGTCATGTGTGTGTGTGTGACCCAAATGTGATCCTCTCTTGTGTTTCCTGTTTTCAACGTATGGCGTACAGATGGAATGCCCTGACACAGTTTCTGACCCTCACAATAGTTTTCCACTAGCCTGAACATCTGAGTCTATGTGTAGTAATTTAAAACATGTGTGATTAGCTTATGTATTTACATTTTTCTCCACACTGGTAGGAACCATGAGGAATTCTAGTTTTACACCGTCAAGCTGATTAAAGCTACTAAAACATTGCATCTATGTTTGTTGTTGTGAGTTTGTCTCTTTTTGTTGGGTGAACCAGGGTCTAATGCAGGACTTTAACGCCTAAATGGACTATCCCATCCATAGTCATGGCAGGCCTATGTTCTGTTACCAACTGGTATGGAGTGTTTCTTCTTCTTCGTCTCTGTAGCTGTGTGTACCATTACCGCCCTCTGGCGGCCGTCCAGCATAGCAACACTGATACCGCCCGGTCTGCACGTCACAGCCAGGTAAACGGAGAAAAAGGCTCGAAGGGGAAGACACACTTCAAACACTTTTTCACTTTTCATGAGAGCAACAGAGTGCTGTCAACTTAGCGACCAATGATTTGCCGCAATCATAAAAAGTGGACGGACTCTGACAGCTGAAGAGTTACGAGCTGTTTAAAAAGGTTTGTAAAACGACATTTACGCCCTTCTTTTTGTTCTTTTCTTACTTTCACTTCCGTAGTTTGAACTTCCTGTCGGATTTTAACGTTAAAACGGTGTGAGAACGCTTTCCTGATGACATCACCGTTGTTACTAATGATGCATTAACTAAACTGAGATGTTTTCACCAAACCGTTTGACAGTTTGACAGTTCGGTAAAGTTGGAGATATATTCTGAGAGTCGAACTTCCGGGATCAATAAATCAGAAGTGAAACGTTTTTCAAACACAAATGATGGCTCTGACCGTAATATCATAGACTACGAGCTACAAGCCAAAACCCCGATATATTATACAAAAATAAACCGTCCTCCGAGCTGAACGAAGAACATTGATCTCTATGCGCAGCCGGGCGAGTGCGCAGGGACCGTCTGCAAATTGCAAGGCAAGAGCAAGACTGCAAACAAAAATCAACAACTCCACTGTTATACAGTACAGAGACTCCAAAATCACTACACACATCAAGGGGCTCCTTATTGTCATACTACAACAGCTATTTTGAAAATATGTGCCTTTTTATCATTTTGGTGGTTTTTAATGGTATTAATCATTAATATCTTCCTATATTAATCAATAACTCCACTGTTACACAAGACAAGATATTCATGATTAATACCAATGAAAGAATGACCATAACGAGACCCTTGATTGTGTGTAGTCATTTTGGAGTCTCTGTACTTGTTGCCACAGAGCCACGGTCCAGCCAATAATCTTAATCTAATATAATCTAATAATCTTAAATACTGTGTCAGGCTGAATTAGTACAACATTGTAGTTTTAAAAACAACCACCCACTGCTTTGTACCTTTACGGAGCATCATAAGCTCGTTATGTGCCATGCACTCCTGGAAGTTTTAATTTTGGCTGTGCCTCTATAATCAGACACATTCCTATATTGGTGTTTTTTTAATGGTTTAATTTTGTTTCGCCGTTGCCATAACTGAGCCTTAATGTGTTTACCTGTTCAAATGATTGCTTTTCTTGGTGTTCTGATTGTTATAGTAAGACAGCATTCTGTGAATGATGTAAGTGTTCATGAGACAACAGAGGTCTGCATGAAGCCTGTGAACAAGAAGTGTTAATATTCCCTCATTTTATTTTACAGCTACTTGATCCTCAGTGGCAGCGACTGATAGAAAAACAATGGCTGAAGGTAGGAGCGCCGGTATTCTCTCACACAGCTGTTACTCAAAAAAGCAAGAACATGCAACATGTTGTACAAATGTAGTGACAAATACATATATTTGATATATAATATGATGATATTATGATGTAATATATGGAATGGAGTGTAAGAGAAAGAGTTAAATAGCTAAAAACAAAGCAAACTGAGAATAGACACGCAGTGTTACGTTTACTCACTAGCGCATGATTGTGTCTGAAAGTAGTCCATAGTACATAACGCAGTATTCACTCATGATATTTCACGACAGTCAACCACACATCACAGAGCCCTGCTGGTTTTTAGGATTTCTTTAGCCTTTTTGAAGAATTAAACTATATATTTGAGTTACAGCCACAAACTTAGGATAACATCAGTCTTATCCTTGAAGGTCTTTTTCACTTAAAACAAAAACATCAGTTTTAAAGCCAGGAAGATGTATTCGAGTACATTAAGTGCAGCAAGAGCATTTGAGAAGTCTGAACCTATGTAAGTCTATTTGTGTGTGTGTCTGTGTGTGTGTGTGTGTGTGTGTTGAAGTGTGAGTAATTCATTTTCCATGAATTTGTTTCAGCTACGGGACCCTCGACAGGAGTTCCTGGTGTTGAAAGCGAGGGGGAAGATGAACATGGAGGTAATATGACGTCTTTGCACCAAATGCCTTTCAGTTTGTCTGTGATCAGTCGCTGATCAGGGGTCCGTTTCACAAAGCAGGTTTAGTGAAAACCTTGAGTTCAGTCAGGACCACTTTGTCAAAAATAATCTTTATTTCTTGCACAGTTTTATTTGGCGGTATGGTACTGTTCTGGGACTCCCTGCTCTTCCACGCGCTTGCGTGGAAAGCCTGAGGCAGGAAGAGCACCTTCCTGCCCTTCATGAGCCATCATGAACGGCATAAGCAGGGAGCGCAGCAGCAAAGAAACCCCAGAGCAGAGCAGCCAACATGAATACAATGACAGGAGGAGCTGGGGTGGAGGTGGGTTGCGAAGTGCTATCAGAGGAAGCAGGACGGAGGGTCGGGCAGGAGTAGTTTAAATACCCCGCTCTGAATGCAATTTACCAATAGGGAGCGGACACGCAGAGTCAGCTGAGCCATCAGCTGATCTGTACTGACAGCTAGCTGTTAGAGCTTGACGTCGTGGCCTGCCGGAACTAACGCTACGCTTGATTTAGTTAACCCTGAGATGAGGGAAACTCTGGTTTTTCGGTTTCACAAAGCCAGTTCAGCATAAATCTGGGTCAGTTACCCGGGTAACATACTCCGTGAACCTAACCTGCTCGCTAGCAGGTTTGCTTCAACAAACCCTGAGTTTCTCCCTACATGTCTCCGCCTTTTTCCGGAATCTGAACCAACTCTGAAAAATTATGCCGTCCTTTCATATTCAACCTAATCGATATGGAAATAAAAGTGATTCTAGCAGCTTAGCGTCGGGAGAGGATTTTGATTACCTTTCCTTTCAATCACATTAGATATTATCTAAACAATATTCTCCAACATTTTCAACATTTCATATCGCGGACATAATCCGCAACCAGATTCTTTGCGGAGGTAGTGTTTTTGCGAACGGGAGATTTATGAAATGTTTAAGTACATTCCTGTGTTGACATACCTGCTTATATTTACTGTTTAATATGTGAAATATGATCAAAATCATACGCCTTTGTCAACGTATTTGCGCAATATTCTTATGCTTAATTTTTAACTGACGCCACTTTCTTTCTGTGCCTGGGGGGATTACTGCCAATGAAAATGATAATTTATTCAGTGCGCTACTTTGTGAACAACAGGAGTTGAACCGCTGTCGCCTGCACCGTGGGCAGCGTTGCTAACCAGTACACCACAGTGTCGCTCTCCAAAATTGAAAATGAACACTTATTACCTTTAGATCAATCGACTGTTTCATTCAGTTATACACATTAGATCGGGCAGTAAATGTCTGCCACGCCAACTATCGCTACTTTGCTGCAGTTACGTTGCTCCGTTTTCTCAGGATGAGCTCGTTTTCTACATAAACACTCAGTAATATCTAATGACGCTCTCCCGGTTGCCATGGTGAATCGTAGTATCGGAGCTCCATTGATGATGGCTTTGTAGAGTCGGCAGGCACGCGCGTAACTCAGAGTTTACATACTCAGAGTTGACTGAACTAATTCAAAACCGCTGTTCTGAAACCGAAAACTCAGAGTTGCCCATCTCAGAGTTGTTCAACTCAGAGTTCAGGGTTAGGTTCAGAGTTTGTTGAACCTGCTTTGTGAAACGGGCCCCAGATGGTCTGGAAACCCAGAATCTTAATTTGAAAAAACTCCTAATTTAAGCGTTCGCCTGGCTCAGTCCAAAGTTTAAAAACCTTCCAACCTAAGTAAGACGCTAAATCTTGTTGAATTGGTACAATAAAAACAAACTTTGGAGGGACGAGTTGTTCTCCTGTGCCTCCAGTCTTTATGCTAAACTAAGCTAAATGTCTCCTGGCCAGTGATGGGAATAACGGTGTTATAAGTAGCGGCGTTAGTAACGCCGTTACTTTTTTCAGTAACGAGTAATTGAATTGATTACTCATCTCATTATTATAACGCCGTTATCGTTACTGCCAAAACATGTTACTACATTGAAGGCAAAAAACAAATGTTACGCTATTAAACAGAGACGTGTCAAGCACTAGGACCAAGCGGAAAACGGCCGCTCAAGCTGAATCCTGTTTCCCTTAGTTTAGACCGCCCACAAGCTCCTCGATTGGCTCTGCTGTTTCTTGTGTGATTGGCCGTCCCCGCTGTCACTCCATCTTGCACAACGGTCTGCTGTCTGCGGTCAGGAGTCCTACAGGAGTCCGCTACTGTAAACTGCCTGGTTCACGTCAGCTAGAAGGATTGTAATATCAGAGGTTTCATTTACATTTTCGTTTGAATCGGTGTCCATGTATGTTTGTGTTTGGTAATTAAACGCAGCCAGGATGTCTAAAAAAAGAAAAGTGGACATAAGAGACTTCTTTAGAAGTCAAAGTCTAAGTTAATCAAAGAAATGCGTTACACCCATCCTGCAACACCTTCACTGGCTCCCAATGAAGCAGCATATCCACTTCAAGATCCTCCTCATCATCTACAAAGCTCTCAATAATCTGGGGTCCGTTTC
Source organism: Eutrigla gurnardus (assembly GCF_963514095.1). Taxonomy (NCBI): domain Eukaryota; kingdom Metazoa; phylum Chordata; class Actinopteri; order Perciformes; family Triglidae; genus Eutrigla; species Eutrigla gurnardus. The sequence goes on along the minus strand of NC_139937.1, from coordinate 23,940,567 downwards.
ACAAAGCAGGTTTAGTGAAAACCTTGAGTTAGTTAACCCTGAGATGAGGGAAACTCTGGTTTTTCGGTTTCACAAAGCCAGTTCAGCATAAATCTGAGTCAGTTACCCGGGTAACATACTCCGTGAACCTAACCTGCTCGCTAGCAGGTTTGCTTCAACAAACCCTGAGTTTCTCCCTACATGTCTCCGCCTTTTTCCGGAATCTGAACCAACTCTGAAAAAATGTGCCGTCCTTTCATCGTCAACCTAATCGATATGGAAATAAAAGTGATTCTAGCAGCTTTGCGTCGGGAGAGGATTTTGATTACCTTTCCTTTCAATCACATTAGATATTATCTAAACGATATTCTCCGACATTTTCAACATTTCATATCGCGGACATAATCCGCAACCAGATTCTTTGCGGAGGTAGTGTTTTTGCGAACGGGAGATTGATGAAATGTTTAAGTACATTCCTGTGTTGAAATACCTGCTTATATTTACTGTTTAATATGTGAAATATGATTAAAATCATATGCCTTTGTCAACGTATTTGCGCAATATTCTTATGCTTAGTTTTCAACTGAAGCCACTTTCTTTCTGTGCCTGGGGGGATTACACCCAATGAAAATGATAATTCATTCAGTGCGCTACTTTGTGATCTACGGGAGTTGAACCGCTGTCGCCTGCACCGTGGGCGGCTTTGCTAACCATTACACCACAGTGTCGCTCTCTGAACCCGAAAATGAACAATTATTACCTTTAGATCAATCGCCTGTTTAATTCAGTTATACACATTAGATCGGGCAGTAAATGTCTGCCACGCCAACTATCGCTACTTTGCTGCAGTTACGTTGCTCCGCTTTCTCAGGATATGCTCATTTTCTACATAAACACGCACAACGCTCTCCCGGTTGCCATGGTGAATCGTAGTATCGGAGCTCCATTGATGATGGCTTTGTAGAGTCGGCAGGCACGCGCGTAACTCAGAGTTTACATACTCAGAGTTGACTGAACTAATTCAAAACCACTGTTCTGAAACCGAAAACTCAGAGTTGCCCATCTCAGAGTTGATCAACTCAGAGTTCAGGGTTAGGTTCAGAGTTTGTTGAACCTGCTTTGTGAAACGGGCCCCTGATCAATAAAATGTATTATTATTGTTGTTGTTATCATTACTATTGGATTAGAATTGGCTGATAATGTTTGGCTACATGATTTACAACCAGTCAAACCAAAAAAGGGAACAGTAAAGTTAAAAGTAGAAATAGAAAACTAGAAGAACTACTAGAAAACACACTGAACTGAAAGATCTAGTTTTATTAAAAATACTTTTGTCCCCCCCACCTCTGAAATCAAAATGTCCTCCTTGCACACAACATTACGTAAAAACATACGTATATGTCTACTGTTTTTTCCCCCTAATTTACACTACAAAGAGTAAATATATTTATTATTTATTTTTGGTACATTGCTTAACAAGCATAATTTAATTTTGCTTAGTTGTGACCTGTTGAGGTGCAATAAATATCAAGAGTTCCAAAAGATATATTATTTTTATCAATCCACTCTATAAGCATAGTAATTATAATATCTCCAATAAAATTGTTTAGATTTGTTCACTGTGGATTTCTGTTTGTAATGTATTGAGGATCCATTTCATTATAATACATGTATTTTAAGTTCCGTCAAATAGGGATGGAGATGGGGTCCAAATTATTTGACACATCAGTATTTTAAAATGATTTGAAAGTAATGCAATAGTTACTTTCCAAAGTAACTAGTTACTTTTAGAATTTATAACTCAGTAACTACTTTAGTTTCTTTCTGGGAGAAGTAACTAGTACTTTAACTAGTTACTTTTTTAGAGTAACTTACTCAACACTGCTCCTGGCTTTGTGTTTCGTACGGGGACATTGATTTAATCAAATATTTAAAACCTGAGTTACAGACGTTTCTTCTGAATATAAATCTACAGGATAAATGAAGTGCAGTGAAAGCATTTGAGAGCTCTGTATGTAAGTCTTCTGTGTGTGTGTGTGTGTGTGTGTGTGTGTGTGTGTGTGTTGAAAATACTAGCAGACTTTTTAATTTTAATTTTCCTGTATTTGTTTCAGCTCTACCCAAGATTCCTCGTGTTGATGCCAAAGATTCAGTGACGGGAGGTAATATGACGTCTTCTCAGCAAATGCCTTTCAGGCTGTCTGTGATCAGTCGCTGATCAGATTGTCTGGAACCCCAGAATCTGAATAGTATTTGTACTTTGTTACTTCCTACCTCTGATTAAGGACCTCATGAATTATGAATTTTAAACTGAGTTACAGACGTCTCATTTGAGAGCTCTGTACCTGTGTGTGTGTGTGTGTGTGTGTGTTTAAAAAAGTAGTAGGCATAAACACTAGACTGATCCATCATTGTGCAATTTTAATTTTCCAAAAATGTGTTTTTAGGTGCGGGACCCTCGACTGGAGTTCATGCTTGTGGTTTCGAGCTGTTAGGTGGACTGATGGATGGTAATATGATGTCTTTGCACCAAATGCCTTTCAGTTTGTCTGTGATCAGTCGCTGATCAGATTGTCTGGAAACCCAGAATCTTAATTTGAAAAAACTCCTAATTTAACCGTTCGCCTGGCTCAGTCCAAAGTTTAAAAACCTTCCAACCTCAGTAAGACGCTAAATCTTGTTGAATTGTTACAATAAAAACAAACTTTGGAGGGACGAGTTGTTCTCCTGTGCCTCCAGTCTTTATGCTAAGCTAAGCTAAATGTCTCCTGGCCAGTGATGGGAATTATGGTGTTATAAGTAACGGCGTTAGTAAGACCAAAAACTAGCCCTTAAAGGATCCGCATGACATTAAGACATTTATATAGCAGCAAACAACGATTTGCTATGAAGAGATAGTGGAGTAAAAGTCTTCTGTTGCAGTTCCTAAGGTTGATGCCGAAGGTTCAGTGATGGGAGGTAATATGATGTCTTCCCACCAAATGCCTTTCAGGCTGTCTGTGATCAGTCGCTGATCAGATTGTCTGGAAACCCAGAATCTGAATAGTATTTGTACTTCGTTACTTCCCACCTCTGATTAAGGACCTCATGATTTATGAATTTTAAACTGAGTTACAGACGTCTCTGTCCGAATGTAAACCTAGAGGACAAATTAAGTGCAGCAAGGGCATTTGAGAGCTCTGTGTGTGTGTGTGTGTGTGTGTGTGTGTGTGTGTGTGTGTGTGTGTGTGTGTGTGTGTGTGTGTGTGTGCGTGTGTGTGTGTGTGCGTGTGTGTGTGTGTGTATTTAAAAAAGTAGTAGGCATAAACACTAGACTGATCCATCATTGTGCAATTTTAATTTTCCAAAAATGTGTTTTTAGGTGCGGTACCCTCGACTGGAGTTCTTGCTGGTGATTTCAGTAGGCATAGAAGACTGATGACAGGTAATATGACGTCTTTTCACCAAATGCCTTTCAGTTTGTCTGTGATCAGTCGCTGATCAGATTGTCTGGAAACCCAGAATCTTAATTTGAAAAAACTCCTAATTTAACCGTTTGCCTGGCTCAGTCCAAAGTTTAAAAACCTTCCAACCTCAGTAAGACGCTAAATCTTGTTGAATTGGTACAATAAAAACAAACTTTGGAGGGATGAGTTGTTCTCCTGTGCCTCCAGTCTTTATGCTAAGCTAAGCTAAATGTCTCCTGGCTTTGTGTTTCGTACTGGGACGTTGATTTAATCAAATATTTAAAACCTGAGTTACAGACGTTTCTGTCTGAATATAAATCTACAGGACAAATGAAGTGCAGCGAAAGCATTTGAGAGCTCTGTATGTAAGTCTTCTGTTGCAGTTCCTGAGGTTGATTTCATGGTGGAAGGTTTAGTGATGGGAGGTAATATGACGTCTTCTCAGGAAATACCTTTCAGGGTGACGCTCTTCCCCTCATCAGATCCACCCGTCGCTCTGCCTCAGTCCAAATATGGTCATGTCCGTTCACTGGTTGCAAAACCTCCAAGATAGCGATGGCCAAAATGCCGACCTCGAGGCTTCAGAACCGTAGTCCACACACCAACGGGTGATGTCACCACGACGACGTCCGCAGGAAATCACACAAGCCAGGAAGTGAAGTGATCTGAACCGAGGGGAGAGAGGAGTGACAAAATAAAACAGGAAAGACTAAACATGAATGAGTGATTTGAAGCTCCGAACCGAATGTCAGGGCGAACTATGCAAACATATCTCGTTGATATTGTACAGTGTTACGTAAGAAAAGGGAAAGTACGTCAGCTAAAGTAGACTCACGTTGTTCCTGCACAGTAAAAGTCCCATAAGGACGGATCAGATAAGCCTGATTGGTCTATTCGTCTCTGGGGGCGTGTACCAACGTTTGATTGACACTTGTCTGGCCTTGCACGTTTGGCCCATGAAAGTTCCCTTTGAATTGACCAGGTGGAGACGATGGCGTCTGTTATAGAGCTTGGAAACGCTGGCTGATTTGAGTCAGAAAATCAAGAGCTTCAAGAAGATTCTCAGTGAAACCGACCTCCACAAACGTTCCACAGACATTCCATAGATGGAGACAACAGAAATACAGGACGCGGGCTTTTTATGGTGTTAACCTGCAGCCGACAGTCTGTGAGACGATCAGGGAGGTTTGAGAGAATATGAAGTGATTTGCTCCGGTACAGAGGTTGTCAGACAGCAGACCAAAAGGTAAAAGACCAAAAACTAGCCCTTAAAGGATCCGCATGACATTAAGACATTTATATAGCAGCAAACAACGATTTATGATTTGCTATTTGTCCATGAAATAAATACTAAAGTACAGATACCTGAAAATTCTACTTAAGTTTACTTCTCACCTCTGATTAAGGACCTAATGATTCAAACAAAGGCTATTCAGGTGTTCGTACTGGGAGGTTGATTTAATCTAATAATTAAAAAAGATTATTATAAAGAGTTAGAAGTCTCAGTCTGAATGTAAATCTCTAGGAAGAATTAAGTGCAGCGAGAGCATTTGAGACGTTTATCAGGTGAAACCGGTAATTGATCTTTATGATATTAATAAGGAGATTTTCAGTTTATTTTGCATTGACATGTAACATTCTAATTCTTCTATTCTGACAGTGATTATGTGATCCTTTTACAGTTCCTCTCTCTTCAGAGCGATACTGTGTGGATGAACATTGTCCTGTGCTGATCCAGAAGGTGAGTGATGTAACGTCTGACTTGGATTCTAAAACAATGGATTCGTCTACATTGATTGATCTTTTCTCTGTTTTAGATCATTAACTGCATCTCTTTGGGTTTTGGGCTGTTGGTCAGACAAAACATTTGAAGATATCAATGTAGATGTAAGGGAATTGTGATGGGTACCTTTAACCATTTTCTGAAATATTATAGACCAAATTATATAACTAAAGTTAATAAATGAAGGGAAGAATCGACAGATTCATCAATAATAGAACTGGTACTGTATATAATGAAGGTTCTGGTACTGTTGTCAATCACAACAGAGCAAAGACAGCCGTTGGGCTGAATGTTATTACGCCTGGGAAAATAGTTCCTTACAAGAACTGAATTTCAAGCTAGAAGGAGGATTTTAACTACGAGGTGGGTTTTAACTAAACTTGACATTTTCAGGTAAATTCTGTAAAGTTTATTGAATATGAACAAATGTAAACAAACTGTAAACAGATGACCGATGTTGTTGATGGACAGTGACATGTAGTAACACTGGTATGATCCTTTAAGCAGGTAATAAAATAAAAGTCAGGAACCCGTTAACAGAAATACAGTAGTTATAAAAGAGAAGTTGCCAAAGAAATATGTACATCTACATCAGTAACCAGTCAAGTGGACAAACATCAGTTGTTTCACTATCTTGTGAAGTTTGGATGATGTTCTCCACATCCATGTTTCTAAAACAGACATTGATGATATTTAAAGAGTAAAATCTATAATCATCCCAGCAGAGAAATTTTACTTTTGCTTCATGAACATTTCCTTTGAATTTTCCAGGTGGAGACGGTGGCGTCTTTTATAGAGCTGCTTTTGGAAACGCTGGCTGATTTGAGTGACGGGGAGCTTTGGAATTTCAAGGAGGTCCTCTCGTCTCAAACTGACTTCCATCATTTTGAGCTCCCATCCATGCTGTTTGAGATAACAGGACATCAGGACATGGTGTTTCTAATGGTGGTGTGCTACAACGAAGAGGCTGTGAATAAGACCAAGGAGGTTTTGGAGGAGATCAGCAGGACTGATCTGGTGCAGAGGCTGTCAGACAGCAGCTCAGGACCCAAAAGTAATAACAATAAAGACAAAAACATGTCAAAATCCCCAAAATGTTGAATCAATGACTTTTACCACTTTTCCCCTCAGAGCAAGACTCAGGTGAACACCGGTCTGGATTGATCAGGAAAGTGAGTAATGTTACATCTGTCTGACTGAGTACAACACAGCTTTCATTCACCTAATGCAGGTTCATTCATGGTTTACATATTTATTTAATGAACGTATTATCTTTCAGGTAGCGACAAGATTAGCTGTTCAACAGCTGATTTTGGAAACCCTGAATGATTTGGATGATCTGATGTTTGAGAGATTCACGAGGTTCCTGATGTTGATTGTCCATCAGAAGAACCTCTCATCCTTCCCATTTATGGGGCGACACAGTTATGAGAAAGACAGAAGGATGACCGTGTATCTGATGATGGAGACCTACGGCCAACAGTCTGTGGAGTTAACCACGGAGGCTTTTAAACAAATGAACAGGACAGATCTGATACAGAGGTTACCAAAGCTCAGTTCAGGACTCACAGGTAAGACATAAGCCCCTTTACTCCGCCTTCTCGTTGCAGGATGATCACTCCTTCTTTCTTTTTGGTGTCAAAGGTACAGAGACAGAATGGAGGCGTGGTGGCGGCGTTATGCCACAAAGTCCAGTATAAATGGTGCGATTGTAAAGATTAAAACAAAAACAACATATTCATGTGTCTAATAAATACTTTTATAGTTCATAATAACAAAAAGGTAAATCTGATTGAGTTCTGTGTTTTTACTGAAATTGTTTTCTTTCTTTTGAAGCAACTGTGTCTCATTAAAAGTGATTATTAGTGATTCAATGAGATTTGAATTGTCTGAGTTATTGAATGTCTTTTCTCCTCAGAGCAACACTTTGTGGATGAACATCAACCTACACTGTTGCTGAACGTGAGTGTGACTATATTTTACATTTTAAATCATCATAAATGATGAAACGAACCAAACAGTGAGTTTCTTAAATTGCCTCTCACTGTTAATGTTGAGCTCTTAAGTAATAATGTTATGATGGAAAAGAGAGAAAACCATTTCTTTGAGCTCCTGTTACAGAAACATGATGCGTTGAGATCAGAAAGGAGTTATTTATTAACATGAATTAAAGGATGGAGGGACTCATATTTGACTTTGATGTTAAGAAATAAAAACACTTAATACTTCAAAAGAAAATGAAATCAGTAGAAAAGATATTAGTGTATCATTGTCTTGAGTGATCATGCAGAAAAAACTAATCTTATAACATTTACACTCGACGTCTATAACACTGACAAAATGCAAATAAATTAATCTTTAACCGTCCCAATTGGGAAATTACACGTTTACACAGGATTTGAAACGGATTCTTTTGGAAACAGTGAAGACTTTGAGTGAGGAGGAGCTGAAGAAATTCAAGTGGTTGCTGAAGCTAACGCTCTTCATGAAATGGGTCTGATACATGAACTGGGAAACATCGTACTGTAGTGCAGACCTACTGGTGAAACTGATGGTGGAGACCTGTGGTTTGCAGTCTTGGGAGGTGACCATCGACATTTTAAGGGACATGAACAGGACTGATCTGGTGACGGGAATGTCCAACTCAGGATTCAAAGGTCAGAGAGAAAAATAGAAATATATTTTAGAATTCATGGTAACAAAGAAAGTGGTTAAAACTTTATTTAACCGCCCATGAAAAATGTTATAAAATAAATAAAAAGGTCAGCAAAGCAATAACATGCAGCATCAGCCAATTGAATCCAGCCTCTTTGATTTTTGTGATGTCACTGGAATTCATTTGGTGTAATTCTTTTTTAAATATAAGTACAATGTACAGTAAAATACGGTACATGTAGGCCAAATAATCACATTTTGCTGTTGACTTTAATCAGCACCTCTGTTACGATAAGATAAACCTTTATTAGTCCCACGGCGGGGACATTTACAGGATTACAGCAGCAAAGAGGATAGTGCAACAACAAAAGGCAAAACAGAATGTAATAAATAACAGATATTAAAAAAATACTACTATTTAAAAATGTAAATAAAAAAAGTACAGACTGAGTAGTTGAGTTCACATTATTGTATAATAGAATATATGAAATTTTGTTATTGTACATGAATGACCATGAGGAATGGTTGAATAATTGACAGTTATTGGTATGATCAGGCTACTGGGTGCCGTATTTATCGTGCAATATTATTGTGGATTGGTACACAATGAATATTAAATTAAATAGTTTGACACAATTTTCACATTATAATCTTATCAAAGGAAGTATTTGTTGCATGGCTTCTGCATTGAGTGAGTAGAGTGTTCCGAAGCAGAATATGTCATTTTCTAATTATTTATTTATATTTTGTTCAAAAGCAACTAAGTCTTTTAAAGTCTGATTTGGAATCGGTCAGTAATTTTCTCTTTTCTTCCTCCTCAGAGAAAATGTCAGTCCAGTTGAAGCTTTTGGAAACGCTGGAAGATTTCAACTACGATGAGCTCGAGAAATTCAAGCATGTCTTGCAGGACAGTAAAATGGAGAAAGGCCTCCCAAGAATCTCCAGACAGAGAATGGCGCTGGCAGACAAAGCCGAGATAGTGGAGCTGATGATGGAGACCTACAGCCAACAGGCTTTTGAGGTGACCAGGGAGGTTTTAACGCAGATGAACAGGAGTGATCTGGTGCAGAGGTTGTTGGACGTTAGGTCAGGATCCAAAGGCAAGTTGGTTTTTGTTTATTTCACTTTAATGCCTTTTTTTTCTTAAATCAAATTGCATGTGGACGGTCAAACAGCCATTTGAATTTGTGGTTTGAATAATGCCTGTTGAAGCACATGCTTTCGATTAGATCAGATCAGTCAGTGTTTCAGCCATGCAAGGGGCTCCATGGTAACGTTGGTGTTTGTCCTTCGGTGTGACGGACACACTGGACCATTATTGGATGCATCACAATTACATTTTGTCCAGAGATCTTTGATGATCCTGGACTTTTCGCTCAAGTACCAGTGAACTCTTGGAGCGCCAAGAAATGTTGTTTCTACATTCATTGTGCTTTGAGGATGCATCGTAATCACTTTGGTCATCCTCAGACTTTTCCTTGAATTATTATTCTCCAGGACTTTAATTGCAACACAAAAAGGCTGCCGAACTAACTACATAATGATGACAATTTGTAAACACTGTAGCTGCTCCATCAACACTTAAAATAACATAATTTAGACATAAATACAGGAGCGACCTTGTTGATGGACCGTAGACAGTCTCTGGTTCCTCCACATAGAACCTCACATTAGACCCAACCAGACTATCGTAGACCTCTGCGAAACCACTACGATCTCAGTGAGAATCTCAGTGCTGTAAGGCTTTCCCCCTCATGCTAATTATTCACTTGAAATATATCAAGTTAAATACCACATTAATCACATGACCTTAAATATCAAAATAACAATTTGAAACAAATTCAGACATGTCTTCACAAGGGCCTCCGGGACGCATGGAGCCTGAGGGTGATGGAAACGTTATGGTAATCCTCACATCAGTTCATCACTTTCATTTGTTCATTTATGTGATGTTGCAAAAAGCCCCATCTCCACTTATTTCCAAACATCTGGTCCTCTGCAGCAGGACTGCAGCGACTGGACTAAAGTTGAACCTGACGTGAACAGTGCAGATGCAGATGAGGCTCCGACATACAGGTGAAAAAAGAATAAGGTCCTAAATCCTGCATCACAGCAAACTGGAACTATATTCTAGGGATATATGTTCATCTTTTTTATTTCATTTGTTATTTTTCCACGGCTTGCTGTAGTCTACAGTCTGACGTGGGAAACTTTGAATGCAGCGTCTCTGGCTTGCGCTGGGTCTGCAAGGAAAAGGTCAGCTTAAAGTATCAGTTCTGCTCTTGGGAAGGACATATGCAGAGGATGGAGTGGATGCAATACATGCCTGCAGGTCCCCTAATGAACATCACAGTCATCGCCGGGAAGCTATTTGAAGTACAGCTGCCACACTGGATCTGCATAGGTAAGTGGAGAGAACGTGTGCTTTTAAATTCCAGACAGCATGAGTACAACAGCTGATGCAATCCTTATGTTATGTGCTCTTATGTTGTGCAGACGACAACCCTGAAATATGGGACAAGTTTGCAGTCCTGCACATAGAGGACTCTGGAGATGTCGTGGAGAAAGCGTCCGAGGTCACATCGCACCACGTCAAACTGTCCGAACCAGTTTTCTCTCCGAGAGCGATCCTGATGAAAGTTGGCTTTCCAGTGAAGATACTGTGTGATGTTTTAATATACAAGATCAACACAGCATTCCTCACACTCCATGTTTATCTGATCCCACGTGATCCTGGTCTAAAAGAGGTTATTTCATATCTTACTGTCACTAATGCCACAAATCACGTGATGAAAATGCAGCACAGGCAACTCATGTTTTTGTCCCAACAGCAACTGGACAAGAGGAAATTATCCTACGGACACAAAATCATCGAAAAGCCGCCGCCAGATGAGTCCCTGAAAATGCAAGATCGTTTTGTCCTCACAGCAGATTTCCACGGTGCAGAAGTTAAACCTAAAGTATGTTAGATTGAAATAAGATTATTTCAGTGCGTCAAACCTAAAATCAACCTTTTTATTTAAATATCTATGAACAATGTGAGCGTTTTGTTATTATGAATATTTAAATAACATTCAAATATCTGAAATCATGACATTTAACCCATTTTTGGCAGTTATATTCATCATTTTTCTGTTCATTGATTTAGATGAGAAAACGAAAAAACTTACTAATCGCTGTTGCAAACTTCGGATGCTGAAAGTCTAACTTTCTTTTCCCATATTTCATTTTTTTTCTTCAGAACATAAAGCTCAGATATAAAAGCAGTATCCCAAGTTTCTTCGGAGTGTTCATAAGAAATCCAGACGCAGACTTTACACTCAAGCTCGAACACAGTAAGGAGCTTAAAACAGTATGGGACGATACGATTCGAAAAGGTCCGATTTAAATAATATCACGAGAATTCATCTGCACAGCCTATTAAACACTTTTATGAGTGAAGCCAAAATATGTCAATTTTCTTTTCCTCCTTTTTCTTTTTCAGAAGAATACCAAAACACCGGTCACATACAAGGTAAGACATGGCTCAACGGTCTGACTGAAGAGTTGGTTTGGTCCAGGAGTGGGTTGATAAAACCCAGCAGAATATTAAATATTCATAAACGGTGTTTTAGTCAGTTATCAGGATGTAACCGTGCTTCCTATATGACAGTTGCAGACATCGCTGGACTGACGTCCTCCACACCTGCTTCCGGTGACCGTGAGTTGTTTTTAACACGAGACATTATATTAATATTGGAAATATTGGAACCAACATTTGTATGTTTTTTAAGCATTGAGGACATGAGGTATTTCTATGTGTATTATTATGTTTGTATATTATGTGTCTTCATAATAATAAAAATAATATATATTATTACAATTTAATTATAACATTTATATAAATAATAATAGTAATAATAATTATTAATAATTATTAATTAATTACACTCCACAGTGCACCCGAGGCAAATCCATTGTAACGGCAGACTGTCGATGTACATATCTGTGTTGATAGAATGTTTGAAATAAATCCAACCTTGCATTTTTAAGGATTTATGTCTCAGCAGCAGCAGCAGCGTGTCATACTTCCTAGTAGGCTATGTCAGCGGCGGAGTGATATCACCTAGCACTTATAAGTTACCGGTTCTATAATAGTTTGTTTACCTGCTGTCATTGCTACAGACGCAGAGTAGCCTGCAGTGCTAGTTTCTTCAATCTCACAGAAATGGACACTTTTGGAGAATAAATTAAACTTTTGAAGACTCTGATGAGGAGTTTTCCACCCAAACCCAACCGTACCTGTACGAGCCTGAATATACAGAGGAAGAATTGCGTGAGAGGGATGCTCAAAGGGCAGAACGCGAGCGTCTGGGGAGACCGAGATAGCCCCCGCTGGAGCTGAGAACCGGGACCGAACAAACGGAGACTGGTGGTGCCAGGAGGGAATCCCCCGCAATGAGTCCGAGGGTTTACGGTTCTCCAGATGGAGCAGATGTTCGGGTTCGCGGTGCGTAATTGTGGGTTCGCGTGGCCGTGGGCTGCCCGGTGTTTGCGTGAGGTCTAAGGGCTTTTCACCCAGGTCTGGGGGCATGAGGCCCGACTGTTCAGCATGGGTCAGGTCTCTATTTACCAGAGGGATTCCCTGCAACGCGTCCAAGGGTTTACGGGTCTACGGATGGAGCAGAGTTCCGGGTTCGTGATGCGTAATTGTGGGTTCGCGTGGCCGTGGGCTGGCTGGTGTTTGTGTGAGCTCCAAGGGCTTTTCAGACAGCCTTGGGGGCATAAGTGCCGACAAATCGGCGATGTTCAGGTGTGTATTTACCGGCTGGATTCTGGCCAGCGTGTCTTAGAGTTTTGAGTCCAACAGAGCAAAGTAAAATTCCGCTGCTGCTGAAAAACTAGTCCCTCAAAAAATGGATGATTTATGCGATGCAAGGTTAGTTTTGTTTCAAATATTATTCTATCAACACAGATATGTACATCGACAGTCTAGTGTTTTAATTGATTTGCCTCGGGTGCACTCTGGAGTCGGTATGAGTGTTTTTAATGCCATGCTAGCTAGAACCATTGACTTGCGCTAGCCATAGCACAAGCGAACTCGGCAACTGGAAGAACTGAATGAAATTTCTTGAAAACGTCTCCAGACGTCTCGAACACACCGGCTGACTTGGAAAATAGGTCTTATGTCCACAATTCCGAACTATCTACCTTTAATCTGGCATCCAAAAGGGCACTTCATAAAAAAGAGGTGAGGACAAATTAAGGAGTAAAAGCATTTTAATCGTCTATCTTTACCGTGAAAGACAGCCTTTTTTGTTTGCTGTGTGTCTGAAAAAACACGCATTAACACTCTTTCACGAAGCAATTTTGAATTTGTTTCAGACGGGAGACCGTCAGCTGGAGCAGCTGCTGTGAACACCGTGGCAGGAGGTGGATGCACAGGTAAGGTGATGTCTTCACAGTGAACGCCTTCGACGCTGCCTGCGACACCGATCAGATTGAGACTGTTGAATTCAAATGAATTAGTTTGACACCTATTCTGTTATTTCTTAGAGTTGGACGAGTAGATCGCTGTAATGTTTGCACATTGAGGATAGAGCCAGGAGACATTTAGCTTAGCTTAGCATAAAGACTGGAAGCAAAGGGAAACGGTTAGCCTGGTTCAGTCCAGAACTCCTAAAAACCACAACATTGGGACGAGCTCGCTGTTCTCCAGTTCCTCCTGTCTCTGTGCTAAACTAAGCTAAATGTCTCCTAGATTTGTGTGTTTGTGTGTGTGTGTGTATAGAGTACAGACATGAGGGCTGTATCTATTCAATTCAATTTTATTTATAGTGTCATATCACAACAGAATTCATCTCAGGACACATTGAAAATTTAATAAATCATGAGCATATTCTAGTCCTGTTCAGAGTCCCAACATCCCCAGGAGCGTTGCAGCAACAGTGGCGAGAAAAAACTGCCTTAAAGCAACACTTAAAGTGATGGTTCGGAGTGAAATGCACCCTAGGTAATTTCCACCATGACATCCAGCCAAACACCCCCTCAGAAGCATTTTTAGCGATGGTCAGCAGTGGTCAAGATAGGGCGATTAGCCAAATTACTTGCAATTACTAGCGCTATGGTACTGGGGATATATCTCGTAAATCACTCCACTAATAATGCATGGAATGTTACCAAACTTCTGCAGCAGTACACATAGGGTATGTACTGACAAAACGAGGCATTTGAAAGTTTGTAAGTACACCAGGAGTTTATTTAAAAGAACACTTGCCTGATAGCGTCTATCCTCGGCTGCTATGCTACCGCAGCATTGATGCCACTTCCGTGTTTACCCAGCCGATGCCGTGACGCGAGTTTCACGCGAGAGTATGAAAACGTTTCGCTGAGTTTTTATAAATGCTTGTATTATCAGCTCAACACATTTTTATAAATGCTTGTATTATCAGGTCAACAAGTGTTGATAAGTGTTGACCTGATAATACAAGCATTTCTAAACATTTAGCGAAACTTTTTCATACTCTCGCGTGAAACTCACGTCACGGCATCGGCTGGGTAAACACCGAAGTGGCGTCTACGCTGCTGTAGCATAGCAGCCGAGGATAGAAGCTATCAGGCAAGTGTTCTTTTAAATAAACTCCTGGTGTACTTACAAACTTTCAAATGCCTCGTTTTGTGAGTATAGACCCTATGTGTACTACTGCAGAAGTTTGGTAACATTCCATGCATTATTAGTGGGGTAATTTACAAGATATACTCTATGTACCATAGCGCTAGTACTAAGCCATTTGGCTGATAGCGGTTATCTTGACCAATGCTGACCATCGCTAAAAATGCTTCCGAGGGGGTGTTTGGCTAGATGTCATGTTGGAAATTACCTAGGGTGCATTTCACTCCGAACCATCACTTTAAGAACTTTTCCTCTTCGGTCCCCCTACAGGTTGGAAGGGAATTGTCCATTACTGCCATTGTAAATAATTTAGCCTACCCCAGCCTACCGTCGCATGCACGTTATTTGTTTGTATGCAGAACCGGCTCTGGAAACGATGAACGATTTGAACGATGTCCAGTGACAAGGTAGAGTAGCTAACGCCTTAGCTAAGATTAGCTAACATGAGCCATAGCTATAGTTACATATATTTAAATATATATTAGCACAATAGCTAACACCTTAGCTTAGATTAGCTAACATGAGCCATAGCGATAGTTACATATATATTAGCACAATAGCTAATGCCTTAGCTAAGATTAGCTAACATGAGCCATAGCGATAGTTACATATATATATATATTAGCACAATAGCTAACGCCTTAGCTAAGGTTAGCTAACATGAGCCATAGCGATAGTTACATATAAATATTAGCACAATAGCTAACGCCTTAGCTAACATGAGCCAATAAAATAATCGACAATGTATTGTACACAGATGCACACTGTTGGAAAAAAAAATGATTACCGGTATTATTTACAAGTCCAGCAGCAACAAAGCCAAGTCACCATCTGTCTTGCAATTTGTAGCCTCCTTCAGCTCTCGAGTGTGAGCCGGTCTGATGTTCACTCTTGTATGAGCTCTTTATTTGTCATGCTCCTGTTTTCTTTTCTTCGCCTCATCGGACATTATACTCCTCCTTGTCTTTGCAGGCTCTGCCATGACACCAATTTAAAAACTACCTAGCTGCAAGGTATCTTTCACGCACCTGCCGGGTGTTCTCCCACTGATCTCCACGCAGAGCCTTGTAGAAGAAAATGTGTTACCTTACATTTCTTATTTGTTTTTTTATAATGTTCCTTATCTCGGGAACATCAAATGTCCTGCTGAGCTGTTTCTATTGAATTTAACCCTTGCAGTCTTGATGAAAAGACTCTTTGATCTTTCCCTCTTCCTGAACTGTAACATTCGGTAACATTTGTCTCACATACATTGATCAAGGCCCGATGAGTGACCCCTGTAGTGACATCGTCTAGCTCTCCCGAGAACGGTCACACCTTGTAGATATGAACAGATGTCTCTTCCTCTGCAGAGAGACATGTGTTGATTCAATGCAAATCCACTCATGACGCCTTCCCTTTTGTTCTCCCGAATGTTCTGTATAAATCCAACTCGGCCAAGCCATTCGAGAGACTGGATCTTCATGGATACACTGTTAATTTCTTTTCTCCACTGTCAGTGATTAAACCTCATTTGAACCAGCCACAGAATTAGACCTGAAGAGTTTTCTTCTACAACTGGTTACCTGTCTGTCTCTACATGTCTCCCTGTGATAGACTGGTTACCTGTCTGTCTCTACATGTCTCCCTGTGATAGACTGGTTACCTGTCTGTCTCTACATGTCTCCCTGTGATAGACTGGTTACCTGTCTGTCTCTACATGTCTCCCTGTGATAGACTGGTTACCTGTCTGTCTCTACATGTCTCCCTGTGATAGACTGGTTACCTGTCTGTCTCTACATGTCTCCCTGTGATAGACTGGTTACCTGTCTGTCTCTACATGTCAGCCCTGTGATAGACTGGTTACCTGTCTGTCTCTACATGTCTCCCTGTGATAGACTGGTTACCTGTCTGTCTCTACATGTCTCCCTGTGATAGACTGGATACCTGTCTGTCTCTACATGTCAGCCCTGTGATAGACTGGTTACCTGTCTGTCTCTACATGTCAGCCCTGTGATAGACTGGTTACCTGTCTGTCTCTACATGTCTCCCTGTGATAGACTGGTTACCTGTCTGTCTCTACATGTCAGCCCTGTGATAGACTGGTTACCTGTCTGTCTCTACATTTCAGCCCTGTGATAGACTGGTTACCTGTCTGTCTCTACATGTCTCGCTGTGATAGACTGGTTACCTGTCTGTCTCTACATGTCAGCCCTGTGATAGACTGGTTACCTGTTACCACCCCCGACCCTGAATACAGGATAAGCGGTGGATGATGGATGGGTAGATTTCTTAAATGTTATAGAAAGTGATGTCACCAGGTAGGCTGTTGACCTGAATCCAATTCTTTTTCTTTCCCTCTAGCCTCAGGCGATCACTTCGTGGATAAACACCAGTGTGATCTGATCGACAGAGTGAACAACATTGAACCAATCTTGGATCATCTCCTGAGAGAAGTTGTAATCCAGCAAGAATTTTATGACAGAATGTCTGCCATTCCAACCACCCGGGAGAAGATGAGAAAACTCTACGGCGGTCCCCTGAATGCAGCCGGACGCAACGGAAAAGACATCTTCTTCAAAATCCTCGAGGAGAAAGAGCCGTTTCTTGTTGCCAGTCTCAAGAAGAAGAACTCATAAATACTGTGTTGAATTCACCTGTTTTCTGCTTCGCAAAGCAAATGTCAGGCCAGACCCCCTACAACGGTTTAGTTTGTCATCTTTTCCACCCTCATGAGTTTGCAGGTATGGGTATAGTAGTGTATCTGCTGCTGAGGTAGGAGTATCATAGAATATATCAGTATTATTGCACTGTCACTGTCTCAACGTGTCATATAAAGCTTTTGCTAATGGAAATATCTACAAGCAAGAAATTAGCTCAAATTGTTAACACAACCTTGAATGTCGATATCAGCAGAGGAACCACAGGGAGCCTTCACATGCACTTCCTGGGGCAATAAAAGCCTACACACAGGTCCAGCAACAGGTATGGTTTACTGGTAGGAACCATGAGGAATTCCTAGTTTTACATCGTCAAGCTGATTAAAGCTACTAAAACATTGCATCTATGTTTGTTGTTGTGAGTTTGTCTCTTTTTGTTGGGTGAACCAGGGTCTAATGCAGGACTTTAACGCCAAAATGGACTATCCCATCCATAGTCATGGCAGGCCTATGTTCTGTTACCAACTGGTATGGATTGTTTCTTCTTCGTCTCTGTAGCTGTGTACCATTACCGCCCTCTGGCGGCCGTCCAGCATAGCAACACTGACACCGCCCGGTCTGCACGTCACAGCCAAGTAAACGGAGAAGAAGGCTCGAAGGGGAAGACACACTTCAAACACTTTTT
The DNA here is from genome assembly GCF_963514095.1 of Eutrigla gurnardus. Taxonomy (NCBI): domain Eukaryota; kingdom Metazoa; phylum Chordata; class Actinopteri; order Perciformes; family Triglidae; genus Eutrigla; species Eutrigla gurnardus. The sequence continues at coordinate 23,922,728 of NC_139937.1, read as the reverse complement.
CACTTTTCAAGAGAGCAACAGAGTGCTGTCAACTTAGCGATCAATGATTTGCCGCAATCATAAAAAGTGGACGGACTCTGACAGCTGAAGTTACGAGCTGTTTAAAAAAAGGTTTGTAAAACGACATTTACGCCCTTCTTTTTGTTCTTTTCTTACTTTCACTTTCATAGTTTGAACTTCCTGTCGGATTTTAACGTTAAAACGGTGTGAGAACGCTTTCCTGATGACATCACCGTTGTTACTAATGATGCATTAACTAAACTGAGATGTTTTCACCAAACCGTTTGACAGTTTGACAGTTCGGTAAAGTTGGAGATATATTCAGAGAGTCGAACTTCCGGGATCAATAAATCAGAAGTGAAACGTTTTTCAAACACAAATGATGGCTCTGACCGTAATATCATAGACTACGAGCTACAAGCACCAAAACCCCGATTTATTATACAAAAATAAACCGTCCTCCGAGCTGAACGAAGAACATTGATCTCTATGCGCAGCCGGGCGAGTGCGCAGGGACCGTCTGCAAATTGCAAGACAAGAGCAAGACTGCAAACAAAAATCAATAACTCCACTGTTATACAGTACAGAGACTCCAAAATCACTACACACATCAAGGGGCTCCTTATGGTCATACTACAACAGCTATTTTGAAAATATGTGCCTTTTTATCATTTTGGTGGTTTTTAATGGTATTAATCATTAATATCTTCCTATATTAATCAATAACTCTACTGTTACACAAGACAAGATATTCATGATTAATACCAATGAAAGAATAACCATAACGAGACCCTTGATTGTGTGTAGTGATTTTGGAGTCTCTGTACTTGTTGCCACAGAGCCACGGTCCAGCCAATAATCTTAATCTAATCTAATAATCTTAAATACTGTGTCAGGCTGAATAAGTACAACATTGTAGTTTTAAAAACAACCACCCACTGCTTTGGACCTTTATGGAGCATCACAAGCTCGTTATGTGCCATGCACTCCTGGAAGTTTTAATTTTGGCTGTGCCTCTATAATCAGACACATTCCTATATTGGTATTTTTTTAATGGTTTAATTTTGTTTCGGCGTTGCCATATAACTGAGCCTTAATGTGTTTACCTGTTCAAATGATTGCTTTTCTTGGTGTTCTGATTGTTATAGTAAGACAGCAATCTGTGAATGATGTAAGTGTTCATGAGACAACAGAGGTCTGCATGAAGCCTGTGAACAAGAAGTGTTAATATTCCCTCATTTTATTTTACAGCTACTTGATCCTCAGTGGCAGCGACTGATAGAAAAACAATGGCCGAAGGTAGGAGCGCCGGTATTCTCTCACACAGCTGTTACTCAAAAAAGCAAGAACATGCAACATGTTGTTCAAATGTAGTGACAAATACATATATTTGATATATAATATGATGATATTATGATATAATATATGGAATGGAGTGTAAGAGAAAGAGTTAAATAGCTAAATACAAAGCAAACTGAGAATAGACACGCAGTGTTTACGTTTACTCACTAGTGCATGATTGTGTCTGAAAGTAGTCCATAGTACATAACGCAGTATTCACTCATGGTATTTCACGACAGTCGACCACACATCACAGAGCCCTGCTGGTTTTTAGGATTTCTTTAGCCTTTTTGAAGAATTAAACTATATATTTGATTTACAGCCACAAACTTAGGATAACATCAGTCTTATCCTTGAAGGTCTTTTTCACTTAAAACAAAAAAATCAGTTTTAAAGCCAGGAAGATGTATTCGAGTACATTAAGTGCAGCAAGAGCATTTGAGAAGTCTGAACCTATGTAAGTCTATTGTGTGTGTGTGTGTGTGTGTGTGTGTGTGTGTGTGTGTGTGTGTGTGTGTGTGTGTGTGTGTGTGTGTGTGCGCGTACACATAAGAAATTTTATTTTTCCATGAATTTGTTTCAGCTACGGGACCCTCGACAGGAGTTCCTGGTGTTGATACCGAGGGGGAAGATGAACATGGAGGTAATATGACGTCTTCTCAGCAAATACCTTTCAGGGTGCCGCTCTTCCCCTCTTCAGATCCACCCGTCCCTCTGCCTCAGTCCAAATATGGTCACGTCCGTTCACTGGTTGCAAAACCTCCAAGATGGCGACGGCCAAAATGCCGACCTCGAGGCTTCAGAACCGTAGTCCACACACCAACGGGTGACGTCACCACGACGACGTCCGCAGGAAATCACACAAGCCAGGAAGTGAAGTGATCTGAACCGAGGGGAGAGAGGAGTGACAAAATAAAACAGGAAAGACTAAACATGAATGAGTGATCTGAAGCTCCGAACCGAATGTCAGGGCGGAACTATGCAAACATATCTCGTTGATATTGTACAGTGTTACGTAAGAAAAGGGAAAGTACGTCAGCTAAAGTAGACTCACGTTGTTCCTGCACAGTAAAAGTCCCAAAAGGACGGATCAGATAAGCCTGATTGGTCTATTCGTCTCTGGGGGCGTGTACCAAAGTTTGATTGACACTTGTCTGGCCTTGCACGTTTGGCCCATGAAAGTTCCCTTTGAATTGACCAGGTGGAGACGATGGTGTCTGTTATAGAGCTTGGAAACGCTGGCTGATTTGAGTCAGAAAATCAAGAGCTTCCAGAAGATTCTCAGTGAAACCGACCTCCACAAACGTTCCACAGACATTCCATAGATGGAGACAACAGAAATACAGGACACAGGCTTTTTATGGTGTTAACCTGCAGCCGACAGTCTGTGAGACGATCAGGGAGGTTTGAGAGAATATGAAGTGATTTGCTCCGGTACAGAGGTTGTCAGACAGCAGACCAAAAGGTAAAAGACCAACAACTAGCCCTTAAAGGATCCGCATGACATTAAGACATTTATATAGCAGCAAACAACGATTTGCTATGAAGAGATAGTGGAGAAAAAGTACAGATATGTTTAAAATGTAGGGAGTAACAGTAAAACGTTGTCCATGAAATAAATACTAAAGTACAGATACCTGAAAATTCTACTTAAGTTTACTTCCCACCTCTGATTAAGGACCTAATGATTCAAACAAAGGCTATTCAGGTGTTCGTACTGGGAGGTTGATTTAATCTAATAATTAAAAAAGATTATTATAAAGATTCTCAGTCTGAATGTAAATCTATAGGAAGAATTAAGTGCGGCGAGAGCATTTGAGATGTTTATCAGGTGAAACCGGTAATTGATCTTTATGATATTAATAAGGAGATTTTCAGTTTATTTTGCCTTGACATGTAACATTCTAATTCTTCTATTCTGACAGTGATTATGTGATCATTTTACAGTTCCTCTCTCTTCAGAGCGATACTGTGTGGATGAACATTGTCCTGTGCTGATCCAGAAGGTGAGTGATGTAACGTCTGACTTGGATTCTAAAACAATGGATTCGTCTACATTGATTGATCTTTTCTCTGTTTTAGATCATTAACTGCATCTCTTTGGGTTTTGGGCTGTTGGTCAGACAAAACATTTGAAGATATCAATGTAGATGTAAGGGAATTGTGATGGGTACCTTTAACCATTTTCTGAAATATTATAGACCAAATTATATAACTAAAGTTAATAAATGAAGGGAAGAATCGACAGATTCATCAATAATAGAACTGGTACTGTATATAATAAAGGTTCTGGTACTGTTGTCAATCACAACAGAGCAAAGACAGCCGTTGGGCTGAATGTTATTACGCCTGGGAAAATAGTTCCTTACAAGAACTGAATTTCAAGCTAGAAGGAGGATTTTAACTACGAGGTGGGTTTTAACTAAACTTGACATTTTCAGGTAAATTCTGTGAAGTTTATTGAATATGAACAAAATGTAAACAAACTGTAAACAGATGACCGATGTTGTTGATGGACAGTGACATGTAGTAACACTGGTATGATCCTTTAAGCAGGTAATAAAATAAAAGTCAGGAACCCGTTAACAGAAATACAGTAGTTATAAAAGAGAAGTTGCCAAAGAAATATGTACATCTACATCAGTAAACAGTCAAGTGGACAAACATCAGTTGTTTCACTATCTTGTGAAGTTTGGATGATGTTCTCCACATCCATGTTTCTAAAACAGACATTGATGATATTTAAAGAGTAAAATCTATAATCATCCCAGCAGAGAAATTTAACTTTTGCTTCATGAACATTTCCTTTGAATTTTCCAGGTGGAGACGGCGGCGTCTTTTATAGAGCTGCTTTTGGAAACGCTGGCTGATTTGAGTGACGGGGAGCTTGGGGATTTCAAGAAGGTCCTCTCGTCTCAAACTGACTTCCATCAGTTCAAGTTCCCATCCATGCGGTTTGAGATAACAGGACATCAGGACATGGTGTTTGTAATGGTGTTGCACTACAACGAAGAGGCTGTGAATAAGACCAAGGAGGTTTTGGAGGAGATCAACAGGACTGATCTGGTGCAGAGGCTGTCAGACAGCAGCTCAGGACCCAAAAGTAATAACAATAAAGACAAAAACATGTCAAAATCCCCAAAATGTTGAATCAATGACTTTTACCACATTTCCCCTCAGAGCAAGACTCAGGTGAACACTGGTCTGGATTGATCAGGAAAGTGAGTAATGTAACATCTGTCTGACTGAGTACAACACAGCTTTCATTCACCTAATGCAGGTTCATTCATGGTTTACATATTTATTTAATGAACGTATTATTTTTAAGGTAGCGACAAGAGTAGCTGTTCAACAGCTGATTTTGGAAACCCTGAATGATTTGGATGATCTGAGGTTTGAGGAATTCAGGAGTTTCCTGATGTCGATTGTCTATCAGAAGAAACTCTCATCCTTCCCCTTTATGGGGCGACACAGTTATAAGAAAGACAGAAGGATGACCGTGTATCTGATGATGGAGACCTACGGCCAACAGTCTGTGGAGTTAACCACGGAGGCTTTTAAACAAATGAACAGGACAGATCTGATACAGAGGTTACCAAAGCTCAGTTCAGGACTCACAGGTAAGACATGAGCCCCTTTACTCCGCCTTCTCGTTGCAGGATGATCACTCCTTCTTTCTTTTTGGTGTTAAAGGTACAGAGACAGAATGGAGGCGTGGTGGCGGCGTTATGCCACAAAGTCTAGTATAAATGGTGCGATTGGAAAGATTAAAACAAAAACACAACATAATCATGTGTCTAATAAATACTTTTTATAGTCCATAATAAAAAAAGGTAAATCTGATTGAGTTCTGTGTTTTGTAATGAAATTGTTTTCTTTCTTTTGAAGCAACTGTGTCTCATTAAAAGTGATTATTAGTGATTCAATTAGATTTGAATTGTCTGAGTTATTTAATGTCTTTTCTCCTCAGAGCAACACTTTGTGGATAAACATCAACCTACACTGTTGCTGAACGTGAGTGTGACTATATATTACATTTTAAATCATCATAAATGATAAAACGAACCAAACAGTGAGTGTTTTAAATTGCCTCTCACTGTTAATGTTGAGCTCTTAAGTAATAATGTTATGATGAAAAAGAGAGAAAACCATTTCTTTGAGCTCCTGTTACAGAAACATGATGCGTTGAGATCAGAAAGGAGTTATTAATTAACATGAATTAAAGGATGGAGGGATTCATATTTGACTGTGATGTTAAGAAATAAAAACACTTAATACTTCAAAAGGAAATGAAATCAGTAGAAAAGATATTAGTGTATCATTGTCTTGAGTGATCATGCAGAAAAAACTAATCTTATAACATTTACACTCGACGTCTATAACACTGACAAAATGCAAATAAATTAATCTTTAACCGTCCCAATTGGGAAATTACACGTTTACACAGGATTTGAAACGGATTCTTTTGGAAACAGTGAAGACTTTGAGTGAGGAGGAGCTGAAGAAATTCAAGTGGTTGCTGAAGCTAACGCTCTTCACGAAGAGGGTCCGATACATGAACTGGGAAACATGGTACGGTGCAGACCTACTGGTGAAACTGATGGTGGAGACCTGTGGTTTGCAGTCTTGGGAGGTGACCATCGACATTTTAAGGGACATGAACAGGACTGATCTGGTGACGGGAATGTCCAACTCAGGAGTCAAAGGTCAGAGAGAAAAATAGAAATATATTTTAAAGAAAGTGGTTAAAACTTTATTTGTTTTAAAATAAATAAAAAGGGCGGCAAAGCAATAACATGCAGCATCAGCCAATTGAATCCAGCCTCTTTGATTTTTGTGATGTCACTGGAATTGATTTGGTGTAATTCTTTTTAAATGTACAATTTACAGTAAAATACAGTACATGTAGGCCAAATAATCACATTTTGCCAATGGGGGAGGGTGCCTTTTTTCAAATCTGTCTCAGAGGCTCAACTGATTTTCAGAATGTAGACCATAGCTTTAAACTATATATTTGATTTACAGCCACAAACTTAGGCGGAGGTCAAGTGTTGAGTGAGACACACGAGCACATTGTTGGTTTTGCTCTTTTCATTATGATTTTTTTGACCGTAAAAAAAAAAAGTAGAATAACATCAGTCTTATCCTTGAAGGTCTTTTTCACTTAAAACAAAAAAATCTGTTTTAAAGCCAGGAAGATGTATTCGAGTACATTAAGTGCAGCAAGAGCATTTGAGAAGTCTGAACCTATGTTAGTCTATTTGTGTGTGTGTGTGTGTGTGTGTGTGTGTGTGTGTGTGTGTGTGTGTGTGTGTGTGTGTGTGTGTGTGTGTGTGTGTGTGTGTTGAAGTGTGAGTAGACATAAGCAATTTTAATCTTCCATGAATTTGTTTCAGCTACGGGACCCTCGACAGGAGTTCCTGGTGTTGAAACCGAGGGGGAAGATGAACATGGAGGTAATATGACGTCTTCACACCAAATGCCTTTCAGGCTGTCTGTGATCAGTCGCTGATCAGATTGTCTGGAAACCCAGAATCTGAATAGTATTTGTACTTCGTTACTTCCCACCTCTGATTAAGGACCTCATGATTTATGAATTTTAAACTGAGTTACAGACGTCTCTGTCCGAATGTAAACCTAGAGGACAAATTAAGTGCAGCAAGGGCATTTGAGAGTGTGTGTGTGTGTGAGTGTGTGTGTGTGTGTGTGTGTGTGTGTGTGTGTGTGTGTGTGTGTGTGTGTGTGTGTGTGTGTGTGTGTGTGTGTTTAAAAAAGTAGTAGGCACAAACACTAGACTGATCCATCATTGTGCAATTTTAATTTTCCAAAAAATTGTTTTTAGGTGCGGGACCCTCGACTGGAGTTCTTGCTGGTGATTTCAGCTGGCTCAGTGGACTGATGAGAGGTAATATGACGTCTTTGCACCAAATGCCTTTCAGTTTGTCTGTGATCAGTCGCTGATCAGATTGTCTGGAAACCCAGAATCTTAATTTGAAAAAAAACTCCTAATTTAACCGTTTCACCTGGCTCAGTCCAAAGTTTAAAAACCTTCCAACCTAAGTAAGACGCTAAATCTTGTTGAATTGGTACAATAAAAACAAACTTTGGAGGGATGAGTTGTTCTCCTGTGCCTCCAGTCTTTATGCTAAGCTAAGCTAAATGTCTCCTGGCTTTGTGTTTCGTACTGGGACGTTGATTTAATCAAATATTTAAAACCTGAGTTACAGACGTTTCTGTCTGAATATAAATCTACAGGACAAATGAAGTGCAGCGAAAGCATTTGAGAGCTCTGTATGTAAGTCTTCTGTTGCAGTTCCTAAGGTTGATTTCATGGTGGAAGGTTTAGTGATGGGAGGTAATATGACGTCTTCTCAGCAAATACCTTTCAGGGTGCCGCTCTTCCCCTCTTCAGATCCACCCGTCGCTCTGCTTCAGTCCAAATATGGTCACGTCCGTTCACTGGTTGCAAAACCTCCAAGATGGCTACGGCCAAAATGCTGACCTCGAGGCTTCAGAACTGTAGTCCACACACCAACGGGTGACGTCACCACGACGACGTCCGCAGGAAATCACACAAGCCAGGAAGTGAAGTGATCTGAACCGAGGGGAGAGAGGAGTGACAAAATAAAACAGGAAAGACTAAACATGAATGAGTGATTTGAAGCTCCGAACCGAATGTCAGGGCTAACTATGCAAACATATCTCGTTGATATTGTACAGTGTTACGTAAGAAAAGGTAAAGTACGTCAGCTAAAGTAGACTCACGTTGTTCCTGCACAGTAAAAGTCCCATAAGGACGGATCAGATAAGCCTGATTGGTCTATTCGTCTCTGGGGGCGTGTACCAAAGTTTGATTGACACTTGTCTGGCCTTGCACGTTTGGCCCATGAAAGTTCCCTTTGAATTGACCAGGTGGAGACGATGGCGTCTGTTATAGAGCTTGGAAACGCTGGCTGATTTGAGTCAGAAAATCAAGAGCTTCAAGAAGATTCTCAGTGAAACCGACCTCCACAAACGTTCCACAGACATTCCATAGATGGAGACAACAGAAATACAGGACACGGGCTTTTTATGGTGTTAACCTGCAGCCGACAGTCTGTGAGACGATCAGGGAGGTTTGAGAGAATATGAAGTGATTTGCTCCGGTACAGAGGTTGTCAGACAGCAGACCAAAAGGTAAAAGACCAAAAACTAGCCCTTAAAGGATCCGCATGACATTAAGACATTTATATAGCAGCAAACAACGATTTGCTATGAAGAGATAGTGGAGTAAAAGTACAGATATGTTTAAAATGTAGGGAGTAACAGTAAAACGTTGTCCATGAAATAAATACTAAAGTACAGATACCTGAAAATTCTACTTAAGTTTACTTCCCACCTCTGATTAAGGACCTAATGATTCAAACAAAGACTATTCAGGTGTTCGTACTGGGAGGTTGATTTAATCTAATAATTAAAAAAGATTATTATAAAGAGTTAGAAGTCTCAGTCTGAATGTAAATCTATAGGAAGAATTAAGTGCAGCGAGAGCATTTGAGACGTTTATCAGGTGAAACCGGTAATTGATCTTTATGATATTAATAAGGAGATTTTCAGTTTATTTTGCATTGACATGTAACATTCTAATTCTTCTATTCTGACAGTGATTATGTGATCATTTTACATTTCCTCTCTCTGCAGAGCGATACTGTGTGGATGAACATTGTCCTGTGCTGATCCAGAAGGTGAGTGATGTAACGTCTGACTTGGATTCTAAAACAATGGATTCGTCTACATTGATTGATCTTTTCTCTGTTTTAGATCATTAACTGCATCTCTTTGGGTTTTGGGCTGTTGGTCAGACAAAACATTTGAAGATATCAATGTAGATGTAAGGGAATTGTGATGGGTACCTTTAACCATTTTCTGAAATATTATAGACCAAATTATATAACTAAAGTTAATAAATGAAGGGAAGAATCGACAGATTCATCAATAATAGAACTGGTACTGTATATAATGAAGGTTCTGGTACTGTTGTCAATCACAACAGAGCAAAGACAGCCGTTGGGCTGAATGTTATTACGCCTGGGAAAATAGTTCCTTACAAGAAGTGAATTTAAAGCTAGAAGGAGGATTTTAACTACGAGGTGGGTTTTAACTAAACTTGACATTTTCAGGTAAATTCTGTAACGTTTATTGAATATGAACAAAATGTAAACAAACTGTAAACAGATGACCGATGTTGTTGATGGACAGTGACATGTAGTAACACTGGTATGATCCTTTAAGCAGGTAATAAAATAAAAGTCAGGAACCCTTTAACAGAAATACAGTAGTTATAAAAGAGAAGTTGCCAAAGAAATATGTACATCTACATCAGTAACCAGTCAAGTGGACAAACATCAGTTGTTTCACTATCTTGTGAAGTTTGGATGATGTTCTCCACATCCATGTTTCTAAAACAGTCATTGATGATATTTAAAGAGTAAAATCTATAATCATCCCAGCAGAGAAATTTAACTTTTGCTTCATGAACATTTCCTTTGAATTTTCCAGGTGGAGACGGCGGCGTCTATTATAGAGCTGCTTTTGGAAACGCTGGCTGATTTGAGTGACGGGGAGCTTGGGGATTTCAAGAAGGTCCTCTCGTCTCAGACTGACTATCGTCAGTTTGGGCTCCCATCCATGCTGTTTGAGGTAACAGGACATCAGGACATGGTGTTTCTAATGGTGTTGTACTACAACGAAGAGGCTGTGAATAAGACCAAGGAGGTTTTGGACGAGATGAACGGGACTGATCTGGTGCAGAGGCTGTCAGACAGCAGCTCAGGACCCAAAAGTAATAACAATAAAGACAAAAACATGTCAAAATCCCCAAAATGTTGAATCAATGACTTTTACCACTTTCCCCCTCAGAGCAAGACTCAGGTGAACACCAGTCTGGATTGACCAGGAAAGTGAGTAATGTTACATCTGTCTGACTGAGTACAACACAGCTTTCATTCACCTAATGCAGGCTCATTCATGGACTACATATTTATTTAATGAACATATTATTTTTTCAGGTAGCAACAAGAGTAGCTGTTCAACAGCTGATTTTGGAAACCCTGAATGATTTGGATGATCTGATGTTTGAGAGATTCAGGAGTTTCCTGAGGTCGATTGTCCATCAGAAGAACCTCCCATCCTTCCCCTTTATGGGGCGACACAGTTATGAGAAAGACAGAATGATGACCGTGTATCTGATGATGGAGACCTACGGCCAACAGTCTGTGGAGTTAACCAGGGAGGCTTTTAAACAAATGAACAGGACAGATCTGATACAGAGGTTACCAAAGCTCAGTTCAGGACTCACAGGTAAGACATAAGCCCCTTTACTCCGCCTTCTCGTTGCAGGATGATCACTCCTTCTTTCTTTTTGGTGTCAAAGGTACAGAGACAGAATGGAGGCGTGGTGGCGGCGTTATGCCACAAAGTCCAGTATAAATGGTGCCATTGTAAAGATTAAAACAAAAACAACATAAACATGTGTCTAATAAATACTTTATATAGTTCATAATAATAAAAAGGTAAATCTGATTGAGTTCTGTGTTTTTACTGAAATTGTTTTATTTTCTTTTGAAGCAACTGTGTCTCATTAAAAGTGATTATTAGTGATTCAATTAGATTTGAATTGTCTGAGTTTTTTAATGTCTTTTCTCCTCAGAGCAACACTTTGTGGATAAACATCAACCTACACTGTTGCTGAACGTGAGTGTGACTATATATTACATTTTAAATCATCATAAATAATGACACAAACCAAACAGTGAGTTTCTTAAATTGCCTCTCACTGTTAATGTTGAGCTCTTAAAGGAGTCATAACCTGGTTTTATACGTATCCAGCCCCCCTTGGATCGCTTTGGATCAATTCGTAAAACTTATTAGAAAAAAAATATATAATTTTAATCAAACATTGAGCTTGTTCTGACCCTTTTTCGTACCGCGATTTTATCACGCGAGATTACGCGCGAGGTTTTGACTGGTCCGGATGTGCATTGTATAATATGTAATGAGGCGCGCGTTGATTCGCCGCAGGAAGGACAGAGCCGGGGGGGCTTGCCTGCATGCAGACTCCAAAACATAAACAGCCCCCTGTCATGGCGCACACACTAAATGACGAACCTTACGGAATTCAGGCATTTATGTACGAACCAGAGTCGGAACCCGAACCGGAGAGTGAAGAGCCAGAGACGGTTGAAGAGACACGTTTACAGCAGGACGTCAGGTAGCGGACGGGGGGGGGGGTTGGGTGGTGAAAGAGGGGTGGGCTTATGCAAGTAGCCTCCACGGTGACGTCACCGTAGGCGCAGAATCAAAATCTCGTGCTTTAGGAATGCACACCCTTGTGTGCTATTCCTGTTCGGAAAAAGAGCAGAAGCGAAAAAACGGCGCCACTTTCAAACTCCAGCCTTTCAGGCAAGTTTCAACTGAGGTCAAACACAGATATGCATGTTTTAACAAGAGAAATTGCGATTTCCTGGTGATGACTCCTTTAAGTAATAATGTTATGATGAAAAAGAGAGAAAACCATTTCTTTGAGCTCCTGTTACAGAAACATGATGCGTTGTATGAGATCAGAAAGGAGTTATTAATTAACATGAATTAAAGGATGGAGGGACTCATATTTGACTTTGATGTTAAGAAATTAAAACACTTAATACTTCAAAAGAAAATGAAATCAGTAGAAAAGATATTAGTGTATCATTGTCTTGAGTGACCATGCAGAAAAAACTAATCTTATAACATTTACACTCGACGTCTATAACTGACAAAATGCAAATAAATTAATCTTTAACCGTCCCAATTGGGAAATTACACGTTTACACAGGATTTGAAACGGATTCTTTTGGAAACAGTGAAGACTTTGAGTGAGGAGGAGCTGAAGAAATTCAAGTGGTTGCTGAAGCTAACACTCTTCATGAAGAGGGTCCGACACATGAACTGGGAAACATGGTACAGCAGTGCAGACCTACTGGTGGAACTGATGGTGGAGACCTGTGGTTTGCAGTCTTGGGAGGTGACCATCGACATTTTAAGGGACATGAACAGGACTGATCTGGTGACGGGAATGTCCAACTCAGGATTCAAAGGTCAGAGAGAAAAATAGAAATATATTTTAGAATTCATGGTAACAAAGAAAGTGGTTAAAACTTTATTTAACCGCCCATGAAAAATGTTATAAAATAAATAAAAAGGGCAGCAAAGCAATTTGAATCCAGCCTCTTTGATTTTTGTGATGTCACTGGAACTCATTTGGTGTAATTCTTTTTAAATGTACAATTTACAGTAAAATACAGTACATCTAGGCCAAATAATCACATTTTGCCAATGGGGGAGGCTGCCTTTTTTCAAATCTGTCTCAGAGGCTCAACTGATTTTCAGAATGTAGACCATAGCTTTAAACTATATATTTGATTTACTGCCACAAACTGAGGCGGAGGTCAAGTGTTGAGTGAGACACACGAGCACATTGTTGGTTTTGATCTTTTTTTTTATTATGATTTTTTTGACCGTAAGAAGAAAAAAAAGAACATCAGTCTTATCCTTGAAGGTCTTTTTCACTTAAAACAAAAAAATCTGTTTTAAACCCCGGAAGATGTATTCGAGTACATTAAGTGCAGCAAGAGCATTTGAGAAGTCTGAACCTATGTAAGTCTATTTGTGTGTGTGTGTGTGTGTGTGTGTGTGTGTGTGTGTGTGTGTGTGTGTGTGTGTGTGTGTGTGTGTGTGTGTGTGTGTGTTTAAAAAAGTAGTAGGCATAAACACTAGACTGATCCATCATTGTGCAATTTTAATTTTCCAAAAATTTGTTTTCAGGTGCGGTACCCTCGACTGGAGTTCTTGCTGGTGTTTTCAGGTGGCTCCGTGGACAGAGGAGAGGTAATATGACGTCTTTGCACCAAATGCCTTTCAGTTTGTCTGTGATCAGTCGCTGATCAGATTGTCTGGAAACCCAGAATCTTAATTTGAAAAAACTCCTAATTTAACCGTTCGCCTGGCTCAGTCCAAAGTTTAAAAACCTTCCAACCTAAGTAAGACGCTAAATCTTGTTGAATTGGTACAATAAAAACAAACTTTGGAGGGACGAGTTGTTCTCCTGTGCCTCCAGTCTTTATGCTAAGCTAAGCTAAATGTCTCCTGGCTTTGTGTTTCGTACGGGGAAGTTGACTTAATCAAATATTTAAAACCTGAGTTCCAGACGTTTCTGTCTGAATATAAATCTACAGGACAAATGAAGTGCAGCGAAAGCATTTGAGAAGTCTGAACCTATATAAGTCTATTTGTGTGTGTGTGTGTGTGTGTGTGTGTGTGTGTGTGCGTGTGTGTTGAAGTGTGAAGTGTAGACATAAGCAATTTTAATTTTCCATGAATTTGTTTCAGCTACGGGACCCAAGACAGGAGTTCCTGGTGTTGATACCGAGGGGGAAGATGAACATGGAGGTAATATGACGTCTTCACACCAAATGCCTTTCAGGCTGTCTGTGATCAGTCGCTGATCAGATTGTCTGGAAACCCAGAATCTGAATAGTATTTGTACTTCGTTACTTCCCACCTCTGATTAAGGACCTCATGATTTATGAATTTTAAACTGAGTTACAGACGTCTCTGTCCGAATGTAAACCTAGAGGACAAATTAAGTGCAGCGAGGGCATTTGAGAGGCATTTGAGAGCTCTGTCTAGCTCTGAGCTAGTCTGCGGTCAGGAGTCCTACAGGAGTCCGCTACTTTGCGTTGGGAGTTTGTTCTGCCTGGTTCACGTCAGTTAGAAGGATTGTAATATCAGAGGTTTCATTTACATTAACGTTTGAATCGGTGTCCGTGTGCGTATGTGCGTGCGTATGTGTGTTTGGTAATTAGACGCAGCCAGGATGTCTTAAAAAAAGAAAAGTGAACATGAGAGACTTCTTTAGAAGTCAAAGTCTAAGTTACTCAAAGAAATGCGTTACACCCATCCTGCAACACCTTCACTGACTCCCAATAAACAGCATATCCACTTCAAGATCCTCCTCATCATTTACAAAGCTCTCAATAATATGATCAATAAAATGTATTATTATTGTTGTTGTTATTATTACTATTGGATTAGAATTGGGTGATAATGTTTGGCTACATGATTTACAACCAGTCAAACCAAAAAAGGGAACAGTAGACTTAATAGTAGAAATAGAAAACTAGAAGAACTACTAGAAAACACACTGAACTGAAAGATCTAGTTTTATTAAAAATACTTTTGTCCCCCCCACCTCTGAAATCAAAATGTCCTCCTCCCACACAACATTACGTAAAAACATACGTACAGTATGTCTACTGTTTTTCCCCTAATTTACACTACAAAGAGTAAATATATTTATTATTTATTTTTGGTACATTGCTTAACAAGCATAATTTAATTTTGCTTAGTTGTGACCTGTTGAGGTGCAATAAATATCAAGAGTTCCAAAAGATATATTATTTTTTTCAATCCACTCTATAAGCATAGTAATTATAATATCTCCAATAAAATTGTTTAGATTTTTTCACACTGTGGATTTCTGTTTGTAATGTATTGAGGATCCATTTCATTATAATACATGTATTTTAAGTTCCGTCAAAGAGGGATGGAGATGGGGTCCAAATTATTTGACACCTCAGTATTTTAAAAAAAAGTAACGCAATAGTTACTTTCCAAAGTAACTAGTTACTTTTAGAATTTGTAACTCAGTAACTACTTTAGTTTCTTTCTGGGAGAAGTAACTAGTACTTTAACTAGTTACTTTTTTAGAGTAACTTACTCAACACTGCTCCTGGCTTTGTGTTTCGTACTGGGACGTTGATTTAATCAAATATTTAAAACCTGAGTTACAGACGTTTCTGTCTGAATATAAATCTACAGGACAAATGAAGTGCAGCGAAAGCATTTGAGAGCTCTGTATGTAAGTCTTCTGTTGCAGTTCCTGAGGTTGATTTCATGGTGGAAGGTTTAGTGATGGGAGGTAATATGACGTCTTCTCAGCAAATACCTTTCAGGGTGACGCTCTTCCCCTCTTCAGATCCACCCGTCGCTCTGCCTCAGTCCAAATATGGTCATGTCCGTTCGCTGGTTGCAAAACCTCCAAGATGGCGACGGCCAAAATGCCGACCTCGAGGCTTCAGAACTGTAGTCCACACACCAACGGGTGACGTCACCACGACGACGTCCGCAGGAAATCACACAAGCCAGGAAGTGAAGTGATCTGAACCGAGGGGAGAGAGGAGTGACAAAATAAAACAGGAAAGACTAAACATGAATGAGTGATTTGAAGCTCCGAACCGAATGTCAGGGCAGAACTATGCAAACATATCTCGTTGATATTGTACAGTGTTACGTAAGAAATGGGAAAGTACGTCAGCTAAAGTAGACTCACGTTGTTCCTGCACAGTAAAAGTCCCATAAGGACGGATCAGATAAGCCTGATTGGTCTATTCGTCTCTGGGGGCGTGTACCAAAGTTTGATTGACTCTTGTCTGGCCTTGCACGTTTGGCCCATGAAAGTTCCCTTTGAATTGACCAGGTGGAGACGATGGCGTCTGTTATAGAGCTTGGAAACGCTGGCTGATTTGAGTCAGAAAATCAAGAGCTTCAAGAAGATTCTCAGTGAAACCGACCTCCACAAACGTTCCACAGACATTCCATAGATGGAGACAACAGAAATACAGGACACGGGCTTTTTATGGTGTTAACCTGCAGCCGACAGTCTGTGAGACGATCAGGGAGGTTTGAGAGAATATGAAGTGATTTGCTCCGGTACAGAGGTTGTCAGACAGCAGACCAAAAGGTAAAAGACCAAAAACTAGCCCTTAAAGGATCCGCATGACATTAAGACATTTATATAGCAGCAAACAACGATTTGCTATGAAGAGATAGTGGAGTTAAAGTACAGATATGTTTAAAATGTAGGGAGTAACAGTAAAACGTTGTCCGTGAAATAAATACTAAAGTACAGATACGTGAAAATTCTACTTAAGTTTACTTCCCACCTCTGATTAAGGACCTAATGATTCAAACAAAGACTATTCAGGTGTTCGTACTGGGAGGTTGAATTAATCTAATAATTAAAAAAGATCATTATAAAGAGTTAGAAGTCTCAGTCTGAATGTAAATCTATAGGAAGAATTAAGTGCAGCGAGAGCATTTGAGACGTTTATCAGGTGAAACCGGTAATTGATCTTTATGATATTAATAAGGAGATTTTCAGTGTATTTTGCATTGACATGTAACATTCTAATTCTTCTATTCTGACAGTGATTATGTGATCATTTTACAGTTCCTCTCTCTTCAGAGCGATACTGTGTGGATGAACATTGTCCTGTGCTGATCCAGAAGGTGAGTGATGTAACGTCTGACTTGGATTCTAAAACAATGGATTCGTCTACATTGATTGGTCTTTTCTCTGTTTTAGATCATTAACTGCATCTCTTTGGGTTTTGGGCTGTTGGTCAGACAAAACATTTGAAGATATCAATGTAGATGTAAGAGAATTATGATGGGTACCTTTAACCAATTTCTGAAATATTATAGACCAAATTATATAACTATAGTTAATAAATGAAGGGAAGAATCGACAGATTCATCAATAATAGAACTGGTACTGTATATAATAAAGGTTCTGGTACTGTTGTCAATCACAACAGAGCAAAGACAGCCGTTGGCCTGAATGTTATTACGCCTGGGAAAATAGTTCCTTACAAGAATTGAATTTAAAGCTAGAAGGAGGATTTTAACTACGAGGTGGGTTTTAACTAAACTTGACATTTTCAGGTAAATTCTGTAAAGTTTATTGAATATGAACAAAATGTAAACAAACTGTAAACAGATGGCCGATGTTGTTGATGGACAGTGACATGTAGTAACACTGGTATGATCCTTTAAGCAGGTAATAAAATAAAAGTCAGGAACCCGTTAACAGAAATACAGTAGTTATAAAAGAGAAGTTGCCAAAGAAATATGTACATCTACATCAGTAACCAGTCAAGTGGACAAACATCAGTTGTTTCACTATCTTGTGAAGTTTGGATGATGTTCTCCACATCCATGTTTCTAAAACAGACATTGATGATATTTAAAGAGTAAAATCTATAATCATCCCAGCAGAGAAATTTAACTTTTGCTTCATGAACATTTCCTTTGAATTTTCCAGGTGGAGACGGTGGCGTCTTTTATAGAGCTGCTTTTGGAAACGCTGGCTGATTTGAGTGACGGGGAGCTTGGGGATTTCAAGAAGGTCCTCTCGTCTCAAACTGACTTCCATCAGTTCAAGTTCCCATCCATGCTGTTTGAGATAACAGGACATCAGGACATGGTGTTTCTAACGGTGTTGTACTACAACGAAGAGGCTGTGAACAAGACCAAGGAGGTTTTGGAGAAGATCAACAGGACTGATCTGGTGCAGAGGCTGTCAGACAGCAGCTCAGGACCCAAAAGTAATAACAATAAAGACAAAAACATTTCAAAATCCCCAAAATGTTGAATCAATGACTTTTACCACTTTCCCCCTCAGAGCAAGACTCAGGTGAACACCGGTCTGGATTGACCAGGAAAGTGAGTAATGTTACATCTGTCTGACTGAGTACAACACAGCTTTCATTCACCTAATGCAGGTTCATTCATGGACTACATATTTATTTAATGAACGTATTATTTTTTCAGGTAGCGACAAGAGTAGCTGTTCAACAGCTGATTTTGGAAACCCTGAATGATTTGGATGATCTGAGGTTTGAGAGATTCAGGAGGTTCCTGATGTTGATTGTCCATCAGAAGAAACTCTCATCCTTCCCATTTATGATGGGACACAGTTATGTGAAAGACAGAAGGATAACCGTGTATCTGATAATGGAGACCTACGGCCAACAGTCTGTGGAGTTAACCACGGAGGCTTTTAAACTAATGAACAGGACAGATCTGATACAGAGGTTACCAAAGCCCAGTTCAGGACTCACAGGTAAGACATGAGTCCCTTTACTCCGCCTTCTCGTTGCAGGATGATCACTCCTTCTTTCTTTTTGGTGTCAAAGGTACAGAGACAGAATGGAGGCGTGGTGGCGGCGTTATGCCACAAAGTCCAGTATAAATGGTGCGATTGTAAAGATTAAAACAAAAACAACATAATTATGTGTCTAATAAATACTTTTATAGTTCATAATAACAAAAAGGTAAATCTGATTGAGTTCTGTGTTTTTACTGAAATTGTTTTCTTTCTTTTGAAGCAACTGTGTCTCATTAAAAGTGATTATTAGTGATTCAATTAGATTTGAATTGTCTGAGTTATTGAATGTCTTTTCTCCTCAGAGCAACACTTTGTGGATAAACATCAACCTACACTGTTGCTGAACGTGAGTGTGACTATATATTACATTTTAAATCATCATAAATGATAAAACAAACCAAACAGTGAGTTTCTTAAATTGCCTCTCACTCTTAATGTTGAGCTCTTATGTAATAATGTTATGATGGAAAAGAGAGAAAACCATTTCTTTGAGCTCCTGTTACAGAAACATGATGCGTTGAGATCAGAAAGGAGTTATTAATTAATATGAATTAAAGGATGGAGGGACTCATATTTGACTTTGATGTTAAGAAATAAAAACACTTAATACTTCAAAAGAAAATGAAATCAGTAGAAAAGATATTAGTGTTTCATTGTCTTGAGTAATCATGCAGAAAAAAATAATCTTATAACATTTACACTCGACGTCTATAACACTGACAAAATGCAAATAAATTAATCTTTAACCGTCCCAATTGGGAAATTACACGTTTACACAGGATTTGAAACGGATTCTTTTGGAAACAGTGAAGACTTTGAGTGAGGAGGAGCTGAAGAAATTCAAGTGGTTGCTGAAGCTAACACTCTTCATGAAGAGGGTCCGACACTTGGACTGGGAAACATTGTACGGTGCAGACCTACTGGTGAAACAGATGGTGGAGACCTGTGGTTTGCAGTCTTGGGAGGTGACCATCGACATTTTAAGGGACATGAACAGGACTGATCTGGTGACGGGAATGTCCAACTCAGGATTCAAAGGTCAGAGAGAAAAATAGAAATATATTTTAGAATTCATGGTAACAAAGAAAGTGGTTAAAACTTTATTTAACCGCCCATGAAAAATGTTATAAAATAAATAAAAAGGGCAGCAAAGCAATTTGAATCCAGCCTCTTTGATTTTTGTGATGTCACTGGAACTCATTTGGTGTAATTCTTTTTAAATGTACAATTTACAGTAAAATGCAGTACATCTAGGCCAAATAATCACATTTTGCCAATGGGGGAGGCTGCCTTTTTTCAAATCTGTCTCAGAGGCTCAACTGATTTTCAGAATGTAGACCATAGCTTTAAACTATATATTTGATTTACAGCCACAAACTGAGGCGGAGGTCAAGTGTTGAGTGAGACACACGAGCACATTGTTGGTTTTGCTCTTTTCATTGTTATTTTTTTGACCGTAAGAAGAAAAAAAAGTACAATAATATCAGTCTTATCCTTGAAAGTCTTTTTCACTTAAAACAAAAAAATCTGTTTTAAAGCCAGGAAGATGTATTCGAGTACATTAAGTGCAGCAAGAGCATTTGAGAAGTCTGAACCTATGTAAGTCTATCTGTGTGTGTGTGTGTGTGTGTGTGTGTGTGTGTGTGTGTGCGTGCGTGTGTGTGTGTGTTTAAAAAAGTAGTAGGCATAAACACTAGACTGATCCATCATTGTGCAATTTTAATTTTCCAAAAATGTGTTTTCAGGTGCGGGACCCTCGACTGGAGTTCTTGCTGGTGTTTTCAGGTGGCTCCGTGGACAGAGGAGAGGTAATATGACGTCTTTGCACCAAATGCCTTTCAGTTTGTCTGTGATCAGTCGCTGATCAGATTGTCTGGAAACCCAGAATCTTAATTTGAAAAAACTCCTAATTTAACCGTTCGCCTGGCTCAGTCCAAAGTTTAAAAACCTTCCAACCTCAGTAAGACGCTAAATCTTGTTGAATTGGTACAATAAAAACAAACTTTGGAGGGACGAGTTGTTCTCCTGTGCCTCCAGTCTTTATGCTAAGCTAAGCTAAATGTCTCCTGGCTTTGTGTTTCGTACTGGGACGTTGATTTAATCAAATATTTAAAACCTGAGTTCCAGACGTTTCTGTCTGAATATAAATCTACAGGACAAATGAAGTGCAGCGAAAGCATTTGAGAAGTCTGAACCTATGTAAGTCTATTGTGTGTGTGTGTGTGTGTGTGTGTGTGTGTGTGTGTGTGTGTGTGTGTGTGTGTGTGTGTGTGTGTGTGTGTGTGTGTGTGTGCGTGTGTGTTGAAGTGTGAAGTGTAGACATAAGCAATTTTAATTTTCCATGAATTTGTTTCAGCTACGGGACCCAAGACAGGAGTTCCTGGTGTTGATACCGAGGGGGATGATGAACATGGAGGTAATATGACATCTTCACACCAAATGCCTTTCAGGCTGTCTGTGATCAGTCGCTGATCAGATTGTCTGGAAACCCAGAATCTGAATAGTATTTGTACTTCGTTACTTCCCACCTCTGATTAAGGACCTCATGATTCATGAATTTTAAACTGAGTTACAGACGTCTCTGTCCGAATATAAACCTAGAGGACAAATTAAGTGCAGCGAGGGCATTTGAGAGGCATTTGAGAGCTCTGTCTAGCTCTGAGCTAGTCTGCGGTCAGGAGTCCTACAGGAGTCCGCTACTTTGCGTTGGGAGTTTGTTCTGCCTGGTTCACGTCAGTTAGAAGGATTGTAATATCAGAGGTTTCATTTACATTAACGTTTGAATCGGTGTCTGTGTGCGTATGTGCGTTTGGACGCAGCCAGGATGTCTTAAAAAAAGAAAAGTGGACATAAGAGACTTCTTTAGAAGTGAAAGTCTAAGTTACTCAAAGAAATGCGTTACACCCATCCTGCAACACCTTCACTGACTCCCAATAAACAGCATATCCACTTCAAGATCCTCCTCATCATCTACAAAGCTCTCAATAATATGATCAATAAAATGTATTATTATTGTTGTTGTTATTATTACTATTGGATTAGAATTGGGTGATAATGTTTGGCTACATGATTTACAACCAGTCAAACCAAAAAAGGGAACAGTAGACTTAATAGTAGAAATAGAAAACTAGAAGAACTACTAGAAAACACACTGAACTGAAAGATCTAGTTTTATTAAAAATACTTTTGTCCCCCGCACCTCTGAAATCAAAATGTCCTCCTCCCACACAACATTACATAAAAACATACGTATATGTCTACTGTTTTTCCCCTAATTTACACTACAAAGAGTAAATATATTTATTATTTATTTTTGGTACATTGCTTAACAAGCATAATTTAATTTTGCTTAGTTGTGACCTGTTGAGGTGCAATAAATATCAAGAGTTCCAAAAGATATATTATTTTTATCAATCCACTCTATAAGCATAGTAATTATAATATCTCCAATAAAATTGTTTAGATTTGTTCACTGTGGATTTCTGTTTGTAATGTATTAAGGATCCATTTCATTATAATACATGTATTTTAAGTTCCGTCAAAGAGGGATGGAGATGGGGTCCAAATTATTTGACACCTCAGTATTTTAAAAAAAGTAACGCAATAGTTATTTTCCAAAGTAACTAGTTACTTTTAGAATTTGTAACTCAGTAACTACTTTAGTTTCTTTCTGGGAGAAGTAACTAGTACTTTAACTAGTTACTTTTTTAGAGTAACTTACCCAACACTGCTCCTGGCTTTGTGTTTCGTACTGGGACGTTGATTTAATCAAATATTTAAAACCTGAGTTACAGACGTTTCTGTCTGAATATAAATCTACAGGACAAATGACGTGCAGCGAAAGCATTTGAGAGCTCTGTATGTAAGTCTTCTGTGTGTGTGTGTGTGTGTGTGTGTGTGTGTGTGTGTGTGTGTGTCATAAACACTACGATCGTTTGAAATTGTGCAATTTTAATTTTCCTGAATTTGTTTCAGCTCGACCCAAGACTCCTCGCGTTGATGCCAAAGGTTCAGTGATGGGAGGTAATATGACGTCTTCTCAGCAAATACCTTTCAGGGTGCCGCTCTTCCCCTCTTCAGATCCACCCGTCGCTCTGCCTCAGTCCAAATATGGTCACGTCCGTTCGCTGGTTGCAAAACCTCCAAGATGGCGACGGCCAAAATGCCGACCTCGATGCTTCAGAACTGTAGTCCACACACCAACGGGTGACGTCACCACGACGACGTCCGCAGGAAATCACACAAGCCAGGAAGTGAAGTGATCTGAACCGAGGGGAGAGAGGAGTGACAAAATAAAACAGGAAAGACTAAACATGAATGAGTGATTTGAAGCTCCGAACAGAATGTCAGGGCTAACTATGCAAACATATCTCGTTGATATTGTACAGTGTTACGTAAGAAAAGGTAAAGTACGTCAGCTAAAGTAGACTCACGTTGTTCCTGCACAGTAAAAGTCCCATAAGGACGGATCAGATAAGCCTGATTGGTCTATTCGTCTCTGGGGGCGTGTACCAAAGTTTGATTGACACTTGTCTGGCCTTGCACGTTTGGCCCATGAAAGTTCCCTTTGAATTGACCAGGTGGAGACGATGGCGTCTGTTATAGAGCTTGGAAACGCTGGCTGATTTGAGTCAGAAAATCAAGAGCTTCAAGAAGATTCTCAGTGAAACCGACCTCCACAAACGTTCCACAGACATTCCATAGATGGAGACAACAGAAATACAGGACACGGGCTTTTTATGGTGTTAACCTGCAGCCGACAGTCTGTGAGACGATCAGGGAGGTTTGAGAGAATATGAAGTGATTTGCTCCGGTACAGAGGTTGTCAGACAGCAGACCAAAAGGTAAAAGACCAAAAACTAGCCCTTAAAGGATCCGCATGACATTAAGACATTTATATAGCAGCAAACAACGATTTGCTATGAAGAGATAGTGGAGTAAAAGTACAGATATGTTTAAAATGTAGGGAGTAACAGTAAAACGTTGTCCATGAAATAAATGCTAAAGTACATATACCTGAAAATTCTACTTAAGTTTACTTCCCACCTCTGATTAAGGACCTAATGATTCAAACAAAGGCTATTCAGGTGTTCGTACTGGGAGGTTGATTTAATCTAATGATTAAAAAAGATTATTATAAAGAGTTAGAAGTCTCAGTCTGAATGTAAATCTATAAGAAGAATTAAGTGCAGCGAGAGCATTTGAGACGTTTATCAGGTGAAACCGGTAATTGATCTTTATGATATTAATAAGGAGATTTTCAGTTTATTTTGCATTGACATGTAACATTCTAATTCTTCTATTCTGACAGTGATTATGTGATCATTTTACATTTCCTCTCTCTTCAGAGCGATACTGTGTGGATGAACATTGTCCTGTGCTGATCCAGAAGGTGAGTGATGTAACGTCTGACTTGGATTCTAAAACAATGGATTCGTCTACATTGATTGGTCTTTTCTCTGTTTTAGATCATTAACTGCATCTCTTTGGGTTTTGGGCTGTTGGTCAGACAAAACATTTGAAGATATCAATGTAGATGTAAGGGAATTGTGATGGGTACCTTTAACCATTTTCTGAAATATTATAGACCAAATTATATAACTAAAGTTAATAAATGAAGGGAAGAATCAACAGATTCATCAATAATAGAACTGGTACTGTATATAATAAAGGTTCTGGTACTGTTGTCAATCACAACAGAGCAAAGACAGCCGTTGGGCTGAATGTTATTACGCCTGGGAAAATAGTTCCTTACAAGAACTGAATTTTAAGCTAGAAGGAGGATTTTAATTACGAGGTGGGTTTTAACTAAACTTGACATTTTCAGGTAAATTCTGTAACGTTTATTGAATATGAATAAAATGTAAACAAACTGTAAACAGATGACCGATGTTGTTGATGGACAGTGACATGTAGTAACACTGGTATGATCCTTTAAGCAGGTAATAAAATAAAAGTCAGGAACCCGTTAACAGAAATACAGTAGTTATAAAAGAGAAGTTGCCAAAGAAATATGTACATCTACATCAGTAAACAGTCAAGTGGACAAACATCAGTTGTTTCTCTATCTTGTGAAGTTTGGATGATGTTCTCCACATCCATGTTTCTAAAACAGACATTGATGATATTTATAGAGTAAAATCTATAATCATCCCAGCAGAGAAATTTAACTTTTGCTTCATGAACATTTCCTTTGAATTTTCCAGGTGGAGACGGCGGCGTCTATTATAGAGCTGCTTTTGGAAACGCTGGCTGATTTGAGTGACGGGGAGCTTGGGGATTTCAAGAAGGTCCTCTCGTCTCAAACTGACTTCAAACATCAGTTTGAGGTCCCATCCATGCTGTTTGAGATAACAGGACATCAGGACATGGTGTTTCTAACGGTGTTGCACTACAACAAAGAGGCTGTGAATAAGACCAAGGAGGTTTTGGAGAAGATCAACAGGACTGATCTGGTGCAGAGGCTGTCAGACAGCAGCTCAGGACCCAAAAGTAATAACAATAAAGACAAAAACATGTCAAAATCCCCAAAATGTTGAATCAATGACTTTTACCACTTTTCCCCTCAGAGCAAGACTCAGGTGAACACCGGTCTGGATTGATCAGGAAAGTGAGTAATGTTACATCTGTCTGACTGAGTACAACACAGCTTTCATTCACTAATGCAGGTTCATTCATGGACTACATATTTATTTAATGAACGTATTATTTTTCAGGTAGCGACAAGAGTAGCTGTTCAACAGCTGATTTTGGAAGCCCTGAATGATTTGGATGATCTGAGGTTTGAGAGATTCAGGAGGTTCCTGATGTTGATTGTCCATCAGAAGAACCTCTCATCCTTCCCATTTATGATGACAGACAGTTATAATGAAGACAGAAGGATGACCGTGTATCTGATGATGGAGACCTACGGCCAACAGTCTGTGGAGTTTACCACGGAGGCTTTTAAACAAATGAACAGGACAGATCTGATACAGAGGTTACCAAAGCCCAGTTCAGGACTCACAGGTAAGACATAAGCCCCTTTACTCCGCCTTCTCGTTGCAGGATGATCACTCCTTCTTTCTTTTTGGTGTCAAAGGTACAGAGACAGAATGGAGGCGTGGTGGCGGCGTTATGCCACAAAGTCCAGTATAAATGGTGCGATTGTAAAGATTAAAACAAAAACAACATAATCATGTGTCTAATAAATACTTTATATAGTTCATAATAAAAAAAGGTAAATCTGATTGAGTTCTGTGTTTTGTAATGAAATTGTTTTCTTTCTTTTGAAGCAACTGTGTCTCATTAAAAGTGATTATTAGTGATTCAATTAGATTTGAATTGTCTGAGTTATTTAATGTCTTTTCTCTTCAGAGCAACACTTTGTGGATGAACATCAACCTACACTGTTGCTGAACGTGAGTGTGACTATATTTTACATTTTAAATCGTCATAAATGATAAAACAAACCAAACAGTGAGTGTTTTAAATTGCCTCTCACTGTTAATGTTGAGCTCTTAAGTAATAATGTTATGATGGAAAAGAGAGAAAACCATTTCTTTGAGCTCCTGTTACAGAAACATGATGCGTTGAGATCAGAAAGGAGTTATTAATTAACATGAATTAAAGGATGGAGGGACTCATATTTGACTGTGATGTTAAGAAATAAAAACACTTAATACTTCAAAAGAAAATGAAATCAGTAGAAAAGATATTAGTGTATCATTGTCTTGAGTGATCATGCAGGAAAAACTAATCTTATAACATTTACACTCGACGTCTATAACACTGACAAAATGCAAATAAATTAATCTTTAACCGTCCCAATTGGGAAATTACACATTTACACAGGATTTGAAACGGATTCTTTTGGAAACAGTGAAGACTTTGAGTGAGGAGGAGCTGAAGAAATTCAAGTGGTTGCTGAAGCTAACGCTCTTCATGAAGAGGGTCCGACACATAAACTGGGAAACATGGTACAGTAATGCAGACCACCTGGTGGAACAGATGGTGGAGACCTGTGGTTTGCTGTCTCGGGAGGTGACCATCGACATCTTAAGGGACATGAACAGGACTGATCTGGTGACGGGAATGTCCAACTCAGGAGTCAAAGGTCAGAGAGAAAAATAGAAATATATTTTAAAGAAAGTGGTTAAAACTTTATTTGTTTTAAAATAAATAAAAAGGGCGGCAAAGCAATAACATGCAGCATCAGCCAATTTAATCCAGCCTCTTTGATTTTTGTGATGTCACTGGAATTGATTTGGTGTAATTCTTTTTAAATGTACAATTTACAGTAAAATACAGTACATGTAGGCCAAATAATCACATTTTGCCAATGGGGGAGGGTGCCTTTTTTCAAATCCGTCTCAGAGGCTCAACTGATTTTCAGAATGTAGACCATAGCTTGAAACTATATATTTGATTTACAGCCACAAACTGAGGCGGAGGTCAAGTGTTGAGTGAGACACACGAGCACATTGTTGGTTTTGCTCTTTTCATTATGATTTTTTTGACCGTAAGAAAAAAAAAGTAGAATAACATCAGTCTTATCCTTGAAGGTCTTTTTCACTTAAAACAAAAAAATCTGTTTTAAAGCCAGGAAGATGTATTCGAGTACATTAAGTGCAGCAAGAGCATTTGAGAAGTCTGAACCTATGTAAGTCTATTTGTGTGTGTGTGTGTGTGTGTGTGTGTGTGTGTGTGTGTGTGTGTGTGTGTGTGTGTGTGTGTGTGTGTGTGTCTGTGTGTGTTGAAGTGTGAGTAGACATAAGCAATTTTAATTTTCCATGAATCTGTTTCAGCTACGGGACCCTCGACAGGAGTTCCTGGTGTTGATACCGAGGAGGAAGATGAACATGGAGGTAATATGACGTCTTCACACCAAATGCCTTTCAGGCTGTCTGTGATCAGTCGCTGATCAGATTGTCTGGAAACCCAGAATCTGAATTTGAAAAAAAACTCCTAATTTAACCGTTCGCCTGGCTCAGTCCAAAGTTTAAAAACCTTTCAACCTAAGTAAGACGCTAAATCTTGTTGAATTGGTACAATAAAAACAAACTTTGGAGGGACGAGTTGTTCTCCTGTGCCTCCAGTCTTTATGCTAAGCTAAGCTAAATGTCTCCTGGCTTTGTGTTTCGTACGGGGACGTTGATTTAATCAAATATTTAAAACCTGAGTTACAGACGTTTCTGTCTGAATATAAATCTACAGGACAAATGAAGTGCAGCGAAAGCATTTGAGAGCTCTGTATGTAAGTCTTCTGTTGCAGTTCCTAAGGTTGATTTCATGGTGGAAGGTTTAGTGATGGGAGGTAATATGACGTCTTCTCAGGAAATACCTTTCAGGGTGCCGCTCTTCCCCTCTTCAGATCCACCCGTCGTTCCGCCTCAGTCCAAATATGGTCACGTCCGTTCACTGGTTGCAAAACCTCCAAGATGGCTACGGCCAAAATGCTGACCTCGAGGCTTCAGAACCGTAGTCCACACACCAACGGGTGACGTCACCACGACGACGTCCGCAGGAAATCACACAAGCCAGGAAGTGAAGTGATATGAACCGAGGGGAGAGAGGAGTGACAAAATAAAACAGGAAAGACTAAACATGAATGAGTGATTTGAAGCTCCGAACCGAATGTCAGGGCCGAACTATGCAAACATATCTCGTTGATATTGTACAGTGTTACGTAAGAAAAGGGAAAGTACGTCAGATAAAGTAGACTCACGTTGTTCCTGCACAGTAAAAGTCCCATAAGGACTGATCAGATAAGCCTGATTGGTCTATTGGTCTCTGGGGGCGTGTACCAAAGTTTGATTGACACTTGTCTGGCCTTGCACGTTTGGCCCATGAAAGTTCCCTTTGAATTGACCAGGTGGAGACAATGGCGTCTGTTATAGAGCTTTGAAACGCTGGCTGATTTGAGTCAGAAAATCAAGAGCTTCAAGAAGATTCTCAGTGAAACCGACCTCCACAAACGTTCCACAGACATTCCATAGATGGAGACAACAGAAATACAGGACACGGGCTTTTTATGGTGTTAACCTGCAGCCGACAGTCTGTGAGACGATCAGGGAGGTTTGAGAGAATATGAAGTGATTTGCTCCGGTACAGAGGTTGTCAGACAGCAGACCAAAAGGTAAAAGACCAAAAACTAGCCCTTAAAGGATCCGCATGACATTAAGACATTTATATAGCAGCAAACAACGATTTGCTATGAAGAGATAGTGGAGTAAAAGTACAGATATGTTTAAAATGTAGGGAGTAACAGTAAAACGTTGTCCATGAAATAAATACTAAAGTACAGATACCTGAAAATTCTACTTAAGTTTACTTCCCACCTCTGATTAAGGACCTAATGATTCAAACAAAGACTATTCAGGTGTTCGTACTGGGAGGTTGATTTAATCTAATGATTAAAAAGGATTATTATAAAGAGTTAGAAGTCTCAGTCTGAATGTAAATCTATAGGAAGAATTAAGTGCAGCGAGAGCATTTGAGACGTTTATCAGGTGAAACCGGTAATTGATCTTTATGATATTAATAAGGAGATTTTCAGTTTATTTTGCATTGACATGTAACATTCTAATTCTTCTATTCTGACAGTGATTATGTGATCATTTTACAGTTCCTCTCTCTTCAGAGCGATACTGTGTGGATGAACATTGTCCTGTGCTGATCCAGAAGGTGAGTGATGTAACGTCTGACTTGGATTCTAAAACAATGGATTCGTCTACATTGATTGATCTTTTCTCTGTTTTAGATCATTAACTGCATCTCTTTGGGTTTTGGGCTGTTGGTCAGACAAAACATTTGAAGATATCAATGTAGATGTAAGGGAATTGTGATGGGTACCTTTAACCATTTTCTGAAATATTATAGACCAAATTATATAACTAAAGTTAATAAATGAAGGGAAGAATCGACAGATTCATCAATAATAGAACTGGTACTGTATATAATAAAGGTTCTGGTACTGTTGTCAATCACAACAGAGCAAAGACAGCCGTTGGGCTGAATGTTATTACGCCTGGGAAAATAGTTCCTTACAAGAACTGAATTTCAAGCTAGAAGGAGGATTTTAACTACGAGGTGGGTTTTAACTAAACTTGACATTTTCAGGTAAATTCTGTAAAGTTTGTTTACATTTTATTCATATTCAATAAACTGTAAACAGATGACCGATGTTGTTGATGGACAGTGACATGTAGTAACACTGGTATGATCCTTTAAGCAGGTAATAAAATAAAAGTCAGGAACCCGTTAACAGAAATACAGTAGTTATAAAAGAGAAGTTGCCAAAGAAATATGTACATCTACATCAGTAACCAGTCAAGTGGACAAACATCAGTTGTTCCACTATCTTGTGAAGTTTGGATGATGTTCTCCACATCCATGTTTCTAAAACAGACATTGATGATATTTAAAGAGTAAAATCTATAATCATCCCAGCAGAGAAATTTAACTTTTGCTTCATGAACATTTCCTTTGAATTTTCCAGGTGGAGACGGCGGCGTCTTTTATAGAGCTGCTTTTGGAAACGCTGGCTGATTTGAGTGACGGGGAGCTTTGGAATTTCAAGAAGGTCCTCTTGTCTCAAACTGACTTCCATCAGTTTGGGCTCCCATCCATGATGTTTAAGATAACAGGACATCAGGACATGGTGTTTCTAACGGTGTTGCACTACAACGAAGAGGCTGTGAATAAGACCAAGGAACTTTTGGAGGAGATGAACAGGACTGATCTGGTGCAGAGGCTGTCAGACAGCAGCTCAGGACCCAAAAGTAATAACAATAAAGACAAAAACATGTCAAAATCCCCAAAATGTTGAATCAATGACTTTTACCATTTTCCCCCTCAGAGCAAGACTCAGGTGAACACCGGTCTGGATTGATCAGGAAAGTGAGTAATGTTACATCTGTCTGACTGAGTACAACACAGCTTTCATTCACCTAATGCAGGTTCATTCATGGTTTACATATTTATTTAATAAACGTATTATTTTTCAGGTAGCGACAAGCTTAGCTGTTCAACAGCTGATTTTGGAAACCCTGAATGATTTGGATGATCTGATGTTTGAGAGATTCACGAGGTTCCTGAGGTCGATTGTCCATCAGAAGAACCTCCGATCCTTCCCATTTATGATGAGAGACAGTTATGAGAAAGACAGAAGGATGACCGTGTATCTGATGATGGAGACCTACGGCCAACAGTCTGTGGAGTTAACCGCGGAGGCTTTTAAACAAATGAACAGGACAGATCTGATACAGAGGTTACCAAAGCTCAGTTCAGGACTCACAGGTAAGACATGAGCCCCTTTACTCCGCCTTCTCGTTGCAGGATGATCACTCCTTCTTTCTTTTTGGTGTCAAAGGTACAGAGACAGAATGGAGGCGTGGTGGCGGCGTTATGCCACAAAGTCCAGTATAAATGGTGCGATTGTAAAGATTAAAACAAAAACACAACATAATCATGTGTCTAATAAATACTTTATATAGTTCATAATAAAAAAAGGTAAATCTGATTGAGTTCTGTGTTTTGTACTGAAATTGTTTCCTTTTCTTTTGAAGCAACTGTGTCTCATTAAAAGTGATTATTAGTGTTAAAAGAATTTGCCTGTAAACGAATAAATTCACCCAAGGAGGAGATCAGAGACAGAAGTAAAGTCGACGTCTGACTTTAATCTTGTACAAGAGGAGCAGTTACAATGCAACAACGTGTGGATGCTACAGAGGAAGTGCTCAAATCACTGTTGTGACTTGAGTCTTTTAAAGGCACAGGAGATAACGCGTCACTGACAGTTAACCTTCATGCAGAACAAGACATCATGACTACCAGGCCTCTGATAACATTTAGGTCAGCCATGGGGATACTAAAGTAATAAACAGTTCAACACAAAAAGCTGTAACCTGAACAAAGAAAACTTTAAGACATGAGGTTATACAAAATTCTTATAACAATTAGTGATTCAATTAGATTTGAATTGTCTGAGTTATTTAATGTCTTTTCTCCTCAGAGCAACACTTTGTGGATGAACATCAACCTACACTGTCGCTGAACGTGAGTGTGACTATATTTTACATTTTAAATCATCATAAATGATAAAACAAACCAAACAGTGAGTTTCTTAAATTGCCTCTCACTGTTAATGTTGAGCTCTTAAGTAATAATGTTATGATGGAAAAGAGAGAAAACCATTTCTTTGAGCTCCTGTTACAGAAACATGATGCGTTGAGATCAGAAAGGAGTTATTAATTAACATGAATTAAAGGATGGAGGGACTCATATTTGACTTTGATGTTAAGAAATAAAAACACTTAATACTTTTAAAAGAAAATGAAATCAGTAGAAGATATTAGTGTATCATTGTCTTGAGTGATCATGCAGGAAAAACGAATCTTATAACATTTACACTCGACGTCTATAACACTGACAAAATGCAAATAAATTAATCTTTAACCGTCCCAATTGGGAAATTACACATTTACACAGGATTTGAAACGGATTCTTTTGGAAACAGTGAAGACTTTGAGTGAGGAGGAGCTGAAGAAATTCAAGTGGTTGCTGAAGCTAACGCTCTTCATGAAGAGGGTCCGATACATAAACTGGGAAACATCGCACAGTAGTGCAGACCTACTGGTGGAACAGATGGTGGAGATCTGTGGTTTGCTGTCTTGGGAGGTGACCATCGACATTTTAAGGCACATGAACAGGACTGATCTGGTGACGGGGATGTTCAACTCAGGATTCAAAGGTCAGAGAGAAAAATAGAAATATATTTTAGAATTAATGGTAACAAAGAAAGTGGTTAAAGGAGTCATAACCTGGTTTTATACGTATCCAGCCCCCCTTGGATCGCTTTGGATCAATTCGTAAAACTTATTAGAAAAAAAAAAAAAAAATTTAATCAAACATTGAGCTTGTTCTGACCCTTTTTCGTACCGCGATTTTATCACGCGAGATTACGCGCAAGGTTTTGACTGGTCCGGATGTGCATTGTATAATATGTAATGAGGCGCGCGTTGATTCGCCGCAGGAAGGACAGAGCCGGGGGGGCTTGCCTGCATGCAGACTCCAAAACATAAACAGCCCCCTGTCATGGCGCACACACTAAATGACGAACCTTACGGAATTCAGGCATTTATGTACGAACCAGAGTCGGAACCCGAACCGGAGAGTGAAGAGCCAGAGACGGTTGAAGAGACACGTTTACAGCAGGACGTCTCTGAATGGCTTCGGCGATTTCAGGTAGCGGACGGGGCGGGGTTGGGTGGTGAAAGAGGGGTGGGCTTATGCAAGTAGCCTCCACGGTGACGTCACCGTAGGCGCAGAATCAAAATCTTGTGCTTTAGGAATGCACACCCTTGTGTGCTATTCCTGTTCGGAAAAAGAGCAGAAGCGAAAAAACGGCGCCACTTTCAAACTCCAGCCTTTCAGGCAAGTTTCAACTGAGGTCAAACACAGATATGCATGTTTTAACAAGAGAAATTGCGATTTCCTGGTGATGACTCCTTTAAAACTTTATTTAACCGCCCATGAAAAATGTTATAAAATAAATAAAAAGGTCAGCAAAGCAATAACATGCAGCATCAGCCAATTGAATCCAGACTCTTTGATTTTTGTGATGTCACTGGAATTAATTTGGTGTAATTCTTTTTTAAATATAAGTACAATGTACAGTAAAATACGGTACATGTAGGCCAAATAATCACATTTTGCTGTTGACTTTAATCAGCACCTCTGTTACGATAAGATAAACCTTTATTAGTCCCACGGCGCGGACATTTACAGGATTACAGCAGCAAAGAGGATAGTGCAACAACAAGAGGCAAAACAGAATGTAATAAATAACAGATATTAAAAAAATACTACTATTTAAAAATGTAATCAAGGACAGACTGAGTAGTTGAGTTCACATTATTGTATAATAGAATATATGAAATTTTGTTATTGTACATGAATGACCATGAGGAATGGTTGAATAATTGACAGTTATTGGTATAATCAGCCTACTGGGTGCCGTGTTTATTGTGCAATATTATTGTGGATTGGTACACAATGTATATCAAATTAAATAGTTTGACACAATTTTCACATTATAATCTTATCAAAGGAAGTATTTGTTGTATGGCTTCTGCATTGAGTGAGTAGAGTGTTAATGAATCTGTTATTGATTTTAAGGATGTCATAAAGAAGAAGAATATAATGTTATTTTCTAATTATTTATTTATATTGTTTTGTTCAAAACCAACCAAGTCTTTTAAAGTCTGATTTGGAATCGGTCAGTAATTTTCTCTTTTCTTCCTCCTCAGAGAAATATCAGCTCAAGGATGTGAGTATCAGATGCACGTCACACAGCTTTCAGGTTTCAGGTCAGGATTGCTGTGGTTTGAATTCACAAGAAGGGTTGATCACAGATCACATAAGCACTATAATAATAACTAGAAAATTCCCCCGTGGGAAATTTTGAAAGGGCCACGGGGGCTACTGCCGGAGTGTATATACAATACGATGAGATTCTTCGAGATTTCAAACGAGACGGAGTTGTTTTCGAGGCAAATACAGAGACTGCTTGCTGAAAAACTGTCCCTGAAAGGAACGTGCATCAGCAGTTTTGCATGAATTTTCCTCTAAAATGGCTCCGTCTCGTAACGTTACATTATTATCACATAGCGTGTGCAGGTCACAACTTGTCCACAAAAGCGTTTGAGTTGTTGGATTGTGTATTTGATGAGTTTGATGAGTTTGATAGATGTCACCGAGCTCAGCTGTCACTCAAGTACTCAGTACTACCGAGTACTACTGAGACTCAAATACTGAGAACTACTAGGTACTATGTACTGGCAAACAGTTGAGTGCGAAGCATGTCACCGAGCTCACTCAAGTACTCTGTACTACCGAGTACTACTGAGACTTGAGTACTGAGAATTACTAACTACTATGTATTGCTTGAAAAACTACAACTCCCAATGACTGCTCCTATCGGCCAATCAGAGCGCACCTGCTGTCACTTCTGAGTGAGACAGAGAGAAATAGACAGACTTGTGTCTCCATTTTAAAGTTTAAATGGAGTTTCTAGGTGAAAGTATGACTGAGCAGAAGATGTTTGACAAAAACAAAAATCGCCAAAATCTTCACACCGTTAGCGCCACAAGACTCTGCTGAAGACACTGATCACTTTTATTTTTTCCCAGTGTCAGAAATGTGGACGCTAGGGCGAGTTAGAAATGTGTGAGTTTCAGCGTTTCTTTGAAAATCCTTTTCTCGATTTGCATTGGATTGAATGGGGAGAAAAACAGATGTGGCCGCGCTTAGAGGTTGCTAGTTCAAATTCTGTAAATCTCACAGCACATTGTGAGAGACAGGACAAGTTTGTCTACAAAATTGGAAAATATCACGTGTTTAGAGTGAAAATTGTGTCTGGGAGGAGTTTGGAAAGGAAAAAAATCTGAAGTATTTCGAGGAGCCCTCACACTCTAAGCGATGATGACATCCACTCTTACCCAGAATGTTCCGCGCAATACACACCCATTATAATCTCATGATTTCTCCCAAAACGATCATGGTCATTGAACAGTAATTGATCAAAGAATATATGACCTATTGAAACGTGGATTGACACACCAATACACAAGACTTGTGTCTACATTTTAAAGTTTAAATAGAGTTTCTAGGTGAAAGTATGCCTGAGCAGCAGACGTTTGAAAAGCTACAATGACTGCTCCTTTTTTTTCGCCCGTCCCATTCATTTCAATGGGAAATTTTCTGTGGTTTTTCGCGACTTACGTCTAACAAAAGCAATAGCACGCCGATCCCGATCGAACCGCACGTTTTGATATATAATTTGTCCTACAACTCTTAAAGCTCTAGGACTAGTAGCCCATCGAAATTCGTCCGGAAGATGAAAAATAAAAACTAGGAAAAAATCCACAGGCCCCGAGCACTGGTCCCCTCAGCTATTTCATAGCTGTAGGGGCCAGTGCTTGGTGCGATTGCCCCGTGGCCCTAATAATAATAATAATAATAATAATAACTAGATAATTTCCTCTGGGGACATTTTGAAAGGGCCACAGGGGCTACTGCCGGAGTGTGTACATTATGATGAGATTCTTCAGAGATTTCAAAAGAGACAGAGTTATTTTCGAGGCAAATACAGAGACTGCTTGCTGAAAAACTGTCCCTGAAGGGAACGCGCATCAGCTGTTTTGCATGAATTTACCTCTAAAACGGCTCCGTCTCGTAATGTTACATTATCATCACAAGGTCACAACGTGTGATAATTTCTCCAAAAATGATCATGGTCATTGAACAGTGATTGATCAAAAACTATATGACCTATTGAAACATGGATTAATACACCAATAAACAAGACTTGTGTCTCAAGTTCAAACGGAGTTTCAAGGTGAAAGTTTGCCTGAGCAGAAGACGTTTGAAAAACTACAATGATTGCTCTTTTTTTTCGGTCCGTCCCATTCACTTCAATGCAGAATTTTGCGCAGTTTCGTATTCTGTTGATAAAAGTAATAGTGCACCGATCCCGATCAAACCGCATGTTTTGATATATAATTTGTAGCGAATTGAAATTTGTCCGGAAGATGAAAGATAATAATGAGTAGGATAAGCACTGGCCCCTACAGCTGGGCCAGTGCTCGGTGCGCTTGCCCTGTGGCCCTAATAATAATAATAACCAGTTTATAAAAGGAAACAAATCATCACAGCTTTAAATGCTTACTCGGATTCAAAAGAATTAACATTTTATCACTACAGAGGTTTTATCATGTAAATGCCCTCTG
Organism: Eutrigla gurnardus; assembly: GCF_963514095.1. Classification (NCBI taxonomy): domain Eukaryota; kingdom Metazoa; phylum Chordata; class Actinopteri; order Perciformes; family Triglidae; genus Eutrigla; species Eutrigla gurnardus. The sequence continues at coordinate 23,886,590 of NC_139937.1, read as the reverse complement.
ATTGTGTTTAATCCCTTCAGGAAGTGCCATCAGTCCCGTTGAAGCTTTTGGAAACGTTGGAAAATTTCAACTACGATGAGCTCGAGAAATTCAAGCATGTCTTGCAGTACAGTAAAATGGAGAAAGGCCTCCCAAGAATCTCCAGACAGAGAATGGAGCTGGCAGACAAAGCCGAGATAGTGGAGCTGATGATGGAGACCTACGGCCAACAGGCTTTGGAGGTGACCAGGGAGGTTTTAACGCAGATGAACAGGAGTGATCTGGTGCAGAGGTTGTTGGACGTTAGGTCAGGATCCAAAGGCAAGTTTGTTTTTGTTTATTACACTTTAATGCCTTTTTTTTCCTTAAATCAAATTGCCTGTGGACGGTCAAACAGCCATTTGAATTTGTGGTTTGAATAACGTCCGTTGAAGCACATGCTTTCGATTAGATCAGATCAGTCAGTGTTTCAGCCATGCAAGGGGCTCCATGGTAACGTCGGTGTTTGTCTTTTGGTGTGACGGACACACTGCACCATTATTGGATGCATCACAATTACATTTTGTCCAGAGATCTTTGATGATCCCTGGACATTTCCCTCAAGTACCAGTGAACTCTTGCATGGAGCGCCAATAAATGTTGTTTGTTTGTTGCTAATTATTCACTTGAAATATTTCAAGTTAAATACCACATTAATCACATGACCTTATATATCAAAATAACAAATTGAAACAAATTCAGACATGTCTTCACAAGGGCCTCTGGGACGCACGGAGCCTGAGGGTGATGGAAGCGTTATGGTAATCCTCACATCAGTTCATCACTTTCATTTGTTCATTTATGTGATGTTGCAAAAAGCCCCATCTCCACTTATTTCCAAACATCTTTGTCCTCTGCAGCAGGACTGCAGCGACTGGACTAAAGTTGAACCTGACGTGAACAGTGCAGATGCAGATGAGGCTCCGACGTACAGGTGAAAAAAGAATAAGGTCCTAAATTCTGCATCACAGCAAACTGGAACTATATTCTAGGGATATATGCTCATCTTTTTTATTTCATTAATTATTTTTCCATGGCTTGCTGTAGCCTACAGTCTGATGTGGGAAACTTTGAATGCAGCGTCTCTGGCTTGCGCTGGGTCTGCAAGGAAAAGGTCAGCTTAAAGTATCAGTTCTGCTCTTGGGAAGGACATATGCAGAGGATGGAGTGGATGCAATACATGCCTGCAGGTCCCCTAATGGACATCACAGTCATCGCCGGGAAGCTATTTGAAGTACAGCTGCCACACTGGATCTGCATAGGTAAGTGGACAGAACGTGTGCTTTTAAAGGTCCCATATTATGAAAAACAGGTTTTCTCTGGTCTCTACACCTATAAACTGGTCCTCCCTGAGCCTGTCACCTCCCAGGATGAGGAAAACAAGCAATTCCTGCATGGTCTCTGCAGCCCACCCTCTGTTAAAACGGCGCTCCTACAGGCTGTTCAGATTCAGCTCCTGTTGTTACGTAACGAAAGGAGTCATTTGCATGGCCCAAAAGCACGGCGAGCACGGACGGAGAGCGCAGCCCCTGATCCGGCTGGTGCTCCGTGAATCAATCCCGATGCGGGTGAAGCTGGAGACAATCCTCCCTGTCTCACGCTCTCTGGTGCGTCTTTGCTGCTGCCTCCGGTCGGACGGAACTCGGGAGCGCGTGTCAGACAGACCGCCGTGCACGACGGTCCGCTTCTGGCCTCTTGCGTTTCATTTTTAAATGACAATGTGCCGGATACGGTCCGTGTTAGCTTGTATGTGTGTGCTAACCACTTCACATCGGGCTGCTTCAGTAACGAGGGTCAGTACAAAGCTGGCTTTGCCTCGACACGGACCCTCGTAAAAGGATCTGTCCCAACCATACAGGACCAACAACTTCACCTGAACCACATAGGCAAGCCATAGAGATACATCCACCGTAAACATTGGAGCATGCTACCGCTAGCGGCATTGTCTCCGTCTCTCTCTAAAAGAGGTGCAGGCACAGAACCAGCCTGTTCTCAGCAGAGCTCATTTGAGCAACTTTTAGACAGCTGAAACTCAGGACCACGGATGGGTTTGGGGCAATGCATATCAAATACAGTGTTGTTGGACCTCTGATAGCTGTGTGGAATTGATGAAAAACAGTATAATATGGGATCTTTAAATTCCAGACAGCATGTGTACAACAGCTGATGCAATCCTTATGTTATGTGCTCTTATGTTGTGCAGACGACAACCCTGAAATATGGGACAAGTTTGCAGTCCTGCACATAGAGGACTCTGGAGATGTTGTGGAGAAAGCGTCCGAGGTCACATCGCACCACGTCAAACTGTCCGAACCAGTTTTCTCTCCGAGAGCGATCCTGATGAAAGTTGGCTTCCCAGTGAAGATACTGTGTGATGTTTTAATATACAAGATCAACACAGCATTCCTCACACTCCATGTTTATCTGATCCCACGTGATCCTGGTCTAAAAGAGGTTATTTCATATCTTACTGTCACTAATGCCATAAATCACATGATGAAAACGCAGCACAGGCAACTCATGTTTTTGTCCCAACAGCAACTGGACAAGAGCTACGGATACAAAATCATCAAAAAGCCACCGCCAGATGAGTCCCTGAAAATGCAAGATCGTTTTGTCCTCACAGCAGATTTCCACGGTGCAGAAGTTAAACCTAAAGTATGTTTGATTGAAATAAGATTATTTCAGTGCGTCAAACCTAAAATCAACCTTTTTATTTAAATATCTATGAACAATGTGAGCGTTTTGTTATTATGAATATTTAAGTAACATTAAAATATCTGAAATCATGACATTTTACCAATTTTTGGCAGTTATATTCATAATTTTTCTGTTCATTGATTTTGATGAGAAAACGAAAAAACTTACTTATCGCTGTTGCAAACTCCGGATGCTGAAAGTCTAACTTCCTTTTCCCATATTTTATTTTTTTTCTTCAGAACATAAAGCTCAGATATAAAAGCAGTATCCCAAGTTTCTTCGGAGTGTTCATAAGAAATCCAGACGCAGACTTTGCACTCAAGCTCGAACACAGTAAAGAGCTTAAAACAGTATGGGACGATACGATTAGAAAAGGTCAGATTTAAATAATATCACGAGAATTCATCTGAACAGCCTATTAAACACTTAACTTTCACCGTCACTCAAATATGTATCATGAGTGAAGCCAAAATATGTCCATTTTCTTTTCCTCCTTTTTCATTTTCAGAAGAATACCAAAACACCGGTCACATACAAGGTAAGACACGGCTCAACGGTCTGACCGAAGAGTCGGTTTGGTCTAGGAGTGGGTTCATAAAACCCAGCAGCATATTAAATATTCATAAACGGTGTTTTGGTCAGAGTGTTATCAGGATGTAACCGTGCTTCCTATATGACAGTTGCAGACATCGCTGGACTGACGTCCTCCACACCTGCTTCCGGTGACCGTGAGTTGTTTTTAACACGAGACATTATATTAATATTTGAAATATTGGAACCAACATTTGTATGTTTTTTAAGCATTGAGGACATGAGGTATTTCTATGTGTAATATTATGTTTGTATATTATGTGTCTTCATAATAATAAAAATAATATATATATTATTACAATTTAATTATACCATTTATATAAATAATAATAGTAATAATAATTATTAATAATTATTAATTAATTACACTCCACAGTGCACCCGAGGCAAATCCATTGTAACGGCAGACTATCGATGTACATATCTGTGTTGATAGAATGTTTGAAATAAAACCAACCTTGCATTTTTAAGGATTTATGTCTCAGCAGCAGCAGCAGCGTGTCATACTTCCTAGTAGGCTATGGCAGCGGCGGAGTGATATCACCTAGCACTTATCAGTTACCGGTTCTATAATAGTTTGTTTACCTGCTGTCATTGCTACAGACGCAGAGTAGCCTGCAGTGCTAGTTTCTTCAATCTCACAGAAATGGACACTTTTGGAGAATAAACTGAAACTTTTGAAGACTCTGATGAGGAGTTTTCCACCCAAACCCAACCGTACCTGTACGAGCCTGAATATACAGAGGAAGAATTGCGTGAGAGGGATGCTCAAAGGGCAGAACGCAAACGAGTGTCTGGGGAGACCGAGATAGCTGGAGCTGAGAACCGGGACCGAACAAACGGAGACTGGGTTCGTAATTGTGGGTTCGCGTGGCCGTGGGCTGCCCGGTGTTTGCGTGAGGTCTAAGGGCTTTTCACCCAGGTCTGGGGGCATGAGGCCCGACTGTTCGGCATGGGTCAGGTCTCTATTTACCAGAGGGATTCCCTGCAACGCGTCCAAGGGTTTACGGGTCTACGGACGGAGCAGAGTTCCGGGTTTGTGATGCATAATTGTGGGTTCGCGTGGCCGTGGGCTGGCTGGTGTTTGTGTGAGCTCCAAGGGCTTTTCAGACAGCCTTGGGGGCATAAGTGCCGACAAATCGGCGATGTTCATGTGTGTATTTACCGGCTGGATTCTGAGCAGCGTGTCTTAGAGTTTTGAGTCCAACAGAGCAAAGTAAAATTCCGCTGCTGCTGAAAAATTAGTCCCTCAAAAAATGGATGATTTATGTGATGCGAGGTTAGTTTTGTTTCAAATATTATTCTATCAACACAGATATGTACATCTACAGTCTAGTGTTTTAATTGATTTGCCTCGGGTGCACTGTGGAGTCGGTATGAGTGTTTTTAATGCCATGCTAGCTAGAACCATTGACTTGCGCTAGCCATAGCACAAGCGAACTCGGCAACTAGAAGAACTGAATGAAATTTCTTGAAAACGTCTCCAGACGTCTCGAACACACCGGCTGACTTGGAAAATAGGTCTTATGTCCAAAATTCCGAACTATCTACCTTTAATCTGGCATCCAAAAGGGCACTTCATAAAAAAGAGGTGAGGACAAATTAAGGAGTAAAAGCATTTTAATCGTCTATCTTTACTGTGAAAGACAGCCTTTTTTGTTTGCTGTGTGTCTGAAAAAACACGCATTAACACTCTTTCATGAAGCAATTTTGAATTTGTTTCAGACGGGAGACCGTCAGCTGGAGCAGCTGCTGTGAACACCGTGGCAGGAGGTGGATGCACAGGTAAGGTGATGTCTTCACAGTGAACACCTTCGACGCTGCCTGCGACACCGATCAGATTGAGACTGTTGAATTCAAATGAATTAGTTTGACACCTATTCTGTTATTTCTTAGAGTTGGACGAGTAGATCGCTGTAATGTTTGCACATTGAGGATAGAGCCAGGAGACATTTAGCTTAGCTTAGCATAAAGACTGGAAGCAAAGGGAAACGGTTAGCCTGGTTCAGTCCAGAACTCCTAAAAACCACAACATTGGGACGAGCTCGCTGTTCTCCAGTTCCTCCTGTCTCTGTGCTAAACTAAGCTAAATGTCTCCTAGATTTGTGTGTGTGTGTGTGTGTGTGTGTAGTACAGACATGAGGGCTGTATCTATTCAATTCAATTTTATTTATAGTGTCATATCACAACAGAATTCATCTCAGGACACATTGAAAATGTAATAAATCATGAGCATATTCTAGTCCTGTTCAGAGTCCCAACATCCCCAGGAGCGTTGCAGCGACAGTGGCGAGAAAAAACTGCCTTAAAGCAACACTTAAAGTGATGGTTCGGAGTGAAATGCACCCTAGGTAATTTCCACCATGACATCCAGCCAAACACCCCCTCAGAAGCATTTTTAGCGATGGTCAGCAGTGGTCAAGATAGGGCGATTAGCCAAATTACTTGCAATTACTAGCGCTATGGTACTGGGGATATATCTCGTAAATCACTCCACTAATAATGCATGGAATGTTACCAAACTTCTGCAGCAGTACACATAGGGTATGTACTGACAAAACGAGGCATTTGAAAGTTTGTAAGTACACCAGGAGTTTATTTAAAAGAACACTTGCCTGATAGCGTCTATCCTCGGCTGCTATGCTACCGCAGCATAGACGCCACTTCCTTGTTTACCCAGCCGATGCCGTGACGCGAGTTTCACGCGAGAGTATGAAAACGTTTCGCTGAGTTTTTATAAATGCTTGTATTATCAGCTCAACACATTTTTATAAATGCTTGTATTATCAGGTCAACAAGTGTTGATAAGTGTTGACCTGATAATACAAGCATTTCTAAACATTTAGTGAAACTTTTTCATACTCTCGCGTGAAACTCGCGTCACGGCATCGGCTGGGTAAACACCGAAGTGGCGTCTACGCTGCTGTAGCATAGCAGCCGAGGATAGAAGCTATCAGGCAAGTGTTCTTTTAAATAAACTCCTGGTGTACTTACAAACTTTCAAATGCCTCGTATTGTGAGTACAGACCCTATGTGTACTACTGCAGAAGTTTGGTCACATTCCATGCATTATTAGTGGGGTAATTTACAAGATATACTCTATGTACCATAGCGCTAGTACTAAGCCATTCGGCTGATAGCGGTTATCTTGACCAATGCTGACCATCGCTAAAAATGCTTCCGAGGGGGTGTTTGGCTAGATGTCATGTTGGAAATTACCTAGGGTGCATTTCACTCCGAACCATCACTTTAAGAACTTTTCCTCTTCGGTCCCCCTACAGGTTGGAAGGGAACTGTCCATTACTGCCATTGTAAATAATTTAGCCTACCCCAGCCTACCGTCGCATGCACGTTATTTGTTTGTATGCAGAACCGGCTCTGGAAACGATGAACGATTTGAACGATGTCCAGTGACAAGGTAGAGTAGCTAACGCCTTAGCTAAGATTAGCTAACATGAGCCATAGCTATAGTTACATATATATATATATATATATATATATATATATATATATATATATATATATATAAGCACAATAGCTAACACCTTAGCTTAGATTAGCTAACATGATCCATAGCGATAGTTACATATATATTAGCACAATAGCTAACGCCTTAGCTAAGATTAGCTAACATGAGCCATAGCGATAGTTACATATATATATATTAGCACAATAGCTAACGCCTTAACTAAGGTTAGCTAACATGAGCCATAGCGATAGTTACATATAAATATTAGCACAATAGCTAACGCCTTAGCTAACATGAGCCAATAAAATAATCGACAATGTATTGTACACAGATGCACACTGTTGGAAAAAAAATGATTACCGGTATTATTTACAAGTCCAGCAGCAACAAAGCCAAGTCACCATCCGTCTTGCAATTTGAAGCCTCCTTCAGCTCTCGAGTGTGAGCCGGTCCGATATTCACTCTTGTATGAGCTCTTTATTTGTCATGCTCCTGTTTTCTTTTCTTCGCCTCATCGGACATTATACTCCTCCTTGTCTTTGCAGGCTCTGCCATGACACCAATTTAAAAACTACCTAGCTGCAAGGTATCTTTCACGCACCTGCCGGGTGCCACCTTACATTTCTTATTTGTTTTTTTATAATGTTCCTTTCTCTCGGGAACATCAAATGTCCTGCTGAGCTGTTTCTATTGAATTTAACCCTTGCAGTCTTGATGAAAAGACTCTTTGATCTTTCCCTCTTCCTGAACTGTAACATTCGGTAACATTTGTCTCAAATACATTGATCAAGGCCCGATGAGTGACCCCTGTAGTGACATCGTCTAGCTCTCCCGAGAACGGTCACACCTTGTAGATATGAACAGATGTCTCTTCCTTTGCAGAGAGACATGTGTTGATTCAATGCAAATCCACTCATGACGCCTTCCCTTTTGTTCTCCCGAATGTTCTGTATAAATCCAACTCGGCCAAGCCATTCGAGAGACTGGATCTTCATGGATACACTGTGAATTTCTTTTCTCCACTGTCAGTGATTAAACCTCATTTGAACCAGCCACAGAATTGGACCTGAAGAGTTTTCTTCTACAACTGGTTACCTGTCTGTCTCTACATGTCTCCCTGTGATAGACTGGTTACCTGTCTGTCTCTACATGTCTCCCTGTGATAGACTGGTTACCTGTCTGTCTCTACATGTCTCCCTGTGATAGACTGGTTACCTGTCTGTCTCTACATGTCTCCCTGTGATAGACTGGTTACCTGTCTGTCTCTACATGTCTCCCTGTGATAGACTGGTTACCTGTCTGTCTCTAGATGTCAGTCCTGTGATAGACTGGTTACCTGTCTGTCTCTACATGTCAGCCCTGTGATAGACTGGTTACCCGTCTGTCTCTACATGTCTCCCTGTGATAGACTGGTTACCTGTCTGTCTCTACATGTCTCCCTGTGATAGACTGGTTACCTGTCTGTCTCTACATGTCTCCCTGTGATAGACTGGTTACCTGTCTGTCTCTACATGTCTCCCTGTGATAGACTGGTTACCTGTCTGTCTCTACATGTCAGCCCTGTGATAGACTGGTTACCTGTCTGTCTCTACATGTCTCCCTGTGATAGACTGGTTACCTGTCTGTCTCTACATGTCAGCCCTGTGATAGACTGGTTACCTGTCTGTCTCTACATGTCAGCCCTGTGATAGACTGGTTACCTGTTACCACCCCCGACCCTGAATACAGGATAAGCGGTGGATGATGGATGGGTAGATTTCTTAAATGTTCTAGAAAGTGATGTCACCAGGTAGGCTGTTGACCTGAATCCAATTTTTTTTTTCTTTCCCTCTAGCCTCAGGCGATCACTTCGTGGATAAACACCAGTGTGATCTGATCGACAGAGTGAACAACATTGAACCAATCTTGGATCATCTCCTGAGAGAAGTTGTAATCCAGCAAGAATTTTATGACAGAATGTCTGCCATTCCAACCACCCGGGAGAAGATGAGAAAACTCTACGGAGGTCCCCTGAATGCAGCCGGACGCGACGGAAAAGACATCTTCTTCAAAATCCTTGAGGAGAAAGAGCCGTTTCTTGTTGCCAGTCTCAAGAAGAAGAACTCATAAATACTGTGTTGAATTCGCCTGTTTTCTGCATCGCAAAGCAAATGTCAGGCCAGACCCCCTACAACGGTTTAGTTTGTCACCTTTTCCACCCTCATGAGTTTGCAGGTGTGGGTATAGTAGTGTATCTGCTGCTGAGGTAGGAGTTTCATAGAATATATCAGTATTATTGCACTGTCACTGTCTCAACGTGTCATATAAAGCTTTTGCTAATGTAAATATCTACAAGCAAGAAATTAGCTCAAATTGTTAACACAACCTTGAATGTCGATATCAGCACAGGAACTACAGGGAGCCTTCACATGCACATCCTGGGGCAATAAAAGCCTACACACAGGTCCAGCAACAGGTATCGTTTACTGGTAGGAACCATGAGGAATTCCTAGTTTTACTCCGTCAAGCTGATTAAAGCTACTAAAACATTGCATCTATGTTTGTTGTTGTGAGTTTCTCTTTTTGGGGGTGAACCAGGGTCTAATGCAGGACTTTAATGCCGAAATGGACTATCCCATCCATAGTCATGGCAGGCCTATGTTCTGTTGTTGCTTTACATTATGAACTAATATAAACGTAGATTAATCTGACAGCTATCTTCCTCTCACCTTTGGGTCCTGAGCTGATCTCCAGACGGCCTCGGCACTGGATCAGATCCTGATTCCACGTCCATGAGAGCCTCCCTGGTCGCCCTCTATTACCTTTTGTACGTCTCTATTCTGATCTGGTTTCATGTTTTTGTTTTGTTGCCTTGGGTTCATCTGCTGCCCGATCACCAACTCGTCCCAGATCCACCCTCATCTGCAGTTCTGCACGGCAATAATCAGTTGATTCCCTCACCTGAGCCTTCCCGCCCATTTACTGGACTTTCATTAAGCTACGTCACTGTAATGCGACGGCTGATGAACGGCTTCCGGTCCAGCAGCTCCTCTTTCCGGTCGCTGTTACAATCAACTCTGTTGCCTGTAAACCAACTGACCAACACAATAATGTGGATTTAACCGTTCAGTTATATTTTTGCTATGTTAACCTTTTAATTTGTTATTGTTCTGCCCCGCGGGGCTTTGGGTTTTGTTTCCGGTGGGACACTTTTCAGTGACGGACCAGTCAAACACTCCGGTTCAATTTGGCTCCACTACGAACCTCAGTTAAACCCTTGTCTGTGTGTAATGACGTGTTTGAAGTTGTAAAATATAATATTATTATTTTATTCACCTTGGGTGATGTTATTTGTCAGATTAAACCCCGTTTATGTCGTTTTTGTGGCGGAGTTGAACGTGAGGTGTAATGATTAAACGTTCCACCAGGGGGCGTATGACGTCATGTTAAGCTCAGTTAACTGTTCACACAACGCGAATGTTGAAAGCACAACAAACTATACTTTAGTTCATTCAAATATGTAATTATTAGTTGGCTTACACTCACTTTTTGGAGATGTAATATTTGTTCATGTTGATGATTGTTGTTCATAATCAAGAATTCGTTTGCTGCAGTTATTTTTTTAAACATTTGTAACATGCTTGAAATAAATAAATACAAATGAAATAAAAAATATCACTGTCCAATGTCTGTCTCAATCCAATGACTATTTGTCTGCATGGAAGTAATTGTTAAACATGCAAAGGTTTTGAAAGGAAGCAAAGAAGCACCTTTCCTTTGCATTTAGAGAATTCAAACTGCTCTTATCATGGCTTGTTTACATCTGAACATTTCTCCCTTTAGGAACCTTCCTAAAAGCAAAAAAGTCTTTCGTTTTTCACGCCTCTCCTCGCGTTCATAACATCTCAGAGAGAAACTGCAGCACAGTTCTCCATCCAAATGTTGTCAAAGGAAAGTCGTTCAATACGTTGAGGCCGTTGGACATGAAACATTCAGAGCTCCTAAATTCTTACATGCAAAGAAGCCTGAAAGCTGAAAATACCACGAAGAACCACTCATAGCAAGCAGAAGATTTTATTATAAATGTATAAATTTAAAAATATAAACCATTTTGTGATAAAAGTGATTTAAAAAAAACACATTTGGTATAAATGAAGCTTATGTTATGTTTTCATTTAATTAAACTAGACTTTCATTCCAATTTGTCATTTGTTGGATAAAAACATGTCTGATGATAACTTGTTCGTTTCTCACATGATTGTCTGATAATTCATTGATTGATCGGGGCTGGACCACATAAGTATACATTTCATTGGATTTAAGAGGAAACGGCTCTGTTTAAACATTTAGCGTAGCATTAAAATGAATATCTCCCCCACTTTGATTATATAGAAACTGTTTGTGTTCAGGTAGAATGTAGATTTGGTCTGATGATGAATTTCACTTCTTCTTCTTGAGGTCAGCAATGAGATATGTCTCCCTTTCCTCGAGGATTGTGTAGAACACGTCTTTGCCGTCAGGTCCGGCAGCAGTCAGGGGACCGGAGTAGAGCTTCCTCATCTTCTCCTGATCAGTGGGGCTCGCCAAGATTTTATTGTAACTCTCTTGTTGGATGATGCCTTTGTCGAGGAGCTCATCAAAAATGGGTCCTATGTTGTTCACTCTTTCGATCAGCTGGAGTCTATGTTTATCCACGAACTGAGCCCCTGAGGAAAGAAGGAGGAATGCCTGATTACAACTTTGTACATTTTCTTCAGAGGAAAAGGTTCATTTTGATGATCAAATAGTGGATTTCTAACTCTGGCATTAAACTACATCTGAAAGAATAAGGGTTCAGTTTACAGCTACGAAGTTACGTGTTCTCCAAATTCTGTAAAGCTCTTGCATCTAAAGTTTCTACAATACGACATTTTTGGGAGACGCACTTTCATGCCAAGAGTAAGATGAGAAGATAGATACTATATACTATACTTCTACTATACTACTACCACCACCAAATGCAGTTGGAACCCGAGGGCCTGGGCTGCACCAGATTTCTGCCTAAAAGCGTATTAAGGCAGTTTTTTCTCGCCGCTGTCGCTGCAACGCTCCTGGGGATGTTGGGACTCTGAAAATGTAATAAATCATGAGCGTATTCTAGTCCTGTTCAATGTGTCCTGAGATGACTTCTGTTGTGATATGACACTAGAAATAAAACTGAATTGAATAGATACAGCCCTCATGTCTGTACTCTATACACACACACACACACACACACACACACACACAAATCTAGGAGACATTTAGCTTAGTTTAGCACAGAGACAGGAGGAACCGGAGAACAGCGAGCTCGTCACAAGGTTGTGGTTTTTAGGAGTTCTGGACTGAACCAGGCTAACTCTTTCCCTTTGCTTCCAGTCTGTATGCTAAGCTAAGCTAAATGTCTCTTGGCTCTATCCTCAATGTGCAAACATTACAGCGATCTTCTCGTCCAACTCTGAGAAATAACACAATAAGTGTCAAACTAATTCATTTGAATTCAACAGTCTCAATCTAATCGGTGTCCGATGGCAGGCAGCGTTCACGATGAAGACATCACCTTACCTGTGCATCCACCTCCTGCCACGGTGTTCACAGCAGCCGCTCCAGCTGACGGTCTCCCGTCTGAAACAAATTCAAAATTGCTTCATGAAAGAGTGTTAATGCATGTTTTTTCAGACACACAGCAAACAAAAGGCCGTCTTTCACGGTAAAGATAGACAATTAAAATGCATTTCCTCCTGAATTTGTCCTCAACTCTTTTTTATGAAGTGTCCTCTTGGATGCCAGATTAAGAAAATATTAAGATAATAATATTTCATAGGAATGTTTACCCATCATTTATGTGTATATATTTGCGTGAGCTCCATAATAACCACTATTGCTGCTTTGAACGTGGAAATCCCAGATACATGCTCGGCCAAGTCCAAAGCAAAGAACTTGTGCTGGATTCTCCTTTATTTATTTATTTATTTTAAGAGACATTTCTTTCTCTTGCACTATTGATTATTTTGTTACGGGGTTTGTTCAATATGCAATACGACAACTCAATACAACACGTTAAGCTAAATCTGTCATTATTATTATTATTTATATAAATGTTATAATTAAATTGTAATAATATATATTATTTTTATTATTATGAAGACACATAATATACAAACATAATATCACACATAGAAACACCTCGTCCTCAATGCTTAAAAAACATACAAATGTTGGTTCCAATATTTCAAATATTAATATAATGTCTCGTGTTAAAAACAACTCACGGTCACCGGAAGCAGGTGTGGAGGACGTCAGTCCAGCGATGTCTGCAACTGTCATATAGGAAGCACGGTTACATCCTGATAACACTCTTACTAAAACACGGTTTATGAATATTTAATATGCTGCTGGGTTTTATCAACCCACTCCTGGACCAAACCGACTCTTCGGTCAGACCGTTGAGCCTCAGCTCGAAAGTGAAAGTAAGAATGAACCGCGCTAAATTAAATATATATTTACCCAGTTGGTCCGCCTCACTGTTGCAGTCGATCTCTCTCAGTATCTCCTCGGCCACTCGGGCAGCTCCGGCCTCGGTGAAAGTTTGGACCAAGACATTTGCGATAACCAGGAAGCTTTTCCCCTCCACTTTGTGACTGCGGTCAAGCCAGCCGACACATCGTGAACGTCAGTCAAGCCAGCCGACAGATTTTTTTGCTGTACGTGATTGTAGTATCTTTACGGTAATATCGTCTCAGAACTGGTTTCAAAATAAAAGCATTCGTCGGGTACATAGCGAAAGACTGTCAACGAAAGCAAATACTGTCAACGGAAACGTAAGGACGTTGTGATATGTACTTTCAAAATAAAGGCTCAAATAATTGACAATTGTAAGCTTAAGCCGTTTTTTTATTGAAATTTCTAACAAGGCCATGTTTCCACATGCAAATTTCACTTCAGGGTAATAGTAGACGTACACCGCCTCATATTGCCACCCAGTCTTTCCTGTGTCTTTCAAACTAAGGTAAACTGAAGTGTAAAATATGAGACATATTACACATGATTTTGGATTCAATTTAAAAGGAAACGCCCTGTTATCACTGACTAATTCCACTTCAGGGTTATAGTATATGACCTGGTAGTGTGAACCAGTAAGAATCAAGACATTCTGATGTATAGTTTCAGAATAAAAGCCCGTCAAAGTGTCAAATATGAGACAAATTACATTTGATTTTGGATTCAATTTAAAAGGAATCGCCCTGTTATCAAGGAATAATTCCACTTCAGAGTTATAGTATATGACCTGGTAGTGTGACCCAGTAAGTATCAAAACATTCTGATGTATAGTTTCAAAATAAAAGCCCATCAAAGTGTCAAATATGAGAATTATTACACATGATTTTGGGATCAATTTAAAAGGAAACGCCCTGTTATCACTGACTAATTCCACTTCAGGGTTATAGTATATGACCCTGTAGTGTGACCCAGTAAGTATCAAGACAATCTGATGTATAGTTTCAGAATAAAAGCATGTCAAAATGTCAAATATGACACATATTACACATGATTTTGGATTCAATTTAAAAGGAAACGCCCTGTTATCAAGGAATAATTCCACTTCAGGGTTATAGTATATGACCCCGTAGTGTGACCCAGTAAGTATCAAGACATTCTGATATATAGTTTCAGAGTAAAAGCCTGTCAAATATGAGACAAATTACAATTGATTTTGGATTCAATTTAAAAGGAATCGCCCTGTTATCAAGGAATAATTCCACTTCAGGGTTATAGTATATGACCTGGTAGTGTGACCCAGTAAGTATCAAGACATTCTGATGTATAGTTTCAGAGTAAAAGCCTGTCAAATATGAGACAAATTACAATTGATTTTGGATTCAATTTAAAAGGAAACGCCCTGTTATCAGGGCGTTTCCTTTTAACCGACACTCCTCCTTGAACCGACACCTTACCGTGGTGGAGGGGTTTGAGCACCTGAATGATCCTAGGAGCTATGTTGTCCGGGGCTTAATGCCCCTGGTAGGGTCTCCCAAGGCAAACAGGTCCTAGGTGACAGGTCAGACTAAGAGCGGTTCCAAAGCCCTTAATGAAAAAGATAAAATCAAGGAAGTTCACGTCGCCCGGACTGGTGTCACCGGGGCCCCACCCTGGAGCCAGGCCCGGGGTTGGGGCTCGCAGGCGAGCGCCTGGTGGCCGGGTCTGTACCCACGGGACCCGGCCGGGCACAGCCCGAAAGAGCAACGTGGGCCCGCCCTCCTGTAGGCCCACCACCCGCAGGAGGGTTCAGAAGGGGCCGGTGCGGTGGGATTTGGGTGGCTGTCCTGGGCGGGTGCCCCGGCGACCCAATCCCCGGACGGTGACTCTAGCCATGGGGACATGGAATGTCACCTCACTGGGGGGGAAAGAGCCTGAGCTAGTGCGGGAGGTAGAGCGCTACCGGCTACAGGTAGTCGGGCTCACCTCCACGCACAGTCTAGGCTCTGGAACCCAACTCCTTGAGAGAGGCTGGACTCTCTTCTACTCTGGAGTTGCCCGCGGTGAAAGGCGCCGAGCTGGTGTGGGCTTGCTTATAGCCCCCCAGCTCGGCCGCCATGTGTTGGAGTTTTCCCCGGTGAACGAGAGGGTCGTTTCCCTGCGCCTTCGGGTCGGGGATAGGTCAGAGTACCCGGCCTTCTTGGAGTCCTTGGGAGGGGTACTTGAGAGTGCTCCAACCGGGGACTCCATTGTTTTACTGGGGGACTTCAACGTTCACGTGGGCAACGACAGTGTTACCTGGAGGGGCGTGATTGGGAGGAACGGCCTCCCCGATCAGAACCCGAGTGGGGTTCTGTTATTGGACTTCTGTGCTGGTCACGGTTTGTCCATAACGAACACCATGTTCAAACATAAGGGTGTCCATCAGTGCACATGGCACCAGGACACCCTAGGCCGGAGGTCAATGATCGACTTCGTGGTTGTGTCATCTGACCTCCGGCCGTATGTTTTGGACACTCGGATGAAGAGAGGGGCTGAGCTGTCAACTGATCACCCCCTGGTGGTGAGTTGGATCCGCTGGCAGGGGAGGAAGCTGGACAGACTTGGCAGACCTAAACACGTTGTGAGGGTCTGCTGGGAACGTCTGGTGGAACCCTCTGTCAGGGAGGTCTTCAACTCCCACCTCCGGGAGAGCTTTGACCAGATCCCGAGGGAGGCTGGGGACATTGAGTCCGAATGGACCTTGTTCTCTGCTTCCATTGTTGACGCGGCTGTTCGAAGCTGTGGCCGTAAGGTCTCCGGTGCCTGTCGTGGTGGCAATCCCCGAACCCGGTGGTGGACACCGGAAGTAAGGGATGCTGTCAAGCTGAAGAAGGAGTCCTACCGAACCTGGTTGGCTCGGGGGACTCCCGAGGCAGCTGACAGGTACCGGCAGGCCAAGCGTCCTGCAGCGTGGGCGGTCGCTGAAGCAAAGGTTTGGGTCTGGGAAGAGTTCGGGGAGGCCATGGAGGAGGACTATCGGTCGGCCTCGAGGAAATTCTGGCAAACCATCCGGCGCCTTAGGAAGGTGAAGCAGCCCTCCACCAACATTGTTTACGGTGGAGGTGGGGAGCTGCTGACTTCGACTGGGGATATCGTCGGGCGGTGGAAGGAATACTTCGAGGGTCTCCTCAATCCCACTGACACGTCTTCCATTGAGGAAGCAGAGGCTGGAGACTCGGAGGTTCATCCACCCATTACCCGGGCAGAAGTCACCGAGGTAGTTAAGAAGCTCCCCGGCAAGGCACCGGGGGTGGATGAGATCCGCCCTGAGTACCTCAAGTCTCTGGATGTTGTGGGGCTGTCTTGGTTGTCAGTCTCTGCAACATCGCGTGGCGGTCGGGGACAGTGCCTCTGGACTGGCAGACCGGTGGTCCCTCTATTCAAAAAGGGGGACCGGAGGGTGTGTTCCAACTATCGGGGGATCACACTTCTCAGCCTCCCCGGGAAAGTCTATTCCAGGGTGCTGGAGAGGAGAATTCGGCCGATAGTCGAACCTTGGATTCAGGAGGAACAATGCAGTTTTCGTCCTGGCCGTGGAACACTGGACGAGCTCTATACCCTCCGCAGGGTGCTCGAGGGTTCATGGGAGTTTGCCCAACCAGTCCACATGTGTTTTGTGGACTTGGAGAAGGCATTCGACCGTGTCCCTCGTGGCATTCTGTGGGAGGTACTTCGGGAGTACGGGGTCGGGGGCCCTCTGCTAAGGGCTGTTCGGTCCCTGTATGACCGGAGCTGGAGCTTGGTTAGCATTGCCGGCAGTAAGTCAGACCTGTTCCAGGTGCATGTTGGACTCCGGCAGGGCTGCCCTTTGTCACCGGTCCTGTTCATTATTTTTATGGACAGGATTTCTAGGCGCAGCCGTGGGCCGGAGGGGATCTGGTTCGGGAGCCACTGGATTTCATCCCTGCTTTTTGCGGACGATGTGGTCTTGTTGGCTCCTTCGAGCCAGGACCTCCAGCATGTCCTGGGGCGGTTTGCAGCCGAGTGTGAAGCAGCCGGGATGAGGATTAGCACCTCCAAATCTGAGGCCATGGTTCTCGACCGGAAAAAGGTGGCTTGCTCCCTCCAGGTCGGGGGGGAGTTCCTGCCTCAAGTGGAGGAGTTTAAGTATCTTGGGGTCTTGTTCACGAGTGAGGGAAGGATGGAGCGTGAGATTGACAGGCGGATCGGTGCAGCGGCTGCAGTAATGCGGTTGCTGTATCGGTCCGTCGTGGTAAAGAGAGAGCTGAGCCGAAAGGCGAAGCTCTCGGTTTACCGGTCAATCTACGTTCCTACCCTCACCTATGGTCATGAACTTTGGGTCATGACCGAAAGAATAAGATCCCGGATACAAGCGGCCGAAATGAGCTTCCTCCGCAGGGTGGCGGGGCGCTCCCTTAGAGATAGGGTGAGGAGCTCCGTCACACGGGGGGAGCTCGAAGTAGAGCCGCTGCTCCTCCACACCGAGAGGAGCCAGTTGAGGTGGCTCGGGCATCTGCATCGGATGCCCCCTGGACGCCTCCCTCGGGAGGTGTTCCAGGCATGCCCCACCGGGAGGAGACCCCGAGGAAGACCCAGGACACGCTGGAGTGACTATGTCACCCGGCTGGCCTGGGAACGCCTTGGGGTCCTCCCGGAGGAGCTGGGGGAAGTGTCTGGGGAGAGGGAAGTCTGGGCGTCCCTGCTCAGACAGCTGCCCCCGCGACCCGGTCCCGGATAAGCGGAGGAAAATGGATGGATGGATGGATGGATGGATGGATGGATGGATGGATGGATGGAATTATTCCTTGATAACAGGGCGTTTCCTTTTAAATTGAACCCAAAATCATGTGTAATATGTGTCATATTTGACACTTTGACAGGCTTTTATTCTGAAACTATACATCAGAATGTCTTGATACTTACTGGGTCACACTACCAGGTCATATACTATAACCCTGAAATTGAATTATTCCTTGATAACAGGGCGTTTCCTTTTAAATTGAATCCAAAATCAAATGTAGTTTGTCTCATATTTGACACTTTGACGGGCTTTTATTTTGAAACTATACATCAGAATGTTTTGATACTTACTGGGTCACACTACCAGGTCATATACTATAACTCTGAAGTGGAATTATTCCTTGATAAAAGGGCGATTCCTTTTAAATTGAATCCAAAATCAATTGTAATTTGTCTCATATTTGACAGGCTTTTACTCTGAAACTATACATCAGAATGTCTTGATACTTACTGGGTCACACTACCAGGTCATATACTATAACTCTGAAGTGGAATTATTCCTTGATAAAAGGGCGATTCCTTTTAAATTGAATCCAAAATCAATTGTAATTTGTCTCATATTTGACAGGCTTTTACTCTGAAACTATACATCAGAATGTCTTGATACTTACTGGGTCACACTACCAGGTCATATTCTATAACCCTGAAGTGGAATTAGTCAGTGATAACAGGGCGTTTCCTTTTAAATTGAACCCAAAATCATGTGTAATATGTGTCATATTTGACACTTTGACAGGCTTTTATTCTGAAACTATACATCAGATTGTCTTGATACTTACTGGGTCACACTACAGGGTCATATACTATAACCCTGAAGTGGAATTAGTCAGTGATAACAGGGCGTTTCCTTTTAAATTGAATCCAAAATCATGTGTAATATGTGTCATATTTGACATTTTGACAGGCTTTTATTCTGAAACTATACATCAGATTGTCTTGATACTAACTGGGTCACACTACCAGGTCATATACTATAACTCTGAAGTGGAATTATTCCTTGATAACAGGGCGATTCCTTTTAAATTGAATCCAAAATCAAATGTAATTTGTCTCATATTTGACACTTTGACGGGCTTTTATTCTGAAACTATACATCAGAATGTCTTGATTCTTACTGGTTCACACTACCAGGTCATATACTATAACCCTGAAGTGGAATTAGTCAGTGATAACAGGGCGTTTCCTTTTAAATTGAATCCAAAATCATGTGTAATATGTCTCATATTTTACACTTCAGTTTACCTTAGTTTGAAAGACACAGGAAAGACTGGGTGGCAATATGAGGCGGTGTACGTCTACTATTACCCTGAAGTGAAATTTGCATGTGGAAACATGGCCTTGTTAGAAATTTCAATAAAAAAAATGGCTTAAGCTTACAATTGTCAATTATTTGAGCCTTTATTTTGAAAGTACATATCACAACGTCCGTACGTTTCCGTTGACAGTATTTGCTTTCGTTGACAGTCTTTCGCTATGTACCCGACGAATGCTTTTATTTTGAAATTCTGTTATCAGGGCGTTTCCTTTTAACCGACACTCCTCCTTGAACCGACACCTTACCGTGGTGGAGGGGTTTGAGCACCTGAATGATCCTAGGAGCTATGTTGTCCGGGGCTTAATGCCCCTGGTAGGGTCTCCCAAGGCAAACAGGTCCTAGGTGACAGGTCAGACTAAGAGCGGTTCCAAAGCCCTTAATGAAAAAGATAAAATCAAGGAAGTTCACGTCGCCCGGACTGGTGTCACCGGGGCCCCACCCTGGAGCCAGGCCCGGGGTTGGGGCTCGCAGGCGAGCGCCTGGTGGCCGGGTCTGTACCCACGGGACCCGGCCGGGCACAGCCCGAAAGAGCAACGTGGGCCCGCCCTCCTGTAGGCCCACCACCCGCAGGAGGGTTCAGAAGGGGCCGGTGCGGTGGGATTTGGGTGGCTGTCCTGGGCGGGTGCCCCGGCGACCCAATCCCCGGACGGTGACTCTAGCCATGGGGACATGGAATGTCACCTCACTGGGGGGGAAAGAGCCTGAGCTAGTGCGGGAGGTAGAGCGCTACCGGCTACAGGTAGTCGGGCTCACCTCCACGCACAGTCTAGGCTCTGGAACCCAACTCCTTGAGAGAGGCTGGACTCTCTTCTACTCTGGAGTTGCCCGCGGTGAAAGGCGCCGAGCTGGTGTGGGCTTGCTTATAGCCCCCCAGCTCGGCCGCCATGTGTTGGAGTTTTCCCCGGTGAACGAGAGGGTCGTTTCCCTGCGCCTTCGGGTCGGGGATAGGTCAGAGTACCCGGCCTTCTTGGAGTCCTTGGGAGGGGTACTTGAGAGTGCTCCAACCGGGGACTCCATTGTTTTACTGGGGGACTTCCACGTTCACGTGGGCAACGACAGTGTTACCTGGAGGGGCGTGATTGGGAGGAACGGCCTCCCCGATCAGAACCCGAGTGGGGTTCTGTTATTGGACTTCTGTGCTGGTCACGGTTTGTCCATAACGAACACCATGTTCAAACATAAGGGTGTCCATCAGTGCACATGGCACCAGGACACCCTAGGCCGGAGGTCAATGATCGACTTCGTGGTTGTGTCATCTGACCTCCGGCCGTATGTTTTGGACACTCGGATGAAGAGAGGGGCTGAGCTGTCAACTGATCACCACCTGGTGGTGAGTTGGATCCGCTGGCAGGGGAGGAAGCTGGACAGACTTGGCAGACCTAAACACGTTGTGAGGGTCTGCTGGGAACGTCTGGTGGAACCCTCTGTCAGGGAGGTCTTCAACTCCCACCTCCGGGAGAGCTTTGACCAGATCCCGAGGGAGGCTGGGGACATTGAGTCCGAATGGACCTTGTTCTCTGCTTCCATTGTTGACGCGGCTGTTCGAAGCTGTGGCCGTAAGGTCTCCGGTGCCTGACGTGGTGGCAATCCCCGAACCCGGTGGTGGACACCGGAAGTAAGGGATGCTGTCAAGCTGAAGAAGGAGTCCTACCGAACCTGGTTGGCTCGGGGGACTCCCGAGGCAGCTGACAGGTACCGGCAGGCCAAGCGTCCTGCAGCGTGGGCGGTCGCTGAAGCAAAGGTTTGGGTCTGGGAAGAGTTCGGGGAGGCCATGGAGGAGGACTATCAGTCGGCCTCGAGGAAATTCTGGCAAACCATCCGGCGCCTTAGGAAGGTGAAGCAGCCCTCCACCAACATTGTTTACGGTGGAGGTGGGGAGCTGCTGACTTCGACTGGGGATATCGTCGGGCGGTGGAAGGAATACTTCGAGGGTCTCCTCAATCCCACTGACACGTCTTCCATTGAGGAAGCAGAGGCTGGAGACTCGGAGGTTCATCCACCCATTACCCGGGCAGAAGTCACCGAGGTAGTTAAGAAGCTCCCCGGCAAGGCACCGGGGGTGGATGAGATCCGCCCTGAGTACCTCAAGTCTCTGGATGTTGTGGGGCTGTCTTGGTTGTCAGTCTCTGCAACATCGCGTGGCGGTCGGGGACAGTGCCTCTGGACTGGCAGACCGGGGTGGTGGTCCCTCTATTCAAAAAGGGGGACCGGAGGGTGTGTTCCAACTATCGGGGGATCACACTTCTCAGCCTCCCCGGGAAAGTCTATTCCAGGGTGCTGGAGAGGAGAATTCGGCCGATAGTCGAACCTTGGATTCAGGAGGAACAATGCAGTTTTCGTCCTGGCCGTGGAACACTGGACGAGCTCTATACCCTCCGCAGGGTGCTCGAGGGTTCATGGGAGTTTGCCCAACCAGTCCACATGTGTTTTGTGGACTTGGAGAAGGCATTCGACCGTGTCCCTCGTGGCATTCTGTGGGAGGTACTTCGGGAGTACGGGGTCGGGGGCCCTCTGCTAAGGGCTGTTCGGTCCCTGTATGACCGGAGCTGGAGCTTGGTTAGCATTGCCGGCAGTAAGTCAGACCTGTTCCAGGTGCATGTTGGACTCCGGCAGGGCTGCCCTTTGTCACCGGTCCTGTTCATTATTTTTATGGACAGGATTTCTAGGCGCAGCCGTGGGCCGGAGGGGATCTGGTTCGGGAGCCACTGGATTTCATCCCTGCTTTTTGCGGACGATGTGGTCTTGTTGGCTCCTTCGAGCCAGGACCTCCAGCATGTCCTGGGGCGGTTTGCAGCCGAGTGTGAAGCAGCCGGGATGAGGATTAGCACCTCCAAATCTGAGGCCATGGTTCTCGACCGGAAAAAGGTGGCTTGCTCCCTCCAGGTCGGGGGGGAGTTCCTGCCTCAAGTGGAGGAGTTTAAGTATCTTGGGGTCTTGTTCACGAGTGAGGGAAGGATGGAGCGTGAGATTGACAGGTGGATCGGTGCAGCGGCTGCAGTAATGCGGTTGCTGTATCGGTCCGTCGTGGTAAAGAGAGAGCTGAGCCGAAAGGCGAAGCTCTCGGTTTACCGGTCAATCTACGTTCCTACCCTCACCTATGGTCATGAACTTTGGGTCATGACCGAAAGAATAAGATCCCGGATACAAGCGGCCGAAATGAGCTTCCTCCGCAGGGTGGCGGGGCGCTCCCTTAGAGATAGGGTGAGGAGCTCCGTCACACGGGGGGAGCTCGAAGTAGAGCCGCTGCTCCTCCACACCGAGAGGAGCCAGTTGAGGTGGCTCGGGCATCTGCATCGGATGCCCCCTGGACGCCTCCCTCGGGAGGTGTTCCAGGCATGCCCCACCGGGAGGAGACCCCGAGGAAGACCCAGGACACGCTGGAGTGACTATGTCACCCGGCTGGCCTGGGAACGCCTTGGGGTCCTCCCGGAGGAGCTGGGGGAAGTGTCTGGGGAGAGGGAAGTCTGGGCGTCCCTGCTCAGACAGCTGCCCCCGCGACCCGGTCCCGGATAAGCGGAGGAAAATGGATGGATGGATGGATGGATGGATGGATGGATGGATGGAATTATTCCTTGATAACAGGGCGTTTCCTTTTAAATTGAACCCAAAATCATGTGTAATATGTGTCATATTTGACACTTTGACAGGCTTTTATTCTGAAACTATACATCAGAATGTCTTGATACTTACTGGGTCACACTACCAGGTCATATACTATAACCCTGAAATTGAATTATTCCTTGATAACAGAGCGTTTCCTTTTAAATTGAATCCAAAATCAAATGTAGTTTGTCTCATATTTGACACTTTGACGGGCTTTTATTTTGAAACTATACATCAGAATGTTTTGATACTTACTGGGTCACACTACCAGGTCATATACTATAACTCTGAAGTGGAATTATTCCTTGATAAAAGGGCGATTCCTTTTAAATTGAATCCAAAATCAATTGTAATTTGTCTCATATTTGACAG
The DNA here is from genome assembly GCF_963514095.1 of Eutrigla gurnardus. Taxonomy (NCBI): domain Eukaryota; kingdom Metazoa; phylum Chordata; class Actinopteri; order Perciformes; family Triglidae; genus Eutrigla; species Eutrigla gurnardus. The sequence continues at coordinate 23,863,245 of NC_139937.1, read as the reverse complement.
GCTTTTACTCTGAAACTATACATCAGAATGTCTTGATACTTACTGGGTCACACTACCAGGTCATATTCTATAACCCTGAAGTGGAATTAGTCAGTGATAACAGGGCGTTTCCTTTTAAATTGAACCCAAAATCATGTGTAATATGTGTCATATTTGACACTTTGACAGGCTTTTATTCTGAAACTATACATCAGATTGTCTTGATACTTACTGGGTCACACTACAGGGTCATATACTATAACCCTGAAGTGGAATTAGTCAGTGATAACAGGACGTTTCCTTTTAAATTGATCCCAAAATCATGTGTAATAATTCTCATATTTGACACTTTGATGGGCTTTTATTTTGAAACTATACATCAGAATGTTTTGATACTTACTTGGTCACATTACCAGGTCATATACTATAACTCTGAAGTTTAATTATTCCTTGATAACAGGGCGTTTCCCTTTAAATTGAACCCAAAATCATGTGTAATAATTCTCATATTTGACACTTTGATGGGCTTTTATTTTGAAACTATACATCAGAATGTTTTGATACTTACTGGGTCACACTACCAGGTCATATACTATAACTCTGAAGTGGAATTATTCCTTGATAACAGGGCGATTCCTTTTAAATTTAATCCAAAATCAATTGTAATTTGTCTCATATTTGACAGGCTTTTACTCTGAAACTATACATCAGAATGTCTTGATACTTACTGGGTCACACTACCAGGTCATATACTATAACCCTGAAGTGGAATTAGTCAGTGATAACAGGACGTTTCCTTTTAAATTGATCCCAAAATCATGTGTAATAATTCTCATATTTGACACTTTGATGGGCTTTTATTTTGAAACTATACATCAGAATGTTTTGATACTTACTGGGTCACACTACCAGGTCATATACTATAACTCTGAAGTGGAATTATTCCTTGATAACAGGGCGATTCCTTTTAAATTTAATCCAAAATCAATTGTAATTTGTCTCATATTTGACAGGCTTTTACTCTGAAACTATACATCAGAATGTCTTGATACTTACTGGGTCACACTACCAGGTCATATACTATAACCCTGAAGTGGAATTAGTCAGTGATAACAGGACGTTTCCTTTTAAATTGATCCCAAAATCATGTGTAATAATTCTCATATTTGACACTTTGATGGGCTTTTATTTTGAAACTATACATCAGAATGTTTTAGTACTTACTGGGTCACACTACCAGGTCATATACTATAACTCTGAAGTGGAATTATTCCTTGATACCAGGGCGATTCCTTTTAAATTGAATCCAAAATCAAATGTAGTTTGTCTCATATTTGACACTTTGACAGGCTTTTATTCTGAAACTATACATCAGAATGTTTTGATACTTACTGGGTCACACTACGGGGTCATATACTATAACCCTGAAGTGGAATTATTCCTTGATAACAGGGCGTTTCCTTTTAAATTGAATCCAAAATCATGTGTAATATGTGTCATATTTGACATTTTGACAGGCTTTTATTCTGAAACTATACATCAGAATGTTTTGATACTTACTGGGTCACATTACCAGGTCATATACTATAACTCTGAAGTTGAATTATTCCTTGATAACAGGGCGTTTCCCTTTAAATTGAACCCAAAATCAAATGTAGTGTGTCTCATATTTGACACTTTGACGGGCTTTTATTTTGAAACTATACATCAGAATGTTTTGATACTTACTGGGTCACACTACCAGGTCATATACTATAACTCTGAAGTGGAATTATTCCTTGATAACAGGGCGATTCCTTTTAAATTGAATCCAAAATCAATTGTAATTTGTCTCATATTTGACAGGCTTTTACTCTGAAACTATACATCAGATTGTCTTGATTCTTACTGGGTCACACTACAGGGTCATATACTATAACCCTGAAATTGAATTATTCCTTGATAACAGGGCGTTTCCTTTTAAATTGAATCCAAAATCAAATGTAGTTTGTCTCATATTTGACACTTTGACGGGCTTTTATTTTGAAACTATACATCAGAATGTTTTGATACTTACTGGGTCACACTACCAGGTCATATACTATAACTCTGAAGTGGAATTATTCCTTGATAACAGGGCGATTCCTTTTAAATTGAATCCAAAATCAATTGTAATTTGTCTCATATTTGACAGGCTTTTACTCTGAAACTATACATCAGAATGTTTTGATACTTACTGGGTCACACTACCAGGTCATATACTATTACCCTGAAATGGAATTAGTCTGTGATAACAGGGCGTTTCCTTTTAAATTGAATCCAAAATCATGTGTAATATGTCTCATATTTAACACTTAAGTTTACCTTAGTTTGAAAGACACAGGAAAGACTTGAAACTTCCTGGGTGGCAATATGAGGCAGTGTACGTCTACTATTACCCTGAAGTGAAATTAGAATGTAGAAACATGGCCTTGTTAGAAATTCCAATAAAAAAACTATTGGCTTAAGATTACAATTGTCAATTATTTGAGCCTTTATTTTGAAAGTACATATCACAACGTCCGTCCATTTCCGTTGACAGTATTTGCTTTCGTTGACAGTCTTTCGCTATGCACTCGACGAGTGCTTTTATTTTGAAACCAGTTCTGAGACATTATTACCGTAAAGATACTATTATCACGTACAGCAAAAAAACTGGGTCGGCTGGCTTGACTGTCGTTCATGATGTGTCGGCTGGCTTGACCGCAGTGAGAGATGCAGGTGTCTGAGGGGGCGGGCTCTAAAAGAGACAGCAGCCAAACGCCGTCAAGTCGGACAACAAAGTCAACGTGACTATAGTGCTCAAGCGATAGAACACAGCAGCAAACCAAAGAGGATATGTTATGTATGTTTTATATATATATATATATATATATATATATATATATATATATATATATATATATACACACACACACACACACACACACAGGGCCGTAGCCAGGATTTCAAAATTAGTGAGGTCCGTCCCAGGAAAGACACCCCTTTTACCAGTTTTTGCACAAACCATACCAAAATGTCACCTACAAAAATAAGTACACTGATACACTTGTTGGCAAAAAAAAGAATGTTTTTATTGTGCTAGCAGTGTGTGTGTGTGTGTGTGTGTGTGTGTGTGTCAGTCAGTCAGTCAGTCTCCACATGCTCCTCTCTCTGCATTGGCCCTCTGAAATGACATAGAATACACAAACAGAAGTTAAAATTATCACCCTGAGTACTTTTGCAACAGAGAATCTGTATAACATGAATTACCTTTTGGAGTTGAAGGTTGTCTGTGTTTCTGGTCCTATTTGTTCTCCTGTCTGTGTTTCTGGTCCTATTTGTTCTCCTGTCTGTGTTTCTGGTCCCCTCTGTTGTTCTGACTGAACTGGTCCTCCTGATTCTCCACTCCATTCTCTCTGTTCATCCATTCCACTTGGTTTTCCACTCTGCCCTCTCTCTTCTCCTCTCTTCTCTCGTCTCTCCTGTCTTTCCACATAGTTCTTTGCTCTGCCCTACCTCTTCTCTCGTCTCTCCTGTCTTTCCACATAGTTCTTTGCTCTGCCCTACCTCTTCTCCTCTCGTCTCTCCTGTCTTTCCACATAGTTCTTTGCTCTGTCCTGTCTCTTCTCCACTCTTTGCAGAAGCTCCGCACTTCTTTCTATCCTCCTGTTTCCTCTGCTCATTCTCCCCTTCTCTGTCCTCATTTTCACACTGCTTGTTTTTCTTTTGAATGAATCCAACGTACTCTGTTGAATTTTTTTTCTTTTTGACAGTTTTCATTCTTCAGACAGTCACTGATTTGTTTTTTTCTTCTGTAGGGGGAAATCAAAAGAGGTTGATTGGACCTTATTGATTATATACATAGGCCTAACATTATAAGCCTATGGCCTATGAGATAGAGAGACTGTTCTCATCATGATCACTTATTATCTTATTGTTTACACACACACACACACACACACACACACACACACACACACGCTACGCTATGAGCCTTAGGTTACCAACTCGCGGTGAGATACCGCCAGGGCAGCCCAAAATGTTTTATCTCGGGAGTCGGACGTTTAGCGTTCCCGTGACCGTCCACAACATATTTTGCCGATCTCCCCCAAGTTTTACCGTCGCTCTCTCGTCTACTTGAATGTCACCCGGTATCAGGGGTGGATTGGCCATCGGGAGTACCGGGACTTTTCCCGGTGGGCCGGTCACTAATGGGCCGATGGATGGCCGTTTTTAATTTTTTATTTTATTTATTTTATTTTTTGCCATGCCTCGCCTTGCTTTGATAACTAGTGTAACTCTCCCGGGCGGCCCGGGGAGAGAGACGTGCACCAGCTCGGCCCACAGTGATCAGCTGCAGACAGAGAGGTGATGATTGGCCCGGTGGCTTGTCTGTCTACAGAATGGCCCTATGAGAGGCTTTAGAGGCCCAGGAGTCCCACCCACGCATGTTCTAGACCCCCCCCCCCCCCCTCGTCCAACAACAACATAACACCACACGAAAAACAAAAATGGAGAAGGAAAGTAAAAAACGCAAAGGCGGAGCTAGCAGCACCGAAGCAGGTCCGTGTCCTTCACGTGAGTCTGACAGTGACAGAGAGGCTCCCATCACTGCCCTTATGGTGCAGGAGGAGGCTGAAAGAAATGTTGAGGAAGAAGAGACTCCATGTGAAGGAGGTAGCAGGTATGTGCCTTCCAGAATAGTGTGGATAAACATTCATTCAAATAAATGCTTCAGAACGGTTGCTTAACTGTCTATGAACTTTACTTGACATAATAAATAGCAAACTCTGGATGATGTGGTGTGTTACAACTAAATCTAGTTAATCACAAATCTCTCTATTTGTGTGTGGTTTCTGAGTGACCTGCAGTACCTGGCTGCCAGCCTGCCAATGTCATGATTCACTGCTTGTACCTGTATGAGTGAGTGATAAATAAACACTCTTGAATCTTAAATCCTTTCTCCAGTATCCTTCTTAAGAGCAAGTGAGCAACACAATGCGTATCATTTATTTTATTCAAGGCTTCAGAATATAAAGGGATATTGTTTAGTATAGTGGTGTTATTAAGAACTTATGTGTTTGTACATCAACGGGGCGATATCTGCGCGCGGATTGTAGTGGGCCGGTCTGGACCAAAAAGTCCAGGGCCAAATTTTTGTCCCAGTCCACCCCTGCCCGGTATAATTCCCTCAGGTACCACAGACACAAGTGGTTTCCTCAACTGATGAATTTATTAGCGTCCATCTTGCATAGAGCCATATAAATTACACCGTGAAAACTAAAGAAAAACAGACATATAAAACGACAATTAGCTTAGCATAAAACAAATACATTTGACAATTACAATTACTTTTAGAAAATAAAATACACAAAACTAACCTTGTTGGCTGGATACCGAGTGAGGGATTAGCTTGAGTTTCTTCTTATTTCTGTCTTTCTATGATTTACACACTTTTCTCTTGCTTTTCTCTTAATCATGCTGTCCTTTTCTCTCTGCTGAGATCGCTTCTTCTCTGCCACTCAACCTGCAACTGCGCACAAGTCCGACCACCGCTACAGCGCCTCCTAGTGACACCATCCAGAACCACAACAAAAACATGCCCCAAACAGAAGCAACTGTAGCCTATAACTGAATGTGTGGCAGTTACACCCGGTCTGACTGCTGTCTGCCGGACTCCATCCGAACGCTCCTCATACGTTCGGCTACTTAGCCTACTGTGTCGACTAAGACCGAAAATAGTGGCTCAATACAGCAAGTTTACACTGTTGGATCACGTCGATCATTGGTTTAACTTATTCTGCTTGTAGCATAATATTTAAAAGCTGTCACTCACCTGTCAACTCGTCTGTGGTCAACTCTTCTGTAAATTTCCCGCGACTTCCGCCGATAGATAACTTCCTGTGGTTTCAAAATAAAAGCTGTCCGGTAGCGGTGTGTTAATATGCTGTTCGGGGCCCACTTTTTTTTTTTTCTCAGAAATTTTTACCGAGGTCCGGACCTCGGTGACCTCATAGCTGGCTACGGCCCTGCACACACACACACACACACACACACACACACACACACACACACACATATATACATAAATACATACATACCCAGCAAACATTTTCTCGACCTGCATCTAGATGAAGACGTCTAATCGACGTCGCGTCACGTCGTGACTTTAATTCGACTTTTTTTCGACATGATAACATTAGGGGGAATACGATCTCAAAGAAAACATATTTAACTGAAAAAACACTGTCAAGAATGATTTCCTCTATCTACTGCTGTGTCGAGATGCAGATATCCAATCATGTCGGGACGTCTGATTAACGTCGGGCAGGCAGGTTGATTTGACGTCTACCTGAGGGGCTGAAATTACCAACGTCATTTAGACGTCGTTTCAACGACATATCAACGCACGAATGTTCAAAACTATTCGAAATAATGGAAATATGTTCGTGAATTTAAGAAAATAATGTAGTATCATATTGGCAATGTGGGCTAAAATGTTTGTGATTCTAGCATCCATCTAGGAACTATTTTTCCTTGCGTAGTTAGCGCACCTAGCGGTTTCCTACACATGCGCAAGAAGAACTTTGCAGCGTCAGTTGACGAGGAGACACTTTACTAAAAGTACTGTAGTTTAAAATGAAACCGTGTTTGGTAAGACATTATACGTTTATCAGTTGCATGTTAGAGTTTTGATTTTGTTGCTGCATCGTGTATTGTTACAGATAGCTGTTTTTTTGTTGCTTTTATCCGTAACCGAGCGGCGGCTAGCAGCCGAGTTAGCTGCCGTGTGAAACTAGCCCTGAGTTAGCTCACAGGCTACGTGAGGTGCTCGATGCTAAACCGAGCCGAACATCTGTGCAACTCTCGGTTTAGCATCGTTACAGAACCATAACACTTTAAGGGGCCGTCCAGACGGAGAAAATTTTATTTTTTTCTCCGTCTTCCTGGGCATTGTTTCAAGAATATTTGCATCTAGACGGATCCACCGAAAACGCTGTAGTTCATATGCCAGGCCTATAGGTGTCGCTTGACATACACCTAAAACGTGACGGAGAGATGGAGCATGCGCAGAAGGTTTTCGCTCTATAATTTGTTCTTGCCATCTATAAAGTGCATTTAACATCTGAATAGGCGCTCTGTAAAAATGTTTATTTTTTTCTTATGCCCTCTCTCCAGCTGCTGTGAAGAGATGGAGTCCAAAGGCCACAGATGCAGAAATAGAGAGTGTGATTCAGAACCACCTTAAACATGCCCCAGCAAGGAGCGGGGGCAAGGGGCAGACCCCCACAGGACTGCAATAAAAAGGAAGTCAATAAAACATTTGTTCCAATATACATGTTCGTTTTTTATTCAATTATTCAATACATAGATAACTCGTTACATATATCTGGTCCTGATGCTGTCTTTTTTTCTTTTCTTTTTTTTACCTGAGATTAGTCCATGTACTACTTGTATTTTACAGTATGGGTGAACATTACTCGAGTATTTTTTACTTTATCACAGGTGAGTTTATTTACTATGAAAGTTTTGACCAGGTTCACCATTCCTGTGATATTTTAAGTTTGCAAATGTGAAATTTGCTGGTGTTGTCTATTGGACTTTTTGACCTCTGCATTTTAAGGATTTTTTTTGCTGAAATTGATAAGTTAATTTAAATAGTTGTAGATTAGAGCATTAAGAATTGCACATGTATGCAGCACAAGAGCTGTGCTTGTCATAGAATGTATGGATGTGGTAATGCCAGTTATGTAGGCACTAGTTGAAACTAGATTTAGGTAAACATATTTTTAAATGCAACACATTACATGTGTATTTTGACAAAGGTTGATATGCCGTCGAAATGACGTCGGTCATGAGAACGGCGTCAGAAAAACTTAATTTCAGCACCTCTGGTAGACGTCGAATCGAGCTGCCTGACCGACGTTAATTAGACGTCAAATAGACGAATTCAATTTAATTCATTTTCTTAAATTGTGCAATTCGACTGTCTGTTGCAGAGTTATGGCAGAGCCCAACGTTTACAAGTGTAAGTATATAAGCAGCCGTATTGCCATCAAGCGCAGAATACGTCTTCGTCTCAATGAAATGAGTCTCCGCATATTTTGTGTAATTTGGAATAGGCAGTGAATTCATTTTCTACTTTCTTCTTCTTCCTTGGTGGTGAATAGAAAGCAGACAATGGTGTTTGAGGTTCATTATCGCCACCGCATGGACATATTTTTCGTGCACCACTGCAATGCATTGTGGGTGATATACAGCTCTGAAGTGGCCATCGTTGTTCACTCGATCACTCAGCCCTCAAGGGTCGATCTCACGGAGTTCACTTCAGCTGTTCAGCGAAATGGAACAGCCCTTAAGATGGCGGCGGGGATTCCCCCGAGGGCAAGTGAGCGAGGGCGACTCAAACTGTTATTAGGTGCGTTTCGAATCAAGCATGCGCATGCATTTGCCTCGCAAAACAAGGCATTCTGGGAAAAAAACGTCACAAATGCTGGTGATAACTTCCCTTTGCGACATGTCACATGACTTTAAAAACTCGCGGTATCTCCAGGTACCTCCCTTCGCATGCTTTTCTCTGCAGATGGTCTGAAATAAGTGCGGACATAAGACACTCCCCTCAACGTTGCCCTAGTTGGTTAGAATTACCACGTGGTATTTCCCACGTGAGAAAATTCCTCAGCCTCCGTCAACAACGGGACTTCAAATGCCTCGGCTCGAGTTCGTCAGCGACGAAGAAAGCCAGCGTCACTGAGCAGGCCATATTCTTTGTCCAAAGTGCGTGAAGTTTCCCCTGGAGCGACAGTTTTTGTTATGTATACAATTATTAATAAAGTTTAAATAAAAAAAAAAAAAAAACGGTCCGTGAAGTGCACCTGTGTCCGACTTGGACGTGGTGGGAACTTGACGTGTTTATGAAGAGTTCCGGCGGAAACTCTCAAGTCTCGTTCATGCATCGGCGCAAATGCATGCGATCCGAAACGCGCCCATTGAAACGCAGCTCTGGTTCCCGCGATGTTTTGGGTCACGTGATATGGTCGCGACCCTGTGACGTCTTTGCAGTCGGCTGCCAAGTCGGACACAATTCTAGCCATCATGCCCATGCCATTTCAACCCACAATACATCACGTTAGGTAGCGCGCTGCCGGCGGCTAATTCAGACTGGTCCGTCACTGAAAAGTGTCCCACCGGAAACAAAACCCAAAGCCCCGCGGGGCAGAACAATAACAAATTAAAAGGTTAACATAGCAAAAATATAACTGAACGGTTAAATCCACATTATTGTGTTGGTCAGTTGGTTTACAGGCAACAGAGTTGATTGTAACAGCGACCGGAAAGAGGAGCTGCTGGACCGGAAGCCGTTCATCAGCCGTCGCATTACAGTGACGTAGCTTAATGAAAGTCCAGTAAATGGGCGGGAAGGCTCAGGTGAGGGAATCAACTGATTATTGCCGTGCAGAACTGCAGATGAGGGTGGATCTGGGACGAGTTGGTGATCGGGCAGGAGATGAACCCAAGGCAACAAAACAAAAACATGAAACCAGATCAGAATAGAGGCGTACAAAAGGTAATAGAGGGCGACCAGGGAGGCTCTCATGGACGTGGAATCAGGATCTGATCCGGTGCCGAGGCCGTCTGGAGATCAGCTCAGGACCCAAAGGTGAGAGGAAGATAGCTGTCAGATTAATCTACGTTTATATTAGTTCATAATGTAAAGCAACAACAGAACATAGGCCTGCCATGACTATGGATGGGATAGTCCATTTCGGCATTAAAGTCCTGCATTAGACCCTGGTTCACCCCCAAAAAGAGAAACTCACAACAACAAACATAGATGCAATGTTTTAGTAGCTTTAATCAGCTTGACGGAGTAAAACTAGGAATTCCTCATGGTTCCTACCAGTAAACAATACCTGTTGCTGGACCTGTGTGTAGGCTTTTATTGCCCCAGGATGTGCATGTGAAGGCTCCCTGTAGTTCCTGTGCTGATATCGACATTCAAGGTTGTGTTAACAATTTGAGCTAATTTCTTGCTTGTAGATATTTACATTAGCAAAAGCTTTATATGACACGTTGAGACAGTGACAGTGCAATAATACTGATATATTCTATGATCTCCTACCTCAGCAGCAGATACACTACTATACCCATACCTGCAAACTCATGAGGGTGGAAAAGGTGACAAACTAAACCGTTGTAGGGGGTCTGGCCTGACATTTGCTTTGCGATGCAGAAAACAGGAGAATTCAACACAGTATTTATGAGTTCTTCTTCTTGAGACTGGCAACAAGAAACGGCTCTTTCTCCTCGAGGATTTTGAAGAAGACGTCTTTTCCGTCGCGTCCGGCTGCATTCAGGGGACCTCCGTAGAGTTTTCTCATCTTCTCCCGGGTGGTTGGAATGGCAGACATTCTGTCATAAAATTCTTGCTGGATTACAACTTCTCTCAGGAGATGATCCAAGATTGGTTCAATGTTGTTCACTCTGTCGATCAGATCACACTGGTGTTTATCCACGAAGTGATCGCCTGAGGCTAGAGGGAAAGAAAAAGAATTGGATTCAGGTCAACAGCCTACCTGGTGACATCACTTTCTAGAACATTTAAGAAATATACCCATCCACTGTCCACCGCTTATCCTGTATTCAGGGTCGGGGGTGGTAACAGGTAACCAGTCTATCACAGGGCTGATATGTAGAGACAGACAAGTAACCAGTCTATCACAGGGCTGACATGAAGAGACAGACAGGTAACCAGTCTATCACAGGGCTGACATGTAGAGACAGACAGGTAACCAGTCTATCACAGGGCTGATATGTAGAGACAGACAGGTAACCAGTCTATCACAGGGCTGACATGAAGAGACAGACAGGTAACCAGTCTATCACAGGGCTGACATGTAGAGACAGACAGGTAACCAGTCTATCACAGGGCTGATATGTAGAGACAGACAGGTAACCAGTCTATCACAGGGCTGACATGAAGAGACAGACAGGTAACCAGTCTATCACAGGGCTGACATGTAGAGACAGACAGGTAACCAGTCTATCACAGGGCCGACATGTAGAGACAGACAGGTAACCAGTCTATCACAGGGAGACATGTAGAGACAGACAGGTAACCAGTCTATCACACAGAGACATGTAGAGAGAGACAGGTAACCAGTCTATCACAGGGAGACATGTAGAGACAGACAGGTAACCAGTCTATCACACAGAGACATGTAGAGACAGACAGGTAACCAGTCTATCACAGGGCTGACATGTAGAGACAGACAGGTAACCAGTCTATCACAGGGCTGAAATGTAGAGAAAGACAGGTAACCAGTCTATCACAGGGCTGACATGTAGAGACAGACAGGTAACCAGTCTATCACAGGGAGACATGTAGAGACAGACAGGTAACCAGTCTATCACAGGGCTGACATGTGGAGACAGACAGGTAACCAGTCTATCACAGGGCTGACATGTAGAGACAGACAGGTAACCAGTCTATCACAGGGAGACATGTAGAGACAGACAGGTAACCAGTCTATCACAGGGAGACATGTAGAGACAGACAGGTAACCAGTCTATCACAGGGAGACATGTAGAGACAGACAGGTAACCAGTCTATCACAGGGAGACATGAAGAGACAGACAGGTAACCAGTCTATCACAGGGAGACATGTAGAGACAGACAGGTAACCAGTCTATTACAGGGCCGACATGTAGAGACAGACAGGTAACCAGTCTATCACAGGGAGACATGTAGAGACAGATAGGTAACCAGTCTATCACAGGGCAGACATGTAGAGACAGACAGGTAACCAGTCTATCACAGGGCAGACATGTAGAGACAGACAGGTAACTAGTCTATCACAGGGCTGACATGTAGAGACAGACAGGTAACCAGTCTATCACAGGGAGACATGTAGAGACAGACAGGTAACCAGTCTATCACAGGGAGAGATGTAGAGACAGACAGGTAACCAGTCTATCACAGGGCTGACATGTAGAGACAGACAGGTAACCAGTCTATCACAGGGAGACATGTAGAGACAGACAGGTAACCAGTCTATCACAGGGAGACATGTAGAGACAGACAGGTAACCAGTCTATCACAGGACCGACATGTAGAGACAGACAGGTAACCAGTCTATCACAGGGAGACATGTAGAGACAGACAGGTAACCAGTCTATTACAGGGCCGACATGTAAAGACAGACAGGTAACCAGTCTATCACAGGGCTGACATGTAGAGACAGACAGGTAACCAGTCTATCACAGGGCTGACATGTAGAGACAGACAGGTAACCAGTCTATCACAGGGAGACATGTAGAGACAGACAGGTAACCAGTCTATCACAGGGCTGACATGTAGAAACAGACAGGTAACCAGTCTATCACAGGGAGACATGTAGAGACAGACAGGTAATCAGTATATCACAGGGAGACATGTAGAGAAAGACAGGTATCAGTCTATCACAGGGAGACATGTCGAGACAGACAGGTAACCAGTCTATCACAGGGAGACATGTAGAGACAGACAGGTAACCAGTCTATAACAGGGCTGACATGTAGAGACAGACAGGTAACCAGTCTATCACAGGGAGACATGTAGAGACAGACAGGTAACCAGTCTATCACAGGGAGACATGTAGAGACAGACAGGTAACCAGTCTATCACAGGGAGACATGTAGAGACAGACAGGTAACCAGTCTATGACAGGGAGACATGTAGAGACAGACAGGTAACCAGTCTATCACAGGGATACATGTAGAGACAGACAGGTAACCAGTCTATCACAGGGAGACATGTAGAGACAGACAGGTAACCAGTCTATCACAGGGCTGACATGTAGAGACAGACAGGTAACCAGTCTATCACAGGGAGACATGTAGAGACAGACAGGTAACCAGTCTATCACAGGGAGACATGTAGAGACAGACAGGTAACGAGTCTATCACAGGGCTGACATGTAGAGACAGACAGGTAACCAGTCTATCACAGGGAGACATGTAGAGACAGACAGGTAACCAGTCTATCACAGGGAGACATGTAGAGACAGACAGGTAACCAGTCTATCACAGGGAGACATGTAGAGACAGACAGGTAACCAGTCTATCACAGGCTGACATGTAGAGACAGACAGGTAACCAGTCTATCACAGGGCTGACATGTAGAGACAGACAGGTAACCAGTCTATCACAGGGAGACATGTAGAGACAGACAGGTAACCAGTCTATCACAGGCTGACATGTAGAGAACATGTTGCATACATAAAAAACACATACAGTACAAAAAGAACATCAAGTTAAAAGACTGTTGGAGTAAACAGACCACACTGGACAATCCTGCACATGCAGCAAGCCGACGTGAACGTCATTCACATGCATCCACATCGCTACTCTAACTGTAATCATAAATATACATTCATATCAGCATCACATAACCTCAAGCATACATTAATCCATTCACTCACATATATCCATAGTTTGACTCATAATACATTCATTTCCATATACACATATGGTACCTATGTTCGTATACATATACAGAAACATTGCAATCATTTCCTGCTGTTGAGAAGCTTGGTTAGGCACAAAGGAATGTTTGTATCGATTGTGCCTGCACAAGGGAAGCCTATATCTCTTTCCAGAGTTCAGGAGAATATATTCACTATTCAGCACATGAGAACTATCTGTTAAAATGGCATTTGCCTGTCTGATTGTCGCCTGCTCAAAAAGATCCTGTGGCTTTAGGGGGGGTGTTATTCCCATAATCTTGCCAGCAGTTTTGACAAGGCTTGAGATTTCAGCTCTAGATTTAACAGTTAAGTTACCAAACCAGCTGGTGATACCATAGCGGAGTATTGACTCAATTGCTGCTCTATAAAAAAATTTGCATAATATTTTTGCAAACTCCAAGTACTCTGAGCCTACGTAGGAAATGGAGACGTTGGTGAATTTTGGCACAAACATTGGCCACCTGTGTGCCCCAGCTCAAATCGCTGTCAACATAGACACCAAGGTACCTGAATGTTTTGACCTGCACAACGTCCTGGCCATGGACGGCCACAGGGCTCTGGTCTCCCATTGATCTAGGATCCAACAACATCTCAACAGTTTTAGTTGTATTAATAAGCAGCGAGTGGGCATCACACCAGTTGACAAACTTGTCAACCGCAAGTTGATGAACACTCAAATTAGTATGTTTGGTAAGCAGGCTAAGTATGACAGTGTCATCAGAAAATTTTACTGTGAATTGATTTGGCTCAGAACTGACATTAACATTAAAACGCATATAAAAATTGTTCAGTTCATTTGCCCTGGTAATTTCATTATGAGCAAACGGAGGTTTCTTTTTCGCGTCCATGTTCGTCATATGTCTAATTGAGTCCCAAAGTTTCTTAGTGTTGCATTCCGCCAAGTTTTGCTCTGCCCGTTCTTTATGTTGATGGCGCGCTGATGTTATCTTCAGATTTAGGTCCTTTTGGGCCGCTCGGACCGCCAACTTGAAAGCGCCTTTTTCCCTTTTATTACAGTCCATAATGTCAGGGGTAAAATAAGATTTATTGTTGGGATACCGTTTAATTGTCTTTGTGGGTATGACAGACTCAATGCAAAAATGTATGTAGTCAGTAGTTTGCTTCTGTAGCACTGTCTATGCCCATATCCTTGAGAAAGATATCCCAATCCGTACAAAGGAAGCATCCCTTCAGCTCCCCCAATTCATCATTAGTCCATACCTTCACCGTCTGAGTGACCGGTTTGGTAGATTTAAAAACAGACCGATATGTGGGAAGCAGATTACGTTATGGTCTGAGTTTTTAAGTGGAGGTCTGGCTCTAGCAGTATATGCATCTTTAATATTCCCATAACATTTGTCCAGTATATTATTATTCCTGGTGCTGCACTTCACATATTGGTCGAATCCTGGCAGCGTTTTATTTAAGCTGCAATGATTGAAATCCCCAAGTATCATCATTGGGGCATCAGGCTTGCTTTCTAGATGACGGTGAACACAATCTGCAATTAGATTTGCTGCCCTGCCCGCATTACCACTGGGTGGGACATAGACAACGCACACAAACAAATTGGTAAATTCCCGGGGGAGATAGTGTGGCCGCAAGGTGACACACAAAAGCTCTAAATCAGGGGTGCATATTCTGTCCCTCGCTGCAAGGTTTCGGCACCAGCTGTCATTGATGTAGATACACACACAGCTAGGTAGTTTTTAAATTGGTGTCATGGCAGAGCCTGCAAAGACAAGGAGGAGTATAATGTCCGATGAGGCAAAGAAAAGAAAACAGGAGCATGACAAATAAAGAGCTCATACAAGAGTGAATATCGGACCGGCTCACACTCGAGAGCTGAAGGAGGCTACAAATTGCAAGACGGATGGTGACTTGGCTTTGTTGCTGCTGGACTTGTAAATAATACCGGTTATAATTTTTTTTCCAAAAGTGTGCATCTGTGTACAATACATTGTCGATTATTTTATTGGCTCATGTTAGCTAAGGCGTTAGCTATTGTGCTACTATATATATGTAACTATCGCTATGGCTCATGTTAGCTAACCTTAGCTAAGGCGTTAGCTATTGTGCTAATATATATATGTAACTATCGCTATGGCTCATGTTAGCTAATCTTAGCTAAGGCGTTAGCTATTGTGCTAATATATATGTAACTATCGCTATGGCTCATGTTAGCTAATCTAAGCTAAGGTGTTAGCTACCTTGTCACTGGACATCGTTCAAATCGTTCATCGTTTCCAGAGCCGGTTCTGCATACAAACAAATAACATGCGTGCGACGGTAGGCTGGGGTAGGCTAAATTATTTACAACGGCAGTAATGGACAATTCCCTTCCAACCTGTAGGGGGACCGAAGAGGAAAAGTTCTTAAAGTGATGGTTCGGAGTGAAATGCACCCTAGGTAATTTCCACCATGATATCTAGCCAAACACCCCCTCGGAAGCATTTTTAGCGATGGTCAGCATTGGTCAAGATAACCGCTATCAGCCGAATGGCTTAGTACTAGCGCTATGGTACATAGAGTATATCTTGTAAATTACCCCACTAACAATGCATTGAATGTTACCAAACTTCTGCAGTAGTACACATAGGGTCTATACTCACAAAACGAGGCATTTGAAGAAGAACACTTGCCTGATAGCTTCTATCCTCGGCTGCTATGCTACAGCAGCGTAGACGCCACTTCGGTGTTTACCCAGCCGATGCCGTGACGCGAGTTTCACGCGAGAGTATGAAAAAGTTTCGCTAAATGTTTAGAAATGCTTGTATTATCAGGTCAACACTTATCAACACTTGTTGACCTGATAATACAAGCATTTATAAAAATGTGTTGAGCTGATAATACAAGCATTTATAAAAACTCAGCGAAACGTTTTCATACTCTCGCGTGAAACTCGCGTCACGGCATCGGCTGGGTAAACAAGGAAGTGGCGTCTATGCTGCGGTAGCATAGCAGCCGAGGATAGACGCTATCAGGCAAGTGTTCTTTTAAATAAACTCCTGGTGTACTTACAAACTTTCAAATGCCTCGTTTTGTCAGTACATACCCTATGTGTACTGCTGCAGAAGTTTGGTAACATTCCATGCATTATTAGTGGAGTGATTTACGAGATATATCCCCAGTACCATAGCGCTAGTAATTGCAAGTAATTTGGCTAATCGCCCTATCTTGACCACTGCTGACCATCGCTAAAAATGCTTCTGAGGGGGTGTTTGGCTGGATGTCATGGTGGAAATTACCTAGGGTGCATTTCACTCCGAACCATCACTTTAAGTGTTGCTTTAAGGCAGTTTTTTCTCGCCACTGTCGCTGCAACGCTCCTGGGGATGTTGGGACTCTGAACAGGACTAGAATATGCTCATGATTTATTACATTTTCAATGTGTCCTGAGATGAATTCTGTTGTGATATGACACTATAAATAAAATTGAATTGAATAGATACAGCCCTCATGTCTGTACTACACACACACACACACACACACACACACACACACACACACACAAATCTAGGAGACATTTAGCTTAGTTTAGCACAGAGACAGGAGGAACTGGAGAACAGCGAGCTCGTCCCAATGTTGTGGTTTTTAGGAGTTCTGGACTGAACCAGGCTAACCGTTTCCCTTTGCTTCCAGTCTTTATGCTAAGCTAAGCTAAATGTCTCCTGGCTCTATCCTCAATGTGCAAACATTACAGCAATCTACTCGTCCAACTCTAAGAAATAACAGAATAGGTGTCAAACTAATTCATTTGAATTCAACAGTCTCAATCTGATCGGTGTCGCAGGCAGCGTCGAAGGCGTTCACTGTGAAGACATCACCTTACCTGTGCATCCACCTCCTGCCACGGTGTTCACAGCAGCTGCTCCAGCTGACGGTCTCCCGTCTGAAACAAATTCAAAATAGCTTCATGAAAGAGTGTTAATGCGTGTTTTTTCAGACACACAGCAAACAAAAAAGGCTGTCTTTCACGGTAAAGATAGACGATTAAAATGCTTTTACTCCTTAAAGGGACTTAGGGCAGGATTTGTGAAAAAATAAACATTCACTTTAAGTCTTTTAATGCTAATGGGTGATGAAGCGTTCAAAACCAAAAAGAATGAGACCACAAACATATCTCCCCATTGCCTTGAACAGGCTGTGTGCTGCATGATGTACTGCAATTCGTGGTCCGAATTTCCCGCGCAGTCCGGCGGACGTGACGTCAAATGACGCTGAATGCGTCATTTGACGTCACGCTGAACGCGTACTCGACGGCTTGGAGACCAGAAGAAGACAAGCGCGGTGGACTCAAGTACTGTATGTGTAGTAATGGACTCTGCTTCGGCCGGAAAACGACCCACCACCACACAAAGTCCACTAAAAAGTAATACCAACAAGAAAACGAAGGTTTTATCAGCGGCAATTCGTCATCCTAAAGTTACACTAAAATAAACACTTGTTTACTTACTTCGTCGCTTGACATGATGCTGTTCGCAGATGTATGCTACCAACGTAGTTCCGCGGAGGCATGTGCGGAGGGCTTGTAGTAAACAGTCACGTGAACAGCGAGTAAATAAATAACCGTGTCACAGCATCAGCTGCACTGAAGAGTTTGTGCGCGCTACCGCGCCGGCTTGGCAGATGGCTGCAGTTACCCTAACGGCCGTCGTGTCACTGTTGAGTCTTATTTCTTGATCCTGCCCTAAGTCCCTTTAATTTGTCCTCACCTCTTTTTTATGAAGTGCCCTTTTGGATGCCAGATTAAAGGTAGATAGTTCGGAATTTTGGACATAAGACCTATTTTCCAAGTCAGCCGGTGTGTTCGAGACGTCTGGAGACGTTTTCAAGAAATTTCATTCAGTTCTTCTAGTTGCCGAGTTCGCTTGTGCTATGGCTAGCGCAAGTCAATGGTTCTAGCTAGCATGGCATTAAAAACACTCATACCGACTCCACAGTGCACCCGAGGCAAATAAATTAAAACACTAGACTGTAGATGTACATATCTGTGTTGATAGAATAATATTTGAAACAAAACTAACCTTGCATCACATAAATCATCCATTTTTTGAGGGACTAGTTTTTCAGCAGCAGCGGAATTTTACTTTGCTCTGTTGGACTCAAAACTCTAAGACACGCTGCTCAGAATCCAGCCGGTAAATACACACCTGAACATCGCCGATTTGTCGGCACTTATGCCCCCAAGACTGTCTGAAAAGCCCTTGGAGCTCACACAAACACCAGCCAGCCCACGGCCACGCAAACCCACAATTACGCATCACGAACCCGGAACTCTGCTCTGTCCGTAGACCCGTAAACCCTTGAACGCGTTGCAGGGAATCCCTCTGGTAAATAGAGACCTGACCCATGCCGAACAGTCGGGCCTCGTGCCCCCAGACCTGGGTGAAAAGCCCTTAGACCTCACGCAAACACCGGGCAGCCCACGGCCACGCGAACCCACAATTACGCACCGCGAACCCGAACCTCTGCTCCGTCCGGAGAACCGTAAACCCTCGGACGCATTGCGGGGGATTCCCTCCTGGCTCCAGTCTCCGTTTGTTCGGTCCCGGTTCTCAGCTCCAGCGGGGGCTATCTCGGTCTCCCCAGACACTCGCGTTCTGCCCTTTGAGCATCCCTCTCACGCAATTCTTCCTCTGTATATTCAGGCTCGTACAGGTACGGTTGGGTTTGGGTGGAAAACTCCTCATCAGAGTCTTCAAAAGTTTCAGTTTATTCTCCAGAAGTGTCCATTTCCGTAAGATTGAAGAAACTAGCACTGCAGGCTACTCTGCGTCTGTAGCAATGACAGCAGGTAAACAAACTATTATAGAACCGGTAACTTATAAGTGCTAGGTGATATCAGTCCGCCGCTGCAATAGCCTACTAGGAAGTATGACACGCTGCTGCTGCTGCTGAGACATAAATCCTTAAAAATGCAAGGTTGGTTTTATGTCAAACATTCTATCAACACAGATATGTACATCGATAGTCTGCCGTTACAATGGATTTGCCTCGGGTGCACTGTGGAGTGTAATTAATTAATAATTATTATTACTATTATTATTTATATAAATGGTATAATTAAATTGTAATAATATATATTATTTTTATTATTATAAAGAGACACATAATATACAAACATAATATTACACATAGAAATACCTCATGTCCTCAATGCTTAAAAAACATACAAATGTTGGTTCCAATATTTCAAATATTAATATAATGTCTTGTGTTAAAAACAACTCACGGTCACCGGAAGCAGGTGTGGAGGACGTCAGTCCAGCGATGTCTGCAACTGTCATATAGGAAGCACGGTTACATCCTGATAACACTCTGACCAAAACACCGTTTATGAATATTTAATATGCTGCTGGGTTTTATCAACCCACTCCTAGATCAAACCGACTCTTCGGTCAGACCGTTAAGCCATGTCTTACCTTGTATGTGACCGGTGTTTTGGTATTCTTCTGAAAATGAAAAAGGAGGAAAAGAAAATGGACATATTTTGGCTTCACTCATGATACATATTTGAGTGACAGTTAAAAGTGTTTAATAGGCTGTGCAGATTAATTCTCGTGATATTATTTAAATCTGACCTTTTCGAATCGTATCGTCCCATACTGTTTTAAGCTCCTTACTGTGTTCGAGCTTGAGTGCAAAGTCTGCGTCTGGATTTCTTATGAACACTCCGAAGAAACTTGGGATACTGCTTTCATATCTGAGCTTTATGTTCTGAGGGAAAAAAAATAAAATATGGGAAAAGAAAGTTAGACTTTCGGCATCAGAAGTTTGCAACAGCGATTAGTAAGTTTTTTCATTTTCTCATCTAGATCAATGAACAGAAAAATTATGAATATAACTACCAAAAATTGGTAAAATGTCATGATTTCAGATATTTGAATGTTATTTAAATATTCATAATAACATAACGCTCACATTGTTCATAGATATTTAAATAAAAAGGTTGATTTTAGTTTTGAAGCACTGAAATAATCTTATTTCAGTCAAACATACTTTAGGTTTAACTTCTGCACCGTGGAAATCTGCTGTGAGGACAAAACGATCTTGCATTTTCAGGTACTCATCTGGCGGCGGCTTTTCGATGATTTTGTGTCCGTAGGATAATTTCCTCTTGTCCAGTTGCTGTTGGGACAAAAACACGAGTTGCCTGTGCTGCGATTTCATCACGTGATTTGTGGCATTAGTGACAGTAAGATATTAAATAACCTCTTTTAGACCAGGATCACGTGGGATCAGATAAACATGGAGTGTGAGGAATGCTGTGTTGATCTTGTATATTAAAACATCACACAGTATCTTCACTGGAAAGCCAACTTTCATCAGGATCGCTCTCGGAGAGAAAACTGGTTCGGACAGTTTGACGTGGTGCGATGTGACCTCGGACGCTTTCTCCACAACATCTCCAGAGTCCTCTATGTGCAGGACTGCAAACTTGTCCCATATTTCAGGGTTGTCGTCTGCAAAACATAAGAGCACATAACATAAGGATTGCATCAGCTGTTGTACTCATGCTGTCTGGAATTTAAAGATCCCATATTATACTGTTTTTCATCAATTCCACACAGCTATCAGAGGTCCAACAACACAGTATTCGATATGCATTACCCCAAACCCATCCATGGTCCTGAGTTTCAGCTGTCTAAAAGTTGCTCAAATGAGCTCTGCTGAGAACAGGCTGGTTCTGTGCCTGCACCTTTAAATGCTAATGAGCTCCGTCTGTCATCGCCTACTTGGAGAGAGACGGAGACGATGCCGCTAGCGGTAGTATGCTCCAATGTTTACGTGGATGTATCTCTATGGCTTGCCTATGTGTCTCAGGTGAAGTTGTTGGTCCCGTATTTTGGGGACAGATCCTTTTACGAGGGTCCGTGTCGAGGCAAAGCCAGCTTTGTACTGACCTTCGTTACTGAAGCAGCCCGATGTGAAGTGGTTAGCACACACATACAAGCTAACACGGACCGTATCCGACACACTGTCATTTAAAATCAAACGCAAGATGCAGATGCGGACCGTCGTGCACGGCGGTCTGTCTGACACGCGCCCCCGAGTTCCGTCCGACCAGAGGCAGCAGTGAAGACGCACCAGAGTGCTTGAGACGGGGAGAATTGTCTCCAGCTTCACCCGCACCGGGATTGATTCACGGAGCACCAGCCGGATCACCCAGCGCCACAACCGGTAAGTTGGGCTGCACTGTACGTCTGCGCTGTCGGGCCCGCTCTCCATGCTTGAGAGCTGTCGGGCCGCTGGGCCACACTCTCCGGGCTGTCAGTCCCCACTGTCGGGCCGTGCTCTCCGTGCTGTGTTGCGAAACACCCCCTCTCAGATATCGCCCATCATCGTGCAGAGAAGTTCGGTCTATGCAAATGACTCCTTTCGTCACGTAACAACAGGAGCTGAATCTGAACAGCCTGTAGGAGCGCCGTTTTACCAGAGGGTGGGCTGCAGAGACCATGCAGGAATTGCTTGTTTTCCTCATCCTGGGAGTTGACGGGCTCAGGGAGGACCAGTTTATAGGTGTAGAGACCAGAGAAAACCTGTTTTTCATAATATGGGACCTTTTAAAAGCACACGTTCTGTCCACTTACCTATGCAGATCCAGTGTGGCAGCTGTACTTCAGATAGCTTCCCGGAGCTGACTGTGATGTCCATTAGGGGACCTGCAGGCATGTATTGCATCCACTCCATCCTCTGCATATGTCCTTCCCAAGAGCAGAACTGATACTTTAAGCTGACCTTTTCCTTGCAGACCCAGCGCAAGCCAGAGACGCTGCATTCAAAGTTTCCCGCGTCAGACTGTAGGCTACAGCAAGCCGTAGAAAAATAACAAATGAAATAAAAAAGATGAGCATATATCCCTAGAATATAGTTCCAGTTTGCTGTGATGCAGGTTTTAGGACCTTATTCTTTCTTCACCTGTATGTCGGAGCCTCATCTGCATCTGCACTGTTCACGTCAGGTTCAACTTTAGTCCAGTCGCTGCAGTCCTGCTGCAGAGGACCAGATGTTTGGAAATAAGTGGAGATGAGGCTTTTTGCAACATCACATAAATGAACAAATGAAAGTGATGAACTGATGTGAGGATTACCATAACGTTTCCACCACCCTCAGGCTCCATGCGTCCCAGAGGCCCTTGAGAAGACATGTCTGAATTTGTTTCAAATTGTTATTTTGATATATAAGGTCATGTGATTAATGTGGTATTTAACTTGAAATATTTCAAGTGAATAATTAGCATGAGGGGGAAAGCCTGTCAGCACTGAGATTCTCACTGAGATCGTAGTGGTTTCGCAGAGGTCTACGATAGTCTGGTTGGGTCTAATGTGAGGTTCTATGTGGAGGAACCAGAGACTGTCTACGGTCCATCAACAAGGTCGCTGCTGTATTTATGTCTAAATTATGTTATTTTAAGTGTTGATGGAGCAGCTACAGTGTTTACAAATCGTCATCATTATGTAGTTAGTTCGGCAGCCTTTTTGTGTTGCAATTAAAGTCCTGGAGAATAATAATTCAAGGAAACGTCTGAGGATCACCAAAGTGATTACGATGCATCCTCAAAGCACAATGAATGTGGAAACAACATTTCTTGGCACTCCATGCAAGAGTTCACTGGTACTTGAGCGAAAAGTCCAGGATCATCATCAAGATCTCTGGACAAAATGTAATTGTGATGCATCCAATAATGGTGCAGTGTGTCCGTCACACCGAAGGACAAACACCGACGTTACCATGGAGCCCCTTGCATGGCTGAAACACTGACTGATCTGATCTAATCGAAGGATGTGCTTCAACGGACGTTATTCAAACCACAAATTCAAATGGCTGTTTGACCGTCCACATGAAATTTGATTTAAGAAAAAAAAGGCATTAAAGTGAAATAAACAAAAACCAACTTGCCTTTGGATCCTGACCTAACGTCCAACAACCTCTGCACCAGATCACTCCTGTTCATCTGCGTTAAAACCTCCCTGGTCACCTCCAAAGCCTGTTGGCTGTAGGTCTCCATCATCAGCTCCACTATCTCGGCTTTGCCTGCCAGCTCCATTCTCTGTCTGGAGATTCTTGGGAGGCCTTTCTCCATTTTACTGTCCTGCAAGACATGCTTGAATTTCTCGAGCTCATCGTAGTTGAAATCTTCCAGCGTTTCCAAAAGCTTCAACTGGACTGACATTTTCTCTGAGGAGGAAGAAAAGAGAAAATAACTGACCGATTCCAAATCAGACTTTAAAAGACTTAGTTGCTTTTGAACAAAATATAAATAAATAATTAGAAAATACCATATTCTGCTTCAGAACACTCTACTCACTCAATACAGAAGCCATGCAACAAATACTTCCTTTGATAGGATTATAATGTGAAAATTGTGTCAAACTATTTAATTTAATATTCATTGTGTACCAATCCACAATAATATTGCATGATAAACACGGCACCCAGTAGCCTGATCAAACCAATAACTGTCCTCATTGACAGTCAATCAAAATGTCATATATTCTATTATACAATAATGTGAACTCAACTACTCAGTCTGTACTTGATTACATTTTTAAATAGTAGTATTTTTTCATATCTGTTATTTATTACATTCTGTTTTGCCTCTTGTTGTTGCACTATCCTCTTTGCTGCTGTAATCCTGTAAATGTCCCCGCCGTGGGACTAATAAAGGTTTATCTTATCGTAACAGAGGTGCTGATTAAAGTCAACAGCAAAATGTGATTATTTGGCCTATATGTACTGTATTTTACTGTAAATTGTACATTTAAAAAGAATTACACCAAATTAATTCCAGTGACATCACAAAAATCAAAGAGGCTGGATTCAATTGGCTGATGCTGCATGTTATTGCTTTGCTGCCCTTTTTATTTATTTTATAACATTTTTCATGGGTGGTAAAATAAAGTTTTAACCACTTTCTTTAAAATATATTTCTATTTTTCTCTCTGACCTTTGAATCCTGAGTTGGACATTCCCGTCACCAGATCAGTCCTGTTCATGTCCCTTAAAATGTCGATGGTCACCTCCCAAGACAGCAAACCACAGGTCTCCACCATCAGTTTCACCAGTAGGTCTGCGCTGTACCGTTTTTCCCAGTTTATGTGTCGGACCCTCTTCATGAAGAGCGTTAGCTTCAGCAACCACTTGAATTTCTTCAGCTCCTCCTCACTCAAAGTCTTCACTGTTTCCAAAAGAATCCGTTTCAAATCCTGTGTAAATGTGTAATTTCCCAATTGGGACGGTTAAAGATTAATTTATTTGCATTTTGTCAGTTATAGACGTCGAGTGTAAATGTTATGAGATTATTTTTTTCTGCATGATCACTCAAGACAATGATACACTAATATATTTTCTACTGATTTCATTTTCTTTTGAAGTATTAAGTGTTTTAATTTCTTAACATCAAAGTCAAATATGAGTCCCTCCATCCTTTAATTCATGTTAATTAATAACTCCTTTCTGATCTCATACAACGCATCATGTTTCTGTAACAGGAGCTCAAAGAAATGGTTTTCTCTCTTTTCCATCATAACATTATTACTTAAGAGCTCAACATTAACAGTGAGAGGCAATTTAAGAAACTCACTGTTTGGTTCGTTTGATCATTTATGATGATTTAAAATGTAAAATAGAGTCACACTCACGTTCAGCAACAGTGTAGGTTGATGTTCATCCACAAAGTGTTGCTCTGAGGAGAAAAGACATTCAATAACTCAGACAATCCAAATCTAATTGAATCACTAATAATCACTTTTAATGAGACACAGTTGCTTCAAAAGAAAGAAAACAATTTCAGTAAAAACACAGAACTCAATCAGATTTACCTTTTTATTAATATGAATTATGTAAAGTATTTATTAGACACATGATTATGTTGTTTTTGTTTTAATCTTTACAATCGCACTCATTTATACTGGACTTTGTGGCATAACGCCGCCACCACGCCTCCATTCTGTCTCTGTACCTTTGACACCAAAAAGAAAGAAGGAGTGATCATCCTGCAACGAGAAGGCGGAGTAAAGGGGCTTATGTCTTACCTGTGAGTCCTGAACTGGGCTTTGGTAACCTCTGTATCAGATCTGTCCTGTTCATTAGTTTAAAAGCCTCCATGGTTAACTCCACAGACTGTTGGCCGTAGAACTCCATCATCAGATACACGGTCATCCTTCTGTCTTCATTATAACTGTGTCGCCCCATAAATGGGACGGATGAAAGGTTCTTCTGATGGACAATCGACATCAGGAACCTCCTGAATCTCTTAAACATCAGATCATCCAAATCATTCAGGGTTTCCAAAATCAGCTGTTGAACAGCTACTCTTGTCGCTACCTTAAAAAAATAATACGTTCATTAAATAAATATGTAGTCCATGAATGAGCCTGCATTAGGTGAATGAAAGCTGTGTTGTACTCAGTCAGACAGATGTAACATTACTCACTATCCTGATCAATCCAGACCGGTGTTCACCTGAGTCTTGCTCTGAGGGGAAAAGTGGTAAAAGTCATTGATTCAACATTTTGGGGATTTTTACATGTTTTTTCTTTATTGTTATTACTTTTGGGTCCTGAGCTGCTGTCTGACAGCCTCTGCACCAGATCAGTCCTGTTCATCTCCTCCAAAACCTCCTTGGTCTTATTCACAGCCTCTTCGTTGTAGTACAACACCATTACAAACACCATGTCCTGATGTCCTGTTATCTTAAACAGCATGGATGGGAGCCCAAACTGACGGAAGTCAGTTTGAGACAAGAGGACCTTCTTGAAATCCCCAAGCTCCCCGTCACTCAAATCAGCCAGCATTTCCAAAAGCAGCTCTATAATAGACGCCGCCGTCTCCACCTGGAAAATTCAAAGGAAATGTTCATGAAGCAAAAGTTAAATTTCTCTGCTGGGATGATTATAGATTTTACTCTTTAAATATCATCAATGACTGTTTTAGAAACATGGATGTGGAGAACATCATCCAAACTTCACAAGATAGTGAAACAACTGATGTTTGTCCACTTGACTGTTTACTGATGTAGATGTACATATTTCTTTGGCAACTTCTCTTTTATAACTACTGTATTTCTGTTAACGGGTTCCTGACTTTTATTTTATTACCTGCTTAAAGGATCATACCAGTGTTACTACATGTCACTGTCCATCAACAACATCGGTCATCTGTTTACAGTTTGTTTACATTTTGTTCATATTCAATAAACTTTACAGAATTTACCTGAAAATGTCGAGTTTAGTTAAAACCCACCTCGTAGTTAAAATCCTCCTTCTAGCTTGAAATTCAGTTCTTGTAAGGAACTATTTTCCCAGGCGTAATAACATTCAGCCCAACGGCTGTGTTTGCTCTGTTGTGATTGACAACAGTACCAGAACCTTTATAATATACAGTACCAGTTCTATTATTGATGAATCTGTCGATTCTTCCCTTCATTTATTAACTTTAGTTATATAATTTGGTCTATAATATTTCAGAAAATGGTAAAGGCTATTGCAGAAGAAAATGCGTTACCTTACAATTCTTACTTTTATAGCTTTCTCTTGTACTCATCTAATGTCCTGCTGCCCCTATTGTTATTGTGCTTAACTCTTGCTGTCTTGATGAAAAGACTCTTTGAACTTTCCCTCTTCCTGAACTGTCTCCGTAACATTTCTCTCACATACATTGATCAAGGCCCGAAAGGGTGAACCCTGTAGTGGCATCGTCTAGCTGTCCCGAGAACAGTCACACCTTGTAGATATCAACAGATGTCTCTTCCTCTGCAGAGAGACATGTGTTGATTCAATGCAAATCCACTCATGACGCCTTCCCTTTTGTTCTCCCGAATGTTCTGTATAAATCCACCTCGGCCAGGCCATACGGGAGACTGGATCTTCATGGATACACTGTGAATTTCTTTTCTCCACTGTCAGTGATTAAACCTCATTTGAACCAGCCACAGAATTGGACCTGAAGAGTTTTCTTCCACACTACCTATCACAATTCCCTTACATCTACATTGATATCTTCAAATGTTTTGTCTGACCAACAGCCCAAAACCCAAAGAGATGCAGTTAATGATCTAAAACAGAGAAAAGATCAATCAATGTAGACGAATCCATTGTTTTAGAATCCAAGTCAGACGTTACATCACTCACCTTCTGGATCAGCACAGGACAATGTTCATCCACACAGTATCGCTCTGAAGAGAGAGGAACTGTAAAATGATCAAATAATCACTGTCAGAATAGAAGAATTAGAATGTTACATGTCAATGCAAAATAAACTGAAAATCTCCTTATTAATATCATAAAGATCAATTACCGGTTTCACCTGATAAACGTCTCAAATGCTCTCGCTGCACTTAATTCTTCCTATAGATTTACATTCAGACTGAGACTTCTAACTCTTTATAATAATCTTTTTTAATCATTAGATTAAATCAACCTCCCAGTACGAACACCTGAATAGTCTTTGTTTGAATCATTAGGTCCTTAATCAGAGGTGGGAAGTAAACTTAAGTCGAATTTTCAGGTATCTGTACTTTAGTAATTATTTCATGGACAACGTTTTACTGTTACTCCCTACATTTTAAACATATCTGTACTTTTACTCCACTATCTCTTCATAGCAAATCGTCGTTTGCTGCTATATAAATGTCTTAATGTCATGCGGATCCTTTAAGGGCTAGTTTTTGGTCTTTTACCTTTTGGTCTGCTGTCTGACAACCTCTGTACCGGAGCAAATCACTTCATATTCTCTCAAACCTCCCTGATCGTCTCACAGACTGTCGGCTGCAGGTTAACACCATAAAAAGCCCATGTCCTGTATTTCTGTTGTCTCCATCTATGGAATGTCTGTGGAACGTTTGTGGAGGTCGGTTTCACTGAGAATCTTCTTGAAGCTCTTGATTTTCTGACTCAAATCAGCCAGCGTTTCCAAGCTCTATAACAGATGCCATCGTCTCCACCTGGTCAATTCAAAGGGAACTTTCATGGGCCAAACGTGCAAGGCCAGACAAGTGTCAATCAAACGTTGGTACACGCCCCCAGAGACGAATAGACCAATCAGGCTTATCTGATCCGTCCTTATGGGACTTTTACTGTGCAGAAACAACGTGAGTCTACTTTAGCTGACGTACTTTCCCTTTTCTTACGTAACACTGTACAATATCAACGAGATATGTTTGCATAGTTCGCCCTGACATTCGGTTCAGAGCTTCAAATCACTCATTCATGTTTAGTCTTTCCTGTTTTATTTTGTCACTCCTCTCTCCCCTCGGTTCAGATCACTTCACTTCCTGGCTTGTGTTATTTCCTGCGGACGTCGTCGTGGTGACGTCACCCGTTGGTGTGTGGACTACGGTTCTGAAGCCTCGAGGTCGGCATTTTGGCCGTCGCCATCTTGGAGGTTTTGCAACCAGTGAACGGACGTGACCATATTTGGACTGAGGCAGAGCGACGGGTGGATCTGAAGAGGGGAAGAGCGGCACCCTGAAAGGTATTTGCTGAGAAGACGTCATATTACCTCCCATCACTGAACCTTTGGCATCAACGCGAGGAGTCTTGGGTCGAGCTGAAACAAATTCAGGAAAATTAAAATTGCACAATTTCAAACGATCGTAGTGTTTATGTCTGCTAGTATTTTCAACACACACACACACACACACACACACACACACACACACACACACACACACACACACACACAGAAGACTTACATACAGAGCTCTCAAATGCTTTCGCTGCACTTCATTTATCCTGTAGATTTATATTCAGACAGAAACGTCTGTAACTCAGGTTTTAAATATTTGATTAAATCAATGTCCCAGTACGAAACACAAAGCCAGGAGCAGTGTTGAGTAAGTTACTATAAAAAAGTAACTAGTTAAAGTACTAGTTACTTCTCCCAGAAAGAAACTAAAGTAGTTACTGAGTTACAAATTCTAAAAGTAACTAGTTACTTTGGAAAGTAACTATTGCGTTACTTTTTTTAAAATACTGAGGTGTCAAATAATTTGGACCCCATCTCCATCCCTCTTTGACGGAACTTAAAATACATGTATTATAATGAAATGGATCCTCAATACATTACAAACAGAAATCCACAGTGAACAAATCTAAACAATTTTATTGGAGATATTATAATTACTATGCTTATAGAGTGGATTGATAAAAATAATATATCTTTTGGAACTCTTGATATTTATTGCACCTCAACAGGTCACAACTAAGCAAAATGAAATTATGCTTGTTAAGCAATGTACCAAAAAAAAAATATATATATATTTACTCTTTGTAGTGTAAATTAGGGGAAAAACAGTAGACGTATATTTTTACGTAATGTTGTGTGCAAGGAGGACATTTTGATTTCAGAGGTGGGGGGGACAAAAGTATTTTTAATAAAACTAACTCTTTCAGTTCAGTGTGTTTTCTAGTAGTTCTTCTAGTTTTCTATTTCTTCTTTTAAGTCTACTGTTCCCTTTTTTTGGTTTGACTGGTTGTAAATCATGTAGCCAAACATTATCACCCAATTCTAATCCAATAGTAATAATAACAACAACAATAATAATACATTTTATTGATCAGATTATTGAGAGCTTTGTAAATGATGAGGAGGATCTTGAAGTGGATATGCTGTTTATTGGGAGCCAGTGAAGGTGTTGCAGGATGGGTGTAACGCATTTCTTTGAGTAACTTAGACTTTGACTTCTAAAGAAGTCTCTTATGTCCACTTTTCTTTTTTTAGACATCCTAGCTGCGTCTAATTACCAAACACACATACGCACGCGCGCACATACGCATGGACACCGATTCAAACGTTAATGTAAATGAAACCTCTGATATTAACATCCTTCTAGCTGACGTGAACCAGGCAGTTTACAGTAGCTGACTCCATAGGACTCCTGACCGCAGACTAGCTCAGAGCTAGACAGAGCTCTCAAATGCCCTTGCTGCACTTAATTTGTCCTCTAGGTTTACATTCGGACAGAGACGTCTGTAACTCAGTTTAAAATTCATAAATCATGAGGTCCTTAATAAGAGGTGGGAAGTAACGAAGTACAAATACTATTCAGATTCTGGGTTTCCAGACAATCTGATCAGCGACTGATCACAGACAGCCTGAAAGGCATTTGGTGTGAAGACGTCATATTACCTCCATGTTCATCTTCCCCCTCGGTATCAACACCAGGAACTCCTGTCGAGGGTCCCGTAGCTGAAACAAATTCATGGGAAATTAATTACTCACACTTCAACACACACACACACACACACAAATAGACTTACATAGGTTCAAACTTGGGTCTGTCTCTACATGTCGACCCTGCGATAGACTGGCGTCCTGTCCAGGGTGTACCCTGCCTTCGCCCAATGACAGCTGGGATCGGCTCCAGCCCCCCCGCCACCCTGAATACAGGATAAGCGGTAGATAATTGAT
Source organism: Eutrigla gurnardus (assembly GCF_963514095.1). Taxonomy (NCBI): domain Eukaryota; kingdom Metazoa; phylum Chordata; class Actinopteri; order Perciformes; family Triglidae; genus Eutrigla; species Eutrigla gurnardus. The sequence goes on along the minus strand of NC_139937.1, from coordinate 23,832,343 downwards.
GGATGGATGGAAGTTCAGACTTGAGTAAACGTAACACTGTGTGTCTATTCTCAGTTTGCTTTGTTTTTAGCTATTTAACTCTTTCTCTTACACTCCATTCCATATATTATATCATAATATCATCATATTATTTATCAAATATATGTATTTGTCACTACATTTGTACAACATGTTGCATGTTCTTGCTTTTTTGAGTAACAGCTGTGTGAGAGAATACCGGCGCTCCTACCTTCGGCCATTGTTTTTCTATCAGTCGCTGCCACTGAGGATCAAGTAGCTGTAAAATAAAATGAGGGAATATTAACACTTCTTGTTCACAGGCTTCATGCAGACCTCTGTTGTCTCATGAACACTTACATCATTCACAGAATGCTGTCTTACTATAACAATCAGAACACCAAGAAAAGCAATAATTTGAACAGGTAAACACATTAAGGCTCAGTTATATGGCAACGCCGAAACAAAATTAAATAATTGAAAAAAAATACCAATATAGGAATGTGTCTGATTATAGAGGCACAGCCAAAATTAAAACTTCCAGGAGTGCATGGCACACAACGAGCTTGTGATGCTCCGTAAAGGTACAAAGCAGTGGGTGGTTGTTTTTAAAACTACAATGTTGTACTTATTCAGCCTGACACAGTATTTAAAATGATTAGATTAGATTAAGATTATTGGCTGGACCGTGGCTCTGTGGCAACAAGTACAGAGACTCCAAAATCACTACACACAATCAAGCGTCTCGTTATGGTCATTCTTTCATTGGTATTAATCATGAATATCTTGTCTTGTGTAACAGTGGAGTTATTGATTAATATAGGAAGATATTAATGATTAATACCATTAAAAACCACCAAAATGATAAAAAGGCACATATTTTCAAAATAGCTGTTGTAGTATGACCATAAGGAGCCCCTTGATGTGTGTAGTGATTTTGGAGTCTCTGTACTGTATAACAGTGGAGTTATTGATTTTTGTTTGCTGTCTTGCTCTTGCCTTGCAATTTGCAGACGGTCCCTGCGCACTCGCCCGGCTGCGCATAGAGATCAATGTTCTTCGTTCAGCTCGGAGGACGGTTTATTTTTGTATAATAAATCGGGTTTTGGTGCTTGTAGCTCGTAGTCTATGATATTACGGTCAGAGCCATCATTTGTGTTTGAAAAACGTTTCACTTCTGATTTATTGATCCCGGAAGTTCGACTCTCTGAATATATCTCCAACTTCACCGAACTGTCAAACTGTCAAACGGTTTGGTGAAAACATCTCAGTTTAGTTAATGCATCATTAGTAACAACGGTGATGTCATCAGGAAAGCGTTCTCACACCGTTTTAACGTTAAAATCCGACAAGAAGTTCAAACTACGAAAGTGAAAGTAAGAAAAGAACAAAAAGAAGTAAATGTCGTTTTACAAACCTTTTTAAACAGCTCGTAACTTCAGCTGTCAGAGTCCGTCCACTTTTTATGATTGCGGCAAATCCTTGATCGCTAAGTTGACAGCACTCTGTTGCTCTCTTGAAAAGTGAAAAAGTGTTTGAAGTGTGTCTTCCCCTTCGAGCCTTCTTCTCCGTTTACTTGGCTGTGATGTGCAGACCGGGCGGTATCACTAGCCTTGTTCAGGATGGTCTTGGCTTGACTTGACTTATCACGCCGACGAGAGCTGCAGGTGTCTGAGGGGGCGGGCTCTAAAAGAGGCCGTAGCCAAACGATTTTAAACGCGAGTGGACGCGCCGCTTCCCAGTATTGCACGCTTGGTGGGCTGCCACTAGAGGATGATTGACAGGCGCTCTCCTCGCTGCAACCACTTCATGGCTGCACCTGATTGGATGGACGCTTTCACCAGTGGCCTGTCTGCTCTGGAGTTCACGCAGACCAACATGGCAGCTCATTTGGAAATGTTTTCTTGATGTCATTGATTCAACATTTTGGGGATTTTGACATGTTTTTGTCTTAATTGTTATTACTTTTGGGTCCTGAGCTGCTGTCTGACAGCCTCTGCACCAGATCAGTCCTGTTGATCTTCTCCAAAACCTCCTTGGTCTTATTCACAGCCTCTTCGTTGTAGCGCAGCACCGTTAGAAACACCATGTCCTGATGTCCTGTTATCTCAAACATCATGGATGGGACCTCAAACTGATGATGGAAGTCAGTTTGAGACAAGAGGACCTTCTTGAAATCCCCAAGCTCCCCGTCACTCAAATCAGCCAGCGTTTCCAAAAGCAGCTCTATAAAAGACGCCGCCGTCTCCACCTGGAAAATTCAAAGGAAATGTTCATGAAGCAAAAGTTAAATTTCTCTGCTGGGATGATTATAGATTTTACTCTTTAAATATCATCAATGTCTGTTTTAGAAACATGGATGTGGAGAACATCATCCAAACTTCACAAGATAGTGAAACAACTGATGTTTGTCCACTTGACTGTTTACTGATGTAGATGTACATATTTCTTTGGCAACTTCTCTTTTATAACTACTGTATTTCTGTTAACGGGTTCCTGATTTTTATTTTATTACCTGCTTAAAGGATCATACCAGTGTTACTACATGTCACTGTCCATCAACAACATCGGTCATCTGTTTACAGTTTGTTTACATTTTGTTCATATTCAATAAACTTTACAGAATTTACCTGAAAATGTCAAGTTTAGTTAAAACCCACCTCGTAGTTAAAATCCTCCTTCTAGCTTGAAATTCAGTTCTTGTAAGGAACTATTTTCCCAGGCGTAATAACATTCAGCCCAACGGCTGTGTTTGCTCTGTTGTGATTGACAACAGTACCAGAACCTTCATTATATACAGTACCAGTTCTATTATTGATGAATCTGTCGATTCTTCCCTTCATTTATTAACTTTAGTTATATAATTTGGTCTATATTATTTCAAAAAATGGTTAAAGGTACCCATCACAATTCCCTTACATCTACATTGATATCTTCAAATGTTTTGTCTGACCAACAGCCCAAAACCCAAAGAGATGCAGTTAATGATCTAAAACAGAGAAAAGATCAATCAATGTAGACGAATCCATTGTTTTAGAATCCAAGTCAGACGTTACATCACTCACCTTCTGGATCAGCACAGGACAATGTTCATCCACACAGTATCGCTCTGCAGAGAGAGGAACTGTAAAATGATCACATAATCACTGTCAGAATAGAAGAATTAGAATGTTACATGTCAATGCAAAATAATCTGAAAATCTCCTTATTAATATCATAAAGATCAATTACCGGTTTCACCTGATAAACGTCTCAAATGCTCTCGCTGCACTTAATTCTTCCTATAGATTTACATTCAGACTGAGACTTCTAACTCTTTATAATAATCTTTTTTAATTATTAGATTAAATCAACCTCCCAGTACGAACACCTGAATAGTCTTTGTTTGAATCATTAGGTCCTTAATCAGAGGTGGGAAGTAAACTTAAGTAGAATTTTCAGGTATCTGTACTTTAGTATTTATTTCATGGACAACGTTTTACTGTTACTCCCTACATTTTCAAACATATCTGTACTTTTACTCCACTATCTCTTCATAGCAAATCGTTGTTTGCTGCTATATAAATGTCTTAATGTCATGCGGATCCTTTAAGGGCTAGTTTTTGGTCTTTTACCTTTTGGTCTGCTGTCTGACAACCTCTGTACCGGAGCAAATCACTTCATATTCTCTCAAACCTCCCTGATCGTCTCACAGACTGTCGGCTGCAGGTTAACACCATAAAAAGCCCGTGTCCTGTATTTCTGTTGTCTCCATCTATGGAATGTCTGTGGAACGTTTGTGGAGGTCGGTTTCACTGAGAATCTTCTTGAAGCTCTTGATTTTCTGACTCAAATCAGCCAGCGTTTCCAAGCTCTATAACAGACGCCATCGTCTCCACCTGGTCAATTCAAAGGGAACTTTCATGGGCCAAACGTGCAAGGCCAGACAAGTGTCAATCAAACGTTGGTACACGCCCCCAGAGACGAATAGACCAATCAGGCTTATCTGATCCGTCCTTATGGGACTTTTACTGTGCAGGAACAACGTGAGTCTACTTTAGCTGACGTACTTTCCCATTTCTTACGTAACACTGTACAATATCAACGAGATATGTTTGCATAGTTCCGCCCTGACATTCGGTTCGGAGCTTCAAATCACTCATTCATGTTTAGTCTTTCCTGTTTTATTTTGTCACTCCTCTCTCCCCTCGGTTCAGATCACTTCACTTCCTGGCTTGTGTGATTTCCTGCGGACGTCGTCGTGGTGACGTCACCCGTTGGTGTGTGGACTACGGTTCTGAAGCCTCGAGGTCGGCATTTTGGCCGTCGCCATCTTGGAGGTTTTGCAACCAGTGAACGGATGTGACCATATTTGGACTGAGGCAGAGCGACGGGTGGATCTGAAGAGGGGAAGAGCGGCACCCTGAAAGGTATTTCCTGAGAAGACGTCATATTACCTCCCATCACTAAACCTTCCACCATGAAATCAACCTCAGGAACTGCAACAGAAGACTTACATACAGAGCTCTCAAATGCTTTCGCTGCACTTCATTTGTCCTGTAGATTTATATTCAGACAGAAACGTCTGTAACTCAGGTTTTAAATATTTGATTAAATCAACTTCCCCGTACGAAACAGAAAGCCAGGAGACATTTAGCTTAGCTTAGCATAAAGAGTGGAGGCACAGGAGAACAACTCGTCCCTCCAAAGTTTGTTTTTATTGTACCAATTCAACAACATTTAGCGTCTTACTGAGGTTGGAAGGTTTTTAAACTTTGGACTGAGCCAGGCGAACGCTTAAATTAGGAGTTTTTTCAAATTAAGATTCTGGGTTTCCAGACAATCTGATCAGCGACTGATCACAGACAAACTGAAAGGCATTTGGTGAAAAGACGTCATATTACCTCTCCTCCGTCTTCTATGCCTCATGAAACCACCAGCATGAACTCCAGTCGAGGGTCCCGCACCTGAAAACAAATTTTTGGAAAATTAAAATTGCACAATGATGGATCAGTCTAGTGTTTATGCCTACTACTTTTTTAAACACACACACACACACACACACACACACAGAGCTCTCAAATGCCATTGCTGCACCTAATTTGTCCTCTAGGTTAACATTCGGACAGAGACGTCTGTAACTCAGTTAAAAATTCATAAATCATGAGGTCCTTAATCAGAGGTGGGAAGTAACGAAGTACAAATACTATTCAGATTCTGGGTTTCCAGACAATCTGATCAGCGACTGATCACAGACAGCCTGAAAGGCATTTGGTGTGAAGACGTCATATTACCTCCATGTTCATCTTCCCCCTCGGTATCAACACCAGGAACTCCTGTCGAGGGTTCCGTCGCTGAAACAAATTCATGGAAAATTAATTACTCACACTTCAACACACACACACACACAAACACACACACACACACACACACACACACACACACACACACACACACACACACACAGAAGACTTACATACAGTGCTCTCAAATGCTTTCGCTGCACTTCATTTATCCTGTAGATTTATATTCAGACAGAAACGTCTGTAACTCTGGTTTTAAATAGTTGATTAAATCAACGTCCCAGTACGAAACACAAAGCCAGGAGACATTTAGCTTAGCTTAGCATAAAGACTGGAGGCACAGGAGAACAACTTGTCACTCCAAAGTTTGTTTTTATTGTACCAATTCAACAAGATTTAGTGTCTTACTTAGGTTGGAAGGTTTTTAAACTTTGGACTGAGCCAGGCGAACGGTTAAATTAGGAGTTTTTTCAAATTAAGATTCTGGGTTTCCAGACAATCTGATCAGCGACTGATCACAGACAAACTGAAAGGCATTTGGTGCAAAGACGTCATATTACTTCTCATCAGTCCACTGAGCCAGCTGAAACCACCAGCATGAACTCCAGTCGAGGGTCCCGCACCTGAAAACAAATTTTTGGAAAATTAAAATTGCACAATGATGGATCAGTCTAGTGTTTATGCCTACTACTTTTTTAAACACACACACACACACACACACACACACATGCACATACACACACACACACACACACACACACACACACACACACATACACACACACACACACAGAGCTCTCAAATGCCCTTGCTGCACTTAATTTGTCCTCTAGGTTTACATTCGGACAGAGACGTCTGTAACTCAGTTTAAAATTCATAAATCATGAGGTCCTTAATCAGAGGTGGGAAGTAACGAAGTACAAATACTATTCAGATTCTGGGTTTCCAGACAATCTGATCAGCGACTGATCACAGACAGCCTGAAAGGCATTTGGTGTGAAGACGTCATATTACCTCCAAGTTCATCTTCCCCCTCGGTATCAACACCAGGAACTCCTGTCGAGGGTCCTGTAGCTGAAACAGATTCATGGAAAATTAAAATTGATTATGTCTACTCCTGTTTACAACACACACACACACACACACACAAATAGACTTACATAGGTTCAGACAATTCTCAAATGCTCTTGCTGCACTTAATGTACTCGAATACATCTTCCTGGCTTTAAAACAGATTTTTTTGTTTTAAGTGAAAAAGACCTTCAAGGATAAGACTGATGTTGTTGTACTTTTTTTTCTTCTTACGGTCAAAAAAATCATAATGAAAAGATCAAAACCAACAACGTGCTCGTGTGTCTCACTCAACACTTGACCTCCGCCTCAGTTTGTGGCTGTAAATCAAATATATAGTTCAGAGCTATGGTCTACATTCTGAAAATCAGTTGAGCCTCTGAGACAGATTTGAAAAAAGGCACCCTCCCCCATTGGCAAAATGTGATTATTTGGCCTACATGTACTGTATTTTACTGTATATTGTACCTTATATATAAAAAACACCAAATTAATTCCAGTGACATCACAAAAATCAAAGAGTCTGGATTAAATTGGCTGATGCTGCATGTTATTGCTTTGCCGCCCTTTTTATTCATTTTAAAACAAATACAGTTTTAACCACTTTCTTTAAAATATATTTCTATTTTTCTCTCTGACCTTTGAATCTTGAGTTGGACATTCCCGTCACCAGATCAGTCCTGTTCATGTCCCTTAAAATGTCGATGGTCACCTCCCAAGACTGCAAACCACAGGTCTCCACCATCTGTTTCACCAGTAGGTCTGCACTCCTGTACCGTTTTTCCCAGTTTATGTGTCTGACCCTCTTCATGAAGAGTGTTAGCTGCAGCAACCACTTGAATTTCTTCAGCTCCTCCTCACTCAAAGTCTTCACTGTTTCCAAAAGAATCCGTTTCAAATCCTGTGTAAACGTGTAATTTCCCAATTGGGACGGTTAAAGATTCATTTATTTGCATTTTGTCAGTGTTATAGACGCTAGGGATGTCCTGATCCGATATTTGGATTGGATCGGCCGCCGATATTAGCAATAATGCATATCGATATCGGATCGGCCTGCATGGGAAAATCCCGATCCGGACTCCCGATCCAGTTTTTTTCAAGACTGTTTTCCAGCGCACCGATGTAGGTAATCCATTCCAGTATTTTTCAGTTTTTCCCCAAAATCAGGTCCGCGTTTTCCAGCACATCTAGTGCACACATCGCGACCTGTCCAGCATCCACTAAACAACAACAAGACGAGTTGTCTGTCCACGTCCCACTAAGAATTTAAAGTTATCGATAAAAATGTCAGCTGTGTGGGATTATTTTACAGTGATGGCTTTTTAAGCCTTGGTTTACACTCTTGTTGTTCAAGAGCAGAGCACTGATGCCAATTCAGTTTGTGTGGTTAAATTACTGTTTATTATTGTGTCTATTTTGTGTTTATTTAACCCTGTTAAGAATAAACAGGTAAGCTTCTCATTACTAACCATTGTGGATTATTCAAACTAACCTAATTAAGTTGGCTACTTCTTAAAGAGTAAAACCCTTTTCAACATGAGTCTGACAACAAAATAAGTAAATATCTTTAATCTTTAATACATGCTTGGATCGGCCGGTATCGGTATCGGTATCGGTATCGGTATCGGTATCGGCTGATACTAAAAACTACAATATCGGTATCGGATCGGAAGTGCAAAAAGCTGGATCGGGACATCCCTAATAGACGTCAAGTGTAAATGTTATAAGATTAGTTTTTTCTGCATGATCACTCAAGACAATGATACACTAATATCTTTTCTACTGATTTCATTTTCTTTTGAAGTATTAAGTGTTTTTATTTCTTAACATCAAAGTCAAATATGAGTCCCTCCATCCTTTAATTCATGTTAATTAATAACTCCTTTCTGATCTCATACAACGCATCATGTTTCTGTAACAGGAGCTCAAAGAAATGGTTTTCTCTCTTTTCCATCATAACATTATTACTTAAGAGCTCAACATTAACAGTGAGAGGCAATTTAAGAAACACACTGTTTGGTTCGTTTTATCATTTATGATGATTTAAAATGTAAAATATAGTCACACTCACGTTCAGCAACAGTGTAGGTTGATGTTTATCCACAAAGTGTTGCTCTGAGGAGAAAAGACATTGAATAACTCAGACAATTCAAATCTAATTGAATCACTAATAATCACTTTTAATGAGACACAGTTGCTTCAAAAGAAAATAAAACAATTTCAGTACAAAACACAGAATTCAATCAGATTTATCTTTTTTTATAATGAACTATAAAAAGTATTTGTTAGACACATGATTATGTTGTGTTTTTGTTTTAATCTTTACAATCGCACCATTTATACTGGACTTTGTGGCATAACGCCGCCACCACGCCTCCATTCTGTCTCTGTACCTTTGACACCAAAAAGAAAGAAGGAGTGATCATCCTGCAACGAGAAGGCGGAGTAAAGGGGCTTATGTCTTACCTGTGAGTCCTGAACTGGGCTTTGGTAACCTCTGTATCAGATCTGTCCTGTTTATTAGTTTAAAAGCCTCCGTGGTTAACTCCACAGACTGTTGGCCGTAGGTCTCCATCATCAGATACACGGTCATCCTTCTGTCTTTCTCATAACTGTGTCCCATCATTAATGGGAAGGATGGGAGGTTCTTCTGATGGACAATCGACATCAGGAACCTCCTGAATCTCTCAAACATCAGATCATCCAAATCATTCAGCGTTTCCAAAATCAGCTGTTGAACAGCTACTCTTGTCGCTACCTTAAAAAATAATACGTTCATTAAATAAATATGTAGTCCATGAATGAACCTGCATTAGGTGAATGAAAGCTGTGTTGTACTCAGTCAGACAGATGTAACATTACTCACTTTCCTGATCAATCCAGACCGGTGTTCACCTGAGTCTTGCTCTGAGGGGAAAAGTGGTAAAAGTCATTGATTCAACATTTTGGGGATTTTGACATGTTTTTGTCTTTATTGTTATTACTTTTGGGTCCTGAGCTGCTGTCTGACAGCCTCTGCACCAGATCAGTCCTGCTGATCTCCTCCAAAACCTCCTTGGTCTTATTCACAGCCTCTTCGTTGTAGTACAACACCATTAGAAACACCATGTCCTGATGTCCTGTTATCTCAAACAGCATGGATGGGAGCCCAAACTGATGGAAGTCAATTTGAGACAAGAGGACCTTCTTGAAATCCCCAAGCTCCCCGTCACTCAAATCAGCCAGCGTTTCCAAAAGCAGCTCTATAAAAGAAACCGCCGTCTCCCCCTGGAAAATTCAAAGGAAATGTTCATGAAGCAAAAGTTAAATTTCTCTGCAGGGATGATTATAGATTTTACTCTTTAAATATCATCAATGTCTGTTTTAGAAACATGGATGTGGAGAACATCATCCAAACTTCACAAGATAGTGAAACAACTGATGTTTGTCCACTTGACTGGTTACTGATGTAGATGTACATATTTCTTTGGCAACTTCTCTTTTATAACTACTGTATTTCTGTTAACGGGTTCCTGACTTTTATTTTATTACCTGCTTAAAGGATCATACCAGTGTTACTACATGTCACTGTCCATCAACAACATCGGTCATCTGTTTACAGTTTGTTTACATTTTGTTCATATTCAATAAACTTTACAGAATTTACCTGAAAATGTCAAGTTTAGTTAAAACCCACCTCGTAGTTAAAATCCTCCTTCTAGCTTGAAATTCAGTTCTTGTAAGGAACTATTTTCCCAGGCGTAATAACATTCAGCCCCACGGCTGTCTTTGCTCTGTTGTGATTGACAACAGTACCAGAACCTTTATTATATACAGTACCAGTTCTATTATTGATGAATCTGTCGATTCTTCCCTTCATTTATTAACTTTAGTTATATAATTTGGTCTATAATATTTCAGAAAATGGTTAAAGGTACCCACCACAATTCCCTTACATCTACATTGATATCTTCAAATGTTTTGTCTGACCAACAGCCCAAAACCCAAAGAGATGCAGTTAATGATGTAAAACAGAGAAAAGACCAATCAATGTAGACGAATCCATTGTTTTAGAATCCAAGTCAGACGTTACATCACTCACCTTCTGGATCAGCACAGGACAATGTTCATCCACACAGTATCGCTCTGCAGAGAGAGGAAATGTAAAATGATCACATAATCACTGTCAGAATAGAAGAATTAGAATGTTACATGTCAATGCAAAATAAACTGAAAATCTCCTTATTAATATCATAAAGATCAATTACCGGTTTCACCTGATAAACGTCTCAAATGCTCTCGCTGCACTTAATTCTTCCTATAGATTTACATTCAGACTGAGACTTCTAACTCTTTATAATAATCTTTTTTAATTATTAGATTAAATCAACCTCCCAGTACGAACACCTGAATAGCCTTTGTTTGAATCATTAGGTCCTTAATCAGAGGTGGGAAGTAAACTTAAGTAGAATTTTCAGGTATCGGTACTTTAGTATTTATTTCATGGACGTTTTACTGTTACTCCCTACATTTTAAACATATCTGTACTTTTACTCCACTATCTCTTCATAGCAAATCGTTGTTTGCTGCTATATAAATGTCTTAATGTCATGCGGATCCTTTAAGGGCTAGTTTTTGGTCTTTTACCTTTTGGTCTGCTGTCTGACAACCTCTGTACCGGAGCAAATCACTTCATATTCTCTCAAACCTCCCTGATCGTCTCACAGACTGTCGGCTGCAGGTTAACACCATAAAAAGCCCGTGTCCTGTATTTCTGTTGTCTCCATCTATGGAATGTCTGTGGAACGTTTGTGGAGGTCGGTTTCACTGAGAATCTTCTTGAAGCTCTTGATTTTCTGACTCAAATCAGCCAGCGTTTCCAAGCTCTATAACAGACGCCATCGTCTCCACCTGGTCAATTCAAAGGGAACTTTCATGGGCCAAACGTGCAAGGCCAGACAAGTGTCAATCAAACTTTGGTACACGCCCCCAGAGACGAATAGACCAATCAGGCTTATCTGATCTGTCCTTATGGGACTTTTACTGTGCAGGAACAACGTGAGTCTACTTTAGCTGACGTACTTTCCCATTTCTTACGTAACATTGTACAATATCAACGAGATATGTTTGCATAGTTCTGCCCTGACATTCTGTTCGGAGCTTCAAATCACTCATTCATGTTTAGTCTTTCCTGTTTTATTTTGTCACTCCTCTCTCCCCTCGGTTCAGATCACTTCACTTCCTGGCTTGTGTGATTTCCTGCGGACGTCGTCGTGGTGATGTCACCCGTTGGTGTGTGGACTACGGTTCTGAAGCCTCGAGGTCGGCATTTTGGCCGTCGCTATCTTGGAGGTTTTGCAACAAGTGAACGGACGTGACCATATTTGGACTGAGGCAGAGGGACGGGTGGATCTGAAGAGGGGAAGAGCGGCACCCTGAAAGGTATTTGATGAGAAGACGTCATATTACCTCCCATCACTGAACCTTCCACCATGAAATCAACCAAGATTTAGTGTCTTACTTTGGTTGGAAGGTTTTTAAGTTTGGACTGAGCCAGGCGAACGGTTAAATTAGAAGTTTTTTCAAATTCAGATTCTGGGTTTCCAGACAATCTGATCAGCGACTGATCACAGACAAACTGAAAGGCATTTGGTGTGAAGACGTCATATTACCTCTCATCGGTCCACCGAGTCCACCGAGCCAGCTGAAATCATCAGCTCCAAATGGGAATCCATAAACTAAAAACACATTTTTGGAAAATTAAAATTGCACAATGATGGATCAGTCTAGTGTTTATGCTACTTACATACACACGCACACGCACACACACACACACACAAACACACACACACACACACACACACACACACACACACACACACACACTCTCAAATGCCCTTGCTGCACTTAATTTGTCCTCTAGGTTTACATTCGGACAGAGACGTCTGTAACTCAGTTTAAAATTCATAAATCATGAGGTCCTTAATCAGAGGTGGGAAGTAACGAAGTACAAATACTATTCAGATTCTGGGTTTCCAGACAATCTGATCAGCGACTGATCACAGACAGCCTGAAAGGCATTTGGTGTGAAGACGTCATATTACCTCCATATTCATCTTCCCCCTCGGTATCAACACCAGGAACTCCTGTCGAGGGTCCCGTAGCTGAAACAGATTCATGGAAGATTAAAATTGATTATGGTACTCCTGTTTTCAACAGACACACACACACACACACACACACACACACACACACACACTCTCTCTCTCAAATGCCCTCGCTGCACTTAATTTGTCCTCTAGGTTTACATTCGGACAGAGACGTCTGTAACTCAGTTTAAAATTCATAACTCATGAGGTCCTTAATCAGAGGTGGGAAGTAACGAAGTACAAATACTATTCAGATTCTGGGTTTCCAGACAATCTGATCAGCGACTGATCACAGACAGCCTGAAAGGCATTTGGTGAAAAGACGTCATATTACCTCCCATCACTGAACCTTCGGCATCAACCTTAGTAACTGCCACAGAAGACTTACATACAGAGCTCTCAAATGCTTTCGCTGCACTTCATTTGTCCTGTAGATTTATATTCAGACAGAAACGTCTGTAACTCAGGTTTTAAATATTTGATTAAATCAACGTCCCCGTACGAAACACAAAGCCAGGAGACATTTAGCTTAGCTTAGCATAAAGACTGGAGGCACAGGAGAACAACTCGTCCCTCCAAAGTTTGTTTTTATTGTACCAATTCAACAAAATTTAGCGTCTTACTTAGGTTGGAAGGTTTTTAAACTTTGGACTGAGCCAGGCGAACGGTTAAATCAGGAGTTTTTTCAAATTAAGATTCTGGGTTTCCAGACAATCTGATCAGCGACTGATCACAGACAAACTGAAAGGCATTTGGTGGGAAGACGTCATATTACCTCCCGTCAGTCCACCTAGCTGCTTGAAACCACCAGCATGAACTCCAGTCCAGGGTCCATAAACTAAAAACACATTTTTGGAAAATTAAAACTGCACAATGATGGATCAGTCTAGTGTTAATGCATACTACTTTTTTAAACACACATACACACACACACACACACACACACACACACACACACACACACACACACACACACACACACACACACACACACACACACACACAGGGCTCTCAAATGCCCTTGCTGCACTTAATTTGTCCTAGGTTTACATTCGGACGGAGACGTCTGTAACTCAGTTTAAAATTCATAAATCATGAGGTCCTTAATCAGAGGTGGGAAGTAACGAAGTACAAATACTATTCAGATTCTGGGTTTCCAGACCATCTGATCAGCGACTGATCACAGACAGCCTGAAAGGCATTTGGTGTGAAGACGTCATATTACCTCCATGTTCATCTTCCCCCTCGGTATCAACACCAGGAACTCCTGTCGAGGGTCCCGTAGCTGAAACAAATTCATGGAAAATTAAAATTGATTATGTCTACTCACACTTCAACACACACACACACACACACACACACACACACACACACACACACACACACACACACACACACAAATAGACTTACATAGGTTCAGACTTCTCAAATGCTCTTGCTGCACTTAATGTACTCGAATACATCTTCCTGGCTTCAAAACAGATTTTTTTGTTTTAAGTGAAAAAGACCTTCAAGGATAAGACTGATGTTATCCTAAATTTGTGGCTGTAAATCAAATATATAGCTTTAATTCTTCAAAAAGGCTAAAGAAATCCTAAAAACCAGCAGGGCTCTGTGATGTGTGGTTTACTGTCGTGAAATACCATGAGTGAATACTGCGTTATGTACTATGGACTACTTTCAGACACAATCATGCACTAGTGAGTAAACGTAATCACTGTGTGTCTATTCTCAGTTTGCTTTGTTTTTAGCTATTTAACTCTTTCTCTTACACTCCATTCCATATATTACATCATAATATCATCATATTATATATCAAATATATGTATTTGTCACTACATTTGTACAACATGTTGCATGTTCTTGCTTTTTTGAGTAACAGCTGTGTGAGAGAATACCGGCGCTCCTACCTTCGTCCATTGTTTTTCTATCAGTCGCTGCCACTGAGGATCAAGTAGCTGTAAAATGAAATGAGGGAATATTAACACTTCTTGTTCACAGGCTTCATGCAGACCTCTGTTGTCTCATGAACACTTACATCATTCACAGAATGCTGTCTTACTATAACAATCAGGACACCAAGAAAAGCAATCATTTGAACAGGTAAACACATTAAGGCTCAGTAATATAGCAACGCCGAAACAAAATTAAATCATTAAAAAAATACCAATATAGGAATGTGTCTGATTATAGAGGCACAGCCAAAATTAAAACTTCCAGGAGTGCATGGCACATAACGAGCTTGTGATGCTCCGTAAAGGTCCAAAGCAGTGGGTGGTTGTTTTTAAAACTACAATGTTGTACTTATTCAGCCTGACACAGTATTTAAGATTATTAGATTATATTAGATTAAGATCATTGGCTGGACCGTGGCTCTGTGGCAACAAGTACAGAGACTCCAAAATCACTACACACAATCAAGGGTCTCGTTATGGTCATTCTTTCATTGGTATTAATCATGAATATCTTTTCTTGTGTAACAGTGGAGTTATTGATTAATATAGGAATATATTAATACAATTAAAAACCACCAAAATTATAAAAAGGCACATATTTTCAAAATAGCTAATGTAGTATGACCATAAGGAGCCCCTTGATGTGTGTAGTGATTTTGGAGTCTCTGTACTGTATAACAGTGGAGTTATTGATTTTTGTTTGCAGTCTTGCTCTTGTCTTGCAATTTGCAGACGGTCCCTGCGCACTCGCCCGGCTGCGCATAGAGATCAATGTTCTTCGTTCAGCTCGGAGGACGGTTTATTTTTGTATAATAAATCGGGGTTTTGGCTTGTAGCTCGTAGTCTATGATATTACGGTCAGAGCCATCATTTGTGTTTGAAAAACGTTTCACTTCTGATTTATTGATCCCGGAAGTTCGACTCTCAGAATATATCTCCAACTTTACCGAACTGTCAAACTGTCAAACGGTTTGGTGAAAACATCTCAGTTTAGTTAATGCATCATTAGTAACAACGGTGATGTCACCAGGAAAGCGTTCTCACACCGTTTTAACGTTAAAATCCGACAGGAAGTTCAAACTATGAAAGTGAAAGTAAGAAAAGAACAAAAAGAAGCGCGTAAATGTCGTTTTACAAACCCTTTTTAAACAGCTCGTAACTTCAGCTGTCAGAGTCCGTCCACTTTTTATGATTGCGGCAAATCATTGATCGCTAAGTTGACAGCACTCTGTTGCTCTCTTGAAAAGTGAAAAAGTGTTTGAAGTGTGTCTTCCCCTTCGAGCCTTCTTCTCCGTTTACTTGGCTGTGACGTGCAGACCGGGCGGTATCAGTGTTGCTATGCTGGACGGCCGCCAGAGGGCGGTAATGGTACACAGCTACAGAGACGAAGAAGAAGAAACACTCCATACCAGTTGGTGGCGCTAATGGGTGAATTTATTGTTTGCTAACCAGCAATAAACCTCAAAGAAGAAGAAACACTCCATACCAGTAGGTAACAGAACATGACTATGGATGGGATGGTCCATTTCGGCGTTAAAGTCCTGCATTAGACCCTGGTTCACCCAACAAAAAGAGAAACTCACAACAACAAACATAGATGCAATGTTTTAGTAGCTTTAATCAGCTTGACGATGTAAAACTAGGAATTCCTCATGGTTCCTACCAGTAAACGATACCTGTTGCTGGACCTGTGTGTAGGCTTTTATTGCCCCAGGATGTGCATGTGAAGGCTCCCTGTGGCTCCTGTGCTGATATCGACATTCAAGGTTGTGTTAACAATTTGAGCTAATTTCTTGCTTGTAGATATTTACATTAGAAAAAGCTTTATATGACACGTTGAGACAGTGACAGTGCAATAATACTGATGTGCACTATGATACTCCTACCTCAGCAGCAGATACACTACTATACCCATACCTGCAAACTCATGAGGGTGGAAAAGGTGACAAACTAAACCGTTGTAGGGGGTCTGGCCTGACATTTGCTTTGCGATGCAGAAAACAGGCGAATTCAACACAGTATTTATGAGTTCTTCTTCTTGAGACTGGCAACAAGAAACGAATCTTTCTCCTCGAGGATTTTGAAGAAGATGTCTTTTCCGTCGCGTCCGGCTGCATTCAGGGGACCTCCGTAGAGTTTTCTCATCTTCTCCCCGGTGGTTGGAATGGCAGACATTCTGTCATAAAATTCTTGCTGGATTACAACTTCTCTCAGGAGATGATCCAAGATTGGTTCAATGTTGTTCACTCTGTCGATCAGATCACACTGGTGTTTATCCACGAAGTGATCGCCTGAGGCTAGAGGGAAAGAAAAATAATTGGATTCAGGTCAACAGCCTACCTGGTGACATCACTTTCTATAACATTTAAGAAATCTACCCATCCAGCCGATCCCAGCTGTCATTGGGCGAAGGCAGGGTTCACCTGGACAGGTAACCAGTCTATCACAGGGAGACATGTAGAGACAGACAGGTAACCAGTCTATCACAGGGCTGACATGTAGAGACAGACGGGTAACCAGTCTATCACAGGGAGACATGTAGAGACAGACAGGTAACCAGTCTATCACAGGGAGACATGTAGAGACAGACAGGTAACCAGTCTATCACAGGGCTGACATGTAGAGACAGACAGGTAACCAGTCTATCACAGGGAGACATGTAGAGACAGACAGGTAACCAGTCTATCACAGGGCTGACATGTAGAGACAGACAGGTAACCAGTCTATCACAGGGCTGATATGTAGAGACAGACAGGTAACCAGTCTAGCACAGGGAGACATGTAGAGACAGACAGGTAACCAGTCTATCACAGGGCTGACATGTAGAGACAGACAGGTAACCAGTCTATCACAGGGAGACATGTAGAGACAGACAGGTAACCAGTCTATCACAGGGCTGACATGTAGAGACAGACGGGTAACCAGTCTATCACAGGGAGACATGTAGAGACAGACAGGTAACAGTCTATCACAGGGCTGACATGTAGAGACAGACAGGTAACCAGTCTATCACAGGGAGACATGTAGAGACAGACAGGTAACCAGTCTATCACAGGGCTGACATGTAGAGACAGACAGGTAACCAGTCTATCACAGGGAGACATGTAGAGACAGACAGGTAACCAGTCTATCACAGGGAGACATGTAGAGACAGACAGGTAACCAGTCTATCACAGGGAGACATGTAGAGACAGACAGGTAACCAGTCTATCACAGGGAGACATGTAGAGACAGACAGGTAACCAGTCTATCACAGGGAGACATGTAGAGACAGACAGGTAACCAGTCTATCACAGGGAGACATGTAGAGACAGACAGGTAACCAGTCTATCACAGGGCTGACATGTAGAGACAGACAGGTAACCAGTCTATCACAGGGAGACATGTAGAGACAGACAGGTAACCAGTCTATCACAGGACTGACATGTAGAGACAGACAGGTAACCAGTCTATCACAGGGCTGACATGTAGAGACAGACAGGTAACCAGTCTATCACAGGGAGACATGTAGAGACAGACAGGTAACCAGTCTATCACAGGGAGACATGTAGAGACAGACAGGTAACTAGTCTATCACAGGGAGACATGTAGAGACAGACAGGTAACCAGTCTATCACTGGGAGACATGTAGAGACAGACAGGTAACCAGTCTATCACAGGGAGACATGTAGAGACAGACAGGTAACCAGTCTATCACAGGGAGACATGTAGAGACAGACAGGTAACCAGTCTATCACAGGGCTGACATGTAGAGACAGACAGGTAACCAGTCTATCACAGGGAGACATGTAGAGACAGACAGGTCTTACCTTGTATGTGACCGGTGTTTTCTTGTGAAAATGAAAGGAGGAAAAGAAAATAGACATCTTTTGACTTCACTCATGAAGATTTTATTATAAATGTATACATTTAAAAATATAAACCATTTTGTGATAAAAGTGATTTTAAAAAAACACACTTGGTATAAATGAAGCTTATGTTATGTTTTCATTTACATAAACTAGACTTTCATTCCATTTGATTATTTGTTGGATAAAAACATGTCTGATGATAACTTGTTCGTTTCTTACATGATTGTCTGATAATTCATTGATTGATCGGGGCTGGACCACATAAGTATACATTTCATTGGATTTAAGAGGAAACGGCTCCATTTAAACATTTCGCGTAGCATTAAAATGAATATCTCCCCAACTTTGATTATATAAAAACTGTTTGTGTTCAGGTAGAATGTAGATTTGGTCTGATGATAAATTTCACTTCTTCTTCTTGAGGTCAGCAATGAGATATTTCTCCCTTTCCTCGAGGATTGCGTAGAAGACGTCTTTGCCGTCAGGTCCGGCAGCAGTCAGGGGACCGGAGTAGAGCTTCCTCATCTTCCCCTGATCAGTGCGGCTCGCCAAGATTTCATCGTAACTCTCTTGTTGGATGATGCCTTTGTCGAGGAGCTCATCAAAAATGGGTTCAATGTTTTTCACTCTTTTGATCAGCTGGAGTCTATGTTTATCCACAAAATGAGCCCCTGAGGAAAGAAGGAGGAATGCCTGATTACAACTTTGTACATTTTCTTCAGAGGAAAAGGTTCATTTTGATGATCAAATAGTGGATTTCGAACTCTGGCATTAAACTACATCTGAAAGAATAAGGGTTCAGTTTACAGCTACGAAGTTACGTGTTCTCCAAATTCTGTAAAGCTCTTGCATCTAAAGTTTCTTCGATACAACATTTTTGGGAGACGCACTTTCATGCCAAGAGTAAGATGAGAAGAAAGATACTATATACTATACTTCTACTATACTACTACCACCACCAAATGCAGTTGGAACCCGAGGGCCTGGGCTGCACCAGATTTCTGCCTAAAAGCCTTTTAAAGCAACACTAAAGAGTATTTAGTGCCTTAAAATAATGTTTCCAAAATAGTTTCAGTGGTTCATCACCTCAAAATCCGTCTTAACACAGACTCTGGCAAAACTTCAATATTAATGCTATTAGACCTCAGTGCTGCATTTGACACTGTCGACCACTCAATACTTTTGGACAGGTTGGAAAACTGGGTGGGGCTCTCAGGCACAGTCTTAAGCTGGTTCAAGTCATATCTACAAGATAGGAACTATTTTGTTTCCATTGGCGACTTTGTATCAGAACCTACCAATGTAACGTGTGGAGTCCCCCAAGGTTCAATCTTGGGGCCGACTTTATTCAACATCTACATGCTCCCACTAGGACAAATCATGCAAAATAATAACATTGACCACCATTGCTATGCCGATAACACCCAAATCTATGTAGCACTATCACCAAACGACTATCGCCCCATAGATCTTCTGTGCCAGTGCATTGAGCAAGTCAAAGACTGGATGTGCCAAAACTTCCTACAACTAAATGAGGACAAAACTGAGATAATTGTTTTTGGTGCTAAAAAAGAAAGGTTTAAAATAATTCAACACTTTCTCTCTCTGTCCCTGAAAACCTCAAACAAAGCCAGAAATCTTGGGGTTATTATGGATTCTGATTTACATTTCGACAGTCACGTTAAATCAGTAACAAAATCAGCCTTCTATCACCTAAAAAATGTAGCAAGACTTAGAGGGCTCATGTCAGCTCAAGACTTAGAAAAACTTGTACATGCCTTTATTACTAGTAGGCTAGACTACTGTAATGGTCTCCTTGCAGGTCTTCCGAAAAAAACTGTCAGGCAGCTACAGCTTGTTCAGAATGCTGCTGCTAGAGTTCTTACAAAGACCAAAAAATGTGAGCACATTACACCAATTCTTAAATCCTTACATTGGCTCCCTGTATGTCAGAGGATTGATTTCAAAATCCTCCTGCTCACATATAAATCACTACATGGTCTAGGACCGAAGTATATCACTGATATGCTCCCACTAGGGATGTCCCGATCCAGCTTTTTGCACTTCCGATCCGATACCGATATTGTAGCTTTTAGTATCGGCCGATACCGATACCGGCCGATCCAAGCATGTATTAAAGATTAAAGATGCCGGTTGATGGAAATGATCCAAAATTAGGGGCTGGAAAAATATGTCTGGAAAATGATGAGCATCACATTAATAGCTACAGATACTGTAAAACACTACAACGACATGAGTGCATATATTGTCTTATTTTATCAAGTAAAATATAAGTTATAGGTTTACTCAACAGCCTAATAGTTCATAGAAATTCAGGTAGAAATAGGTTAACTCAGAGTTCCACATCTTATCAAAAACAATCCTCCCCCCACAGGGAGTCCCTTGCTTTGCATTCACACTGCACACGTGCACTACACACGTCATCACGTCCTAATACTACACACACAATATGGCTTGATGCTGTTTTGAAGGAGTGCATATATTTATCGACAACACTCGACCTGCATCAGCGCATGTGCGCACGAGCGGATCTGTGCGAGCAGGCAGCGCGGAAGCCGGTTCCGGTACTGGTCCGGTTCCGCTCACACCACGAGTCTGAAGAGTGCAACAGCTTATCAAAATACAGTGTCAACTCTGTGTTTTCAAAGTAGAAAGCGACATCGTGGTGGTTTAACGAGGCGGAACGGCATCAGAACAACATCAAGCGCGTAAAGTTCACGAAGGAGAACGTAGCGGGAGCGCGCGGCGAGGATTGTTGTGGCTGCGCGTCTTGCGGAGCAAGTCTACTGTGCTGCGCGGAGGCGCACCTAATGTAAATGTTTATTGATTTATGAATTAATTGATAGGTGGCTTATTTTTGGCGTATTGATTTTATGGCCTGTACAATGGTAGGGGAAACACTGGACATGCACAGACAAGTCCGTCTTGTTGTTGTTTAGTGGATGCTGGACAGGTCGCGAGGTGTGCGCTAGGTGTGCTGGAAAACGCGGACCGGTTTTTGGGGAAAAACGGAATAAAACTGGAATGGATTACCTACATCGGTGCGCTGGAAAACACGGACCGGAGTTTAAAAAAAAAACTGGATCGGGAGTCCGGATCGGGATTTTCCCGTGCAGGCCGATCCGATATCGATATGCATTTTTTGCTAATATCGGCGGCCGATCCGATCCAAATATCGGATCGGGACATCCCTAGCTCCCACTACATAAGCCTTCTAGACCACTAAGATCTTCTGAGACCAATCTGTTAGTGATTCCCAGAGTAAACAACAATCACGGGAGAGCATCATTTAGTCACTATGCAACAAATAGCTGGAATAAACTTCCTGAAGATGTAAGACTTGCCCCAACTCTGACCACTTTTAAAACTAGACTGAAAACGTTCATGTTCACCATAGCTTTCTGCTAAATCTTTTAATGTCTGCACTGTTATTAATTATTGCAATTATTTTTGTTCTTGTTTTTATTCTCCTTTTCTTTCTGTAATGCATTTTTAATTTTGCCTTCATTTTCTTTAAATTCTTCTATTTTTTTCCACTTTATTGTATTACAGGTTATGATGTGAAGCACTTTCAGTCTGCCTTGTGTATGAAATGTGCTATACAAATAAAGTTGCCTTGCCTTGCCTTGCCAAAACCGGGTGAACGGGACTTCAGCACTCGCTCTGCAGCCCTCTATTGGCTGTAACCGCACTATGTAACTTTGCCTCGTCGGGTAGTGTTTTTGTAGTTCTAATAAGACTACAAATTTGACCTGCTTTACGGCAAGCGTTACAAAAGCCGGTAGTTGGAGGCTCTGCATGGAGATCAGTGGGAGAACACCCGGCAGGTGCGTAGAAGATATTTTTGCAGCTAGGTAGTTTTTAAATTGGTATCATGGCAGAGCCTGCAAAGAAAAGGAGGAGTATAATGTCTGATGAGGCGAAGAAAAGAAAACGGGAGCATGACAAATAAAGAGCTTGTATGAGAGTGAATATCGGACCGGCTCACACTCGAGAGCTGAAGGAGGCTACAAAATGCAAGACGGATGGTGACTTGGCTTTGTTGCTGCTGGACTTGTAAATAATACCGGTAATCATTTTTTTCCCAACAGTGTGCATCTGTGTACAATACATTGTCGATTATTTTATTGGCTCCTGTTAGCTAAGGTGTTAGCTATTGTGCTAATATATATATATGTAACTATCGCTATGGCTAGGATAGGAGAGTCAAAAATATGCCGCGATCTAACGTTCACTTTGCTTTCCGTGTGACGTATTCAAAGAGTGTCGGAATTTGAGCTTGTGGCTTAAAAACAATTATGAAAGGTGAACTTTAGCTCGTTTTGCATATTTACTCTTCAACAAGTGAAGTTGCTGTTCATCATATACGTGTTGCTGCTTATGTTGGCGCCCTCGTAGAGCAACTAGCCTTTTTATCTTCATCTATTGGATTTACGTTCTCAGCTGTTAAACGCTCTGGTGGCACGTCGCCATAGTAACGCGTCTTCAAAACGTCGACGTAAACAAACACAGTGTCGTGCGCGCGCATAAAAAGGATGCCGAAATAAGACATAATGACGATTTGTAAAATAAATAAAAAAAATCCAAAGCCATGGTTTGTTAGGTCTGTCTGAAAGATTTTATGAGCAAATAACTTGTGCTGGATACTCCTGAATTTTATTTATTTGTCTTTTAAGAGACATTTCTCTCTCTTGCACTATTGATTATTTTGTTAAGGGGTTTGTTCAATATGCAATACGTCAACTCACAACACCTTAAGCTAAATCTGTAATTATTATTACTATTATTATTTATATAAATGGTATAATTAAATTGTAATAATAAATATATATATATATTATTATGGAGACACATAATATACAAACATAATATTACACATAGAAACAGCTCGTCCTCAATGCTTAAAAAACACACAAATGTTGGTTCCAATATTTCCAATATTAATATGTCTCGTGTTAAAAACAACTCGTGGTCACCGGAAGCAGGTGTGGAGGACTTCAGTCCAGCGATGTCTGCAACTGTCATATAGGAAGCACGGTTACATCCTGATAACTGACTAAAACACCGTTTATGAATATTTAATATGCTGCTAGGTTTTATCAACCCACTCCTGGACCAAACCGACTCTTCGGTCAGACTGTTGAGCCGTGTCTTACCTTGTATGTGACCAGTGTTTTGGTATTCTTCTGAAAAAGAAAAAGGAGGAAAAGAAAAGAGACATATTTTGGCTTCACTCATGATACATATTTGAGTGACGTTGAAAGTTAAAAGTGTTTAATAGGCTGTGCAGATGAATTCTGGTGATATTATTAAAATCTGACCTTTTCTAATCATATGGTTCCATACTGTTTGAAGCTCTTTACTGTGTTTGAGCTTGAGTGCAAAGTCTGCGTCTGGATTTCTTATGAACACTTCGGAGTAATTTGGCTTACTGCTTTCATATATGAGCTGTATGTACTGAGGAAAAAAAATAAATTATGGGAAAAGGAAGTTAGACTTTCAGCATCCGGAGTTTGCAACAGCGATTAGTAAGTTTTTTTTCTCATCTAAATCAAAGACATGAACAGAAGGGGGCAAAAATGATAACTGCCAAATATTGGTAAAATGTCATGATTTCAGATATTTAAATGTATTATTTAAATATTCATAATAACATAACGCTCACATTGTTCATAGATATTTAAAGCAACACTAAAGAGTATTTAGTGCCTTAAAATAATGTTTCCAAAATAGTTTCAGTGGTTCATCACCTCAAAAAAGCAATCGCTCTGCAGCCCTCTATCAGCTGTAACCGCACTATGTAACTTTGCCTCGTAGGGTAGTGGTTTTGTAGTTCTACAATTGTAATGAGACTACAATTTGACCTGCTTTACGGCAAGCGTTACAAAAGCCGGTAGGTGGAGGCTCTGCGTGGAGATCAGTGGGAGAACACCCGGCAGGTGCGTAGAAGATACTTTGCAGCTAGGTAGTTTTTAAATTGGTGTCATGGCAGAGCCTGCAAAGAAAAGGAGGAGTATAATGTCTGATGAGGCGAAGGAAAGAAAACGGGAGCATGACAAATAAAGAGCTTGTATGAGAGTGAATATCGGACCGGCTCACACTCAAGAGCTGAAGGAGGCTACAAAATGCAAGACGGATGGGGACTTGGCTTTGTTGCTGCTGGACTTGTAAATAATACCGGCAATAATTTTTTTTCCAACAGTGTGCATCTGTGTACAATACATTGTCGATTATTTTATTGGCTCATGTTAGCTAAGGCGTTAGCTATTGTGCTACTATATATATGTAACTATCGCTATGGCTCATGTTAGCTAATCTTAGCTAAGGCGTTAGCTACTCTACCTTGTCACTGGACATCGTCCAGGCTAAATTATTTATGACGGCAGTAATGGACAATTCCCTTCCAACCTGTAGGGGGACCGAAGAGGAAAAGTTCTTAAGTGTTGCTTTAAATAAAAAGGTTGATTTTAGGTTTGAAGCACTGAAATTATCTTATTTCAGTCAAACATACTTTAGGACGAACTTCTGCACCGTGGAAATCTGCTGTGAGGATGAAACGATCTTCCATTTTCAGGTACTCCTGTGGCGGCGGCTTTTTGATGATTTTGTATCCGTAGCTCTTGTCCAGTTGCTGTTGGGACAAAAACATGAGTTGCCTGTGCTGTGTTTTCATCATGTGATTTGTGGAATTAGTGACGGTAAGATATGAAATAACCTGTTGTAGACCAGGATCACGTGGGATCAGATAAACATGGAGTGTGAGGAATGCTGTGTTGATCTTGTATATTAAAACTTCACACCGTATCTTGAATGGGATGCCAAGTTTCACCAGGAATGCTCTGATAGAGAAAACTGGTTCGGACAGTTTGACGTGGTGCGATGTGACCTCGGACACTTTCTCCACGACATCTCCAGAGTCCTCTATGTGCAGGACTGCAAACTTGTCCCATATTTCAGGGTTGTCGTCTGCACAACATAAGAGCACATAACATAAGGATTGCATCAGCTGTTGTACACATGCTGTCTGGAATTTAAAGATTGAATTTCAGCTGTCTAAAAGTTACTCAAATGTGACCCGCCATGGCAAAACCAGCGAATTCGCGTAAATGACGAAATAAGCTTTTTTTTTTCAAAATGAGTGATTTTCGTTTTTTTTTTGCAGAATATGCAAGTTGAGATCATGAAGAAGCCACTCCATGTTTCAGATAACAGTATTGGTTGTCGTAAAAGTATACATTTTGTATTTGTAGTTTCTCAAAAAATCTGCAGTTGCCCGTTTCCCTGCAGGGGCATGACGGCGATGCAGTTCATTTCCATACTGATTACCGTTGGCCATTCACGCGCTGTTATGTTAGAAGCGAAACACATGGCTACTGATACAGCGTCCACGTCGGCCGCAGCGGCGCTGGAGCGGAAGATATCAGACGCTTTATCTACGGTTACATTTCAACGGGATAAAGACAGCGAAATGGAGGAAATCTGTAACTTTGACTGCAAATGCTACAGAAGAAGAAAGGAGAACTCTCTCCTTGGAAGACTTTCATGTAGCGACAAACTTTCTCAAGAGCTTATGTACAGCATACGGATGGATTCTTTAGCTGCCGAAAAAGAGCAAACGGACATACAGTACTTACGTCGGAAATGACTGCATCCACCAAAAAGCCGCAGATGAAAAGAAAGTCCGCCCGGACCTCTTATTTCATCAGAGCCAACGAAGTCTGAAGGAATACTTTTTAGTTTCTTCTGGGGTGAGTTTCCGTTAACATCCAAGTTATCTACTTTGCTTAGCTGGCTAAGCTAGCTCAGTACTGTCGTTTTAAAAGTATATGCACATCGAAACTAAGCTGTAATGGGAGGTCTTTGGCTCGTAATGTGGGCATCTGATTTAACAGTAAGCTGCCAAGGGGCACGTTCTGTCCACTTACCTATGCAGATCCAGTGTGGCAGCTGTACTTCAAATAGCTTCCCGGCGATGACTGTGATGTTCATTAGGGGACCTGCAGGCATGTATTGCATCGACTCCATCCTCTGCATATGTCCTTCCCAAGAGCAGAACTGATACTTTAAGCTGACCTTTTCCTTGCAGACCCAGCGCAAGCCAGAGACGCTGCATTCAAAGTTTCCCGCGTCAGACTGTAGGCTACAGCAAGCCATGGATAAATAAGAAATGAAATAAAAAAGATGAGCATATATCCCTAGAATATAGTTCCAGTTTGCTGTGATGCAGAATTTAGGACGTTATTCTTTTTTCACCTGTACGTCGGAGCCTCATCTGCATCTGCACTGTTCACGTCAGGTTCAACTTTAGTCCAGTCGCTGCAGTCCTGCTGCAGAGGACAAAGATGTTTGGAAATAAGTGGAGATGGGGCTTTTTGCAACATCACATAAATGAACAAAGCAAAGTGATGAACTGATGTGAGGATTACCATAACGTTTTCATCACCCTCAGGCTCCATGCGTCCCGGAGGCCCTTGTGAAGACATGTCTGAATTTGTTTCAAATTGTTATTTTGATATTTAAGGTCATGTGATTAATGTGGTATTTAACTTGAAATATTTCAAGTGAATAATTAGCATGAGGGGGAAAGCCTGTCAGCACTGAGATTCTCACTGAGATTGTAGTGGTTTCGCAGAGGTCTACGATAGTCTGGTTGGGTCTAATGTGAGGTTCTAAGTGGAGGAACCAGAGACTGTCTACGGTCCATCAACAAGGTCGCTCCTGTATTTATGTCTAAATTATGTTATTTTAAGTGTTGATGGAGCAGCTACAGTGTTTACAAATCGTCATCATTATGTAGTTAGTTCGGCAGCCTTTTTGTGTTGCAATTAAAGTCCTGGAGAATAATAATTCAAGGAAAAGTCTGAGGATCACCAAAGTGATTACGATGCATCCTCAAAGCACAATGAATGTGGAAACAACATTTCTTGGCACTCCATGCAAGAGTTCACTGGTACTTGAGGGAAAAGTCCAGGATCATCAAAGATCTCTGGACAAAATGTAATTGTGATGCATCCATCCAATAATGGTCCAGTGTGTCCGTCACACCGAAGGACAAACACCGACGTTACCATGGAGCCCCTTGCATGGCTGAAACACTGACTGATCTGATCTAATTGAAGCATGTGCTTCAACAGACCACACATTCAAATGGCTGTTTGACCGTCCACATGCAATTTGATTTAAGAAAAAAAAGGCATTAAAGTGTAATAAACAAAAACAAACTTGCCTTTGGATCCTGACCTAACGTCAAACAACCTCTGCACCAGATCACTCCTGTTCATCTGCGTTAAAACCTCCCTGGTCACCTCCAAAGCCTGTTGGCCGTAGGTCTCCATCATCAGCTCCACTATCTCGGCTTTGCCTGCCAGCTCCATTCTCTGTCTGGAGATTCTTGGGAGGCCTTTCTCCATTTTACTGTCCTGCAAGACATGCTTGAATTTCTCGAGCTCATCGTAGTTGAAATCTTCCAGCGTTTCCAAAAGCTTCAACTGGACTGACATTTTCTCTGAGGAGGAAGAAAAGAGAAAATAACTGACCGATTCCAAATCAGACTTTAAAAGACTTAGTTGCTTTTGAACAAAATATAAATAAATAATTAGAAAATAACATATTCTGCTTCAGAACACTATACTCACTCAATACAGAAGCCATGCAACAAATACTTCCTTTGATAAGATTATAATGTGAAATTGTGTCAAAACTATTTAATTGAATATTCATTGTGTACCAATCCACAATAATATTGCATGATAAACACGGCACCCAGTAGCCTGATCATACCAATAACTGTCAATTATTCAACCATTCCTCAATTGACGGTCATTCATGTGCAATAACAACATCAAAATGTCATATATTCTATTATACAATAATGTGAACTCAACTACTCAGTCTGTCCTTGATTACATTTTTAAATAGTAGTATTTTTTTAATATATGTTATTTATTACATTCTGTTTTGCCTCTTGTTGTTGCACTATCCTCTTTGCTGCTGTAATCCTGTAAATGTCCCTGCCGTGGGACTAATAAAGGTTTATCTTATCGTAACAGAGGTGCTGATTAAAGTCAACAGCAAAATGTGATTATTTGGCCTACATGTACTGTATTTTACTATAAATTGTACATTTAAAAAGAATTACACCAAATTAATTCCAGTGACTTCACAAAAATCAAAGAGGCTGGATTCAATTGGCTGATGCTGCATGTTATTGCTTTGCTGCCCTTTTTATTCATTTTAAAACAAATAACAACAAGTTTTAACCACTTTCTTTAAAATATATTTCTATTTTTCTCTCTGACCTTTGAATCCTGAGTTGGACATTCCCGTCACCAGATCAGTCCTGTTCATGTCCCTTAAAATGTCGATGGTCACCTCCCAAGACTGCAAACCACAGATCTCCACCATCAGTTTCACCAGTAGGTCTGCGCTGTACCATGTTTCCCAGTTTATGTGTCGGACCCTCTTCATGAAGAGCGTTAGCTTCAGCAACCACTTGAATTTCTTCAGCTCCTCCTCACTCAAAGTCTTCACTGTTTCCAAAAGAATCCGTTTCAAATCCTGTGTAAACGTGTAATTTCCCAATTGGGACGGTTAAAGATTAATTTATCTGCATTTTGTCAGTGTTATAGACGTCGAGTGTAAATGTTATAAGATTAGTTTTTTCTGCATGATCACTCAAGACAATGATACACTACTATCTTTTCTACTGATTTCATTTTCTTTTGAAGTATTAAGTGTTTTAATTTCTTAACATCAAAGTCAAATATGAGTCCCTCCATCCTTTAATTCATGTTAATTAATAACTCCTTTCTGATCTCAACGCATCATGTTTCTGTAACAGGAGCTCAAAGAAACGGTTTTCTCTCTTTTCCATCATAACATTATAACTTAAGTGCTCAACATTAACAGTGAGAGGCAATTTAAAACACTCACTGTTTGTTTTGTTTCATCATTTATGATGATTTAAAATGTAAAATATAGTCATACTCACGTTCAGCAACAGTGAAGGTTGATGTTCATCCACAAAGTGTTGCTCTGAGGAGAAAAGACATTCAATAACTCAGACAATTCAAATCTATCTAATTGAATCACTAATAATCACTTTTAATGAGACACAGTTGCTTCAAAAGAAAATAAAAGAATTTCAGTACAAAACACAGAACTCAATCCGATTTACCTTTTTATTATTATGAATTATATAAATAATTTATTAGACACATGATTATGTTGTTTTTGTTTTAATCTTTACAATCGCACCATTTATACTGGACTTTGTGGCATAACGCCGCCACCACGCCTCCATTCTGTCTCTGTACCTTTGACACCAAAAAGAAAGAAGGAGTGATCATCCTGCAACGAGAAGGCGGAGTAAAGGGGCTTATGTCTTACCTGTGAGTCCTGAACTGGGCTTTGGTAACCTCTGTATCAGATCTGTCCTGTTCATTTGTTTAAAAGCCTCCGTGGTTAACTCCACAAACTGTTGGCCGTAGGTCTCCATCATCAGATACACGGTTATCCTTCTGTCTTTACTATAAATGTCTCCTATCATAAATGGGAAGGATGAGAGGTTCTTCTGATGGACAATCAACATCAGGAACCTCCTGAATTCCTCAAAGCTCAGATCATCCAAATCATTCAGGGTTTCCAAAATCAGCTGTTGAACAGCTACTCTTGTCGCTACCTTAAAAAAATAATACGTTCATTAAATAAATATGTCAACCATGAATGAACCTGCATTAGGTGAATGAAAGCTGTGTTTAACTCAGTCAGACAGATGTTACATTACTCACTATCCTGATCAATCCAGACCGGTGTTCACCTGAGTCTTGCTCTGAGGGGAAAAGTGGTAAAAGTCATTGATTCAACATTTTGGGGATTTTGACATGTTTTTGTCTTTATTGTTATTACTTTTGGGTCCTGAGCTGCTGTCTGACAGCCTCTGCACCAGATCAGTCCTGTTGATCTCCTCCAAAACCTCCTTGGTCTTATTCACAGCCTCTTCGTTGTAGCGCAACACCGTTAGAAACACCATGTCCTGATGTCCTGTTATCTCAAACAGCATGGATGGGAGCCCAAACTGATGCAAGTCAGTTTGAGACAAGAGGACCTTCTTGAAATCCCCAAGCTCCCCGTCACTCAAATCAGCCAGCGTTTCCAAAAGCAGCTCTATAAAAGACGCCGCCGTCTCCACCTGGAAAATTCAAAGGAAATGTTCATGAAGCAAAAGTTAAATTTCTCTGCTGGGATGATTATAGATTTTACTCTTTAAATATCATCAATGTCTGTTTTAGAAACATGGATGTGGAGAACATCATCCAAACTTCACAAGATAGTGAAACAACTGATGTTTGTCCACTTGACTGTTTACTGATGTAGATGTACATATTTCTTTGGCAACTTCTCTTTTATAACTACTGTATTTCTGTTAACGGGTTCCTGACTTTTATTTTATTACCTGCTTAAAGGATCATACTGTCACGCCGGTGTGGTAATGTCTTGTCTTGGGGTTTTGTCTTGTCATTTCCTGTCTTATTTTGAATATAACTCCCTTCTCGTTTCAGGTCACTTGCTCTTCCTCATGTGTTTCCCTGGTCTGATGTCATCCCTGATCCCTGATTGTTGCCACCTGTTGCTCGTTATCCCTCTGTGTATTTAAGTCTGCGTCTCCCCTTGTCTTGTGCCAGTTCGTCCTGTCTCTCGTCACGATCCACGTCACGGTCCACGTCACGTCACGTCACGTCATGTAAAGTTAAGTTTGTATTTTTGTAGTTTTGTTTGTAGCCTTGTTTTTTCCTCCCGGTGGAGTGATTTTGTGTTTATACTGTTTAAGTTGAGAATAAAAGCCTTTTTACTGCTACTGCCCTGCATCTGAGTCCTCCCTCCATGCCCAAGTCTGACAGAACGAACTGGCCAGTAAGGACCCAGCAGAGCAGCAGCAGCAGCTAAGAAACATGGACCCAGCCATCTTCCTGATGGAGCTCAATGAGGTTGTGGACAACCTCCAGTACCTCCAAGCCTGCCACGACTTGGCAGACACCAAGGAGGAGAGGAGGATTGTCCGGAAGGAGGCTAGGGAGCTGGTTTCCTCCAGGCGGTGGCTCAGGGGCTCTCTGCCTGACTGGGTTATACACCTGGTTTCCGCCCCTGAACCCCGGCCATCCTCGGCTCCAGCCATGCTACTAGCCCAGGCCTCAGCTCCAGCCGTGCATCCAGTCCAGGCCTCAGCCACAGCCAAGCATCCAGTCCAGGCCTTAGCCACAGCCAAGCATCCAGTCCAGGCCTTAG
This sequence comes from Eutrigla gurnardus, assembly GCF_963514095.1. Taxonomy (NCBI): domain Eukaryota; kingdom Metazoa; phylum Chordata; class Actinopteri; order Perciformes; family Triglidae; genus Eutrigla; species Eutrigla gurnardus. Next base: position 23,800,754 of record NC_139937.1, on the reverse strand, counting down.
CCACAGCCAAGCATCCAGCCCAGGCCTTAGCCACAGCCAAGCATCCAGCCCAGGCCTTAGCCACAGCCAAGCATCCAGCCCACGCCTCGGTCACAGCCCTTGTCTCGGCCTGTGGTCTTCAGTCGGCGGCTCGGCCGACACCTGCCATTAGCCTTCAGTCGGCGGTCCGGTCGACACCTGCCAGTGGTCTTCAGTCGGCGGTCCGGTCGACACCTGCCAGTGGTCTTCAGTCGGCGGTCCGGTCGACACCTGCCATTGGCCTTCAGTCGGCGGTCCAGTCGACACCTGCCATTGGCCTTCAGTCGGCGGTCCGGTCGACACCTGCCAGTGGCCTTCAGTCGGCGGTCCGGTCGACACCTGCCAGTGGTCTTCAATCGGCGGTCCGGTCGACACCTGCCATTGGCCTTCAGTCGGCGGTCCGGTCGACACCTGCCAGTGGTCTTCAGTCGGCGGTCCGGTCGACACCTGCCATTGGCCTTCAGTCGGCGGTCCGGTCGACACCTGCCATTGGCCTTCAGTCGGCGGTCCGGTCGACACCTGCCATTGGCCTTCAGTCGGCGGTCCGGTCGACACCTGCCAGTTCGTTCCTGTCTCTCGTCACGATCCACGTCACAGTCCACGTCACGTCACGTCATGTAAAGTTAAGTTTGTATTTTTGTAGTTTTGTTTGTAGCCTTGTTTTTTGTTTACATTTTGTTCATATTCAATAAACTTTACAGAATTTACCTGAAAATGTCAAGTTTAGTTAAAACCCACCTCGTAGTTAAAATCCTCCTTCTAGCTTTAAATTCAGTTCTTGTAAGGAACTATTTTCCCAGGCGTAATAACATTCAGCCCAACGGCTGTGTTGGAGCCATTCTTTATTTTGTTTCTAGTCACCTATTTTAAGACATTAGAAATGGCACCACCTGGTGTTGACCGGTGGTAGTGACAGGAGGCCTTTATGATTTGATTAGGTCTCTGATGACAGGCAGGTGTGCAGACCAACAAGCGAATGCTGAGAGAGCACACAGTTTTTACTGCTCTGTTTTGTTCTCCATTTATGTCGATACCAACCCTAAGTAACACTTAGAATGCTACATTTTAGATATCACAACAGATTGTGATATTAGCGTATGTTTTGTTTATTTGTACTTTTTAGTTTAATTCAATTGGTGCATGTTAGAGCTGCGAGCCAACACAAGCACACACTCGCACACAATCCACCCATAACCAACCGGACAGACGACAAGCAAGCAACAACCAAGTAAGTGCAAACTCAAAGCACGTAAGAACCCTCTTGACAGCATAAAGGCTTTAGCTAAGCAGAAGAACTCGTAGAAGCTATTGACCTAACAGGCTGTCTTTGCTCTGTTGTGATTGACAACAGTACCAGAACCTTTATAATATACAGTACCAGTTCTATTATTGATGAATCTGTCGATTCTTCCCTTCATTTATTAACTTTAGTTATATAATTTGGTCTATAATATTTCAGAAAATGGTTAAAGGTACCCATCACTATTCCCTTACATCTACATTGATATCTTCAAATGTTTTGTCTGACCAACAGCCCAAAACCCAAAGAGATGCAGTTAATGATCTAAAACAGAGAAAAGATCAATCAATGTAGACGAATCCATTGTTTTAGAATCCAAGTCAGACGTTACATCACTCACCTTCTGGATCAGCACAGGACAATGTTCATCCACACAGTATCGCTCTGAAGAGAGAGGAAATGTAAAATGATCACATAATCACTGTCAGAATAGAAGAATTAGAATGTTACATGTCAATGCAAAATAAACTGAAAATCTCCTTATTAATATCATAAAGATCAATTACCGGTTTCACCTGATAAACGTCTCAAATGCTCTCGCTGCACTTAATTCTTCCTATAGATTTACATTCAGACTGAGACTTCTAACTCTTTATAATTATCTTTTTTAATTATTAGATTAATTCAACCTCCCAGTACGAACACCTGAATAGTCTTTGTTTGAATCATTAGGTCCTTAATCAGAGGTGGGAAGTAAACTTAAGTAGAATTTTCAGGTATCTGTACTTTAGTATTTATTTCACGGACAACGTTTTACTGTTACTCCCTACATTTTCAAACATATCTGTACTTTTTCTCCACTATCTCTTCATAGCAAATCGTTGTTTGCTGCTATATAAATGTCTTAATGTCATGCGGATCCTTTAAGGGCTAGTTTTTGGTCTTTTACCTTTTGGTCTGCTGTCTGACAACCTCTGTACCGGAGCAAATCACTTCATATTCTCTCAAACCTCCCTGATCGTCTCACAGACTGTCGGCTGCAGGTTAACACCATAAAAAGCCCGTGTCCTGTATTTCTGTTGTCTCCATCTATGGAATGTCTGTGGAACGTTTGTGGAGGTCGGTTTCACTGAGAATCTTCTTGAAGCTCTTGATTTTCTGACTCAAATCAGCCAGCGTTTCCAAGCTCTATAACAGACGCCATCGTCTCCACCTGGTCAATTCAAAGGGAACTTTCATGGGCCACACGTGCAAGGCCAGACAAGTGTCAATCAAACTTTGGTACACGCCCCCAGAGACGAATAGACCAATCAGGCTTATCTGATCCGTCCTTATGGGAATTTTACTGTGCAGGAACAACGTGAGTCTACTTTAGCCGACGTTCTTTCCCATTTCTTACGTAACACTGTACAATATCAACGAGATATGTTTGCATAGTTCCGCCCTGACATTCGGTTCGGAGCTTCAAATCACTCATTCATGTTTAGTCTTTCCTGTTTTATTTTGTCACTCCTCTCTCCCCTCGGTTCAGATCACTTCACTTCCTGGCTTGTGTGATTTCCTGCGGACGTCGTCGTGGTGACGTCACCCGTTGGTGTGTGGACTACAGTTCTGAAGCCTCGAGGTCGGCATTTTGGCCGTCGCCATCTTGGAGGTTTTGCAACCAGTGAACGGACGTGACCATATTTGGACTGAGGCAGAGCGACGGGTGGATCTGAAGAGGGGAAGAGCGGCACCCTGAAAGGTATTTGCTGAGAAGACGTCATATTACCTTCCGTCACTGAATCTTTGGCATCAACGCGAGGAATCTTGGGTCGAGCTGAAACAAATTCAGGAAAATTAAAATTGCACAATTTCAAACGATCGTAGTGTTTATGTCTGCTAGTATTTTCAACACACACACACACACACACACACACAGAAGACTTACATACAGAGCTCTCAAATGCTTTCGCTGCACTTCATTTGTCCTGTAGATTTATATTCAGACAGAAACGTCTGTAACTCAGGTTTTAAATATTTGATTAAATCAACGTCCCAGTACGAAACACAAAGCCAGGAGACATTTAGCTTAGCTTAGCATAAAGACTGGAGGCACAGGAGAACAACTCATCCCTGCAAAGTTTGTTTTTATTGTACCAATTCAACAAGATTTAGCGTCTTACTGAGGTTGGAAGGTTTTTAAACATTGGACTGAGCCAGGTGAACGGTTAAATTAGGAGTTTTTTCAAATTAAGATTCTGGGTTTCCAGACCATCTGATCAGCGACTGATCACAGACAAACTGAAAGGCATTTGGTGCAAAGACGTCATATTACCTCTCATCAGTCCACTGAGCCCCTTGAAACCACCAGCATGAACTCCAGTCGAGGGTCCCGCACCTAAAAACACATTTTTGGAAAATTAAAATTGCACAATGATGGATCAGTCTAGTGTTTATGCCTACTACTTTTTTAAACACACACACACACGCACGCACACACACACACACACACATACACACACACACACACACACACACACACACACACACACACACACACTATGAAGGTAAATCGATGTCAAAACACTTAGAAAGACGCGCAGCAGGGTGTGTGTGAACGCATGGTTATTTGTTATGCGTGCGTGCGTTGTCGTGCGCAGGTTGTATGTCACGCGTAACAAGAAGCTGCGTACATATGAAGCAGCGTGCGCACGTCTGTCTGTCACTGTTTGACAAATGTTGTTACGCGTTCACACGCACGTGCGGTCGCAGATTCTGATGCTGCGCGGCCGGAAGTTGATCTGCTGTGCGCACCTACTCCGCGTAACTTGAACGCGTAATGTAGTTGGCCTGTTCATTTCAGTCAACCAGGGGAGGCAACTACATTACACGCTCATGTTACGTGGAGTAGGTGCGCACAGCAGATCAACTTCCGGCCGCGCAGCATCAGAATCTGCGACCGCACGTGCGTGTGAACGCGTAACAACATTTGTCAAACAGTGAGAGACAGACGTGCGCACGCTGCTTCATATGTACGCAGCTTCTTGTTACGCGTGACATACAACCTGCGCACGACAACGCACGCACGCACGCACGCACGCATAACAAAGTAACCATGCGTTCACACACACGCTGCTACGCGTCTTTCTAAGTGTTTTGACATCGATTTACCTTCATACACACACACACACACGCACACGCACACGCACACACACACACAAATAGACTTACATAGGTTCAGACAATTCTCAAATGCTCTTGCTGCACTTAATGTACTCGAATACATCTTCCTGGCTTTAAAACAGATTTTTTTGTTTTAAGTGAAAAAGACCTTCAAGGATAAGACTGATGATGTTCTACTTTTTTTTTCTTACGGTCAAAAAAATCATAATGAAAAGAGCAAAACCAACAACGTGCTCGTGTGTCTCACTCAACACTTGACCTCCGCCTCAGTTTGTGGCTGTAAATCAAATATATAGTTTAAAGCTATGGTCTACATTCTGAAAATCAGTTGAGCCTCTGAGACAGATTTGAAAAAAGGCACCCTCCCCCATTGGCAAAATGTGATTATTTGGCCTACATGTACTGTATTTTACTGTAAATTGTACATTTAAAAAGAATTACACCAAATTAATTCCAATGACTTCACAAAAATCAAAGAGGCTGGATTCAATTGGCTGATGCTGCATGTTATTGCTTTGCTGCGCTTTTTATTTATTTTATAACATTTTTCATGGGCGGTAAAATAACATTTTAACGACATTCTTTGTTACCATGAATTCTAAAATATATTTCTATTTTTCTCTCTGACCTTTGAATCCTGAGTTGAACATTCCCGTCACCAGATCAGTCCTGTTCATGTCCCTTAAAATGTCGATGGTCACCTCCCAAGACTGCAAACCACAGATCTCCACCATCTGTTCCACCAGTAGGTCTGCACCGTACCATGTTTCCCAGTTTATGTGTCGGACCCTCTTCATGAAGAGCGTTAGCTTCAGCAACCACTTGAATTTCTTCAGCTCCTCCTCACTCAAAGTCTTCACTGTTTCCAAAAGAATCCGTTTCAAATCCTGTGTAAACATGTAATTTCCCAATTGGGACGGTTAAAGATTCATTTATTTGCATTTTGTCAGTGTTATAGACGTCGAGTGTAAATGTTATGAGATTAGATTTTTCTGCATGATCACTCAAGACAATGATACACTAATATCTTTTCTACTGATTTCATTTCCTTTTGAAGTATTAAGTGTTTTTATTTCTTAACACCAAAGTCAAATATGAGTCCCTCCATCCTTTAATTCATGTTAATTAATAACTCCTTTCTGATCTCGTATAATGCATCATGTTTCTGTAACAGAAGCTCAAAGAAATGGTTTTCTCTCTTTTCCATCATAAGATTATAACTTAAGTGCTCAACATTAACAGTGAGAGGCAATTTAAAACACTCACTGTTTGTTTTGTTTCATCATTTATGATGATTTAAAATGTAAAATATAGTCATACTCACGTTCAGCAACAGTGAAGGTTGATGTTCATCCACAAAGTGTTGCTCTGAGGAGAAAAGACATTCAATAACTCAGACAATCCAAATCTAATTGAATCACTAATAATCACTTTAAATGAGACACAGTTGCTTAAAAAGAAATAAAACAATTTCAGTACAAAACACAGAACAGAACATGATTATGTTGTTTTTGTTTTAATCTTTACAATCGCACCATTTATACTGGACTTTGTGGCATAACGCCGCCACCACGCCTCCATTCTGTCTCTGTACCTTTGACACCAAAAAGAAAGAAGGAGTGATCATCCTGCAACGAGAAGGCGGAGTAAAGGGGCTTATGTCTTACCTGTGAGTCCTGAACTGGGCTTTGGTAACCTCTGTATCAGATCTGTCCTGTTCATTAGTTTAAAAGCCTCCGTGGTTAACTCCACAGACTGTTGGCCGTAGATCTCCATCATCAGATACACGGTCATCCTTCTGTCTTCATTATAACTGTCTCTCATCATAAATGGGAAGAATGGGAGGTTCTTCTGATGGACAATCAACATCAGGAACCTCCTGAATTCCTCAAACCTCAGATCATCCAAATCATTCAGGGTTTCCAAAATCAGCTGTTGAACAGCTACTCTTGTTGCTACCTGAAAAATAATACGTTCATTAAATAAATATGTAGTCCATGAATGAACCTGCATTAGGTGAATGAAAGCTGTGTTGTACTCAGTCAGACAGATGTAACATTACTCACTTTCCTGATCAATCCAGACCGGTGTTCACCTGAGTCTTGCTCTGAGGGGAAAAGTGGTAAAAGTCATTGATTCAACATTTTGGGCATTTTGACATGTTTTTGTCTTTATTGTTATTACTTTTGGGTCCTGAGCTGCTGTCTGACAGCCTCTGCACCAGATCAGTCCTGTTCATCTCCTCCAAAACCTCCTTGGTCTTATTCACAGCCTCTTCGTTGTAGTGCAACACCATTAGAAACACCAGGTCCTGATGTCCTGTTATCTCAAACAGCATGGATGGGAACTTGAACTGATGGAAGTCAGTTTGAGACGAGAGGAGCTTCTTGAAATCCCCAAGCTCCCCATCATTTAAATCAGCCAGCGTTTCCAAAAGCAGCTCTATAAAAGACGCCGCCGTCTCCACCTGGAAAATTCAAAGGAAATGTTCATGAAGCAAAAGTTAAATTTGTCTGCTGGGATGATTATAGATTTTACTCTTTAAATATCATCAATGTCTGTTTTAGAAACATGGATGTGGAGAACATCATCCAAACTTCACAAGATAGTGAAACAACTGATGTTTGTCCACTTGACTGGTTACTGATGTAGATGTACATATTTCTTTGGCAACTTCTCTTTTATAACTACTGTATTTCTGTTAACGGGTTCCTGACTTTTATTTTATTACCTGCTTAAAGGATCATACCAGTGTTACTACATGTCACTGTCCATCAACAACATCGGTCATCTGTTTACAGTTTGTTTACATTTTATTCATATTCAATAAACGTTACAGAATTTACCTGAAAATGTCAAGTTTAGTTAAAACCCACCTCGTAGTTAAAATCCTCCTTCTAGCTTTAAATTCAGTTCTTGTAAGGAACTATTTTCCCAGGCGTAATAACATTCAGCCCAACGGCTGTCTTTGCTCTGTTGTGATTGACAACAGTACCAGAACCTTTATAATATACAGTACCAGTTCTATTATTGATGAATCTGTCGATTCTTCCCTTCATTTATTAACTTTAGTTATATAATTTGGTCTATAATATTTCAGAAAATGGTTAAAGGTACCCATCACTATTCCCTTACATTTACTTTGATATCTTCAAATGTTTTGTCTGACCAACAGCCCAAAACCCAAAGAGATGCAGTTAATGATCTAAAACAGAGAAAAGACCAATCAATGTAGACGAATCCATTGTTTTAGAATCCAAGTCAGACGTTACATCACTCACCTTCTGGATCAGCACAGGACAATGTTCATCCACACAGTATCGCTCTGAAGAGAGAGGAACTGTAAAATGATCACATAATCACTGTCAGAATAGAAGAATTAGAATGTTACATGTCAATGCAAAATAAACTGAAAATCTCCTTATTAATATCATAAAGATCAATTACCGGTTTCACCTGATAAACGTCTCAAATGCTCTCGCTGCACTTAATTCTTCCTATAGATTTACATTCAGACTGAGACTTCTAACTCTTTATAATAATCTTTTTTAATTATTAGATTAAATCAACCTCCCAGTACGAACACCTGAATAGTCTTTGTTTGAATCATTAGGTCCTTAATCAGAGGTGGGAAGTAAACTTAAGTAGAATTTTCAGGTATCTGTACTTTAGTATTTATTTCATGGACAACGTTTTACTGTTACTCCCTACATTTTCAAACATATCTGTACTTTTTCTCCACTATCTCTTCATAGCAAATCGTTGTTTGCTGCTATATAAATGTCTTAATGTCATGCGGATCCTTTAAGGGCTAGTTTTTGGTCTTTTACCTTTTGGTCTGCTGTCTGACAACCTCTGTACCGGAGCAAATCACTTCATGTTCTCTCAAACCTCCCTGATCGTCTCACAGACTGTCGGCTGCAGGTTAACACCATAAAAAGCCCGTGTCCTGTATTTCTGTTGTCTCCATCTATGGAATGTCTGTGGAACGTTTGTGGAGGTCGGTTTCACTGAGAATCTTCTTGAAGCTCTTGATTTTCTGACTCAAATCAGCCAGCGTTTCCAAGCTCTATAACAGACGCCATCGTCTCCACCTGGTCAATTCAAAGGGAACTTTCATGGGCCAAACGTGCAAGGCCAGACAAGTGTCAATCAAACTTTGGTACACGCCCCCAGAGACGAATAGACCAATCAGGCTTATCTGATCCGTCCTTATGGGACTTTTACTGTGCAGGAACAACGTGAGTCTACTTTAGCCGACGTACTTTCCCTTTTCTTACGTAACACTGTACAATATCAACGAGATATGTTTGCATAGTTCGCCCTGACATTCGGTTCGGAGCTTCAAATCACTCATTCATGTTTAGTCTTTCCTGTTTTATTTTGTCACTCCTCTCTCCCCTCGGTTCAGATCACTTCACTTCCTGGCTTGTGTGATTTCCTGCGGACGTCACCCGTTGGTGTGTGGACTACGCTTCTGAAGCCTCGAGGTCGGCATTTTGGCCGTCGCTATCTTGGAGGTTTTGCAACCAGTGAACGGACATGACCATATTTGGACTGAGGCAGAGCGACGGGTGGATCTGACGAGGGGAAGAGCGGCACCCTGAAAGGTATTTCCTGAGAAGACGTCATATTACCTCCCATCACTAAACCTTCCACCATGAAATCAACCTCAGGAACTGCAACAGAAGACTTACATACAGAGCTCTCAAATGCTTTCGCTGCACTTCATATGTCATATTATATTCAGACAGAAACGTCTGTAAGTCAGGTTTTAAATATTTTATTAAATCAACTTCCCAGTACGAAACCCAAAGCCAGGAGACATTTAGCTTAGCTTAGCATAAAGACTGGAGGCACAGGAGAACAACTCGTCCCTCCAAAGTTTGTTTTTATTGTACCAATTCAACAAGATTTAGCGTCTTACTGAGGTTGGAAGGTTTTTAAACTTTGGACTGAGCCAGGCAAACGGTTAAATTAGGAGTTTTTTCAAATTAAGATTCTGGGTTTCCAGACAATCTGATCAGCGACTGATCACAGACAAAGTGAAAGGCATTTGGTGCAAAGACGTCATATTACCTCTCATCAGTCCACTGAGCCCCATGAAATCACCAGCATGAACTCCAGTCGAGGGTCCCGCACCTAAAAACACATTTTTGGAAAATTAAAATTGCACAATGATGGATCAGTCTAGTGTTTATGCCTACTACTTTTTTAAACACACACACACACACACACGCACACACACACGCACACACACACACACACACACACACACACACACACACACACACACACACACACACACAGAGCTCTCAAATGCCCTCGCTGCAATTAATTTGTCCTCTAGGTTTACATTCGGACAGAGACGTCTGTAACTCAGTTTAAAATTCATAAATCATGAGGTCCTTAATCAGAGGTGGGAAGCAACGAAGTACAAATACTATTCAGATTCTGGGTTTCCAGACAATCTGATCAGCGACTGATCACAGACAGCCTGAAAGGCATTTGGTGGGAAGACATCATATTACCTCCCATCACTGAACCTTCGGCATCAACCTTAGGAACTGCAACAGAAGACTTTTACTCCACTATCTCTTCATAGCAAATCGTTGTTTGCTGCTATATAAATGTCTTAATGTCATGCGGATCCTTTAAGGGCTAGTTTTTGGTCTTACTAACGCCGCTACTTATAACACCGTTATTCCCATCACTGGCCAGGAGACATTTAGCTTAGCTTAGCATAAAGACTGGAGGCACAGGAGAACAACTCGTCCCTCCAAAGTTTGTTTTTATTGTACCAATTCAACAAGATTTAGCGTCTTACTGAGGTTGGAAGGTTTTTAAACGTTGGACTGAGCCAGGCGAATGGTTAAATTAGGAGTTTTTTCAAATTAAGATTCTGGGTTTCCAGACCATCTGATCAGCGACTGATCACAGACAAACTGAAAGGCATTTGGTGCAAAGACGTCATATTACCTCTCATCAGTCCACTGAGCCCCTTGAAACCACCAGCATGAACTCCAGTCGAGGGTCCCGCACCTAAAAACACATTTTTGGAAAATTAAAATTGCACAATGATGGATCAGTCTAGTGTTTATGCCTACTACTTTTTTTAAACACACACACACACACACACACACACACACACACACACACACACACACGCACACACAGGTACAGAGCTCTCAAATGCCCTTGCTGCACTTAATCAAGGAAGTACTAGATGGTATCATCTCACCCCTGACATACATTTTCAATCTGTCATTTCAAACTGGGACGTTTCCTAACAAAATGAAAGTTGCCAAGGTTGTGCCGCTGTTTAAGAACGGTGACACACACGAGTTTACAAATTACAGACCAATTTCAATACTGCCACAATTGTCAAAAATCCTAGAGAAGCTATTCAACAATAGGCTTGATAACTTCATCAACAAACATAAACTGTTATATGACAGCCAATACGGCTTCAGAAGGAACCATTCGACTGCTCAAGCTTTAGCAGAGTCTGTGGAAATCATCACCGACGCTATTGACCAAAAACAATATTCCATAGGAATTTTCATAGACCTGAAAAAAGCATTTGACACTGTTGACCATGATATTCTAATGGCTAAACTGGAGAGATATGGCCTTAGAGGTGTAGCATTGCAGTGGGTCAAGAGTTATCTACACAAGAGATCCCAATATGTTAAAATAGGGGATAACACATCTACTAACTTGGACATAGTCTGTGGGGTCCCACAGGGGTCAGTTCTGGGTCCAAAGCTGTTTATCTTATATATAAATGATATATGTTAAGTGTCAGATACTCTGAAATTAATAGTATTCGCGGATGACACAAACATTTTCTGCTCGGGGAGTGACTTGAACCAACTTGTGGAAACAGTAAATCAAGAAATGGCTAAACTTCAAGTGTGGTTTAATACAAATAAATTATCACTAAATCTTGGTAAAACTAAATACATGCTATACGGTAAGAGAGGCTGCAACAACAATCCCAACATTCACGTAAACGGAGTGAATATTGAGAGGGTCCGTGAGAATAAGGTTCTGGGAGTGATTATCCATGACATGTTAAGTTGGAAGCCACACATAGCACAATTAAAAAGGAAGTTGGCCAGGAGTGTGTCCATACTTTGGAAAGTACAAAAAATACTAAATCAAAAAGCACTTCATCTGTTATACTGCGCACTAGTCTCTCCGCACCTGCAATACTGTGCAGAGGTGTGGGGACACACATATAAAGGCTCCACACAGCCCTTGTTAATTCTCCAAAAAAGAGCCTTGAGAATCTTACACTATGCCAACTACAGGGCACACACCAATCAGCTATTTATCGAATCGAAAATACTCAAACTATATGATTTAATAAACTATCGCACAGCACAAATGATGTACAAAGCTTCTAACAGAACTCTCCCCCAGAACCTACAAAAATTCTTCATACACAGAGAGAGACACAATCTTAGGGGGGACATGATTTTCAGGCAAAGGAAGGTACGAACTACGTTAAAATCATTTTCCTTATCGGTCACAGGGGTTAGGCAATGGAATGTGTTAGATGATGAAGTCAAAAAAACAGCAACACTAAGTGTCTTCAAGAAAAAGTACGTAAATTCAACCGTTGACCGGTATAGACTACTGCATGAGAGTTGATAAATGTCTGAGACACGAATCAGTAGACATGTGTTGTGACGGGATGGGAGCATAACAAATGAACATTCTGTACCCAAACAATAAGTCGGACCGAAGAAACTGTATGGTATGATGTCAGTTGTACGTGGTAGGGAGTATCAACAATGTGTATATAAATGAGGTATGAATACCAAGCGTAACTGTTACTCCTACAATTCACGATGGAGTTACTGAGCTGGTCACTGAATGCTAGCGACAGAGTATTCTCAACACGGGTGCCCGGATGGGACCTTCATGTCCGGCTACATCATGGATGGTTGGGGAAAGTGGAGAGTCATCTGTCTTGCCACTCTGGATGTGGAAGACGTCGAGGACGTGTACTTGTTCGCGTTCATGACAACTGGAATAATCGCCTTGGGATGTGGAATCTTCATGCTACATCGGAAATTGAGAAAGATTGCCACGGAGCTGACCAGTGTGAGGGCGCCACCACACGGTCTACTGTGGTCGGGATGGGCTCTGACATCTCTGCAGTTCGCGATTCCACGGCACTGGTGCGAGTTGAAGTGGCCACTAACCGGGAAGAAATAGTGACCAATCGGTCAACCATGGTCGGGATGCGCTCTGACCTCTCCGCACTTCGCGAGTTCCCTTCACGGAAGCGAGGTGAAGTGGCCAATAACCGGGAGGAAATGGCTAAGTCGAGGGCTGCGAGAGCTGCAGAGGACAGTGAGGATTAATAAAAAATAAAAAAAGGAGGAGCTCACACACCATCTCAACAACTAGTAGCTTCACTTTTATTGTTATCTTTATTTTTATTTTTTTTATTTTTCATTTTTCATTTTTTCTTATTTTTTTGCTTGTTTTTCTTTCCTTTTTTCTCTTTTCCTTCGGACCTTGTTACATGATGAGACTGAAGCTCAATCGTGATGAATAAATATGGACACGTGTGCAGACACACACGTAATCTGTATGCACTGGACTTCAGCTCTCTGTACCACCTACTGCTGTAACATGTTATGTCAAATGTCACAAGAAAAAGGAAAAGTTATGTCAAGTGAAAAAATGCAATGATATGAAAAGATTATGATGACGATTTTCTCCTGTGGGTAATGGGGGCGGGACTAGATACGCCTTGGCTTCTCCCGTTTTCCCTTTCGGCCATGTGTATTTTACTATGTGAACAAAGATGTGTGATGATGATTTAACAGACATGCCCGAAATAAACAAATAAATAAATAAATAAATAAATAAATAAAATAATTTGTCCTCTAGATTTACATTCGGACAGAGACGTCTGTAACTCAGTTTAAAATTCATGAATCATGAGGTCCTTAATCAGAGGTGGGAAGTAACGAAGTACAAATACTATTCAGATTCTGGGTTTCCAGACAATCTGATCAGCGACTGATCACAGACAGCCTGAAAGGCATTTGGTGGGAAGACATCATATTACCTCCCATCACTGAACCTTCGGCATCAACCTTAGGAACTGCAACAGAAGACTTACATACAGAGCTCTCAAATGCTTTCGCTGCACTTCATTTGTCCTGTAGATTTATATTCAGACAGAAACGTCTGTAACTCAGGTTTTAAATATTTGATTAAATCAACGTCCCAGTACGAAACACAAAGCCAGGAGACATTTAGCTTAGCTTAGCATAAAGACTGGAGGCACAGGAGAACAACTCGTCCCTCCAAAGTTTGTTTTTATTGTACCAATTCAACAAGATTTAGCGTCTTACTGAGGTTGGAAGGTTTTTAAACTTTGGACTGAGCCAGGCTAACGGTTAAATTAGGAGTTTTTTCAAATTAAGATTCTGGGTTTCCAGACAATCTGATCAGCGACTGATCACAGACAAACTGAAAGGCATTTGGTGAAAAGACGTCATATTACCTCTCATCAGTCCACTGAGCCAGCTGAAATCACCAGCAAGAACTCCAGTCGAGGGTCCCGCACCTAAAAACACATTTTTGGAAAATTAAAATTGCACAATGATGGATCAGTCTAGTGTTTATGCCTACTACTTTTTTAAACACACACACACAGAGCTCTCAAATGCCCTTGCTGCACTTAATTTGTCCTCTAGGTTTACATTTGGACAGAGACGTCTGTAACTCAGTTTAAAATTCATAAATCATGAGGTCCTTAATCAGAGGTGGGAAGTAACGAAGTACAAATACTATTCAGATTCTGGGTTTCCAGACAATCTGATCAGCGACTGATCACAGACAGCCTGAAAGGCATTTGGTGTGAAGACGTCATATTACCTCCATGTTCATCTTCCCCCTCGGTATCAACACCAGGAACTCCTGTCGAGGGTCCCGTAGCTGAAACAAATTCATGGAAAATTAAAATTGATTATGTCTACTCACACTTCAACACACACACACACACACACACACACAAATAGAATTACATAGGTTCAGACTTCTCAAATGCTCTTGCTGCACTTAATGTACTCGAATACATCTTCCTGGCTTTAAAACAGATTTTTTTTGTTTTAAGTGAAAAAGACCTTCAAGGATAAGACTGATGTTATTCTAAGTTTGTGGCTGTAAATCAAATATATAGTTTAATTCTTCAAAAAAGGCTAAAGAAATCCTAAAAACCAGCAGGGCACTGTGATGTGTGGTCGACTGTCGTGAAATATCATGAGTGAATACTGCGTTATGTACTATGGACTACTTTCAGACACACTCATGCACTAGTGAGTAAACGTAAACACTGCGTGTCTATTCTCAGTTTGCTTTGTTTTTAGCTATTTAACTCTTTCTCTTACACTCCATTCCGTATATTATATCATAATATCATCATATTATATATCAAATATATGTATTTGTCACTACATTTGTACAACATGTTGCATGTTCATGCTTTTTTGAGTAACAGCTGTGTGAGAGAATACCGGCGCTCCTACCTTCGGTCATTGTTTTTCTATCAGTCACTGCCACTGAGGATCAAGTAGCTGTAAAATAAAATGAGGGAATATTAACACTTCTTGTTCACAGGCTTCATGCAGACCTCTGTTGTCTCATGAACACTTACATCATTCACAGAATGCTGTCTTACTATAACAATCAGAACACCAAGAAAAGCAATAATTTGAACAGGTAAACACATTAAGGCTCAGTTATATGGCAACGCCGAAACAAAATTAAAACATAAAAAATACCAATATAGGAATGTGTCTGATTATAGAGACACAGCCAAAATTAAAACTTCCAGGAGTGCATGGCACATAACTAGCTTGTGATGCTCCGTAAAGGTACAAAGCAGTGGGTGGTTGTTTTTAAAACTACAATGTTGTACTTATTCAGCCTGACACAGTATTTAAGATTATTAGATTATATTAGATTAAGATTATTGGCTGGACCGTGGCTCTGTGGCTCAGTAAGTAAGTAAGAAAGTAACTGACTGATCAAGTTGCACCATTGGTCAACCTCAACCTCAACAAAAAAACTTGTTTTTGATTAACAAGTACAGAGACTCCAAAATGACTACACACAATCAAGGGTCTTGTTATGGTAATTCTTTCATTGGTATTAATCATGAATATATTTTCTTGTGTAACAGTGGAGTTATTGATTAATATAGGAAGATATTAATGATTAATACCATTTAAAAACCACCAAAATGATAAAAAGGCACATATTTTCAAAATAGCTGTTGTAGTATGACCATAAGGAGCCCCTTGATGTGTGTAGTGATTTTGGAGTCTCTGTACTGTATAACAGTGGAGTTATTGATTTTTGTTTGCAGTCTTGCTCTTGTCTTGCAATTTGCAGACGGTCCCTGCGCACTCGCCCGGCTGCGCATAGAGATCAATGTTCTTCGTTCAGCTCGGTTTATCAGACGGTTTATTTTTGTATAAAAAATCGGGGCTTTGGTCCTTGTAGCTCGTAGTCTATGATATTCAAAACGTTTCACTTCAGATTTATTGATCCCGGAAGTTCGACTCTCTGAATATATCTCCAACTTTACCGAACTGTCAAACTGTCGAACGGTTTGGTGAAAACATCTCAGTTTAGTTAATGCATCATTAGTAACAACGGTGATGTCATCAGGAAAGCATTCACACACCGTTTTAACGTTAAAATCCGACAGGAAGTTCAAACTATGAAAGTGAAAGTAAGAAAAGAACAAAAAGAAGTAAATGTCGTTTTACAAACCTTTTTTAAACAGCTCGTAACTTCAGCTATTAGGCTGGGTGAACCCTGCCTGAACTTCCGGGAAATTTGGATTTCGCTCGGCAGTTTAGGCTGGACACCCTCAGGCTTACTTTCGCTGTTACATTGCCAGAATCTTTGGCTCCAATCAGAAACGGCCATTCTCTCCTGGCACGCTATTGGCCGGTGACGTGACGATGACGAAACATAATGGGGAACGATGCCCATTGATCCCGCCTCTTGAGCAGTAGAAACAAAGCGCAGCTTCCCCAGACTAATGTTCAATCTTAAAAGATTGACCTTAGTATGGTGAAAACCAGACTATTCAGCTGTCAGAGTCCGTCCACTTTTTATGATTGCGGCAAATCATTGATCGCTAAGTTGACAGCACTCTGTTGCTCTCTTGAAAAGTGGAAAAGTGTTTGAAGTGTGTCTTCCCCTTCGAGCCTTCTTCTCCGTTTACTTGGCTGTGACGTGCAGACCGGGCGGTGTCAGTGTTGCTATGCTGGACGGCCGCCAGAGGGCGGTAATGGTACACACAGCTACAGAGAAGAAGAAGAAGAAACACTCCATACCAGTTGGTGGCGCTAATGGGTGAATTTATTGTTGCTAACCAGCAATAAACCTCAAAGAAGAAGAAACACTCCATACCAGTTGGTAACAGAACATGACTATGGATGGGATGGTCCATTTTGGTGTTAAAGTCCTGCATTAGACCCTGGTTAACCCAACAAAAAGAGAAATTCACAACAACAAACATAGATGCATTGTTTTAGTAGCTTTAATCAGCTTGACGATGTAAAATTTGGAATTCCTCATGGTTCCATACCAGTAAACGATACCTGTTGCTGGACCTGTGTGTAGGCTTTTATTGCCCCAGGATGTGCATGTGAAGGCTCCCTGTAGTTCCTCTGCTGATATCGACATTCAAGGTTGTGTTAACAATTTGAGCTAATTTCTTGCTTTTAGATATTTACATTAGAAAAAGCTTTATATGACACGTTGAGACAGTGACAGTGCAATAATACTGATATATTCTATGATACTCCTACCTCAGCAGCAGATACACTACTATACCCATATCTGCAAACTCATGAGGGTGGAAAAGGTGACAAACTAAACCGTTGTAGGGGGTCTGGCCTGACATTTGCTTTGCGATGCAGAAAACAGGCGAATTCAACACAGTATTCATGAGTTCTTCTTCTTGAGACTGGCAACAAGAAACGGCTCTTTCTCCTCAAGGATTTTGAAGAAGATGTCTTTTCCGTCGCGTCCGGCTGCATTCAGGGGACCTCCGTAGAGTTTTCTCATCTTCTCCCGGGTGGTTGGAATGGCAGACATTCTGTCATAAAATTCTTGCTGGATTACAACTTCTCTCAGGAGATGATCCAAGATTGGTTCAATGTTGTTCACTCTGTCGATCAGATCACACTGGTGTTTATCCACAAAGTGATGGCCTGAGGCTAGAGGGAAAGAAAAAGAATTGGATTCAGGTCAACAGCCTACCTGGTGACATCACTTTATAACATTTAAGGAATCTACCCATCCACTGTCCACCGCTTATCCTGTATTCAGGGTCGGGGGTGGTAACAGGTAACCAGTCTATCACAGGGCTGATATGTATAGACAGACAGGTAACCAGTCTATCACAGGGCTGACATGTAGAGACAGACAGGTAACCAGTCTATCACAGGGAGACATGTAGAGACAGACAGGTAACCAGTCTATCACAGGGAGACATGTAGAGACAGACAGGTAACCAGTCTATCACAGGGAGACATGTAGAGACAGACAGGTAACCAGTCTGTCACAGGGAGACATGTAGAGACAGACAGGTAACCAGTCTATCACAGGGAGACATGTAGAGACAGACAGGTAACCAGTCTATCACAGGGCTGACGTGTAGAGACAGACAGGTAACCAGACTATCACAGGGCTGACATATAGAGACAGACAGGTAACCAGTCTATCACAGGGCTGACATGTAGAGACAGACAGGTAACCAGTCTATCACAGGGAGACATGTAGAGACAGACAGGTAACCAGTCTATCACAGGGAGACATGTAGAGACAGACAGGTAACCAGTCTATAACAGGGCTGACATGTAGAGACAGACAGGTAACCAGTCTATCACAGGGAGACATGTAGAGACAGACAGGTAACCAGTCTATAACAGGGCTGACATGTAGAGACAGACAGGTAACCAGTCTATCACAGGACCGACATGTAGAGACAGACAGGTAACCAGTCTATCACAGGACCGACATGTAGAGACAGACAGGTAACCAGTCTATCACAGGGCCGACATGTAGAGACAGACAGGTAACCAGTCTATCACAGGGAGACATGTAGAGACAGACAGGTAACCAGTCTATCACAGGGCTGACATGTAGAGACAGACAGGTAACCAGTCTATCACAGGGCTGACATGTAGAGACAGACAGGTAACCAGTCTATCACAGGGAGACATGTAGAGACAGACAGGTAACCAGTCTATCACAGGGAGACATGTAGAGACAGACAGGTAACCAGTCTATCACAGGGCTGACATGTAGAGACAGACAGGTAACCAGTCTATCACAGGACTGACATCTAGAGACAGACAGGTAACCAGTCTATCACAGGGAGACATGTAGAGACAGACAGGTAACCAGTCTATCACAGGGAGACATGTAGAGACAGACAGGTAACCAGTCTATCACAGGGAGACATGTAGAGACAGACAGGTAACCAGTTGTAGAAGAAAACTCTTCAGGTCCAATTCTGTGGCTGGTTCAAATGAGGTTTAATCACTGACAGTGGAGAAAATAAATTCACAGTGTATCCATGAAGATCCAGTCTCTCGAATGGCTTGGCCGAGTTGGATTTATACAGAACATTCGGGAGAACAAAAGGGAAGGCGTCATGAGTGGATTTGCATTGAATCAACACATGTCTCTCTGCAGAGGAAGAGACATCTGTTCATATCTACAAGGTGTGACCGTTCTCGGGAGAGCTAGACGATGTCACTACAGGGGTCACTCATCGGGCCTTGATCAATGTATGTGAGACAAATGTTACCGAATGTTACAGTTCAGGAAGAGGGAAAGATCAAAGAGTCTTTTCATCAAGACTGCAAGGGTTAAATTCAATAGAAACAGCTCAGCAGGACATTTGATGTTCCCGAGATAAGGAACATTATAAAAAAACAAATAAGAAATGTAAGGTAACACATTTTCTTCTACAAGGCTCTGCGTGGAGATCAGTGGGAGAACACCCGGCAGGTGCGTGAAAGATACCTTGCAGCTAGGTAGTTTTTAAATTGGTGTAATGGCAGAGCCTGCAAAGACAAGGAGGAGTATAATGTCCGATGAGGCGAAGAAAAGAAAACAGGAGCATGACAAATAAAGAGCTCATACAAGAGTGAACATCAGACCGGCTCACACTCGAGAGCTGAAGGAGGCTTCAAATTGCAAGACGGATGGTGACTTGGCTTTGTTGCTGCTGGACTTGTAAATAATACCGGTAATCATTTTTTTTTCCAACAGTGTGCATCTGTGTACAATACATTGTCGATTATTTTATTGGCTCATGTTAGCTAAGGCGTTAGCTATTGTGCTAATATTTATATGTAACTATCGCTATGGCTCATGTTAGCTAACCTTAGCTAAGGCGTTAGCTATTGTGCTAATATATATATATATGTAACTATCGCTATGGCTCATGTTAGCTAATCTTAGCTAAGGCATTAGCTATTGTGCTAATATATATGTAACTATCGCTATGGCTCATGTTAGCTAATCTAAGCTAAGGTGTTAGCTATTGTGCTAATATATATTTAAATATATGTAACTATAGAGTATATCTTGTAAATTACCCCACTAATAATGCATGGAATGTTACCAAACTTCTGCAGTAGTACACATAGAGTCTGTACTCACAAAACGAGGCATTTGAAAGTTTGTAAGTACACCAGGAGTTTATTTAAAAGAACTCTTGCCTGATAGCTTCTATCCTCGGCTGCTATGCTACAGCAGCGTAGACGCCACTTCGGTGTTTACCCAGCCGATGCCGTGACGCGAGTTTCACGCGAGAGTATGAAAAAGTTTCGCTAAATGTTTAGAAATGCTTGTATTATCAGCTCAACACTTATCAACACTTGTTGACCTGATAATACAAGCATTTATAAAAATGTGTTGAGCTGATAATACAAGCATTTATAAAAACTCAGCGAAACGTTTTCATACTCTCACGTGAAACTCGCGTCACGGCATCGGCTGGGTAAACAAGGAAGTGGCGTCTATGCTGCGGTAGCATAGCAGCCGAGGATAGACGCTATCAGGCAAGTGTTCTTTTAAATAAACTCCTGGTGTACTTACAAACTTTCAAATGCCTCGTTTTGTCAGTACATACCCTATGTGTACTGCTGCAGAAGTTTGGTAACATTCCATGCATTATTAGTGGAGTGATTTACGAGATATATCTCCAGTACCATAGCGCTAGTAATTGCAAGTAATTTGGCTAATCGCCCTATCTTGACCACTGCTGACCATCGCTAAAAATGCTTCTGAGGGGGTGTTTGGCTGGATGTCATGGTGGAAATTACCTAGGGTGCATTTCACTCCGAACCATCACTTTAAGTGTTGCTTTAAGGCAGTTTTTTCTCGCCACTGTCGCTGCAACGCTCCTGGGGATGTTGGGACTCTGAACAGGACTAGAATATGCTCATGATTTATTACATTTTCAATGTGTCCTGAGATGAATTCTGTTGTGATATGACACTATAAATAAAATTGAATTGAATAGATACAGCCCTCATGTCTGTACTCTATACACACACACACACACACACACACAAATCTAGGAGACATTTAGCTTAGTTTAGCACAGAGACAGGAGGAACTGGAGAACAGCGAGCTCGTCCCAATGTTGTGGTTTTTAGGAGTTCTGGACTGAACCAGGCTAACCGTTTCCCTTTGCTTCCAGTCTTTATGCTAAGCTAAGCTAAATGTCTCCTGGCTCTATCCTCAATGTGCAAACATTACAGCGATCTACTCGTCCAACTCTAAGAAATAACAGAATAGGTGTCAAACTAATTCATTTGAATTCAACAGTCTCAATCTGATCGGTGTCGCAGGCAGCGTCGAAGGCGTTCACTGTGAAGACATCACCTTACCTGTGCATCCACCTCCTGCCACGGTGTTCACAGCAGCTGCTCCAGCTGACGGTCTCCCGTCTGAAACAAATTCAAAATTGCTTCATGAAAGAGTGTTAATGCGTGTTTTTTCAGACACACAGCAAACAAAAAAGGCTGTCTTTCACGGTAAAGATAGACGATTAAAATGCTTTTACTCCTTAATTTGTCCTCACCTCTTTTTTATGAAGTGCCCTTTTGGATGCCAGATTAAAGGTAGATAGTTCGGAATTTTGGACATAAGACCTATTTTCCAAGTCAGCCGGTGTGTTCGAGACGTCTGGAGACGTTTTCAAGAAATTTCATTCAGTTCTTCTAGTTGCCGAGTTCGCTTGTGCTATGGCTAGCGCAAGTCAATGGTTCTAGCTAGCATGGCATTAAAAACACTCATACCGACTCCACAGTGCACCCGAGGCAAATCAATTAAAACACTAGACTGTCGATGTACATATCTGTGTTGATAGAATAATATTTGAAACAAAACTAACCTTGCATCACATAAATCATCCATTTTTTGAGGGACTAGTTTTTCAGCAGCAGCGGAATTTTACTTTGCTCTGTTGGACTCAAAACTCTAAGACACACTGCTCAGAATCCAGCCGGTAAATACACACCTGAACATCGCCGATTTGTCGGCACTTATGCCCCCAAGGCTGTCTGAAAAGCCCTTGGAGCTCACACAAACACCAGCCAGCCCACGGCCACGCAAACCCACAATTACGCATCACGAACCCGGAACTCTGCTCCGTCCGTAGACCCGTAAACGCTTGGACGCGTTGCAGGGAATCCCTCTGGTAAATAGAGACCTGACCCATGCTGAACAGTCGGGCCTCGTGCCCCCAGACCTGGGTGAAAGACCTCACGCAAACACCGGGCAGCCCACGGCCACGCGAACCCACAATTACGCACCGCGAACCCGAACCTCTGCTCCGTCCGGAGAACCGTAAACCCTCGGACGCATTGCGGGGGATTCCCTCCTGGCACCACCAGTCTCCGTTTGTTCGGTCCCGGTTCTCAGCTCCAGCGGGGGCTATCTCGGTCTCCCCAGACGCTCGCGTTCTGCCCTTTGAGCATCCCTCTCACGCAATTCTTCCTCTGTATATTCAGGCTCGTACAGGTACGGTTGGGTTTGGGTGGAAAACTCCTCATCAGAGTCTTCAAAAGTTTCAGTTTATTCTCCAAAAGTGTCCATTTCCGTGAGATTGAAGAAACTAGCACTGCAGGCTACTCTGCGTCTGTAGCAATGACAGCAGGCAAACAAACTATTATAGAACCGGTAACTTATAAGTGCTAGGTGATATCACTCCGCCGCTGCCATAGCCTACTAGGTAGTATGACACGCTGCCGCTGCTGCTGAGACATAAATCCTTAAAAATGCAAGGTTGGTTTTATGTCAAACATTCTATCAACACAGATATGTACATCGATAGTCTGCCGTTACAATGGATTTGCCTCGGGTGCACTGTGGAGTGTAATTAATTAATAATTATTAATAATTATTGTTACTATTATTATTTATATAAATGGTATAATTAAATTGTAATAATATATATTATTTTTATTATTATGAAGACACATAATATACAAACATAATATTACACATAGAAATACCTCATGTCCTCAATGCTTAAAAAACATACAAATGTTGGTTCCAATATTTCAAATATTAATATGTCTCGTGTTAAAAACAACTCACGGTCACCGGAAGCAGGTGTGGAGGACGTCAGTCCAGCGATGTCTGCAACTGTCATATAGGAAGCACGGTTACATCCTGATAACACTCTTACTAAAACACCGTTTATGAATATTTAATATGCTGCTGGGTTTTATCAACCCACTCCTAGACCAAACCGACTCTTCGGTCAGACTGTTAAGCCATGTCTTACCTTGTATGTGACCGGTGTTTTGGTATTCTTCTGAAAATGAAAAAGGAGGAAAAGAAAATGGACATATTTTGGCTTCACTCATGATACATATTTGAGTGACAGTTAAAAGTGTTTAATAGGCTGTGCAGATGAATTCTGGTGATATTATTTAAATCTGACCTTTTCGAATCGTATCGTCCCATACTGTTTTAAGCTCCTTACTGTGTTCGAGCTTGAGTGCAAAGTCTGCATCTGGATTTCTTATGAACACTCCGAAGAAACTTGGGATACTGCTTTCATATCTGAGCTTTATGTTCTGAGGGAAAAAAAATAAAATATGTGAAAAGAAAGTTAGACTTTCAGCATCCGAAGTTTGCAACAGCGATTAGTACGTTTTTTCGTTTTCTCATCTAGATCAATGAACAGAAAAATTATGAATATAACTGCCAAAAATTGGTAAAATGTCATGATTTCAGATATTTGAATGTTATTTAAATATTCATAATAACATAACGCTCACATTGTTCATAGATATTTAAATAAAAAGGTTGATTTTAGTTTTGAAGCACTGAAATAATCTTATTTCAGTCAAACATACTTTAGGTTTAACTTCTGCACCGTGGAAATCTGCTGTGAGGACAAAACGATCTTGCATTTTCAGGTACTCATCTGGCGGCGGCTTTTCGATGATTTTGTGTCCGTAGGATAATTTCCTCTTGTCCAGTTGCTGTTGGGACAAAAACACGAGTTGCCTGTGCTGCGTTTTCATCACGTGATTTGTGGCATTAGTGACAATAAGATATGAAATAACCTCTTTTAGACCAGGATCACGTGGGATCAGATAAACATGGAGTGTGAGGAATGCTGTGTTGATCTTGTATATTAAAACATCACACAGTATCTTCACTGGAAAGCCAACTTTCATCAGGATCGCTCTCGGGGAGAAAACTGCTTCGGACAGTTTGACGTGGTGCGATGTGACCTCGGACGCTTTCTCCACGACATCTCCAGAGTCCTCTATGTGCAGGACTGCAAACTTGTCCCATATTTCAGGGTTGTCGTCTGCAAAACATAAGAGCACATAACATAAGGATTGCATCAGCTGTTGTACTCATGCTGTCTGGAATTTAAAGATCCCATATTATACTGTTTTTCATCAATTCCACACAGCTGTCAGAGGTCCAACAACACTGTATTTGATATGCATTGCCCCAAACCCATCTGTGGTCCTGAATTTCAGCTGTCTAAAAGTTGCTCAAATGAGCTCTGCTGAGAACAGGCTGGTTCTGTGCCTGCACCTTTAAATGCTAATGAGCTCCGTCTGTCATCGCCTACTTGGAGAGAGACGGAGACGATGCCGCTAGCGGTAGTATGCTCCAATGTTTACGTGGATGTATCTCTATGGCTTGCCTATGTGTCTCAGGTGAAGTTGTTGGTCCCGTATTTTGGGGACAGATCCTTTTACGAGGGCCAGTGTCGAGGCAAAGCCAGCTTTGTACTGACCCTCGTTACTGAAGCAGCCCGATGTGAAGTGGTTAGCACACACATACAAGCTAACACGGACCGTATCCGACACACTGTCATTTAAAATCAAACGCAAGATGCAGATGCGGACCGTCGTGCACGGCGGTCTGTCTGACACGCGCCCCCGAGTTCCGTCCGACCGGAGGCAGCAGTGAAGACGCACCAGAGAGCGTGAGACGGGGAGGATTGTCTCCAGCTTCACCCGCACCGGGATTGATTCACGGAGCACCAGCCGGATCACCCAGCGCCACAACCGGTAAGTCGGGCTGCACTCTACGTCTGCGCTGTCGGGCCCGCTCTCCATGCTGGAGAGCTGTCGGGCCGCTGGGCCACACTCTCCGGGCTGTCAGTCCCCACTGTCGGGCCGTGCTCTCCGTGCTGTGTTGCGAAACACCCCCTCTCAGATATCGCCCATCATCGTGCAGAGAAGTTCGGTCTATGCAAATGACTCCTTTCGTTACGTAACAACAGGAGCTGAATCTGAACAGCCTGTAGGAGCGCCGTTTTACCAGAGGGTGGGCTGCAGAGACCATGCAGGAATTGCTTGTTTTCCTCATCCTGGGAGGTGACGGGCTCAGGGAGGACCAGTTTATAGGTGTAGAGACCAGAGAAAACCTGTTTTTCATAATATGGGACCTTTTAAAAGCACACGTTCTGTCCACTTACCTATGCAGATCCAGTGTGGCAGCTGTACTTCAGATAGCTTCCCGGAGCTGACTGTGATGTCCATTAGGGGACCTGCAGGCATGTATTGCATCGACTCCATCCTCTGCATATGTCCTTCCCAAGAGCAGAACTGATACTTTAAGCTGACCTTTTCCTTGCAGACCCAGCGCAAGCCAGAGACGCTGCATTCAAAGTTTCCCGCGTCAGACTGTAGGCTACAGCAAGCCATGGAAAAATAACGAATGAAATAAAAAAGATGAGCATATATCCGTAGAATATAGTTCCAGTTTGCTGTGATGCAGGTTTTAGGACCTTATTCTTTTTTCACCTGTACGTCGGAGCCTCATCTGCATCTGCACTGTTCACGTCAGGTTCAACTTTAGTCCAGTCGCTGCAGTCCTGCTGCAGAGGACCAGATGTTTGGAAATAAGTGGAGATGGGGCTTTTTGCAACATCACATGAATGAACAAATGAAAGTGATGAACTGATGTGAGGATTACCATAACGTTTCCATCACCCTCAGGCTCCATGCGTCCCGGAGGCCCTTGTGAAGACATGTCTGAATTTGTTTCAAATTGTTATTTTGATATATAAGGTCATGTGATTAATGTGGTATTTAACTTGAAATATTTCAAGTGAATAATTAGCATGAGGGGGAAAGCCTGTCAGCACTGAGATTCTCACTGAGATCGTAGTGGTCTCACAGAGGTCTACGATAGTCTGGTTGGGTCTAATGTGAGGTTCTATGTAGAGGAACCAGAGACTGTCTACGGTCCATCAACAAGGTCGCTGCTGTATTTATGTCTAAATTATGTTATTCTAAGTGTTGATGGAGCAGCTACAGTGTTTACAAATCGTCATCATTATGTAGTTAGTTCGGCAGCCTTTTTGTGTTGCAATTAAAGTCCTGGAGAATAATAATTCAAGGAAACGTCTGAGGATCACCAAAGTGATTACGATGCATCCTCAAAGCACAATGAATGTGGAAACAACATTTCTTGGCACTCCATGCAAGAGTTCACTGGTACTTGAGGGAAAAGTCCAGGATCATCAAAGATCTCTGGACAAAATGTAATTGTGATGCATCCAATAATGGTCCAGTGTGTCCGTCACACCGAAGGACAAACACCGACGTTACCATGGAGCCCCTTGCATGGCTGAAACACTGACTGATCTGATCTAATCGAAGCATGTGCTTCAACAGACCACACATTCAAATGGCTGTTTGACCGTCCACAAGCAATTTGATTCAAGAAAAAAAAGGCATTAAAGTGAAATAAACAAAAACCAACTTGCCTTTGGATCCTGACCTAACGTCCAACAACCTCTGCACCACATCACTCCTGTTCATCTGCGTTAAAACCTCCCTGGTCACCTCCAAAGCCTGTTGGCCGTAGGTCTCCATCATCAGCTCCACTATCTCGGCTTTGTCTGCCAGCTCCATTCTCTGTCTGGAGATTCTTGGGAGGCCTTTCTCCATTTTACTGTCCTGCAAGACATGCTTGAATTTCTCGAGCTCATCGTAGTTGAAATCTTCCAGCGTTTCCAAAAGCTTCAACTGGACTGACATTTTCTCTGAGGAGGAAGAAAAGAGAAAATTACTGACCGATTCCAAATCAGACTTTAAAAGACTTAGTTGCTTTTGAACAAAATATAAATAAATAATTAGAAAATAACATATTCTGCTTCGGAACACTCTACTCACTCAATGCAGAAGCCATGCAACAAATACTTCCTTTGATAAGATTATAATGTGAAAATTGTGTCAAACTATTTAATTTAATATTCATTGTGTACCAATCCACAATAATATTGCATGATAAATACGGCACCCAGTAGCCTGATCATACCAATAACTGTCAATTATTCAACCATTCCTCATGGTCATTCATGTACAATAACAAAATTTCATATATTCTATTATACAATAATGTGAACTCAACTACTCAGTCTGTACTTTTTTTATTTACATTTTTAAATAGTAGTATTTTTTTAATATCTGTTATTTATTACATTCTGTTTTGCCTTTTGTTGTTGCACTATCCTCCTTGCTGCTGTAATCCTGTAAATGTCCCCGCCGTGGGACTAATAAAGGTTTATCTTATCGTAACAGAGGTGCTGATTAAAGTCAACAGCAAAATGTGATTATTTGGCCTACATGTACCGTATTTTACTGTACATTGTACTTATATTTAAAAAAGAATTACACCAAATGAATTCCAGTGACATCACAAAAATCAAAGAGTCTGGATTCAATTGGCTGATGCTGCATGTTATTGCTTTGCTGACCTTTTTATTTATTTTATAACATTTTTCATGGGCGGTTAAATAAAGTTTTAACCACTTTCTTTGTTACCATGAATTCTAAAATATATTTCTATTTTTCTCTCTGACCTTTGAATCCTGAGTTGGACATTCCCGTCACCAGATCAGTCCTGTTCATGTCCCTTAAAATGTCGATGGTCACCTCCCAAGACTGCAAACCACAGGTCTCCACCATCAGTTTCACCAGTAGGTCTGCACTACAGTACGATGTTTCCCAGTTCATGTATCGGACCCATTTCATGAAGAGCGTTAGCTTCAGCAACCACTTGAATTTCTTCAGCTCCTCCTCACTCAAAGTCTTCACTGTTTCCAAAAGAATCCGTTTCAAATCCTGTGTAAACGTGTAATTTCCCAATTGGGACGGTTAAAGATTCATTTATTTGCATTTTGTCAGTGTTATAGACGTCGAGTGTAAATGTTATAAGATTAGTTTTTTCTGCATGATCACTCAAGACAATGATACACTAATATCTTTTCTACTGATTTCATTTTCTTTTGAAGTATTAAGTGTTTTTATTTCTTAACATCAAAGTCAAATATGAGTCCCTCCATCCTTTAATTCATGTTAATTAATAACTCCTTTCTGATCTCAACGCATCATGTTTCTGTAACAGGAGCTCAAAGAAATGGTTTTCTCTCTTTTCCATCATAACATTATTACTTAAGAGCTCAACATTAACAGTGAGAGGCAATTTAAGAAACTCACTGTTTGGTTCGTTTCATCATTTATGATGATTTAAAATGTAAAATATAGTCACACTCACGTTCAGCAACAGTGTAGGTTGATGTTTATCCACAAAGTGTTGCTCTGAGGAGAAAAGACATTAAATAACTCAGACAATTCAAATCTAATTGAATCACTAATAATCACTTTTAATGAGACACAGTTGCTTCAAAAGAAAGAAAACAATTTCAGTAAAAACACAGAACTCAATCAGATTTACCTTTTTGTTATTATGAACTATAAAAGTATTTATTAGACACATGAATATGTTGTTTTTGTTTTAATCTTTACAATCGCACCATTTATACTGGACTTTGTGGCATAACGCCGCCACCACGCCTCCATTCTGTCTCTGTACCTTTGACACCAAAAAGAAAGAAGGAGTGATCATCCTGCAACGAGAAGGCAGAGTAAAGGGGCTTATGTCTTACCTGTGAGTCCTGAACTGGGCTTTGGTAACCTCTGTATCAGATCTGTCCTGTTCATTTGTTTAAAAGCCTCCGTGGTTAACTCCACAGACTGTTGGCCGTAGGTCTCCATCATCAGATACACGGTCATCCTTCTGTCTTTCTCATAACTGTGTCGCCCCATAAATGGGAAGAATGGGAGGTTCTTCTGATGGACAATCAACATCAGGAACCTCGTGAATCTCTCAAACATCAGATCATCCAAATCATTCAGGGTTTCCAAAATCAGCTGTTGAACAGCTACTCTTGTCGCTACCTGAAAGATAATACGTTCATTAAATAAATATGTAAACCATGAATGAACCTGCATTAGGTGAATGAAAGCTGTGTTGTACTCAGTCAGACAGATGTAACGTTACTCACTTTCCTGATCAATCCAGACCGGTGTTCACCTGAGTCTTGCTCTGAGGGGAAAAGTGGTAAAAGTCATTGATTCAACATTTTGGGGATTTTTACATGTTTTTGTCTTTATTGTTATTACTTTTGGGTCCTGAGCTGCTGTCTGACAGCCTCTGCACCAGATCAGTCCTGCTGATCTCCTCCAAAACCTCCTTGGTCTTATTCACAGCCTCTTCGTTGTAGCACACCACCATTAGAAACACCATGTCCTGATGTCCTGTTATCTCAAACAGCATGGATGGGAGCCCAAACTGACGGAAGTCAGTTTGAGACAAGAGGACCTTCTTGAAATCCCCAAGCTCCCCGTCACTCAAATCAGCCAGCGTTTCCAAAAGCAGCTCTATAAAAGACGCCACCGTCTCCACCTGGAAAATTCAAAGGAAATGTTCATGAAGCAAAAGTAAAATTTCTCTGCTGGGATGATTATAGATTTTACTCTTTAAATATCATCAATGTCTGTTTTAGAAACATGGATGTGGAGAACATCATCCAAACTTCACAAGATAGTGAAACAACTGATGTTTGTCCACTTGACTGGTTACTGATGTAGATGTACATATTTCTTTGGTAACTTCTCTTTTATAACTACTGTATTTCTGTTAACGGGTTCCTGACTTTTATTTTATTACCTGCTTAAAGGATCATACCAGTGTTACTACATGTCACTGTCCATCAACAACATCGGTCATCTGTTTACAGTTTGTTTACATTTTGTTCATATTCAATAAACGTTACAGAATTTACCTGAAAATGTCAAGTTTAGTTAAAACCCACCTCGTAGTTAAAATCCTCCTTCTAGCTTGAAATTCAGTTCTTGTAAGGAACTATTTTCCCAGGCGTAATAACATTCAGCCCAACGGCTGTCTTTGCTCTGTTGTGATTGACAACAGTACCAGAACCTTTATTATATACAGTACCAGTTCTATTATTGATGAATCTGTCGATTCTTCCCTTCATTTATTAACTTTAGTTATATAATTTGGTCTATAATATTTCAGAAAATGGTTAAAGGTACCCATCACAATTCCCTTACATCTACATTGATATCTTCAAATGTTTTGTCTGACCAACAGCCCAAAACCCAAAGAGATGCAGTTAATGATCTAAAACAGAGAAAAGACCAATCAATGTAGACGAATCCATTGTTTTAGAATCCAAGTCAGACGTTACATCACTCACCTTCTGGATCAGCACAGGACAATGTTCATCCACACAGTATCGCTCTGAAGAGAGAGGAACTGTAAAATGATCACATAATCACTGTCAGAATAGAAGAATTAGAATGTTACATGTCAATGCAAAATAAACTGAAAATCTCCTTATTAATATCATAAAGATCAATTACCGGTTTCACCTGATAAACGTCTCAAATGCTCTCGCTGCACTTAATTCTTCCTATAGATTTACATTCAGACTGAGACTTCTAACTCTTTATAATTATCTTTTTTAATTATTAGATTAAATCAACCTCCCAGTACGAACACCTGAATAGCCTTTGTTTGAATCATTAGGTCCTTAATCAGAGGTGGGAAGTAAACTTAAGTAGAATTTTCAGGTATCTGTACTTTAGTATTTATTTCATGGACAACGTTTTACTGTTACTCCCTACATTTTAAACATATCTGTACTTTTACTCCACTATCTCTTCATAGCAAATCGTTGTTTGCTGCTATATAAATGTCTTAATGTCATGCGGATCCTTTAAGGGCTAGTTTTTGGTCTTTTACCTTTTGGTCTGCTGTCTGACAACCTCTGTACCAGAGCAAATCACTTCATATTCTCTCAAACCTCCCTGATCGTCTCACAGACTGTCGGCTGCAGGTTAACACCATAAAAAGCCCGTGTCCTGTATTTCTGTTGTCTCCATCTATGGAATGTCTGTGGAACGTTTGTGGAGGTCGGTTTCACTGAGAATCTTCTTGAAGCTCTTGATTTTCTGACTCAAATCAGCAGCGTTTCCAAGCTCTATAACAGACGCCATCGTCTCCACCTGGTCAATTCAAAGGGAGCTTTCATGGGCCAAACGTGCAAGGCCAGACAAGTGTCAATCAAACTTTGGTACACGCCCCCAGAGACGAATAGACCAATCAGGCTTATCTGATCCGTCCTTATGGGACTTTTACTGTGCAGGAACAACGTGAGTCTACTTTAGCTGACGTACTTTCCCTTTTCTTACGTAACACTGTACAATATCAACGAGGTATGTTTGCATAGTTCGCCCTGACATTCGGTTCGGAGCTTCAAATCACTCATTCATGTTTAGTCTTTCCTGTTTTATTTTGTCACTCCTCTGTCCCCTCGGTTCAGATCACTTCACTTCCTGGCTTGTGTGATTTCCTGCGGACGTCGTCGTGGTGACGTCACCCGTAGGGGTGTGGACTACGGTTCTGAAGCCTCGAGGTCGGCATTTTGGCCGTCGCCATCTTGGAGGTTTTGCAACCAGTGAACGGACGTGACCATATTTGGACTGAAGCAGAGGGACGGGTGGATCTGAAGAGGGGAAGAGCGGCACCCTGAAAGGTATTTCCTGAGAAGACGTCATATTACCTTCCATCACTGAACCTTTGGCATCAACGCGAGGAATCTTGCGTCGAGCTGAAACAAATTCAGGAAAATATAAATTGCACAATTTCAAATGATCGTAGTGTTTATGTCTGCTAGTATTTTCAACACACACACACACACACACACACACACACACACACACACACACACACACAGAAGACTTACATACAGAGCTCTCAAATGCTTTCGCTGCACTTCATTTGTCCTGTAGATTTATATTCAGACAGAAACGTCTGTAACTCAGGTTTTAAATATTTGATTAAATCAACGTCCCAGTACGAAACACAAAGCCAGGAGCACTGTTGGGTAAGTTACTCTAAAAAAGTAACTAGATAAAGTATTAGTTACTTCTCCCAGAAAGAAACTAAAGTAGTTACTGAGTTACAAATTCTAAAAGTAACTAGTTACTTTGGAAAGTAACTATTGCGTTACTTTCAAATTATTTTTAAATACTGATGTGTCAAATAATTTGGACCCCATCTCCATCCCTATTTGACGGAACTTAAAATATATGTATTATAATGAAATGGATCCTCAATACATTACAAACAGAAATCCACAGTGAACAAATCTAAACAATTTTATTGGAGATATTATAATTACTATGCTTATAGAGTGGATTGATAAAAATAATATATCTTTTGGAACTCTTGATATTTATTGCACCTCAACAGGTCACAACTGCAAAATGAAATTATGCTTGTTAAGCAATGCACCAAAAATAAATAATAAATATATTTACTCTTTGTAGTGTAAATTAGGGGGAAAAAACAGTAGACATATACGTATGTTTTTACATAATGTTGTGTGCAAGGAGGACATTTTGATTTCAGAGGTGGGGGGGACAAAAGTATTTTTAATAAAACTAACTCTTTCAGTTCACTGTGTTTTCTAGTAGTTCTTCTAGTTTTCTATTTCTTCTTTTAAGTCTACTGTTCCCTTTTTTGGTTTGACTGGTTGTAAATCATGTAGCCAAACATTATCACCCAATTCTAATCCAATAGTAATAATAACAACAACAATAATAATACATTTTATTGATCAGATTATTGAGAGCTTTGTAAATGATGAGGAGGATCCTGAAGTGGATATGCTGCTTCATTGGGAGCCAGTGAAGGTGTTGCAGGATGGGTGTAACGCCTTTCTTTGAGTAACTTAGACTTTCACTTCTAAAGAAGTCTCTTATGTCCACTTTTCTTTTTTTAAGACATCCTGGCTGCGTTTAATTACCAAACACACATACACGGACACCGATTCAAACGTTAATGTAAATGAAACCTCTGATATTACAATCCTTCTAGCTGACGTGAACCAGGCAGTTTACAGTAGCGGACTCCTGTAGGACTCCTAACCGCAGACAGCAGACCGGTATGCAAGATGGAGTGACAGCGGGGACGGCCAATCACACAAGAAACGGCAGAGCCAATCGAGGAGCTTGTGGGCGGTCTAAACTAAGGGAAACAGGATTCAGCTTGAGCGGCCGTTTTCCGTTTTTTCAGCTTGACGCGTCTCTGTTTAATTTAGCGTAACATTTGTTTTTTTCTGCCTTCAATGTAGTAACGAGACACATGTTTTGGCAGTAACGATAACGGCGTTATAATAATGAGATGAGGAATCAATTAGATTACTCGTTATTGAAAAAAGTAACTGCGTTACTAACGCCGCTACTTATAACACCGTAATTCCCATCACTGGCCAGGAGACATTTAGCTTAGCTTAGCATAAAGACTGGAGGCACAGGAGAACAACTCGTCCCTCCAAAGTTTATTGTTATTGTTACAATTCAACAAGATTTAGCGTCTTACTTAGGTTGGGAGGTTTTTAAACTTTGGACTGAGCCAGGCGAACGGTTAAATTAGGAGTTTTTTCAAATTAAGATTCTGGGTTTCCAGACAATCTGATCAGCGACTGATCACAGACAAACAAAGGCATTTGGTGAAAAGACATCATATTACCTCCCGTCAGTCCACTGATCCACCTGAAAGCACCAGCATGAACTCCAGTCGAGGGTCCCGCACCTAAAAACACATTTTTGGAAAATTAAAATTGCACAATGATGGATCAGTCTAGTGTTTATGCCTACTACTTTTTTAAACACACACACACACACACACACACACACACACACACACACACACACACACACACACACACAGAGAGCTCTCAAATGCTCTCGCTGCACTTAATTTGTCCTCTAGGTTTACATGCGGACAGAGACGTCTGTAACTCAGTTTAAAATTCATAACTCATGAGGTCCTTAATCAGAGGTGGGAAGTAACGAAGTACAAATACTATTCAGATTCTGGGTTTCCAGACCATCTGATCAGCGACTGATCACAGACAGCCTGAAAGGCATTTGGTGTGAAGACGTCATATTACCTCCACGTTCATCTTCCCCCTCGGTATCAACACCAGGAACTCCTGTCGAGGGTCCCGTAGCTGAAACAGATTCATGGAAAATTAAAATTGCTTATGTCTACTCACACTTCAACACACACGCACACGCACACACACAAATAGACTTACATAGGTTAAGACTTCTCAAATGCTCTTGCTGCACTTAATGTACTCGAATACATCTTCCTGGCTTTAAAACTGATTTTTTTTGTTTTAAGTGAAAAAGACCTTCAAGGATAAGACTGATGTTATCCTAAGTTCATGGCTGTAAATCAAATATATAGCTTTAATTCTTCAAAAAGGCTAAAGAAATCCTAAAACCAGCAGGGCACTGTGATGTGTGGCCGACTGTCGTGAAATACCATGAGTGAATACTGCGTTATGTACTATGGACTACTTTCAGACACAATCATGCACTAGTGAGTAAACGTAAACACTGCGTGTCTATTCTCAGTTTGCTTTGTTTTTAGCTATTTAACTCTTTCTCTTACACTCCATTCCATATATTACATCATAATATCATCATATTATTTATCAAATATATGTATTTGTCACTACATTTGTACAACATGTTGCATGTTCTTGCTTTTTTGAGTAACAGCTGTGTGAGAGAATACCGGCGCTCCTACCTTCGGCCATTGTTTTTCTATCAGTCGCTGCCACTGAGGATCAAGTAGCTGTAAAATAAAATGAGGGAATATTAACACTTCTTGTTCACAGGCTTCATGCAGACCTCTGTTGTCTCATGAACACTTACATCATTCACAGAATGCTGTCTTACTATAACAATCAGAACACCAAGAAAAGCAATAATTTGAACAGGTAAACACATTAAGGCTCAGTTATATGACAACGCCGAAACAAAATTAAATCATTAAAAAATACCAATATAGGAATGTGTCATAAACAACATTATAAGAATAGATCCAAGCAACAAATTCATTGTTTTAAAGTTATATGTTTGGCCTTTTATTGCGGAAGGACATCATAAGAGTTAAAGGGACGAGAGAGAGCGACGACATGATTTAAAAGACGGCCGAAGGGTGGGTTCAAACCGGGCCGCTGCAAGGAGCCTCGTAAAATGGGGCGGTAACTCTACCACTAAGCTATCAGCGAAATTAATGTGATCATGTAATCAGTCAGATCTAGTAGTGTCCTTATGATGGGGTAGTCTTATTATACTACTAATACTATTAATATGACTTCCGCATTCACACAGTCGGTGAGTTTTTGCCAGCTGTCCTTCCTGCATTTGGCAGATGAAACTGTTGCTTTTTGCCTGCATTATATGTTTAACTTCTTCGTATTTCTGTAAGATCATGGTTCGCTCCTCGTACGTGAAATACGCCGCTCCGCTGCCGTAGACTGATCCATGTTTGTGATTGGTCAAATGCTGCAAACGCCGCCTCTTTCATGTGCACGCGCTCATAGCTGGACAGGTAAACCCTGGGTTGAGTTAACGAGTTGATAACCAGCTTCGTGTGACCGCTTATCTCCGATTGCCTTTGTTAGGGTTACTTACAGTTTTTTACGATTGTTTACACACTAAAATAAAAAATGTCCACACAATTTGCGAAATTCTACTCCAAGGAGCAAAACACCTCCACAGATTTGCAAAACATTACACACAGGGATTTGTAAAACGCTACACACATTTTCACACCTTAGACACAGATAAGGATTGTGAGGTTACTTCCTTGTCATTGTCAATTGAAAAAAACTGTAAGCTGGATCTCTGAAAGATACCCTGGGTATGTTGAACTTGCTTCGTAGTACAGGCCCCTGGGGCTCATAGTTATTTAATTTCCAGTAACATTAAAGAGAAAAGTGGCAAATCCTCTCATTTGAGGAACTTAAGCCAGTGAATTTTTAACATTTCTGCTTGATAAATTACTCAAACAATCCATATTTAAACAGTTAACCATTGATTTCTGCTTTTCCCAGGAAAGAAATATCTGTAAAATCAACTAGATAGTACAAGTACTACATTTCATAGTATTTATATACCGGGTCCTCAATATAATTGTATTTACATGGCATACTAAACTATCTAGAGTACCTAATCCTACCCTGAGTAGTGGAAGAAGTACATAAAGGTCCCTATTAGGTCATTTGGAAAAACCATACTTTGGACTCATTGCTGAACCAAAAAAGCCCCGCCCCCTCCGTTCAGACCTCTGTTCAAAGCCCCGCCCCCAGAACGCCAAACAAATGGTCGAGATCGGCAGAGTGCAATCAGGAAGTAAGCATTGATGGACAGGCCAATTATTTTCTCCAACCCGTCTTTTTTGATTGGACGTGGTTTTTCCAGTCCTACCACGGCCACAGGTGACTTCTTTAAAATTATTTTTATGTCCAACATTTAATGTATTTATTGCTATCGGTATGTTGAGAGGATTTCAAATAATACAACAGATAGTGTTTCTGAAGAGCAGCGGCGGCACCAGAAAATTATTAT
This sequence comes from Eutrigla gurnardus, assembly GCF_963514095.1. Taxonomy (NCBI): domain Eukaryota; kingdom Metazoa; phylum Chordata; class Actinopteri; order Perciformes; family Triglidae; genus Eutrigla; species Eutrigla gurnardus. The sequence goes on along the minus strand of NC_139937.1, from coordinate 23,763,959 downwards.
TGGGGGGTCAATGAGGGGGTCTGATTGTTTATAGGAGGTGCTAGTGAATTCTGACACCAACAAATAATACTATAATAGATATAGATGTACTGTTCCCGTGGCCGTGCTGATATACTACATATTGTCGAATGCATGTTACTAAACGTTTATCATCAAACAAACACAAGCATATTTAACTTTAATGAAATGAAGTGCCAAACAACAAGCACAAAAAACAATACAAATCCACCACAGAGAACATCTGTGGATTTACAAGAGTGTAACTGAGAATTGTAGCACAGTGTATAGTTGTATACAGTATACTCTTACAACTGTCTCTGAACTCACTAAACTCACTCTCTCCTTCTGTTCTCCTCTCCTTCACTCTCCACTCCTGTCTTCCTCCTCTTCCTCTCCTCTAAACTCCTCCTCCTCACTCTCCACTCCTGTCTTCCTCTCCTCTTCCTCCCTTCTTCTCCTCCTCACTCTCCACTCCTGTCTTCCTCCTCTTTCTCTCCTCTAAACTCCTCCTCCTTCACTCTCCACTCCTGTCTTCCTCCTCTTCCTCTCCTCAAAACTCCTCCTCCTCACTCTCCACTCCTGTCTTCCTCTCCTCAAAACTCCTCCTCCTCACTCTCCACTCCTGTCTTCCTCTCCTCTAAACTCCTCCTCCTCACTCTCCACTCCCCAGTAAACATTTTCTCGACCATCGTCTAGATGAAGACGTCCAATCGACGTCACTTTAATTCGACTGTTTTTCGACAACATGAAATAATATCATGGCAAATATTACCTTATTAAATATGCATTTTAGAGAGGTTTAACTCAATAAACAATGCCAGAAAAACGTTTTCTCGACCTGCGTCTAGATGAAGACGTCCAATCGACGTCGCGTCACGACGTGACTTTAATTCGACTGTTTTTCTCTGTGAGCTCTGTGAGCCGTTGATATGTCGTCGAAACGACGTGAATTGATGCCGTCGAAGAGCCGTCGAAATCCGACGTCAGAAAAACTTTCATTTCAGCACCTCTGGTAGACGTCGAATCGACCTGCCTGACCGACGTCGATTAGACGTCAAATAGACGTCAAAATGTTTGCTGGGTCCTGTCTTCCTCTCCTCTAAACTCCTCCTCCTCACTCTCCACTCCTGTCTTCCTCTCCTCTATCACGATAGGAACGTTATAAACAATATTTCTTCAGATGATTGATTGTTAATGTCTCAGTGTCTTAATTTGTTCTATATTTGTTATAGTTTTTAATCCATAAATATTTCGAGGGGAGGGGGGGCAAAAGGCGGGGCGCAGCCTTTGACAGGAGACCCTGCTTGCCCCCCCGCCCCCCCGCGCCGTCACTGCTGAAGAGAATCACCTACTCAACCTTTAAGTGGAAGTAGTAACCCTAACGGTAGAAACAATCAAAATGTTAGTAAAGCAAAGGTCCATCATAAGTACCAAAACTACTAATTATGAATATAATACCCATTATGTATAAATACATATATGGTTGTGTGTATATAGTCCTAATAATCATATGGATAAATGCAGCGGCGCCGCCAGCATTCAATTTCAATGTACGCACAGAAACGGCAAATACAACAACAAATGGAAAAATACTTTTTTAAGACGGAATCTAATGTTTTCAGTATCAGTGAAATCAGTAGCGTATATCATGGTGATAGGCCCCGGTGCAAATATTTTTTTTGTGCCCTCCATCCCTGAACTAAACACAAGCGCACGCTTGTGAGCACTCCACGCACGCACACACACGCTTGGACACACACGCACAGTACGGTATGATAACTCTCCCGGCCCGGGGAGAGAGACATGCATCGGCTCGTGCTCAGCAGCAGAGAGGTGACGAGACTAGAGCCGAGCTGTATTGTGTAGTGGAGAGGGGCCAACACACGCTATGCGCTATTGCGCACACACGCGCGATCGTCCTCTCAAATGCGGCTGCGTCTCTCCAGGTCACTGTGTGAGAGAAAGAAAAGCTCTGACTTGCTTGGGCAGACGTTGTTTGGTGTCACCCGCTGATTTGCATAATTTAAAATATCTAGCCCGCTGAATCTTCCAATCCGGCCCCGGTTCAGCATCATCCAAAAAAAAAATTCACCTTCAAAAAAAGTACGCACAGTGCGTACTGGATTCCGGCTGGCGGCGCCACTGGATAAATGTGTGTATACTGTGAAGATATAATACATACAGTATATTATGCAGCTGGTAAAGGTGGATTGCATTAGTTGATTTTGTGTGAATCTGCTGTCGATTTAATTGTTGCGCAATCCTCCCTCTCTGTCATCCTGGTTGAACTTCGTCTATTTTCTAGTCAAACGGTTTGGTGAAAATATCTCAGTTTAGTTAATGCATCATTAGTAACAACGGTGATGTCATCAGGAAAGCGTTCTCACACCGTTTTAACGTGAAAATCCGACAAGAAGTTCAAACTACGAAAGTGAAAGTAAGAAAAGAACAAAAAGAAGTAAATGTCGTTTTACAAACCTTTTTAAACAGCTCTAACTTCAGCTGTCAGAGTCCGTCCACTTTTGTATGATTGCGGCAAATCATCGATCGCTGAGGTTACAGGACTGTTGCTCTCTTGAAAAGTGAAAAGGTGTGTCTTCTCCTTCGAGCCTTCTGTTCCGTTTACTTGGCTGCGATGAGCAGATCGGGCGGTGTCAGGCTTGTTCGGGATGGTCTTGGCTTGACTTGACTTGACTTACCACGCCGACGAGAGCTGCAGGTGTCTGAGGGGGCGGGCTCTAAAAGAGACGGCAGCCAAACGCCGTCAAGTCGGACAACAAAGTCAACGTGACTATAGTGCTCAAGCGATAGAACACAGCAGCAAACCAAAGAGGATATGTTATATATATATATATATATATTAGGGCTGTCAAAGTTAACGCGTTAACGCGTTAATACAACATCCTCTTAACGCCGTTAATTTTTTTAACGCGCGATTAACGCTCGGTATTAAAAAAAAAAAAAACGCGCATTGTATGATTTATGGCCGTCGGTGGCACCTGTAGTCTTGATCCAGAGGGAAGGTGCGTGTCCACAGGCAGCGGTGTTTCCCCGCGTCCCATTCATTGTCTATAGGTGCGTGTCCACAGGGGCGATTTTAAACGCGTGTGGACGCGCCGCTTCCCAGTATTGCACGCTTGGTGGGCTGCCACTAGAGGATGATTGACAGGCGCTCTCCTTTAAACAACACATTTTTGCGAGCGTTCGCGAGCGTTCCCGAGGCGGCGAGTCGAGCCCGGCGCCTCTGATTAGCATAAAGTAGATTCGACTTCAACTTTAGGCAAATGAGGAGCGGCCAACTCGCGCGCCGTCTCTCGACATTCGCCGCGACGCTACCAGAATGCATTGCACAGCTTTTCACATAGACAATGAATGGGACGCGGGGAAACACCGCTGCCTGTGGACACGCACCTTATGTGAAAAGCTGTTCACCTTCAAAAGACTGCCGGATGGTTCAGTCGATAAGACCAAAGTCATCTGCTCGTACTGTGGATATGAAATGAGCTACCATAGAAGTACGTCCAGTCTGAGATATCACTTGCAAGCCAATGCACTTATATCCTAACTGTACTTCTCTCCTGTTACACTATCTCCTGTGACATGTTCACTTTAATTGTTTGTGATATATTCTTATAACCCTGTTTTGATCCCATGTTTTGGTAAGGGGATATTTGAAGTGTTAAATAAACATTTTCATAAATCAAGTATATTTGCCTTATGTTGTTAAAAGTATTAAGAATATGAAAAAAATACATTACGGTACATTTAGTAGTAAAAAAAATGTGCCAAAAAATGCGATTAATTTGCGATTAATCGCGAGTTAACTATGGACAAAATGCGATTAATCGCGATTAAAAAAATCAATGTTTTGATAGCCCTAATATATATATATATATATATATATATATTACACACACACACACATACATAAATACATACATACACACACACACGCAAGGCAACATGTGGAAGGCACTTTTTTTCCAGTATATTTGTATTATCATTCTGTTTGTATTAACCAGACCTCACATATAAATAGACTCACAACACAATGCACGGAACTTTAGATCAAGCCATGAGATCAATGCGACCAAAATAAAAAGTATCATTTAACCACAAGGTGGCCGCCGAGTGCGGACCTGAACACACGTCATTGAACTTTAAACCAATGAGAACCATTCCGCTGTAGCGGAGGTGTAGACAAGCCGGTTGCAGCCGTCGTAGACCGCGCTGCCAAGCGCTGCAAGAAACGGCTCTTAAAAACCTGTTCCCGCGATGTTTTGGGCCACGTGATATGGTCGCGACCCTGTGACGTCTTTGCAGTCGGCTGCTAAGTCGGACACAATTCTAGCCATCATGTACGGTGGCCGGGATGTGCAAAACAAATTTACAATATGAGAAACACTTTTACAAAGCTGGAGACAAAGTTAAATTTCAGAAAACAAAATGGCATTGTCATAACACATTTACAAGTCCTGAGACAAATTTACATTTGAGAAAACAAATTTACAAGACGTGAAACACTTTTACAAACGCAGAGACAAATTTACAAGTAACTCTTGCAACCGGAAAGGGAATGTACCAACTGGCGAGTAGAACCGGAAGTAATAAGGTGACCCAAGATGGACGGCAGGCAAGCAGTCTTTTGCCGGTTTTGTGGCGAACATATGAGCCGATTAATGCCGTTTTGTTTTTCGTGTGGTCGGTCTTTGGAGTTTTTGAATGCCGCAGCTCAGACGGAAGGACCAGCTACACAGGGGACATCTCAACTGCCGGATAATGCTAAACAAAGTAAGTGTAGCATAGCCGTAGCTATCCGTACGGCTAATAATCCGTATCCGTAATAATCGTAAGTCAATCAACGTAAACAATGTTATTGATTAGCGGCTGCTAACTTTCTATTACTTTGGTTTTGTTAATTTTAGCAGAAAAACCTTGCCCATCATATAAGCAGTTTCTGGAGTACAGAAGTTCCAAGTCCAAGGAGCGTCAGTCTTTTAACTACGGGCCAAGAGGAAGACAGCGGGCTAACGAGCGAAAACGCGTCCAGGTAGGCTGTACTGGCAGTATTAGCTTATCAATACTCGACTGCCTGACTCGGGATAACTCAAAAATGGATCTATATAAGAGAACTTATATATTTGACACGGGAATCTGTGCGTAGATTTTACAACATTGTCGCACTCGTGCAAGACGAGATGCTTTGCTGAAGCAACTCGGCACAACAGTGTAACGATCTGGAGTGTTGTTTACAGTTATGTTCGGCTAACTATGAAACTGTGGTGGCATAAATTAGAACATGGAGGGACATCGCATTCTCCATAATCAATGGGACGTTCCTCCATGTTCTCCATAATTAATGGGAAACACTGGTGTATGTATAATCTTTTATATTACTATGTGTAGTACATGAAATTAACCTTACCTTTTTCATTTTTTAGATAAACATTGGATTGATGGTGCCAAATGGGACTGATCTAAAACCTCTAAGAGGGAAAACACTCCCATTATTTGTAGACCCAGAGATAGAAGCACCTGATGTCCTGAAACAAGCAGTCCAGAAGATGAGTACATTTAACAAGGACATGCCAGAAGGAACGTATGTCCTTTTGTATCCAGACTGCTCAGAGGTGATCCATGTGCCTGGGTCAGAAAAGCCATTCAAATTGGCAGAATATAAAAAAGAACTCGGGAGGCCATATTGCAGGATCACCTTTTTCATTTGCCTTGAAAAACATTTTAAAGGAGGTTAGTAGATCTCATGATTCAATATTTTTATATATTTTAGACGCTGCACTGAAGGATATATCAACATTAGCAACATGATCTGTGGAATTCTTTTTGTTTTTACAGCCGTGGATGATACCTCAGACTCTGATTCTGAAATTGTCATCACTTCAAGGAGCACAGCTGAATTCGATCGAGCTGACACTGTGGTAAGAATTTTTTTTTCTAATTATCAATATATACACGTGAATGAATGTATTTGTCTATGTCAAAACTGACAACCTATACTGACAACCTATCACCATTAATACATACTGTATATGATAAGGGAAGAGTTATGGAAGCTATTATAAATTGTTGATAAATTTGTTTTCCTGTCAGGTTTTTGAACCACAAAACCAAAGTACTCCCAAAAACACACTTGAAGATGAAAGGTCAGTACATATTTGGCACCCAGCCTTTGTCAAAGAGTGAGTCAAAGAGATTTCATGAGAGGTCCTTTCTAGTGGTAATCAACCACTAGTAATCTTGCCTGAAGGACAATAATAAATAATGTAATCATTTTGTCATTTTAATCATGTTTCAGAGATGCACCAGGACGTTCAGCAACAACTCAGCCTGGACAGGTATTTGGGCAGACTGTAGCAGCTTGACATTTCTTACTTCCAGTGTTGTTGTTTCAGACATGTTTATTTGTTTTTCAGATTGTAATATTTGATGCTGAAGATATGGATCCACCTGAAATAAATCCAGCCAAGACTTCTTGCTACAGGTATGTAACAAATGATAGAGACTCATAATTCATTGGGGAGAAATTTATGTTTGTAAGACGTTTTAATGTGGAGATTGTAATTTTCCAACAGTAAATACACGGACCTGTATGCACCAGGTGTTGAGGGAATTGACGAGGAGCTGGTTGCGGTCAATGTTGAGAATTTCCAACACACTGCAGTGTAACTTCTGACTGGTGTCATAGCCCTGGCTCATAGAGCACGACAAAGTGGGAGACAACACACCTTTAACGCAACTTTAACTGAACTTTATTTATAAATGCAACCCAAAACAACATAACAAAGAAGTCTGTAATCTGTAGTCAGTAATGTCTGCAGTGTTGTTTGTAATTGAGGGTGGTGATGATAACACAAAAGAACACACAAACCAAACAGGCAGCAAGTCGTCAGAGAGAGAGAGACAATGTGAAGGAGGAGCCAGCTAAATAACCTGGGCCTAGGCTGCCCAGGTGAATCTCGTCAGATCAGCAGCTCCACCCATCTACCTGAAATGAGCCTGCAAGAAAAAAACACAACGGGACGACCAGGAGAGAGCTGGGTCGTCACACCCATGGGCGTAGCGGACGCGGGGTACATGTCCCCCGCACTTCCCGTATCTGTGCCCTCTGTCCCCCGCACTTTTTACAGCCATTACAACCCTTCAATTCATTTTAACACGTGGAAACGCGCTTTTCCTAGCCGCCTTCGAACGCACCTTGAGCAGGCAGAGCCAGGCGGCAAACACTGCTGTCTTGTTGTGATTTCAATCACACAGACATTGATTCAGATCTTGTTCACCATGTTCAGCAAACCAGCAGCCAAGAGGCAAAAAACCTTACTGTTTACTGTTCAAACCATGTAAGTTGAGTATTTCTGTTGCATGTAGATAATGTTTAGCTCAATGATGTCTAATTAATACATGTCAATATAGGCCTATCAAGTTAAGCTAGTTAACAATTGTTAACTCTTAGTTATGTTGAATCGCTTGCTAGGTGCGGTGGTAGTAACTAGTTAAATTTACTCCTTTACATTTACTTGAGTAACTACATTGTACTCTTGAGAGTTGTTTTACTGCAAAATATGTTTTACTTTTACTTGAGCAATATTATTCTAAAGTAACAACACTCTTACTTGACTACAATTTTTGGCTACTCTACCACCTAGAAATATACCCACTCCTCCTTAATTTCTGCACAGAACTTGTGCTCACTATTGTTTTGCACATATTTTTTAATCGTTATATAATAGAAAGAGCAGCGTCAGGGAGGAGAAAGTGGACCAGAGGCCAGCAAGGATGATCATGCAGGGTCACAGGTGAGAAGAGAATATAACTAGCTGAGAAAGAATATAGATAGCATAAAAGTGACTTTGCGATTAATTTCCACAGCTATGTCACCACTACTATTATTAATTCTATTTATAAATTTTGCTGCGCACATTTATTTTCTGGCTACTTACCCTGTAGATGTTAGAGAGTCATTCTGTGTCAACTCGGCGTTAGATTTTAGATTTTGACTTTAGATTTTGATAGTATATAATTCTAAAGAACTAAAGTCAGTCCCCTGGTGCTCTGCTGTTTGTAGTTATGTGGTTCTTTAGCCACTAAGTAGAGGTGCAATTGAATGTGAGAGGATGATAAATCACTCAATAGACCTCAGAACAATTTGTCCCCCTCACTTCTGAAATGATGGCTACGCCCCTGGTCACACCCCCCCACTTAAGAGCAGAGACCCACTAGGTACTCTGCCACAATATATCCTAATTATTTACAAAATATAATAACAAAACAGAATGGACAATAACCACATTTTTCGCTTTACAGTATTGACAAAATTGACACGACCTTCTGCAGTTGGTTGGGAGTAACAAAACAATTCATACCTTCTACCGATCCCTCAGGACCATCTCACCCCCTCCGCAACCTGGGTACCTACAGGAGCATTTTTAAGAGAGCCGGACAGCCCAAAAGGAACACAGACAAAAGGCAGAAATATGATGGCATTAACAGTTACTCTTAACACAAACTAGAAGGCGCGAGAAAGGGCATCAGCCATTACATTTTCCCTACCTTTTATATAGCGAATATCCAAATGATAAGGCTGCAAAAATAATGCCCATCTGATCAACCTCTGGTTAGGATTTTGCAAAGAGCGCAAGAAGATAAGGGGATTATGGTCTGTGTACACTACCAGAGGGGTTCCTGAACTCGTATACACATCAAAATGCTGTAATCCCCAAATTAACGCCAGGGCCTCTTTCTCAATCACCGAGTAGTTCAACTGATATGAATTGAACTTTTTTGAGAAGAACCCAACTGGTCTCTCTACCCCCCCAACATCAGCTTGTAACAGGACTGCCCCAGCCCCCACCTGACTGGCATCAACCTGCAATGTAAAAGGCTTATCAAACTGTGGTGCTATCAACACAGGAGAGGAACAGAGGAGAGCTTTAACATTTTCAAAAGCAACCTGAGCCTTATCTGACCAGACACACTTCACCTTAGACTTCAGAAGATCTGTAAGTGGTGCCACAACTGATGAGAAATTCTTACAGAAACTTCGGTAATATCCCACCATGCCCAGAAACCGCATCAAGTCTTTCTTGGTTACAGGAGGTGGAAAATTCTTAATGGCTTCCACTTTAGCCTCAACAGGGCGAACCTCCCCTTGCTCCACCACTTTGCCTAAATAGGTAACTGTGGCTCTCGCAAAATCACACTTGGCCAAATTCACTGTTAACTGTGCCCATACCAATCTGTCAAACAATGCCGTGATCCTCTGCAGATGGTCCTCCCAAGTATCACTGAACACAACAACGTCATCAAGGTACACAGCACAACCTACCAGCCCATTCACCACACTATTCATCAGCCGTTGGAACGTGGCCGGGGCATTACGTAAACCAAAGGGCATGACTTTATAGGAATACAAGCCGGTAGAAGTTATAAAAGCACTTATCTCCTGGGCCCGTGGAGACAGTGGGACCTGCCAGTATCCTTTTAGCAGATCAAACTTGCTCACAAATGTGGCTGCACCTACTTGGTCAACGCAATCCTCCATTCGTGGTAAAGGAAAAGAATCAGGTTTTGTGACACCGTTTACTTTCCTGAAGTCAGTGCATGGTCGAAAAGTCGAATCAGGTTTTTTCACAAGTAAACACGGAGATGCCCAGCTAGAATTGGAAGGCTCTGCCAGATTATTATCTAGCATATACTGAACCTCTCTATCCAATTGCATCTTCTTGTCTGGTGAAACACGATAAAAGCGCTGTTTAATTGGTTGAGCATCACCCACATCTATATCGTGTTCAATCAGATGTGTTTGCGATGGCGTATCAGAAAACAGTTCGGGGTACTTGTCTATCAATGAAAGTAGTTCATTGCGCTCACCCTCATCCAAATGACCAAGTACTGATGGCAAAGAGTGACTTCAGATTTTGATGAAAGCGCTCTAAGGCACCCTGGCTTTGAGGATGATAAGCTGATGACTGGTTATGTTTAATCTGGAGTTGCTGCAAAGCCTGTGAAAACAGTTTAGAGCGAAAGTTGGAACCTTGGTCAGTTTGAATAACTTTGGGGATGCCAAACACAGAAACAAAATGTGACAATGCCTTCACTACAGACTTTGTTGTTATAGATCGCAAAGGATAAGCTGCGGGATACCTAGTAGCCTGGCACATCACCGTCAACAAATATTTGTTACCAGATTTGGAAGGAGGCAGCGGACCTACACAATCCATAATCAAATACTCAAATGGCTGATCTAATGCTGGTACAGGATACAGTGGTGCTGGGCTTATAGTCTGATTCGGCTTACCCGTCAACTGGCAAGTGTGGCACGTTTTGATGAAAACGGAGACATCCCTTTTCACCCGAGGCCAAACAAAATGACGCAAGATCCGATGGTATGTTTTTTGCACCCCCATGTGTCCCGCTACATCATCATGAGAGGCTTTCATCACCATCTCTCTAAATTTGGCAGGCACCACAATTTGCCAGACTGGTTTTCCCACACAATTGTCTGTCTGTGGACACCATTTACGCACCAGGACATCGTTTCTCACAAAATAACCCTGAGCTGCAGTTTCCATGTCCCCCACAGGAGATGCCAGCTCAAATAATGCCTTTATTGAGGGATCAAACTCCTGTCCCTCAATTAACTCTCCCCGAGAGATGGACCCAAGAGGCACAGGAATAACCATTGCCGTAGATTCAGCTACTTCCTGCTTTACAGCCTCATCTTTTCCCCGTCCCATGGCTCGAGTTATTGCACACACTGGAAACAACTCTACCTCAGGCAAAACCTCAGCTGATTCTACCACCTCTGTCTGTAAAGGTGGCAGTACAGGAACCTGAGTGATAACATAAGGTGGTGGAACCTCAGCCCAAACTCTATTTCCTGCCATATCATTTCCAAGAATCATGTCAATGCCTTCCACAGGCAAAGCAGGACGGACCCCAACTGCCACCTCCCCAGTAACCAACCCACAAGCCACCTCCATTTTATGAACTGGCACTGGAATAATAGTCATGCCCATTCCTCGCATCAAAATAAAATTTCCAGTATCTGAATCTGCGGAGAAAGGAAGGACAGACTCACAGACAAAACTATGCTTTGCCCCAGTGTCTCTCAAAATGTTAACTGCCACTTTCTCCCCAAACAAGGAGACATAACCATCAGAAATGAACGCTGCAAAGTCATCATCCCCTTTGGACTCATCCACAGGACAGAGGTCCTCAGAGGGACTGTTTATTTGGAGCGCCATCTGAGCTGAAGGAACAGAGGCAGCCAAAGCAGCTGGTTTTACCTGCGAACTACCTGTGAACTTTGATCTCCCTTTGAGCACAGGACAGTCATTTTTACAGTAATTGCAAATCTTACTGGGATCACGCTTCATCCAGCTACGATCAAATCTAGAGGAACTAGACTCCCCATGTAGCAAAAATGATTTGTCTGTGCGTGCCGAAGTATTCTGCGCATCAACCCTGCCGTTACCAACTGTACTTTTATGAGTCAGGATGTACTCATCGGCCAGCACTGCGGCTTCCTGGGATGTTTTAACTTTTCGTTCATTTAAGTAAGTAACAACACTCTCTGGCACACAGTTTTTAAATTGTTCAAGTGCTACCAAATCACAAAGCTGTTGAAAAGTACCAACTTCTGATGCTGAACACCAACGATTAAACTGGAGGACCATATCCCTTACACATTCAACATAAGTCTGGTGCTCCCTCTTTCTCAAACTCCTGAAACGTTGCCGATAGGCTTCGGGTACCAGCTCATAGGCTTTTAGCACAGCAGCTTTCACTTTAACATACACTTTACTATCTGCCGGACTTAATGCAGAATATGCTTCCTGTGCTTTTCCAGTAAACACACATTGAAGCAACAAGGTACGTTCAGCGTCATGCCACTCACAAGATTCTGCAACCCGCTCGAACAAGGAAAAGAAGGTATCCGGATCTTTCTCACAAAAATTTTGGTACCAACCTTAACTTTGTACTTATGTCACATCTAGGAAAAATGTTCACTAGACCCCACACTGTCCCTGCCTAAACCATCATTAAGCTTGCCCTCCTTAATCAGATTTAGCTTGTAATGTTCCAACTCTAATTTAGACTGTTCTGTTTTGAATTTCATTTTTTCAAGTTCCAATTGTATTTCAAGTTCCTTTTGCTGTTTAAGTTTCTCATGTTCCAATTGCATTGCTAACAACTCTTTCTGTTGTTCAAAACTGAAAGTTGCATTGGTAACCTTGGGCTGAAACTCCTCCCTTTTAAGGACTCCAGCCTCCACCAAGTTTGCTTTCAAAATGGCTCTAATATTTTCTTTCAACCGTTTATCACCAATCTCAATGTCATAATGCTCAGCTATTTTTAACAGCTGATCTTTAGTGTATTGACTGAGAAGATGATCTGAAGGGGAGTGAAAAAACTCATCCACCGAAGCCATTATCAAAATCCTGATTTTTAGGTAGGAATTAATCAAACAGCACAAAACCCACAATATATTTCCCCAATTTACCTTATGCAGACAGGCATTTAGAGAAACCAAAAATCATAAGAAGAGTTCCCCCCCCTAACCTTACCTAACAAAACAAAACAAAATCTTACCTAACCAACTCAACCCTAGTCTTCTGGCAGTCACATGTAGGGGGTACTTATGCACACTAAACCAGTGGAGTGAAGAAAACGACCAGCAATTTGGCCCCTTTCCCACAGCCACGGAGATGCTCCCGAGCTTTGCTCTACCCATGTTCACCACCGGCCTAAAACATTGAGAAAGATGAACCCCCTAAACAGGACTCATCCCTTTTCCTACCTGGGGAAAAACTCCTATAACAATGGCTCTCCTCTTGCCAGTTCACACCGAGAAAAATCTGGAAAATATAAACCTTCGTGGATCAACACAATCAAAAGGACCAAAAGCTCCCTTAACCAACCACCAAAACCTCAAACCAATCATACATGTGTGAATCTCCCATCCATTTTACCAGTAACAAAACAGAGCAGCAACTTGAAAATCTACCACCCTGAACAACAATCTAAGGAAACAACAAACTGGCACAAACTGACTGAAACCTACTAAACAGTAAGTCTAATTCCACTCAAAAATAGATCGACGAGCCCCCATTTTGTCATAGCCCTGGCTCATAGAGCACGACAAAGTGGGAGACAACACACCTTTAACGCAACTTTAACTGAACTTTATTTATAAATGCAACCCAAAACAACATAACAAAGAAGTCTGTAATCTGTAGAGTCAGTAATGTCTGCAGTGTTGTTTGTAATTGAGGGTGGTGATGATAACACAAAAGAACACACAAACCAAACAGGCAGCAAGTCGTCAGAGAGAGAGAGACAATGTGAAGGAGGAGCCAGCTAAATAACCTGGGCCTAGGCTGCCCAGGTGAATCTCGTCAGATCAGCAGCTCCACCCATCTACCTGAAATGAGCCTGCAAGAAAAAAACACACAACGGGACGACCAGGAGAGAGCTGGGTCGTCACAGCATTAAGTTATGAATGTGTAAAGAAATGCACAAAGTGTAGAGTAACTGTTCAAATATGTTTCCCCCTCCAAATGTTTACAGCCCCAAGATCCTGATCGTGGTGGGGAACAGGTACACTTGATTGATTCTACATCTCTGAACACGTTTCAGGCTGGATGCTGACCGTTTATAACAAATAATACATAATAAGAGGAGTGTTTCCATCTGAATTGAGATATCAACAATAAACAACTTCAGAATGATCCATCAACGGTGAAGGACGCGGTGTGTCATCCATCATATCTTTTTGTGTGTGTTTTTATTATTATTTCAAGTGAACAATACGGGACAAATACACGAGCAGGGAGACATTTTTATATGTGTATGGTGGTGGTGTGTGTGTGTGTGTGTGTGGACATCAGGAATTAATATCAAGAATAATAGGGAAAAATATAAAAAACAAAGCTACACCTGAAAAAATAAAAAATGAGAGAAAAAAGATAAAAACAAATAATAATAATAATAATAACAATAATAATAACAGTGATAAGAATAATTAAAGATAATGATCATCTTAATAATAATAATAGTGTTAATAAACAGAAACAGTGAAGAGGGAAAAAAGAAAAAAAAGTGAAGATGATGATAAAGAATGATCAAAATAATATGATAAATGATAAACAGAAACAAACGTGATGGTAGAGAGTATAATGATGGTCACAAATTGTAGTAATAATAAAAAATAATCAGACATAATAGCAGTAATGATAATAATTTATATTAATATTAATAAAATAGAATACATTTAAAAAGTGGTGACAACAGAAACCATCATATAGATTAGTGATAATAATAATATAGAAGTCATAGCAATCCCATCATATCATGAGTGATCAGTTTTTCAACGTGTTTTTTTCGCAGAGCAGCAGAATCCTGACGTGAAGACATGAACGGCCGATGTTTGTCCTCGGGGAACGCTCCCGTGAATGGACACGTGAACATCGTTCCACCATGCTGGATGAACGATGTCTACCACAGGGCTGACTGCACACACGACATGTTTAGTACTTTGTTGTCATAATAAACAGCCTTTCCTCCTGTGGCTCACTGTGTGTTATATACAATTCACTGCTTTCCAAATAGGGGGAAACTTTAATAATAATTAATAATAATAGATTTTATTTATAGTGCACTTTTCATTCAATGAATCTCAGAGTGTTACATAAAAACATCACATCACAAAAAGGGGCATAATTTAGCAGCCAAAGGCAAACTTTGAGGCAGATTTAACGTTTTAAAGTGGAGGGATTGAGATCCGTTGCTTCTAGCGGCCTCTGTGGCGGTAGATGGAACTGCAGGCGAGCCACTTTGCTTCTTGATGATTCTTTTCCTTCTTTACTTCCATTAGTTTGTTTGTTTATTTTTCTTGGACCGGAAGTTGAATGGTCTTCTTTCTCTGCCTGTTGATCCTCCATTGTGAGTCAGCAGTAATGAAATGTACCTGGTCAACCACTGAAATGTTACGGACTCCCACTTTAATATATGTTTTTTTTTATATGTTATTGATCAGTGCCTTCGTACACCTTCTCATGAATGTCTGACCTCTTTCTGTCTGTTATTACATTGTGTAACACGCTGTACAGGCTGCTACTGTCGCGTCTGTTGGATGAATAGAAGAAAATATGTTTAAAATGTTATATGTTTTGTGAAAAACAGAATGAATAAATAGGCCGAACAGAAGAAACATTCTAAAATTAAAGATGTTTATAAATAATTAATAATCAGTCTTCTGTTATAAATGTTTCCCAACAGTAATATTGATTATTCATTATTAATATAAATAAGCTAAATGGGGGTCCTTGGCCTGGCAATCCTGGGATCTGGGATCCCCTGGTCTAGATCATAAGCAGGCCTTTGCGCCAAAGAAAATACGAGGGTTGTGGATATGGTTTCGCTCATTGACGTGTGCTGCCTTCAATGCTATCGGAAATACGAACACTCCACAACACTTCGCTAAACTCCTCCCTATACACGCGAGATAAGATATCTCGGAGGGCCGGAGCAACCTTTGGGTTTTCAGCTGTGTTCATTATATTATAGTATGTTTATAGAAACAGTGACTTTTAGATAGATAGATAGATAGATAGATAGATAGATAGATAGATAGATAGATAGATAGATAGATAGATAGATAGATAGATAGATAGATGATCGATTGATTCCCTGTTATCTACAATACAGTATATGTTTTTCCGATAGCATTGAACCTCAGCGCGTTCCTCTCGTCCTCTCGTCGGGTCTGGTTCGGCGGTTCGGCGGTTCGGGATCTATCGGTTAAAAAATGCCCCCCAAAACCATCAGCAGGGCTATAAAGGACGCGCTGGAGCAGCTGACCAAGGAGGGCTTCGAAGCTTTCTGCGACCAGCTGCTGGACCGCAGGGAAGAGCCGCGGGTCCGACGCAACAAAGTGGAGGGGAAAAGCTTCCTGGTTATCGCAAATGTCTTGGTCCAAACTTTCACCGAGGCCGGAGCTGCCCGAGTGGCCGAGGAGATACTGAGAGAGATCGACTGCAACAGCGAGGCGGACCAACTGGGTAAATATATATTTAATTTAGCGCGGTTCATTCTTACTTTCACTTTCGAGCTGTGGCTCAACGGTCTGACCGAAGAGTCGGTTTGGTCTAGTAGTGGGTTGATAAAACCCAGCAGCATATTAAATATTCATAAACGGTGTTTTAGTCAGAGTGTTATCAGGATGTAACCGTGCTTCCTATATGACAGTTGCAGACATCGCTGGACTGACGTCCTCCACACCTGCTTCCGGTGACCGTGAGTTGTTTTTAACACGAGACATTATATTAATATTGGAAATATTGGAACCAACATTTGTATGTTTTTTAAGCATTGAGGACGAGGTGTTTCTATGTGTAATATTATGTTTGTATATTATGTGTCTTAATAATAATATAAATAATATATATTATTATAATTTAATTATACTATTTATATAAATAATAATAATAATGACAGATTTAGCTTAACGTGATGTATTGAGTTGTCGTATTGCATATTGAACAAACCCCGTAACAAGATAATCAATAGTGCAAGAGAGAGAAATGTCTCTTAAAATAAATAAATAAAGGAGAATCCAGCACAAGTTATTTGCTTTGGACTTGGCCGAGCATGTATCTGGGAGTTCCACGTTCAAAGCAGCAATAGTGGTTATTATGGAGCTCACGCAAATAAATACACATAAATGACGGGCAAACATTCCTATGAAATATTATTATCTTAATATTATCTTAATCTGGCATCCAAGAGGGCACTTCATAAAAAAGAGTTGAGGACAAATTCAGGAGGAAATGCATTTTAATTGTCTATCTTTACCGTGAAAGACGGCCTTTTGTTTGCTGTGTGTCTGAAAAAACATGCATTAACACTTTTTCATGAAGCAATTTTGAATTTGTTTCAGACGGGAGACGGTCAGCTGGAGCGGCTGCTGTGAACACCGTGGCAGGAGGTGGATGCACAGGTAAGGTGATGTCTTCACAGTGAACGCTGCCTGCCATCGGACACCGATCAGATTGAGACTGTTGAATTCAAATGAATTAGTTTGACACTTATTGTGTTATTTCTCAGAGTTGGACGAGAAGATCGCTGTAATGTTTGCACATTGAGGATAGAGCCAGGAGACATTTAGCTTAGCTTAGCATACAGACTGGAAGCAAAGGGAAACAGTTAGCCTGGTTCAGTCCAGAACTCCTAAAAACCACAACATTGTGACGAGCTCGCTGTTCTCTAGTTCCTCCTGTCTCTGTGCTAAACTAAGCTAAATGTCTCCTAGATTTGTGTGTGTGTGTGTGTGTGTGTGTGTGTGTGTGTGTGTAGAGTACAGACATAAGGGCTGTATCTATTCAATTCAGTTTTATTTCTAGTGTCATATCACAACAGAAGTCGTCTCAGGACACATTGAACAGGACTAGAATACGCTCATGATTTATTACATTTTCAGAGTCCCAACATCACCAGGAGCGTTGCAGCGACAGTGGCGAGAAAAAACTGCCTTAATACGCTTTTAGGCAGAAATCTGGTGCAGCCCAGGCCCTCGGGTTCCAACTGCATTTGGTGGTGGTAGTAGTATAGTAGAAGTATAGTATATAGTATCTATCTTCTCATCCTACTCTTGGCATGAAAGTGCGTCTCCCAAAAATGTTGTATCGTAGAAACTTTAGATGCAAGAGCTTTACAGAATTTGGAGAACACGTAACTTCGTAGCTGTAAACTGAACCCTTATTCTTTCAGATGTAGTTTAATGCCAGAGTTAGAAATCCACTATTTGATCATCAAAATGAACCTTTTCCTCTGAAGAAAATGTACAAAGTTGTAATCAGGCATTCCTCCTTCTTTCCTCAGGGGCTCAGTTTGTGGATAAACATAGACTCCAGCTGATCGAAAGAGTGAAAAACATTGGACCCATTTTTGATGAGCTCCTCGACAAAGGCATCATCCAACAAGAGAGTTACAATAAAATCTTGGCTCGCCCCACTGATCAGGAGAAGATGAGGAAGCTCTACTCCGGTCCCCTGACTGCTGCCGGACCTGACGGCAAAGACGTCTTCTACGCAATCCTCGAGGAAAGGGAGAAATATCTCATTGCTGACCTCAAGAAGAAGTGAAATTCATCATCAGACCAAATCTACATTCTACCTGAACACAAACAGTTTTTATATAATCAAAGTTGGGGAGATATTCATTTTAATGCTACGCGAAATGTTTAAACGGAGCCGTTTCCTCTTAAATCCAATGAAATGTATACTTATGTGGTCCAGCCCCGATCAATCAATGAATTATCAGACAATCATGTAAGAAACTAACAAGTTATCATCAGACATGTTTTTATCCAACAAATAATCAAATGGAATGAAAGTCTAGTTTATGTAAATGAAAACATAACATAAGCTTCATTTATACCAAATGTGTTTTTTTTTAAATCACTTTTATCACAAAATGTTTTATATTTTTAAATGTATACATTTATAATAAAATCTTCTGCTTGCTATGAGTGGTTCTTCGTGGTATTTTCAGCTTTCAGGCTTCTTTGCATGTAAGAATTTAGGAGCTCTGAATGTTTCATGTCCAACGGCCTCAACGTATTGAACGACTTTCCTTTGACAACATTTGGATGGAGAACTGTGCTGCAGTTTCTCTCTGAGATGTTATGAACGCGAGGAGAGGCGTGAAAAACGAAAGACTTTTTTGCTTTTAGGAAGGTTCCTAAAGGGAGAAATGTTCAGATGTAAACAAGCCATGATAAGAGCAGTTTGAATTCTCTAAATGCAAAGGAAAGGTGCTTCTTTGCTTCCTTTCAAAACCTTTGCATGTTTAACAATTACTTCCATGCAATCATTGGATTGAGACAGACATTGGACAGTGATATTTTTTATTTCATTTGTATTTATTTATTTCAAGCATGTTACAAATGTTTAAAAAAATAACTGCAGCAAACGAATTCTTGATTATGAACAACAATCATCAACATGAACAAATATTAAATCTCCAAAAAGTGAGTGTAAGCCAACTAATAATTACATATTTTTTATATCTTCCATAACATTGAAATAACAAAAAAACTGAAAATGAACTAAAATATAGTTTGTTGTGCTTTAACATATTGACATATTCGCGTGGTGTTAACTGAGCTTAACGGGACGTCCTACGCCCCCTGGTGGAACGTTTAATCACTACACCTCACGTTCAACTCCGCCACAAAAACGACATAAACGGGGTTTAATGTGACAAATAACATCACCCAAGGTGAATAAAATAATAATATTATATTTTACAACTTCAAACACGTCATTACACACTGACAAGGGTTTAACTGAGGTTCGTAGTGGAGCCAACGGAGTGTTTTCTGTCACTGTTTTGTTTTGTTTAATTCAGACTGGTCCGTCACTGAAACGTGTCCCACCGGAAACAAAACCCAAAGCCCCGCGGGGCAGAACAATAACACATTAAAAGGTTAACATAGCAAAAATATAACTGAACGGTTAAATCCACATTATTGTGTTGGTCAGTTGGTTTACAGGCAACAGAGTTGATTGTAACAGCGACCGGAAAGAGGAGCTGCTGGACCGGAAGCCGTTCATCAGCCGTCGCGTTACAGTGACGTAGCTTAATGAAAGTCCAGTAAATGGGCGGGAAGGCTCAGGTGAGGGAATCAACTGATTATTGCTGTGCAGAACTGCAGATGAGGGTGGATCTGGGACGAGTTGGTGATCGGGCAGGAGATGAACCCAAGGCAACAAAACAAAAACATGAAACCAGATCAGAATAGAGGCGTACAAAAGGTAATAGAGGGCGACCAGGGAGGCTCTCATGGACGTGGAATCAGGATCTGATCCAGTGCCGAGGCCGTCTGGAGATCAGCTCAGGACCCAAAGGTGAGAGGAAGATAGCTGTCAGATTAATCTACGTTTATATTAGTTCATAATGTAAAGCAACAACAGAACATAGGCCTGCCATGACTATGGATGGGATAGTCCATTTCGGCATTAAAGTCCTGCATTAGACCCTGGTTCACCCCCAAAAAGAGAAACTCACAACAACAAACATAGATGCAATGTTTTAGTAGCTTTAATCAGCTTGACGGTGTAAAACTAGGAATTCCTCATGGTTCCTACCAGTAAACGATACCTGTTGCTGGACCTGTGTGTAGGCTTTTATTGCCCCAGGATGTGCATGTGAAGGCTCCCTGTAGTTCCTCTGCTGATATCGACATTCAAGGTTGTGTTAACAATTTGAGCTAATTTCTTGCTTGTAGATATTTACATTAGCAAAAGCTTTATATGACACGTTGAGACAGTGACAGTGCAATAATACTGATATATTCTATGATACTCCTACCTCAGCAGCAGATACACTACTATACCCATACCTGCAAACTCATGAGGCTGGAAAAGGTGACAAACTAAACCGTTGTAGGGGGTCTGGCCTGACATTTGCTTTGCGATGCAGAAAACAGGCGAATTCAACACAGTATTTATGAGTTCTTCTTCTTGAGACTGGCAACAAGAAACGGCTCTTTCTCCTCGAGGATTTTGAAGAAGATGTCTTTTCCGTCGCGTCCGGCTGCATTCAGGGGACCTCCGTAGAGTTTTCTCATCTTCTCCCGGGTGGTTGGAATGGCAGACATTCTGTCATAAAATTCTTGCTGGATTACAACTTCTCTCAGGAGATGATCCAAGATTGGTTCAATGTTGTTCACTCTGTCGATCAGATCACACTGGTGTTTATCCACGAAGTGATCGCCTGAGGCTAGAGGGAAAGAAAAAGAATTGGATTCAGGTCAACAGCCTACCTGGTGACATCACTTTCTAGAACATTTAAGAAATCTACCCATCCATCATCCACCGCTTATCCTGTATTCAGGGTCGGGGGTGGTAACAGGTAACCAGTCTATCACAGGGCTGACATGTAGAGACAGACAGGTAACCAGTCTATCACAGGGCTGACATGTAGAGACAGACAGGTAACCAGTCTATCACAGCGAGACATGTAGAGACAGACAGGTAACCAGTCTATCACAGGGCTGAAATGTAGAGACAGACAGGTAACCAGTCTATCACAGGGCTGACATGTAGAGACAGACAGGTAACCAGTCTATCACAGGGAGACATGTAGAGACAGACAGGTAACCAGTCTATCACAGGGCTGACATGTAGAGACAGACAGGTAACCAGTCTATCACAGGGAGACATGTAGAGACAGACAGGTAACCAGTCTATCACAGGGAGACATGTAGAGACAGACAGGTAACCAGTCTATCACAGGGCTGACATGTAGAGACAGACAGGTAACCAGTCTATCACAGGACTGACATCTAGAGACAGACAGGTAACCAGTCTATCACAGGGAGACATGTAGAGACAGACAGGTAACCAGTCTATCACAGGGAGACATGTAGAGACAGACAGGTAACCAGTCTATCACAGGGAGACATGTAGAGACAGACAGGTAACCAGTCTATCACAGGGAGACATGTAGAGACAGACAGGTAACCAGTTGTAGAAGAAAACTCTTCAGGTCCAATTCTGTGGCTGGTTCAAATGAGGTTTAATCACTGACAGTGGAGAAAATAAATTCACAGTGTATCCATGAAGATCCAGTCTCTCGAATGGCTTGGCCGAGTTGGATTTATACAGAACATTCGGGAGAACAAAAGGGAAGGCGTCATGAGTGGATTTGCATTGAATCAACACATGTCTCTCTGCAGAGGAAGAGACATCTGTTCATATCTACAAGGTGTGACCGTTCTCGGGAGAGCTAGACGATGTCACTACAGGGGTCACTCATCGGGCCTTGATCAATGTATGTGAGACAAATGTTACCGAATGTTACAGTTCAGGAAGAGGGAAAGATCAAAGAGTCTTTTCATCAAGACTGCAAGGGTTAAATTCAATAGAAACAGCTCAGCAGGACATTTGATGTTCCCGAGATAAGGAACATTATAAAAAAACAAATAAGAAATGTAAGGTAACACATTTTCTTCTACAAGGCTCTGCGTGGAGATCAGTGGGAGAACACCCGGCAGGTGCGTGAAAGATACCTTGCAGCTAGGTAGTTTTTAAATTGGTGTCATGGCAGAGCCTGCAAAGACAAGGAGGAGTATAATGTCCGATGAGGCGAAGAAAAGAAAACAGGAGCATGACAAATAAAGAGCTCATACAAGAGTGAACATCAGACCGGCTCACACTCGAGAGCTGAAGGAGGCTTCAAATTGCAAGACGGATGGTGACTTGGCTTTGTTGCTGCTGGACTTGTAAATAATACCGGTAATCATTTTTTTTTCCAACAGTGTGCATCTGTGTACAATACATTGTCGATTATTTTATTGGCTCATGTTAGCTAAGGCGTTAGCTATTGTGCTAATATTTATATGTAACTATCGCTATGGCTCATGTTAGCTAACCTTAGCTAAGGCGTTAGCTATTGTGCTAATATATATATATATGTAACTATCGCTATGGCTCATGTTAGCTAATCTTAGCTAAGGCATTAGCTATTGTGCTAATATATATGTAACTATCGCTATGGCTCATGTTAGCTAATCTAAGCTAAGGTGTTAGCTATTGTGCTAATATATATTTAAATATATGTAACTATAGCTATGGCTCATGTTAGCTAATCTTAGCTAAGGCGTTAGCTACTCTACCTTGTCACTGGACATCGTTCAAATCGTTCATCGTTTCCAGAGCCGGTTCTGCATACAAACAAATAACGTGCATGCGACAGTAGGCTGGGGTAGGCTAAATTATTTACAATGGCAGTAATGGACAATTCCCTTCCAACCTGTAGGGGGACCGAAGAGGAAAAGTTCTTAAAGTGATGGTTCGGAGTGAAATGCACCCTAGGTAATTTCCAACATGACATCTAGCCAAACACCCCCTCGGAAGCATTTTTAGCGATGGTCAGCATTGGTCAAGATAACCGCTATCAGCCGAATGGCTTAGTACTAGCGCTATGGTACATAGAGTATATCTTGTAAATTACCCCACTAATAATGCATGGAATGTTACCAAACTTCTGCAGTAGTACACATAGGGTCTATACTCACAAAACGAGGCATTTGAAAGTTTGTAAGTACACCAGGAGTTTATTTAAAAGAACACTTGCCTGATAGCTTCTATCCTCGGCTGCTATGCTACAGCAGCGTAGACGCCACTTCGGTGTTTACCCAGCCGATGCCGTGACGTGAGTTTCACGCGAGAGTATGAAAAAGTTTCGCTAAATGTTTAGAAATGCTTGTATTATCAGGTCAACACTTATCAACACTTGTTGAGCTGATAATACAAGCATTTATAAAAATGTGTTGAGCTGATAATACAAGCATTTATAAAAACTCAGCGAAACGTTTTCATACTCTCGCGTGAAACTCGCGTCACGGCATCGGCTGGGTAAACAAGGAAGTGGCGTCTATGCTGCGGTAGCATAGCAGCCGAGGATAGACGCTATCAGGCAAGTGTTCTTTTAAATAAACTCCTGGTGTACTTACAAACTTTCAAATGCCTCGTTTTGTCAGAACATACCCTATGTGTACTGCTGCAGAAGTTTGGTAACATTCCATGCATTATTAGTGGGGTAATTTACGAGATATATCCCCAGTACCATAGCGCTAGTAATTGCAAGTAATTTGGCTAATCGCCCTATCTTGACCACTGCTGACCATCGCTAAAAATGCTTCTGAGGGGGTGTTTGGCTGGATGTCATGGTGGAAATTACCTAGGGTGCATTTCACTCCGAACCATCACTTTAAGTGTTGCTTTAAGGCAGTTTTTTCTCGCCACTCTTGCTGCAACGCTCCTGGGGATGTTGGGACTCTGAACAGGACTAGAATATGCTCATGATTTATAAAATTTTCAATGTGTCCTGAGATGAATTCTGTTGTGATATGACACTATAAATAAAATTGAATTGAATAGATACAGCCCTCATGTCTGTACTCTATACACACACACACACACAAACACACAAATCTAGGAGACATTTAGCTTAGTTTAGCACAGAGACAGGAGGAACTGGAGAACAGCGAGCTCGTCCCAATGTTGTGGTTTTTAGGAGTTCTGGACTGAACCAGGCTAACCCTTTCCCTTTGCTTCCAGTCTTTATGCTAAGCTAAGCTAAATGTCTCCTGGCTCTATCCTCAATGTGCAAACATTACAGCGATCTTCTCGTCCAACTCTAAGAAATAACAGAATAGGTGTCAGACTAATTCATTTGAATTCAACAGTCTCAATCTGATCGGTGTCGCAGGCAGCGTCGAAGGCGTTCACTGTGAAGACATCACCTTACCTGTGCATCCACCTCCTGCCACGGTGTTCACAGCAGCTGCTCCAGCTGACGGTCTCCCGTCTGAAATAAATTCAAAATTGCTTCATGAAAGAGTGTTAATGCGTGTTTTTTCAGACACACAGCAAACACAGCAAACACTTTCACGGTAAAGATAGACGATTAAAATGCTTTTACTGCTTAATTTGTCCTCACCTCTTTTTTATGAAGTGCCCTTTTGGATGCCAGATTAAAGGTAGATAGTTCGGAATTTTGGACATAAGACCTATTTTCCAAGTCAGCCGGTGTGTTCGAGACGTCTGGAGACGTTTTCAAGAAATTTCATTCAGTTCTTCCAGTTGCCGAGTTCGCTTGTGCTATGGCTAGCGCAAGTCAATGGTTCTAGCTAGCATGGCATTAAAAACACTCATACCGACTCCAGAGTGCACCCGAGGCAAATCAATTAAAACACTAGACTGTCGATGTACATATCTGTGTTGATAGAATAATATTTGAAACAAAACTAACCTTGCATCGCATAAATCATCCATTTTTTGAGGGACTAGTTTTTCAGCAGCAGCGGAATTTTACTTTGCTCTGTTGGACTCAAAACTCTAAGACACGCTGCTCAGAATCCAGCCGGTAAATACACACCTGAACATCGCCGATTTGTCGGCACTTATGCCCCCAAGGCTGTCTGAAAAGCCCTTGGAGCTCACACAAACACCAGCCAGCCCACGGCCACGCGAACCCACAATTATGCATCACAAACCCGGAACTCTGCTCCGTCCGTAGACCCGTAAACCCTTGGATGCGTTGCAGGGAATCCCTCTGGTAAATAGAGACCTGACCCATGCCGAACAGTCGGGCCTCGTGCCCCCAGACCTGGGTGAAAAGCCCTTAGACCTCACGCAAACACCGGGCAGCCCACGGCCACGCGAACCCACAATTACGCACCGCGAACCCGAACCTCTGCTCCGTCCGGAGAACCGTAAACCCTCGGACGCATTGCGGGGGATTCCCTCCTGGCACCACCAGTCTCCGTTTGTTCGGTCCCGGTTCTCAGCTCCAGCGGGGGCTATCTCGGTCTCCCCAGACGCTCGCGTTCTGCCCTTTGAGCATCCCTCTCACGCAATTCTTCCTCTGTATATTCAGGCTCGTACAGGTACGGTTGGGTTTGGGTGGAAAACTCCTCATCAGAATCTTCAAAAGTTTCAGTTTATTCTCCAAAAGTGTCCATTTCCGTGAGATTGAAGAAACTAGCACTGCAGGCTACTCTGCGTCTGTAGCAATGACAGCAGGTAAACAAACTATTATAGAACCGGTAACTTATAAGTGCTAGGTGATATCACTCCGCCGCTGCCATAGCCTACTAGGAAGTATGACACGCTGCTGCTGCTGCTGAGACATAAATCCTTAAAAATGCAAGGTTGGATTTATTTCAAACATTCTATCAACACAGATATGTACATCGACAGTCTGCCGTTACAATGGATTTGCCTCGGGTGCACTGTGGAGTGTAATTAATTAATAATTATTAATAATTATTATTACTATTATTATTTATATAAATGTTATAATTAAATTGTAATAATATATATTATTTTTATTATTATGAAGACACATAATATACAAACATAATAATACACATAGAAATACCTCATGTCCTCAATGCTTAAAAAACATACAAATGTTGGTTCCAATATTTCCAATATTAATATAATGTCTCGTGTTAAAAACAACTCACGGTCACTGGAAGCAGGTGTGGAGGACGTCAGTCCAGCGATGTCTGCAACTGTCATATAGGAAGCACGGTTACATCCTGATAACACTCTGACTAAAACACCGTTTATGAATATTTAATATGCTGCTGGGTTTTATCAACCCACTCCTGGACCAAACCAACTCTTCAGTCAGACCGTTGAGCCATGTCTTACCTTGTATGTGACCGGTGTTTTGGTATTCTTCTGAAAATGAAAAAGGAGGAAAAGAAAATTGACATATTTTGGCTTCACTCATGATACATATTTGAGTGACAGTGAAAGTTAAAAGTGTTTAATAGGCTGTGCAGATGAATTCCGGTGATATTATTTAAATCTGACCTTTTCGAATCGTATCGTCCCATACTGTTTTAAGCTCCCTACTGTGTTTGAGCTTGAGTGCAAAGTCTGCGTCTGGATTTCTTATGAACACTCCGAAGAAACTTGGGATACTGCTTTCATATCTGAGCTTTATGTTCTGAAGAAAAAAAATAAAATATGGGAAAAGGAAGTTAGACTTTCAGCATCCGAAGTTTGCGACAGCGATTAGTACGTTTTTTCGTTTTCTCATCTAAATCAATGAACAGAAAAATTATGAATATAACTGCCAAAAATTGGGAAAATGTCATGATTTCAGATATTTGAATGTTATTTAAATATTCATAATAACATAACGCTCACATTGTTCATAGATATTTAAATAAAAAGGTTGATTTTAGATTTGACGCACTGAAATAATCTTATTTCAATCAAACATACTTTAGGTTTAACTTCTGCACCGTGGAAATCTGCTGTGAGGACGAAACGATCTTGCATTTTCAGGGACTCATCTGGCGGTGGCTTTTTGATGATTTTGTATCCGTAGCTCTTGTCCAGTTGCTGTTGGGACAAAAACATGAGTTGCCTGTGCTGCGTTTTCATCACGTGATTTGTGGCATTAGTGACAGTAAGATATGAAATAACCTGTTTTAGACCAGGATCACGTGGGATCAGATAAACATGGAGTGTGAGGAATGCTGTGTTGATCTTGTATATTAAAACATCACACAGTATCTTCACTGGAAAGCCAACTTTCATCAGGATCGCTCTCGGAGAGAAATCTGGTTCGGACAGTTTGACGTGATGTGACCTCGGACGCTTTCTCCACGACATCTCCAGAGTCCTCTATGTGCAGGACTGCGAACTTGTCCCATATTTCAGGGTTGTCGTCTGCACAACATAAGAGCACATAACATAAGGATTGCATCAGCTGTTGTACTCATGCTGTCTGGAATTTAAAAGCACACGTTGTTACGGCTGGCGGCGTTCTGAGTTTGTTGTGGGGCATAGCGTGTGTTTTTTCTTCTGTGCTGCGATGAGAGGGTCCCCGTGATGTCATGGAAGGTGTCTGGGAACTCCCTCTGCGCCCCGCCTCCGTCTCCTCCTGCTGCAGGTGTGGACAATCGGCTCGTCAGTGGAGTTTGGTGGAGCCTCGTTGCTGCTGGTCCATAAAAGAGCTGCTCTTGTGTTGGTGCGAGCGCGATCTGTGATTTACCTTGATCAGACACGCCAACTTGTACGAACCCTTGTGACTTAAATTGTCTTCGTAAAATTCTGAACGTAGAGTCTATTATGACTACTCTGTTGTGTGTGTTGTGGTACCTCCTGTTGTGTGCACTTTGTTTGTAATTTGTTTCTGCAGGTGATACAGAGTAGGTAAGTTAAGTCAGGTATTTATTTATTCTTTTTTGAAAACCAGGTAAGAATAGGTAAAGAAAGGGAGGGGGGATTTAGACTAGTTGAAGAGTGGTTTTGTTTAGTACTTTTATTTTGGAGGGCCACTAACTAGTCTAAAACACTGTGCAGGCCTGACACCTGCTTTTGTGCTGTCTGCTTGGAGCTTACTGCTCACCGTGTGTTTGTGGCGGACTGTAGCCAAGTTACTGTGCTTTTGTTCATGTTGTGTTTAAATAAATGGCTGACTAGCCAACCGTATACTTGCTTTGTTGCTTCCCTTCTGTCCCTAGACTCGTTCGTACTGTTGGGTTGTAACAAGTGGGGGCTCGTCCGGGATCTTTATAACCTTATCCCGTGCCAAATTGTTGTATTTTGTTGTGTTGATCTAATTGAGACTAATGATGGCACAGTCCGTGCTTACTCAATTTGTTGAGAATCCTTCTTTGGTGCTGCTTAACAGCTGCCGTAAAGAGGATTTATTTGGTATTGCAGCCCATTATAATATTCAGGTGTCGAGGCAACTGTTAAAAGCTGAACTGAGGGAAGTGGTTGTCAGTGAGCTGGTGAGACTAGGAGTATTTGTGGTAGAGGAAGCCGTTGATGTTAAATTAGATGTAGCCTGTCCTGCTGATCCTCCAGTGTCTGTTGCTCCTCCAGGTTTAGGCGCTCATGTGTTGGGTAGCCTGCATGGTGAGATTGAGGGTGCATCGGATACGTCCGATGAGGACAAGGTGATTGCAGGTGACGGATTGAAGGCTAAGGTACGGCCTAAAACACTGTTCACTTTGCCTAAATTCAACACCCTTTCACTGTCTGAGTCCACGGGGTCTAGAGATGACGCCCGTATAAAAGTCCGCCTTGCTCGCCTCAAGATGGAGGCTGAGGAGAGAGAGAAAATTCGACAGACTGCCTTCCGACAGGCTGATCTTGATTATCGCCTGCAAGTTAAAAAGCTGGAGTTAGAAGCAGAGACAGCTATCAGAATCCGACAACTAGAGCTTGACGCACAGAGAACTGTCCCTACCATAGCCACGCCCCTTGCTCCCACCGGTTCACTGCCTCCAGTTGACATCAGCAGGTATATTGCTCTCTTCTGCCTGAATTTAGAGAGGCTGAAGTAGATGGTTTTTTCCATGAATTTGAACGTTTAGCAGCAGCCTTAAAATGGCCATTAGAGATCTGGCCCTTGCTCCTGCAATGTAAGATCTACGGAAAAGCTCAAGAAGTTGTGTCTGCACTTCCTGTGGAAGACAGTTTAGATTACGTAAAAGTAAAAGCCGCTGTTCTGCGCGCCTATCAGCTTGTGCCTGAAGCATACCGGCAGAAATTCAGAGCTCATCGAAAAAGTTCAACCCAAACTTACGTTGAGTTTGCTAGGGACAAGGGAAATCTCTTTGATCGTTGGTTGACATCTTGTGGGGTGACTGATTTTACCGCTCTCCGCGAACTCATTCTTGTTGAGGAGTTCAAGAAGAGTTTACCGGAGCGCATGTTGGTGTACTTCAATGAACAAAAAATAAAGTCTTTGTCTGTTGCTGCTGTTATGGCAGATGAGTATGTGCTTACTCATCGGGTTGCTTTTCCTGTGCCTGCTTCTTCTGACCGGCCTCGCTCTGTCCCTGTTACACCCAGTAACTTTGACAAAGCGCCCGCTGCGCGTAAGGAGGACAGAGAGTGTTTCTACTGTCATAAACCTGGTCATATTATTTCCAACTGTTTAGCATTAAAACGGAAAGAGCAGACTCAATCAGCACCGGCAGCGTTGGCAGGGCATCACAAAGGCGTCGGTTTGATAAAATCAGGGTCCAGTGATCTACTTTCTGCTCAGTTCGCTGAGGAGAGTATTGATCAGTGCTTTAAGCCGTTTGTTTCAGAGGGCTGGGTGTCCTTAACTGGCAACAAAAATGATCAACAATCCATTCAGATTTTGCGAGACACTGCCTGTTCACAGTCTGTAATCTTAGCCAAAACTTTACCCTTTTCCTGTGATTCGGCTTGTGGTTACAGTACAGTACTGCAGGGTGTGGAGATGGGGTATGTTCCAGAAGGAGGTGGAGACGACGACACGTGCCTGGTTCACACTGCACGCGGCAGCGCCGCGGCGCAGTGCGCCGCCGAAAATCGCGAGCAATCCGCGCACCCCCTGTTCAGACCAGACGCGTATTTCTCCGCGGCGGTCGACAAGCGCTTCTGCTCAGCTGTTGTTCATTCAGAGCAATTTTTTTTCCATTAAACCCCATAAAATTAATACGCCATGTTTCTGTAACCAAGAAGTTTGTACACTTCTTGTATTTATCCGTTCTATCTCTCTCCGAGAGAGAAAGAGAGCGGGAGAGGGACACACACACACAGACAGAGAGTGTGTATCGGCCGATTAATCGGCTATCGGCTTTTTCCTGCTCCAAACTATCGTTATTATATCGGCCTTTAAAAATCCACTATCGGTCGACCTCTAGTAGGTATTCAACGACCGAGAAGGAAACGCTGGCTTTGCTGTGGGCTCTGCAGCATTTCGAGGTGTATGTTGGGTCCTCTAGTCTACCTCTGACAGTTTACACTGACCACAATCCTCTGACCTTCCTTTCGCGTATGTATAATCATAATCAGCGACTCATGCGCTGGGCGTTACTGTGCTTTTGTTCATGTTGTGTTTAAATAAATGGCTGACTAGCCAACCGTACACTTGCTTTGTTGCTTCCCTTCTGTCCCTAGACTCGTTCGTTCTGTTGGGTTGTAACACACGTTCTGTCCACTTACCTATGCAGATCCAGTGTGGCAGCTGTACTTCAAATAGCTTTCCGGAGCTGACTTTGATGTCCATTAGGGGACCTGCAGGCATGTATTGCATCCACTCCATCCACTCCATATGTCCTTCCCAAGAGCAGAACTGATACTTTAAGCTGACCTTTTCCCTGCAGACCCAGCGCAAGCCAGAGACGCTGCATTCAAAGTTTCCCGCGTCAGACTGTAGACTACAGCAAGCCATGGAAAAATAACGAATGAAATAAAAAAGATGAGCATATATCCCTAGAATAAAGTTCCAGTTTGCTGTGATGCAGGATTTAGGACCTTATTCTTTTTTCACCTGTACGTCGGAGCCTCATCTGCATCTGCACTGTTCACGTCAGGTTCAACTTTAGTCCAGTCGTTGCAGTCCTGCTGCAGAGGACAAAGATATTTGGAAATAAGTGGAGATGGGGCTTTTTGCAACATCACATAAATGAACAAATGAAAGTGATGAACTGATGTGAGGATTACCATAACGTTTCCACCACCCTCAGGCTCCATGCGTCCTGGAGGCCCTTGTGAAGACATGTCTGAATTTGTTTCAAATTGTTATTTTGATATATAAGGTCATGTGATTAATGTGGTATTTTAACTTGAAATATTTCAAGTGAATAATTAGCAACAAACAAACAACATTTCTTGGCACTCCATGCAAGAGTTCACTGGTACTTGAGGGAAATGTGCAGGGATCATCAAAGATCTCTGGACAAAATGTAATTGTGATGCATCCAATAATGGTCCAGTGTGTCCGTCACACCGAAAGACAAACACCGACGTTACCATGGAGCCCCTTGCATGGCTGAAACACTGACTGATCTGATCTAATCGAAAGCATGTGCTTCAACGGACGTTATTCAAACCACAAATTCAAATGGCTGTTTGACCGTCCACATGCAATTTGATTTAAGAAAAAAAAGGCATTAAAGTGTAATAAACAAAAACAAACTTGCCTTTGGATCCTGACCTAACGTCCAACAACCTCTGCACCAGATCACTCCTGTTCATCTGCGTTAAAACCTCCCTGGTCACCTCCAAAGCCTGTTGGCCGTAGGTCTCCATCATCAGCTCCACTATTCCGGCTTTGTCTGCCAGCTCCATTCTCTGTCTGGAGATTCTTGGGAGGCCTTTCTCCATTTTACTGACCTGCAATACATGCTTGAATTTCTCGAGCTCATCGTAGTTTAAATCTTCCAGCGTTTCCAAAAGCTTCAGTGAGACTGATGGCACTTCCTGAAGGGATTAAACACAATCAAAGGTCATTTACATGATAAAACCTCTGTAGTGATAAAATGTTAATTCTTTTGAATCCGAGTAAGCATTTAAAGTTGTGATGATTTGTTTCCTTTTATAAAGTGGTTTTTATTATTATTATTATTATTATTATTATTATTAGGGCCACAGGGCCAGTGCTTATCCTACTTATTATTATCTTTCATCTTCCGGACAAATTTCGATTCGCTACAAATTATATATCAAAACATGCGGTTTGATCGGGATCGGTGCGCTATTACTTTTATCAACAGAATACGAAACTGCGCAAAATTCTGCATTGAAGTGAATGGGACGGACCGAAAAAAAAGAGCAATCATTGTAGTTTTTCAAACGTCTTCTGCTCAGGCATACTTTCATCTTGAAACTCTGTTTAAACTTTAAACAGTAGACACAAGTCTTGTTTATTGGTGTATTAATCCATGTTTCAATAGGTCATATAGTTTTTGATCAATCACTGTTCAATGACCATGATCATTTTTGGAGAAATTATCACACGTTGTGACCTTCACATTCACCATGCTATGTGACAATAATGTAACGTTACGAGACGGAGCCGTTTTAGAGGTAAATTCATGCAAAACAGCTGATGCGCGTCCCCTTCAGGGACAGTTTTTCAGCAAGCAGTCTCTGTATTTGCCTCGAAAATAACTCTGTCTCCTTTGAAATCTCTGAAGAATCTCATAATGTACACACTCCGGCAGTAGCCCCTGTGGCCCTTTCAAAATGTCCCCAGAGGAAATTATCTAGTTATTATTATTATTATTATTATTATTATTATTATTATTATTATTAGGGCCACGGGGCAATCGCACCAAGCACTGGCCCCTACATTTTTTCCTAGTTTTTATTTTTCATCTTCCGGACAAATTTCGATGGGCTACTAGTCCTAGAGCTTTAAGAGTTGCAGGACAAATTATATATCAAAACGTGCGGTTCGATCGGGATCGGCGTGTTATTGCTTTTGTTAGACGTAAGTCGCGAAAAAACACAGAAAATTTCCCATTGAAATGAATGGGACGGGTGAAAAAAAAAGGAGCAGTCATTGTAGCTTTTCAAACGTCTGCTGCTCAGGCATACTTTCACCTAGAAACTCTATTTAAACTTTAAAATGTAGACACAAGTCTTGTGTATTGGTCTGTCAATCCACGTTTCAATAGGTCATATAGTTTTTGATCAATCACTGTTCAATGACCATGATCGTTTTGGGAGAAATCATGAGATTATAATGGGTGTGTATTGCGCGGAACATTCTGGGTTAGAGTGGGTGACATCATCGCTTAGAGTGTGAGGGCTCCTTGAAATACTTCAGATTTTTTTCCTTTCCAAACTCCTCCCAGCCACAATTTTCACTCTAAACACGTGATATTTTCCAAATTTGTAGACAAACTTGTCCTGTCTCTCACAATGTGCTGTGAGATTTACAGAATTTGAACTAGCAACCTCTAAGCGCGGCCACGTCTGTTTTTCTCCCCATTCAATCCAATGCAAATCGAGAAAAGGATTTTCAAAGAAACGCTGAAACTCACACATTTCTAACTCGCCCTAGCCGACAGGAGCAGTCATTGGGAGTTTTTCAAGCAATACATAGTACTTAGTAATTCTCAGTACTCAAGTCTCAGTAGTACTCGGTAGTACAGAGTACTTGAGTGAGCTCGGTGACATGCTTCGCACTCAACTGTTTGCCAGTACATAGTACCTAGTAGTTCTCAGTATTTGAGTCTCAGTAGTCTCAGTACTGAGTACTTGAGTGACAGCTGAGCTCGGTGACATGTATCAAACTCATCAAACTCATCAAATACACAATCCAACAACTCCAAAACGCTTTTGTGGACAAGTTGGGACCTGCACACGCTATGTGATAATAATGTAACGTTACGAGACGGAGCCATTTTAGAGGTGAATTCATGTAAAACTGCTGATGCACGTTCCCTTCAGGGACAATTTTTCAGCAAGCAGTCTCTGTATTTGCCTCGAAAACAACTCCTTTCTGATCTCAACACATCATGTTTCTGTCACAGGAGCTCAAAGAAACGGTTTTCTCTCTTTTCCATCATAACATTATTATTTAAGAGCTCAACATTAACAGTTTGAGGCAATTTAAGAAACTCACTGTTTGGTTCGTTTTATCATTTATGATGATTTAAAATGTAAAATATAGTCACACTCACGTTCAGCCACAGTGTAGGTTGATGTTCATCCACAAAGTGTTGCTCTGAGGAGAAAAGACATTCAATAATTCAGACAATTCAAATCTAATTGAATCATAACGCCGCCACCACGCCTCCATTCTGTCTCTGTACCTTTGACACCAAAAGAAAGAAGGAGTGATCATCCTGCAACGAGAAGGCGGAGTAAAGGGGCTTATGTCTTACCTGTGAGTCCTGAACTGAGCTTTGGTAACCTCTGTATCAGATCTGTCCTGTTCATTTGTTTAAAAGCCTCCCTGGTTAACTCCACAGACTGTTGGCCGTAGATCTCCATCATCAGATACACGGTCATCATTCTGTCTTTCTTATAACTGTGTCGCCCCATAAAGGGAAGGATGGGAGGTTCTTCTGATGGACAATCGACCTCAGGAACCTCCTGAATCTCTCAAACATCAGATCATCCAAATCATTCAGGGTTTCCAAAATCAGCTGTTGAACAGCTACTCTTGTTGCTACCTGAAAAAATAATATGTTCATTAAATAAATATGTAGTCCATGAATGAACCTGCAGTAGGTGAATGAAAGCTGTGTTGTACTCAGTCAGACAGATGTAACATTACTCACTTTCCTGATCAATCCAGACCGGTGTTCACCTGAGTGTTGCTCTGAGGGGAAAAGTGGTAAAAGTCATTGATTCAACATTTTGGGGATTTTGACATGTTTTTGTCTTTATTGTTATTACTTTTGGGTCCTGAGCTGCTGTATGACAGCCTCTGCACCAGATCAGTCCTGTTCATCTCCTCCAAAACCTCCTTGGTCTTATTCACAGCCTCTTCGTTGTAGCGCAACACCATTACAAACACCAGGTCCTGATGTCCTGTTATCTCAAACAGCATGGATGGGAACTCAAACTCATATTCAAAGTCAGTTTGAGACAAGAGGACCTCCTTGAAATCCCCAAGCTCCCCGTCACTCAAATCAGACAGCGTTTCCAAAAGCAGCTCTATAAAAGACGCCGCCGTCTCCACCTGGAAAATTCAAAGGAAATGTTCATGAAGCAAAAGTTAAATTTCTCTGCTGGGATGATTATAGATTTTACTCTTTAAATATCATCAATGTCTGTTTTAGAAACATGGATGTGGAGAACATCATCCAAACTTCACAAGATAGTGAAACAACTGATGTTTGTCCACTTGACTGTTTACTGATGTAGATGTACATATTTCTTTGGCAACTTCTCTTTTATAACTACTGTATTTCTGTTAACGGGTTCCTGACTTTTATTTTATTACCTGCTTAAAGGATCATACCAGTGTTACTACATGTCACTGTCCATCAACAACATCGGTCATCTCTTTACAGTTTGTTTACATTTTATTCATATTCAGTAAACTTTACAGAATTTACCTGAAAATGTCAAGTTTAGTTAAAACCCACCTCGTAGTTAAAATCCTCCTTCTAGCTTTAAATTCAGTTCTTCTAAAGAACTATTTTCCCAGGCGTAATAACGTTCAGCCCAACGGCTGTCTTTGCTCTGTTGTGATTGACAACAGTACCAGAACCTTTGTTATATACAGTACCAGTTCTATTATTGATGAATCTGTCGATTCTTCCCTTCATTTATTAACTTTAGTTATATAATTTGGTCTATAATATTTCAGAAAATGGTAAAAGCTATTGCAGAACAAAATGCGTTACCTTACAATTCTTACTTTTATAGCTTTCTCTTGTACTCATCTAATGTCCTGCTGCCCCTGTTGTTATTGTGCTTAACTCTTGCTTTCTTGATGAAAAGACTTTTTGATCTTTCCCTCTTCCTCAACTGTCTCCGTAACATTTGTCTTTAGTGTTAGTGGGTCATGCTATGTAGAGTCGAGGTGAAGTCTGAACAGGTGAGTCTTGAGCCTTTTTCGGAAGATGGCAAATGACTCTGCTGTCCTGACATTGGTCGGGAGTGCGTTCCGTTCTATCACAATTCCCTTACATCTACATTGATATCTTCAAATGTTTTGTCTGACCAACAGCCCAAAACCCAAAGAGATGCAGTTAATGATCTAAAACAGAGAAAAGATCAATCAATGTAGACGAATCCATTGTTTTAGAATCCAAGTCAGACATTACATCACTCACCTTCTGGATCAGCACAGGACAATGTTCATCCACACAGTATCGCACTGAAGAGAGAGGAAATGTAAAATGATCACATAATCACTGTCAGAATAGAAGAATTAGAATGTTACATGTCAATGCAAAATAAACTGAAAATCTCCTTATTAATATCATAAAGATCAATTACCGTTTTCACCTGATAAACGTCTCAAATGCTCTCGCTGCACTTAATTCTTCCTATAGATTTACATTCAGACTGAGACTTCTAACTCTTTATAATAATCTTTTTTAATTATTAGATTAAATCAACCTCCCAGTACGAACACCTGAATAGCCTTTGTTTGAATCATTAGGTCCTTAATCAGAGGTGGGAAGTAAACTTAAGTAGAATTTTCAGGTATCTGTACTTTAGTATTTATTTCATGGACAACGTTTTACTGTTACTCCCTACATTTTCAAACATATCTGTACTTTTACTCCACTATCTCTTCATAGCAAATCGTTGTTTGCTGCTATATAAATGTCTTAATGTCATTCGGATCCTTTAAGGGCTAGTTTTTGGTCTTTTACCTTTTGGTCTGCTGTCTGACAACCTACCGGAGCAAATCACTTCATATTCTCTCAAACCTCCCTGATCGTCTCACAGACTGTCGGCTGCAGGTTAACACCATAAAAAGCCCGTGTCCTGTATTTCTGTTGTCTCCATCCATGGAATGTCTGTGGAACGTTTGTGGAGGTCGGTTTCACTGAGAATCTTCTTGAAGCTCTTGATTTTCTGACTCAAATCAGCCAGCGTTTCCAAGCTCTATAACAGACGCCATCGTCTCCACCTGGTCAATTCAAAGGGAACTTTCATGGGCCAAACGTGCAAGGCCAGACAAGTGTCAATCAAACTTTGGTACACGCCCCCAGAGACGAATAGACCAATCAGGCTTATCTGAGCCGTCCTTATGGGACTTTTACTGTGCAGGAACAACGTGAGTCTACTTTAGCCGACGTACTTTCCCTTTTCTTACGTAACACTGTACAATATCAACGAGATATGTTTGCATAGTTCCGCCCTGACATTCGGTTCGGAGCTTCAAATCACTCATTCATGTTTAGTCTTTCCTGTTTTATTTTGTCACTCCTCTCTCCCCTCGTTTCAGATCACTTCACTTCCTGGCTTGTGTGATTTCCTGCGGACGTCGTCGTGGTGACGTCACCCGTTGGTGTGTGGACTACGGTTCTGAAGCCTCGAGGTCGGCATTTTGGCCGTCGCCATCTTGGAGGTTTTGCAACAAGTGAAGGGACGTGACCATATTTGGACTGAGGCGGAGCGACGGGTGGATCTGAAGAGGGGAAGAGCGGCACCCTGAAAGGTATTTCCTGAGAAGACGTCATATTACCTCCCATCACTAAACCTTCCACCATGAAATCAACCTTAGGAACTGCAACAGAAGACTTACATACAGAGCTCTCAAATGCTTTCGCTGCACTTCATTTGTCCTGTAGATTTATATTCAGACAGAAACGTCTGTAACTCAGGTTTTAAATATTTGATTAAATCAACGTCCCCGTACGAAACACAAAGCCAGGAGACATTTAGCTTAGCTTAGCATAAAGACTGGAGGCACAGGAGAACAACTCGTCCCTCCAAAGTTTGTTTTTATTGTAACAATTCAACAAGATTTAGCGTCTTACTGAGGTTGGAAGGTTTTTAAACTTTGGACTGAGCCAGGCAAACGGTTAAATTAGGAGTTTTTTCAAATTAAGATTCTGGGTTTCCAGACAATCTGATCAGCGACTGATCACAGACAAACTGAAAGGCATTTGGTGCAAAGACGTCATATTACCTCCCGTCAGTCCACCTAGCTGCTGGAAACCACCAGCACGAACTCCAGTCGAGGGTCCCGCACCTAAAAACACATTTTTGGAAAATTAAAATTGCACAATGATGGATCAGTCTATTGTTCATGCCGACTACTTTTTTAAACACACACACACACACACACACACACACACACACACACACACACACACACAAATAGACTTACATAGGTCCAGACTTCTCAAATGCTCTTGCTGCACTTAATGTACTCGAATACATCTTCCTGGCTTTAAAACAGATTTTTTTGTTTTAAGTGAAAAAGACCTTCAAGGATAAGACTGATGTTGTTCTTTTTTTTCTTCTTACGGTCAAAAAAATCATAATGAAAAGAGCAAAACCAACAATGTGCTCGTGTGTCTCACTCAACACTTGACCTCCGCCTCAGTTTGTGGCTGTAAATCAAATATATAGTTTAAAGCTATGGTCTACATTCTGAAAATCAGTTGAGCCTCTGAGACAGATTTGAAAAAAGGCACCCTCCCCCATTGGCAAAATGTGATTATTTGGCCTACATGTACTGTATTTTACTGTAAATTGTACATTTAAAAAGAATTACACCAAATTAATTCCAGTGACATCACAAAAATCAAAGAGGCTGGATTCAATTGGCTGATGCTGCATGTTATTGCTTTGCTGCCCTTTTTATTTATTTTATAACATTTTTCATGGGCGGTTAAATAAAGTTTTAACCACTTTCTTTGTTACCATGAATTCTAAAATATATTTCTATTTTTCTCTCTGACCTTTGAATCCTGAGTTGAACATTCCCGTCGCCAGATCAGTCCTGTTCATGTCCCTTAAAATGTCGATGGTCACCTCCCAAGACTGCAAACCACAGATCTCCACCATCAGTTTCACCAGTAGGTCTGCGCTGTACCGTTTTTTCCAGTTTATGTGTCGGACCCTCTTCATGAAGAGCGTTAGCTTCAGCAACCACTTGAATTTCTTCAGCTCCTCCTCACTCAAAGTCTTCACTGTTTCCAAAAGAATCCGTTTCAAATCCTGTGTAAACGTGTAATTTCCCGGTTAAAGATTAATTTATTTGCATTTTGTCAGTGTTATAGACGTCGAGTGTAAATGTTATAAGATTAGTTTTTTCTGCACGATCACTCAAGACAATGAAACACTAATATCTTTTCTACTGATTTCATTTTCTTTTGAAGTATTAAGTGTTTTTATTTCTTAACATCAAAGCCAAATATGAGTCCCTCCATCCTTTAATTCATGTTAATTAATAACTCCTTTCTGATCTCATACAACGCATCATGTTTCTGTAACAGGAGCTCAAAGAAACGGTTTTCTCTCTTTTCCATCATAACATTATTACTTAAGAGCTCAACATTAACAGTGAGAGGCAATTTAAAACACTCACTGTTTGGTTCGTTTTATCATTTATGACGATTTAAAATGTAAAATATAGTCATACTCACGTTCAGCAACAGTGTAGGTTGATGTTTATCCACAAAGTGTTGCTCTGAGGAGAAAAGACATTTAATAACTCAGACAATTCAAATCTAATTGAATCACTAATAATCACTTTTAATGAGGCACAGTTGCTTCAAAAGAAAGAAAACAATTTCATTACAAAACACAGAACTCAATCAGATTTACCTTTTTTTATTATGGACTATAAAAAGTATTTATTAGA
This sequence comes from Eutrigla gurnardus, assembly GCF_963514095.1. Lineage (NCBI taxonomy): Eukaryota > Metazoa > Chordata > Actinopteri > Perciformes > Triglidae > Eutrigla > Eutrigla gurnardus. The sequence goes on along the minus strand of NC_139937.1, from coordinate 23,724,338 downwards.
CACATGATTATGTTTTGTTTTTGTTTTAATCTTTACAATGGCACCATTTATACTGGACTTTGTGGCATAACGCCTCCACCATGCCTCCATTCCGTCTCTGTACCTTTGACACCAAAAAGAAAGAAGGAGTGATCATCCTGCAACGAGAAGGCAGAGTAAAGGGGCTTATGTCTTACCTGTGAGTCCTGAACTGAGCTTTGGTAACCTCTGTATCAGATCTGTCCTGTTCATTCGTTTAAAAGCCTCCGTGGTTAACTTCACAGACTGTTGGCCGTAGATCTCCATCATCAGATACACGGTCATCATTCTGTCTTTACTATAAATGTCTGTCATCATAAATGGGAAGGATGGGAGAATCTTCTGACGGACAATCAACATCAGGAACCTCCTGAATCTCTCAAACATCAGATCATCCAAATCATTCAGGGTTTCCAAAATCAGCTGTTGAACAGCTACTCTTGTCGCTACCTGAAAAATAATACGTTCATTAAATAAATATGTAAACCATGAATGAACCTGCATTAGCTGAATGAAAGCTGTGTTGTACTCAGTCAGACAGATGTAACATTACTCACTTTCCTGATCAATCCAGACCGGTGTTCACCTGAGTCTTGCTCTGAGGGGAAATGTGGTAAAAGTCATTGATTCAACATTTTGGGCATTTTGACATGTTTTTGTCTTTATTGTTATTACTTTTGGGTCCTGAGCTGCTGTCTGACAGCCTCTGCACCAGATCAGTCCTGTTGATCTCCTCCAAAACCTCCTTGGTCTTATTCACAGCCTCTTCGTTGTAGTGCAACACCATTAGAAACACCATGTCCTGATGTCCTCTTATCTCAAACCGCATGGATGGGAGCCCAAACTGATGATGGAAGTCAGTTTGAGACAAGAGAACCTTCTTGAAATCCCCAAGCTCCCCGTCACTCAAATCAGCCAGCGTTTCCAAAAGCAGCTCTATAATAGACGCCGCCGTCTCCACCTGGAAAATTCAAAGGAAATGTTCATGAAGCAAAAGTTAAATTTCTCTGCTGGGATGATTATAGATTTTACTCTTTAAATATCATCAATGTCTGTTTTAGAAACATGGATGTGGAGAACATCATCCAAACTTCACAAGATAGAGAAACAACTGATGTTTGTCCACTTGACTGTTTACTGATGTAGATGTACATATTTCTTTGGCAACTTCTCTTTTATAACTACTGTATTTCTGTTAACGGGTTCCTGACTTTTATTTTATTACCTGCTTAAAGGATCATACCAGTGTTACTACATGTCACTGTCCATCAACAACATCGGTCATCTGTTTACAGTGTAACATAGTTACACTAACTCTTAGTTTGTTTATCTTTGTTCCATGTCACTTCATTAGCTCTCCTGTCATTTCAGACCCGGCCCTCCTTCCCTGCCATGCAATCAACTCATTTCCCTCACCTGGTTTTCCCCGCCCATTTCCTCCTCACCTGCAGTCCATTTGCTCATCAGTTCCTCAGTATATATACTAGTCCATTTGCACTTGATTCCTGCCAGATTGTCTTGTGTTATTCGTTGCCAAGCTCTCCAGCGTTTCCAGTTCTGCCTTCATTGTTCTGCCTTCATTGTTCTGACCCTTTTGCCTCTCTTGGACTACGGATTCCTGCCTGCTCCCTGTCGGATTTGTTTGCCTATTCTGATCTCCCGGTTTTGACCCTGCCTGTTTTTTGGACAAGTAAACTGATCTTCCCTAACAAACTCGCCTGCCTCTTTGTCGTGCTTTTGGGTTCTCCTTTGCCAGCACCAGTGATCGTGACAGAACAATCTGGCCACCATGAACCCAGCCGACACTGACTCGTTCCAGAATGAGCTGAGAGCACAGGCCAACGCTCTTCAGCGCCACGACGAACAAGTTACCTCCATTGCCGGCGGTCTACGGGAGATGGCGGCTCGTCATGAAAGGAGCTTGGGCAGCATTCATGAACTTCTCCAAAGGCTCTCGCCTGTCAGCCCTCCTGTCCAGACTCCTCCAGTGTCGGATGCTCGTTTGCCTCCGCCGGAGCGTTATTCCGGTGTTCCGGGTAGCTGCCGGCCCTTCCTCGTGCAGTGTTCCCTTGCCTTTGAACTCCAGCCTTCCGCCTTTCCCACCGAAAGATCCCGGGTGGCGTATATTGTCTCTCTGCTTGCTGGCAGAGCTAGAGACTGGGGAACGGCAGAGTGGGAGAAGGAATCCGCCATCTGCTCCTCTGCCAAGCTGTTCTCTGACGAGCTACGGAAAGTGTTCGACCATGTCACACCCGGAAGAGAGGTCGCTCGGGGTTTGTTTAACCTGGCGCAGGGGGGAAGGTCTGTATCCGATTACTCTATTGAGTTCCGTACTGTGGCAGCTGAGAGTAATTGGAACGCTGCTTCACTCTTCGATGCCTTCTATAACGGTCTCTCTGATGACATCAAAGACGAGCTGGCGGCCCGTGATCTTCCTGCTGATTTGGACGCACTGGTCTCTCTGTCTATCCGCATAGACAGTCGTCTGCGAGAGCGGCGGAGGGAGAGAGTTCGGTCCGCCGCTTCACCTGTGCGGTTTAACCAGCCATCCCATCCTCCGGGGCGTCCTTCTGACCAGCGCACAGATGCTCCTTGTGACGCTCCTGAGTCTATGCAGCTGGGCAGGACACGGCTGTCTACAGCAGAACGACAGCGCCGCCTAAGGGAGAACAGGTGTATGTACTGTGGTCAGGACGGCCATTTCGCCTCTTCGTGTCCAGTAAAAGACATGGCTCACCAGTCATCCAGAGGGCGCTGGTGAGCCGGACTGTGAACTCGGAAATGCCCTCTCGACCGTTGGTTCAGGTCAAGCTGTTCGGCCCTGGGAATTATCAGACTGTCTCAGCTCTCATTGATTCCGGGGCAGATGAAAGCCTGTTGGACATGACTCTTGCCTTCCAGCTGGGTCTTGGTCAGGTGGTTCTGGAGAAGCCTATCGACTTGGATGGCTTGGATGGTTGCCTCCTATTCCGGGTTACACATCGCTCTACCCCCCTGCAAATGTCCATTTCAGGTAATCACACTGAGACTCTTTCTTTTCACCTGATCAATGCTCCACAACAACCCGTCATTTTGGGGTTCCCTTGGCTTAGGAGGCATAATCCACACATTGACTGGTCTTCAGGAACTGTACTGCAGTGGAGTACTCATTGTCATGCTGTCTGTTTGAAGTCTGCTCTGTCATCTGCCTCTGGTTTGACTGTCCCCTCTGAGTTTCCAGACCTGTCAGGAGTTCCTATGGGTTACCTGGATCTGAAAGAGGTTTTTAACAAGGCCCGGGCCACCTCTTTGCCGCCGCATCGCCCGTACGATTGTGCCATTGACCTCCTCCCAGGTACATCTCCCCCTAGGGGGCGACTTTTCTCTTTATCGGTTCCTGAAACTAAAGCTATGGAAAAGTACATCCATGACTCCCTGGCGGCAGGGATCATACGACCATCTTCGTCTCCCGCTGGAGCAGGATTTTTTTTTGTGGAGAAAAAAGAAAAGACCCTACGACCTTGCATTGACTTCAGGGGACTAAATGACATTACCATCAAGAACAGGTACCCTCTTCCATTAATCTCCTCTGCTTTTGAACTGCTACAAGGGGCTACCATTTTCTCCAAACTCGACCTCCGCAATGCTTATCATTTGGTGAGAATCAGGGAGGGTGATGAGTGGAAGACGGCCTTTAATACTCCTAGTGGTCATTATGAGTATTTGGTCATGCCATTTGGTCTCACTAATGCTCCTGCAGTCTTCCAGGCATTAGTCAATGATGTTCTGCGGGATCTGCTCAACGTGTCTGTTTTCGTGTATCTGGATGACATTCTCATTTTTTCTAAGTCCAGGAAGGAGCATGTAGTGCATGTACGTCAGGTCCTCCAGAGGCTCTTGGAGAACCAGCTCTTTGTTAAGGCAGAGAAATGTGAGTTTCACGTTTCAGAGGTATCCTTCCTGGGTTTCTTCATCGACACTGGCAACATCCGGATGGACCCGGCCAAGATCAAGGCAGTCACTGACTGGCCAACTCCATCGACACGCAAGGAGCTCCAACGCTTCCTGGGATTTGCCAACTTCTACCGAAGGTTCATTCGAAACTACAGTTCAGTGGCAGCTCCCCTCACTGCTCTCACTTCTCTCAGTGAGCCCTTCCGGTGGTCCTCCATGGCTGAAGCGGCTTTTGGTGAGTTGAAGTCACGCTTCACCTCTGCACCTATTCTCATCTTTCCAGATCCTGCTCGCCAGTTTATTGTGGAGGTGGATGCCTCGAATTCCGGTGTCGGGGCAGTTCTTTCTCAGCGGTCGGCTGAGGACCAGAAGGTTCACCCATGTGCTTTCTTCTCCCGGAAACTGGCTTCAGCAGAGAGGAATTATGACATTGGGAACCGGGAGCTGTTGGCAGTCAAACTTGCACTGGAGGAATGGAGACACTGGTTGGAGGGGGCGGAGCAACCATTTGTGGTTTGGACTGACCACAAAAACCTTGAGTACATCCGATCGGCCAAGAGACTTAACTCTCGTCAAGCTAGGTGGGCTCTCTTCTTCAACCGTTTTAACTTCTCCCTCTCATACAGACCAGGCTCCAAGAACGTCAAGCCCGATGCCCTGTCCCGTCAGTTCCAGTCAGAGGATTCTCCATCCCAGCCTGAAGGTATTCTCTCCTCTGCATGCGTTATCGGGGCGGTAACCTGGGGGGTGGAGGATAAGGTAAAACGCTCCCACACTGAACACCCTGCTCCTAGTGCTTGTCCAGAGAACCGACTGTTCGTTCCAGATGGTCTCCGTTCTGAGGTCCTCCAGTGGGGGCACTCTTCTCGTCTGGCTTGCCATCCTGGGGTGAGACGCACTTTAGCCCTCCTTCGACAGCGCTTCTGGTGGTCTTCCATGGAAAAGGACACCAGGGAGTAAGGTAAGGTAACTTTATTTGTACCCGAAGGTAGATTTGGTTGCAGGTACAAAGAAAGAATTGGCTGCTTACACACACACGCAGACAACATTAACATCATCGACCGACATAGACATAAAAGTGACAACAGTGCTCCAGACATAGGAATATGGATAGGAAGCATACAAAAGGGTATTACTATCAAAAGATAAATAAATACTAAATGCAAGCCATCATGGCAGATACAAAAAAAAAAAACAGGTCAGAATAAATAAATAAATACAATCCATAGGTTAATAAGTTAGTGAGTGGCTTAATTACTTATTGACTATTTAACGTTTTGACAGCTGAGGGAACAAAACTGCCTCTGTATCTCTTTGTTTTGCAGGCAGGCATTTTGTACCTACGGCCTGATGGGAGAAGTTGAAATTCACCATATAGTGGGTGGGATCCATCTTCTAAGATAGACCCAGCTAGTCTCTGTAGCTGCCTTGTATGCAGGGATTCTGGGTTCAGCTGTGGCTCTCCGATCAGCCTACTAGCCCACCTCACGATTTGGTTCAGGGAATTCTTATTTTTTAGGGATAGGTTACTAAACCAAGACACCAGGCTAAAGGATATAACAGATTCAATGAAGCAGCGGTAGAACATGGTTAGCATTTTACTGTCAATGTGAAACGATGAAAGTTTCCTCAGACAATATAAACGCTGGTTCCCCTTTTTGTACACAGCTTCGCAGTTTGTCTCAAAGTTTAGCTTATTGTCGATGATGGTCCCAAGGTATTTATAGTTATCCACACACTCAACAGTCTGACCCTTTATGCTGGTGAGTTCCTTAGCACTGGGGAGTTTCCGGAAATCTATGTGCATGTCTTTAGTTTTTGAAATGTTCATGTGTAAAAAGGACGTATCGCACCAGTCTACAAAATCCTGAGCGACTGGGCCATGGCCTGTTTCATTCCCTTGTAGCAGGCTTACAATGACAGAATCATCTGCATACTTTAAAATAAATCTGTCTTCTCTTTTGCTGCGGCACATGTTAGTGTAAAGGATGAACAGGAGAGGGGACAGAACACAGCCCTGAGGGGAGCCAGTGGAGGAGCAGATCTGGTCAGACAGTACTCCATTGACTCGCACTCGTTGCGTCCTATTGGTTAAAAAGTCTAAAACCCATCCAACAAGATTTTTACTCAAATCAAATTGCTCTAAAAGTCTTTCTGTTAAAATGTGGGGTTGAATTGTATTAAAAGCAGAAGAGAAATCTATAAATAAAAGCTGAGCATGTGTTCCTTTCCCTTCCAGATGTTTAAAAAGCATGTTCATCAGAGTGACTGTGGCATCCTCGACACCTCTATGTGGCCTATAGGCAAACTGCAATGGGTCAATATCAGACTCTGTTTTCTTTAAAATGTCATTTCTCACTAATTTTTCAAAAGCTTTCATGACAATAGATGTCAGAGCAATAGGCCTAAAATCATTCTGAATTTTTGGGCAGCTTTTCTTTGGAACTGGAACGGCTACCGCATCTTTCCAACATTTTGGGACATGCTGATTTTGAAGGGATTTATTGAAGATGTAATGAAATATTCGACTAAGTTCTCTAGAACTCTAGAGAGTTTGTTGCTGCTTGCCGTGTCTGCTCTCAACATAAGACCTCTCATCAAGCTCCATCCGGTCTCCTTCATCCTCTGCCAATTCCTCGTCGTCCCTGGTCTCACATTTCTTTGGACTTTGTCACTGGCCTACCACCTTCTAACGGTAACACAGTTATACTCACTGTTATTGATCGATTTTCCAAAGCTGCCATGCTCATCCCGTTAACCAAATTACCCACTGCAAAGGAAATGGCTGAAATTTTGTTGCAACATGTGTTCCGGATACATGGTCTCCCATCTGATGTGGTCTCTGACCGGGGACCTCAATTCACCTCTCACTTTTGGTCCGAGTTCTGCAGGTTGCTGGGGGCTACTGTCAGTTTGTCATCTGGTTTCCACCCACAATCCAATGGTCAAGCGGAACGCATGAATCAGGAGATGGAGACAGCTCTGCGCAGCCTTGCTTCCCGCAACCCTGCCTCCTGGTCTGAGCAGCTCCTGTGGATCGAGTATGCCCATAATACCCTGCCCAGCTCTGCCACTGGTCTCTCACCTTTCCAATGCTCTCGGGGCTACCAACCGCCACTCTTTCCAGAGCAAGAACGTGAAGCCAGCGTTCCCTCTGTTCAGGCGTATGTCAGACGGTGTCGGCGCACTTGGATGCAGGCCCGTTCCACACTCCTGCGCTCTTCTGACCGTTACCAACGATCGGCCAATCGACATCGCAATCCTGCACCCCGGTACACCCCAGGACAACGCGTCTGGCTGTCGACACGGGATCTTCCTCTCAGAGTGGACTCCAAGAAGTTGGCTCCCCGTTTTGTGGGCCCATTCCCAATCTCTAAAATAATCAATCCTGTGGCTGTCCGTCTTCGTCTTCCATCATCGATGAGGATTAACCCCACATTCCATGTTTCCAAGGTCAAACCGGTTAGTGAGAGTCCACTTCTGCCCCCCTCCAAACCCCCACCACCCCCCCGGCTCATTGATGGGGCACCTGCATACACTGTCCGTCGGCTCATCAAGTCCCGGCGACGTGGCAGGGGAGTGCAGTATCTGGTTGATTGGGAGGGTTATGGCCCTGAAGAACGCTCGTGGGTCCCTGCTCGCAGCATTCTGGATCCAGCTCTCATCACGGACTTCCACCAGTCTCATCCTGATCAACCGGGTGGGACGGCAAGAGCCGTCCCTAGAGGGGGGGGTTCTGTAACATAGTTACACTAACTCTTAGTTTGTTTATCTTTGTTCCATGTCACTTCATTAGCTCTCCTGTCATTTCAGACCCGGCCCTCCTTCCCTGCCATGCAATCAACTCATTTCCCTCACCTGGTTTTCCCCGCCCATTTCCTCCTCACCTGCAGTCCATTTGCTCATCAGTTCCTCAGTATATATACTAGTCCATTTGCACTTGATTCCTGCCAGATTGTCTTGTGTTATTCGTTGCCAAGCTCTCCAGCGTTTCCAGTTCTGCCTTCATTGTTCTGCCTTCATTGTTCTGACCCTTTTGCCTCTCTTGGACTACGGATTCCTGCCTGCTCCCTGTCGGATTTGTTTGCCTATTCTGATCTCCCGGTTTTGACCCTGCCTGTTTTTTGGACAAGTAAACTGATCTTCCCTAACAAACTCGCCTGCCTCTTTGTCGTGCTTTTGGGTTCTCCTTTGCCAGCACCAGTGATCGTGACATACAGTTTATTTACATTTTGTTCATATTCAATAAACTTTACAGAATTTACCTGAAAATGTCAAGTTTAGTTAAAACCCACCTCATAGTTAAAATCCTCCTTCTAGCTTTAAATTCAGTTCTTGTAAGGAACTATTTTCCCAGGCGTAATAACATTCAGCCCAACGGCTGTCTTTGCTCTGTTGTGATTGACAACAGTACCAGAACCTTTATTATATACAGTACCAGTTCTATTATTGATGAATCTGTCGATTCTTCCCTTCATTTATTAACTTTAGTTATATAATTTGGTCTATAATATTTCAGAAAATGGTTAAAGGTACTGTGGAGAAAAATGTAAATATATAAGCTAATCACACATGTTTTAAATTACTACACACACACACAGGCGAGAGAGCAGCGGGGTGGGGGCCAAACAATATACATAGGACACATTCCTTAGCGGAATCCGCACAGGGGGGGAGTATATGATATATGTGCATCTCGACAACATACACACACATACATAGATGACAGAACCCGGAGGGATGGACCGTATGAGCCAGTGTGGGTGGAAATACCCAGCGCTCCAACCAGGCCGCGGCATGCTAAAATTACGCTCCGCCTGCGTCTATTGAATGAGCCAATCAGACTCATGGGGAGTCTCAATGAAATAAGCTGCGCACTCTGTGTAAGCGCCTTTTGAGTGAATTCAACCCTATGTTGAGTTGACTATTAGGTCCGTGCACGTATAACTGCCGGAATATGTTTTCCTGATATTTGTGCTAATAAAGCGCTGTTATTGATACAACCCATAGACTCTCCTCCTATATTCAAGCTTACTATTTTTTTCACAACAAATCTGGTAGCAGAGGATGGTTTGGAGAAAAGCTTGAGGAGGAAAGAATTTTAACGACTACCTCCTGTCTTGCAGAAGGAGGGGGGCTTCCTGAAAGAAAGTGGAGGCCAGAAGGATTCATCCACTCTCGGGAAAGTTGATCACTGAGCGCTCAACCGAAAAGGTAAGCAGAAACCTATTTAATTGAATTCTGTATATTGAAAAATATAAATTAGGTGATCAACAACTACCGAGTGTGAGTATGAATACTTTAGACAAAATTTAACTAAAGGATAAAATGTTAAAAAATAGAAGGAAAACATATTCTGCAAAAGTGATAAAATAAACCTGCCATAGTGTGTACACATGTGTGACTGAACCTAACAGAAAACACGAGATGAAGGACGAATAGAAGGGCTTTTATGTGTACAGTATCGTGAAGTAGCGGACCCACCACACCCCGTGAAACATGAGAATTCTTGCACATAATTAAGTCACTCTATTAACGAACATAGCGTGTTTTGGGTTAACCAACAGACTGCATAAATAGTACTTTGTAATTTGGAAACGATACAACTCCTCCGGGACCTCGCTGTCGAGCAGAGAAGCGTAGGCAGTGGTTGTAATACAGGAAAACTTATAGTAATTTGGAAACGATACAATTTCTCCGGAACCGCGCTGTCGAGCAGAGAAGCGTAGGCAGTGGTTGTAATACAAGAAAATTTAGACATGGCATGGAGTTTTATGACATAGACATAGAAGAGTTCAGAGATATAGATAACAAAGAAGAAGAGAAAGTAGCCGACACCCTGTTGCACGCTCCAGGAAGTGACACTCTCCACTCAGCAGCAACAGCAGAAACACACACACCAACGATAACGGAAGTGAGTAGACAGATACTAGAACTAGAAAAGCTCATTAAGACGAGTCTGTTAAATAAACCTAGTGGGATTGGGGCTGGTCTGGGTAATGTTAGGAGCGATTCTTTTGATTATATTGAGGGATTGAACGAGGGGGAAATGGAAGATTTCGTAGAGACCTTGAAGGCTAGAGTTATGACTGAGGATAGAAGTAAAAAGGGAGATGGGAAGATAGTTAAATCAGTAGCGAAAAGGTGGGAGATAAAGGGATGGATCACTAAGGACGGGCTGCCATCAAGAGAAGCTATGAATATAATGGTGAATGATGTCAAACAAAGATTAGAGAGAGCTCGACAGAACATGGAGGCTGAAAAGGACAAGCGATCATTTTTCAAACCACTCAAAAAGATGTTTGAAGAACAAGAAGAAGAGACAAGAGTAACAAATCTAATGCTAAAAGACCTCTTCCAGCAGAGAAGAATGGAGAGGGGAGACAAACATGAAGAGACACAGGGAGGGGGAGGGGGCATATATCCAGTCCTGCCAGAGAAGTTAACAACTGGGCCTCCAGAAACGACACCTCCCCCAACAGCCCCACCTCCCTACAACCACCACAACCCATTAATGCCTGCACAGACCACAGATACAGCAGTTCAAGCACCAGTACTAACATTGGCCGGCGTGGGAGTCCTCGTACAAGACCAAGACAGAGAGGAAATGAAGAGAGAAGTGGAAAGACTGCAACAGCGAATAACGGCACTGGAGCCCCCTGGAGGATCAAGGAGTCAAGGCAGTTCAGAAAAGACCTGGTCAGAAAGTGAACCAGAAGGACCTCTCACAAAAAATCCCTCGAAGCCACCTAGTGGTGGAAACCATATCGACCCAAGGAAGGAGGGGTCAACCAGAGTAAAGTCACCTGCCAGCAGTATTGGCGGCCAGAAAGAGGAAGAGGAACGGGGAGCGGCTGGAGGATACAAACCTAAATCAGCGGCATGTGGATACGATCGGGACTTCATGAGAGATAACGAGGACCACTTTGGCCTCCCCACAGGAGGGGTAGACATATCTCAATTGACTGATCTAAGCAACATGGCCGCTCCAAGTCCAAAAGCCCCGCCAAGGAGCCCAAGCCCCACCAGAGGACAAATAGAGGATGAGCGCGTGGACAAAGCGATTGCAGACCTAAGAGACAGACTGCTTCTGCCAGCAGAAAAGACACACCTGCAACTGAAGGGCACGTTCTATGGGGAAACCACCAGGATTCCACGATACAGGGCCTTCTGGACGTCGGGGTAATATACGAGTGCCACTCCCCATGGAATACTCCCATATTACCGGTACAGAAAGCAGGGGGAAAGGGCTGGAGAATGGTACAAGATTTCCGCCCTATAAATGATGCAACGACTCCAGATGTTCATCCAGTACCAGACCCACACGTAGCACTCACGAGTTTAAGCCCAGCATTTCGATACTTCACTGTCATAGATTTGGCAAACGCTTTCTTCAGTGTTCCACTGGCACAAACATCACAAGCCATGTTTGCTTTCACGTTTGGGGGCAAACAGTACACCTACAATCGGTTGCCACAGGGGTTCAGGGACTCGCCAGGTCTCTTTAATCAGGTACTAAAAGCACACCTACTAGAACTCCAATTGCCACCAGGGGTTGTGCTCATCCAATATGTAGATGATCTTCTCTTGGCAGCAGAAACATCTACCCTCTGCCTGGAGGCCACTGCCCTACTGTTCTCAGTTCTGCACAAAAAGGGCTACAAAGTCAAGAGAGAAAAAGTGCAGCTATGCAGAGAAGAAGTCCTAATCCTAGGCCGACAAATCTCGGCATCAGGATTGGGAGTATCTACGGCCCACAGGGAATCAATCCTACACCATCCAAAGCCCACCACGGTGGCAGACATGCTGTCATTTCTGGGACTAACGGGCTACAGCCGATCCCACATACCTGATTACTCCAATCGGACACAACCTTTGCGGACAATGATCAACGAGGTAGGGGCTCGAAACCTCACAGAACGACTACCCTGGACTTCTGAAGCTGAACAAGCATTCACTGACATGAAACAAGTACTCTCCCAAGCTGCTGCACTCACCTCACCGGACTACACAGAAGTGTTCCATTTGGATGTTTCTGAACAAAATGCATTTTTAAATGCTGTTTTGTATCAGAAAAAAGGGGGAGAGAGGAATGTGTTGATATACTACTCTTCAAAACTCGACGCAGTGGAAACCGGACAGTCAATGTGCGCCAGATATGTTGCAGCGGTAGCAAAAGCTCTCCAAAAAACAGCACATGTAGTGATGTGTCACCCATTACAGGTCCACACTGAACATGGAGTTGCAGCGTTTTTGGCAAGTAAGGAGTTTACTTTCAGCATGGCCAGAAAAACCAAGATTCAAAGAGAATGCACCAGGCCACATATAAACTTTGTCGCAGCCGAAAGGAACATGGCTGGAAACTTTGGGAAAGGAACCCCACATTCATGTGAAGAAAGTAAGCTCAGACAAGACCTGAAAAATGACATAGATCCCAAAGCAGAACTCTGGCTCTACACTGACGGATGCTGCTACCGAGGAGAAAACGGACTGAACCAGGCATCATATGCAGTGGTTCAGCAACACTCCAATGGAAGACATGAGACGCTCAAAGCAGAAGTAATACCACAACCGGCTTCAGCGCAAATGGCAGAAGTCAAGGCGCTCACCGAAGCCTTGAAACTGGCCAAAGGAAAGACGGTGAACATCTTTACAGATTCTGCTTACGCACATGGGGCGGCACAAGTAGATGCACCCATGTGGCAACGGAGGGGATTCGTAACATCAAGCAACACCCCAATCAAACACCAAAGAGAAATACAAGAGCTGGTGGAAGCAATCACCCTACCAAGAGGAGTATCCATAATGAAGTGCAAAGGACATGAGAAAACAGGCACCAGGATCAGTCAAGGAAACGAGGCTGCAGATCAGGCGGCCAAAAAGGCAGGAGGATATCAGCCAAAGCAAATGGTACTCAGGCTGACGCCCCCCCAACCTAAACTCACCGAAGAAGACCTAAAAAAGATACAAGAACAAGCAGGCCCGTACGAATGGTCGACATGGACACAAAAGGGGGCCACAAAGAAAGAAGGTCTCTGGAGATCACATGATGGAAGGATAGTGGCACCAGCAAAATTAGTAGCGACCCTACTAAAAGAAGCCCATGGACCAACCCATGAAGGACAAAGACAAACACTGTTGAACATTTCAGCACTCTGGTGGCACCCACACCTAGACAGCATGGCAAAACTATACTGCGAAGAATGCGTCGTCTGTGGAAACCACAACCCAAGAAAACCATTCAAAACGCCCATGGGATCCTACCCCGTACCTCTCGCACCATTCCAAGATATTAGTATAGATTATACAGATATGGGACAGGAGAACGTAGTACAGGGAAAGAGGTACATCTTGGTAATGGTAGACAGATTTTCAAGATGGGTAGAAGCAATCCCCACAAATAGAGAAGACGGGAAGACAGTAATGAAGTGGTTGCAAACAGAGCTAATACCCAGATACGGGGTACCGAAACGTATCAGATCAGACAACGGGACACATTTTAATAATCAGATGCTGAGTGAAGTGGAGGCATTCCTGGGGATTGCACACAGTTTTGGTTCGGTCTACCATCCACAGTCCCAGGGACTGGTGGAACGCGCGAATCAAACGTTGAAGGCTAAAATAGCCAAGGTATGTGCGGGCAGTAAGATGACATGGTTGGAGGCCCTCCCTTTGGCTCTCATGGCCATGAGAACCTCAAAAGGGGGAGGCACGCACCTGTCGCCCCATGAGTTGTTGACGGGAAGGCCAATGCCTGGCCCGCCACGTGATGGAGGACATATACCTCCTTTAGATGTGTGTCAGATAGAGAAATCCGACTACATGAGAGAACTAATATCTCTTGTCTCAGCCCTCTCATTACAGGTGCAGAAGGCACAGGAGAAGGATCCCGAAGAGCAGGGGACGATAGTCAAAGTAGGAGACTGGGTCAGGGTCAAGGTTCACAAAAGAAAGTGGACAGACCCCAGGTGGACTGGTCCGTACGAAGTGAAGGAGGTTACTTCACACTCGGTCCAGGTCAAGGGAAAAGCAGGAGCTCCCTGGCACCACCTGACACATTGTGCCCCAGCATCACCACCTACTCGCTCACTCCAGGAAGTGAGAACAGATTTGGCCCAAAATGACGACTCCGAGGAGTTTTAGGAGACTCTCCGGAGATCCGTCTGTTGCACCGGAGGAAAGACGGAGGTGGAGATATGCAGACTATCTCCCATGGGGGAAAACGATGTGCACCGTGATCATGGGTGTAACCGGGGTGGCGGTAATACTCCTTCTACTAGGACTCGAACTAATAAACAAAGAGCGAGACAATTCCACCAACATTTACCTAACCCGTCCCAAAAGGGAACAAACGAAAACTTTCCAGATCCCCGAAGTCGCGTGCGGTGCTAAAATAGTTTTAAATTATACTGCCGGGGATACCACAATGTTCACATTCGACCTGTGCTCCGTGATAGACTGCGGGGAATCCCAAGCAAGTTGGCGGGGCTACGATGTCTATCTGTGTAATAGTCCACGAATAGTGGAGAGCTGCGAGGCCACTGGGAATGCTTACCAACATGGGTTTGGGCTCTTGGTGCATTCACAGCCATTTTGTCCCGAGTGGTATCTAGTAACAAAGTTCACTGGGACTTGGTCCGGTTTTACCCGATTCACACACAGCGAGTTTTGGGACCACATTTCGTTCCAAAGAGATTTCAGTCCAACCGGCAATCCGCTCACTCTCTCTATCAATAACATTAAGGCAAGCTCCACGTGAAAAAATCGCATATGGATCGCATTAGGAGTAGACGTCACCGGAAAAGACCAGATACGAGGAATACAAGTAAACATATACCCGCCCAAATACGCCCCCACTAGTAAAGGTAGTGCAACGAATACGACCACAGCTAATTCCACTGCCCTAAAGCCGCCCACTACCAGTCCGATAGTGATGACCCAGGATTACACAGAATTAACTCCATTAGACGTCGTAAAAATGGCTACAGGCTTCGGAGAAAGTAACATTTGGTTGAGGTGGATTACGGATAATGCTAAGCGCCAGAACATGACGGGATGTGTAGCATGCGCGGCTGCGCGTCCTGCCATGTTCGTCGAACCTGCCCCCTTATATCCAGACAAAGACAAAGTAGGTTATGAATGTATGATGAACTTAACCAGAAAAGCCACACCCTCAGGATGCCAATCCCTGGCATCAGTCTTCCCACCCATTGATAATAAAACTAGGGCCGGCTATTTTACCGCCATAAAAGGAAAAGATCCCAGGTATCAGTGTTTCAACTTCGCCAGCAGCAAACCAAAACTCAATGTAGGAAACATACCCTCAGACTGGTGTAATAGGACAACATCTGGGGATGTGATAGGACCATGGGCCCGAGCGGGACTGTTTTACTATTGTGGAGGGTTGCGTCTCTATTCTCGAGTAGAGGCCGACACCACCATAGGCACCTGCGCCATGGTCAGACTAGGGATGCCCCTTACGTTAATAGGCAGTCGAGTGATAAAAAACCCCTCAGGATCTAACGCCCTTGTCCGGCGAAGAAGAAGACATATACTTGCTAAAAGGGACACAAGCTTGCAAGACCCATTTGGAGGGACCACATACGTGGACGCCATAGGTATCCCTCGAGGCGTGCCAGACGAGTATAAATTGGCCAATCAAGTAGGAGCAGGGTTCGAATCGATCTTTCTCTGGATACTCCCCAATAAAAACGTAGACCGCATTAACTATATCCACTATAATCTTTTGCGCCTCGCTAATGCCACTAGGGATGAAGTAGAAGGGCTGGCGGAGCAGCTCGCACCCACATCGATCATCACTATGCAAAATAGAATGGCGCTAGACATGCTCCTAGCTGAAAAAGGGGGTGTCTGTGCCATGTTCGGAAAACTTTGCTGTACCATAATCCCCAATAACACGGCCCCAGATGGCTCAGTCACTCGAGCATTAGAAAACCTAAGAGCACTCTCCAAAGAAATGCACGAAGCATCAGGGGTCAATGACCCGTTCACCAAATGGATGGAACTAGTGTTTGGAAAATGGAAAGCGGTAATAATATCTTTAGCAGCCTCAATAGCCATCTTCCTGGCCATACTAGTCACCTGTGGGTGCTGCTGCATTCCATGTCTGAGAACCATGGTTTCCAGGTTAGTGCAAACTGCACTGACTAAAGAAAAAGACCCACCAAAATATATGATGCCCCTACTAGCTAATGAGGAACTTGAGGATGGGAGCCTGGACATGGAAGACAAGGAAGGAAAAGAGTACCTTTAAACAAAATGTTCACACCTAGTTGGTGTGAAAAGGGGGATTTGTGGAGAAAAATGTAAATATATAAGCTAATCACACATGTTTTAAATTACTACACACACACACAGGCGAGAGAGCAGCGGGGTGGGGGCCAAACAATATACATAGGACACATTCCTTAGCGGAATCCGCACAGGGGGGGAGTATATGATATATGTGCATCTCGACAACATACACACACATACATAGATGACAGAACCCGGAGGGATGGACCGTATGAGCCAGTGTGGGTGGAAATACCCAGCGCTCCAACCAGGCCGCGGCATGCTAAAATTACGCTCCGCCTGCGTCTATTGAATGAGCCAATCAGACTCATGGGGAGTCTCAATGAAATAAGCTGCGCACTCTGTGTAAGCGCCTTTTGAGTGAATTCAACCCTATGTTGAGTTGACTATTAGGTCCGTGCACGTATAACTGCCGGAATATGTTTTCCTGATATTTGTGCTAATAAAGCGCTGTTATTGATACAACCCATAGACTCTCCTCCTATATTCAAGCTTACTATTTTTTTCACAACAGTACCCATCACAATTCCCTTACATCTACATTGATATCTTCAAAGGTTTTGTCTGACCAACAGCCCAAAACCCAAAGAGATGCAGTTAATGATGTAAAACAGAGAAAAGATCAATCAATGTAGACGAATCCATTGTTTTAGAATCCAAGTCAGACGTTACATCACTCACCTTCTGGATCAGCACAGGACAATGTTCATCCACACAGTATCGCTCTGAAGAGAGAGGAAATGTAAAATGATCACATAATCACTGTCAGAATAGAAGAATTAGAATGTTACATGTCAATGCAAAATACACTGAAAATCTCCTTATTAATATCATAAAGATCAATTACCGGTTTCACCTGATAAACGTCTCAAATGCTCTCGCTGCACTTAATTCTTCCTATAGATTTACATTCAGACTGAGACTTCTAACTCTTTATAATAATCTTTTTTAATTATTAGATTAAATCAACCTCCCAGTACGAACACCTGAATAGTCTTTGTTTGAATCATTAGGTCCTTAATCAGAGGTGGGAAGTAAACTTAAGTAGAATTTTCAGGTATCTGTACTTTAGTATTTATTTCATGGACAACGTTTTACTGTTACTCCCTACATTTTCAAACATATCTGTACTTTTACTCCACTATCTCTTCATAGCAAATCGTTGTTTGCTGCTATATAAATGTCTTAATGTCATGCGGATCCTTTAAGGGCTAGTTTTTGGTCTTTTACCTTTTGGTCTGCTGTCTGACAACCTCTGTACCGGAGCAAATCGCTTCATATTCTCTCAAACCTCCCTGATCGTCTCACAGACTGTCGGCTGCAGGTTAACACCATAAAAAGCCCGTGTCCTGTATTTCTGTTGTCTCCATCTATGGAATGTCTGTGGAACGTTTGTGGAGGTCGGTTTCACTGAGAATCTTCTGGAAGCTCTTGATTTTCTGACTCAAATCAGCCAGCGTTTCCAAGCTCTATAACAGACGCCATCGTCTCCACCTGGTCAATTCAAAGGGAACTTTCATGGGCCAAACGTGCAAGGCCAGAAAAGTGTCAATCAAACGTTGGTACACGCCCCCAGAGATGAATAGACCAATCAGGCTTATCTGATCCGTCCTTATGGGACTTTTACTGTGCAGGAACAACGTGAGTCTACTTTAGCCGACGTACTTTCCCTTTTCTTACGTAACACTGTACAATATCAACGAGATATGTTTGCATAGTTCCGCCCTGACATTCGGTTCGGAGATTCAAATCACTCATTCATGTTTAGTCTTTCCTGTTTTATTTTGCCACTCCTCTCTCCCCTCGGTTCAGATCACTTCACTTCCTGGCTTGTGTGATTTCCTGCGGACGTCGTCGTGGTGACGTCACCCGTTGGTGTGTGGACTACGCTTCTGAAGCCTCGAGGTCGGCATTTTGGCCGTCGCCATCTTGGAGGTTTTGCAACCAGTGAACGGACGTGACCATATTTGGACTGAGGCAGAGCGACGGGTGGATCTGAAGAGGGGAAGAGCGGCACCCTGAAAGGTATTTGCTAAGAAGACGTCATATTACCTCCCGTCACTGAACCTTTGGCATCAACGCGAGGAGTCTTGGGTCGAGCTGAAACAAATTCAGGAAAATTAAAATTGCACAATTTCAAACGATCGTAGTGTTTATGTCTGCTAGTATTTTCAACACACACACACACACACACACACACACACAGAGCTCTCAAATGCCCTCGCTGCACTTAATTTGTCCTCTAGGTTTACATTCGGACAGAGACGTCTGTAACTCAGTTTAAAATTCATAAATCATGAGGTCCTTAATCAGAGGTGGGAAGTAACGAAGTACAAATACTGATCAGCGACTGATCACAGACAGCCTGAAAGGCCTTTGGTGTGAAGACGTCATATTACCTCCATGTTCATCTTCCCCCTCGGTATCAACACCAGGAACTCCTGTCGAGGGTCCCGTAGCTGAAACAAATTCATGGAAGATTAAAATTGCTTATGTCTACTCACACTTCAACACACACACACACACACACACACACACACACACACACACACACACACACACACACACACACACAAATAGACTTACATAGGTTCAGACTTCTCAAATGCTCTTGCTGCACTTAATGTACTCGAATACATCTTCCTGGCTTTAAAACAGATTTTTTTTGTTTTAAGTGAAAAAGACCTTCAAGGATAAGACGAATGATGTTCTACTTTTTTTTTCTTACGGTCAAAAAAATCATAATGAAAAGAGCAAAAACAACAATGTGCTCGTGTGTCTCACTCAACACTTGACCTCCGCCTCAGTTTGTGGCTGTAAATCAAATATATAGTTTAAAGCTATGGTCTACATTCTGAAAATCAGTTGAGCCTCTGAGACAGATTTGAAAAAAGGCACCCTCCCCCATTGGCAAAATGTGATTATTTGGCCTAGATGTACTGTATTTTACTGTAAATTGTACATTTAAAAAGAATTACACCAAATTAATTCCAGTGACATCACAAAAATCAAAGAGGCTGGATTCAATTGGCTGATGCTGCATGTTATTGCTTTGCCGCCCTTTTTATTCATTTTAAAACAAATAAAGTTTTAACCACTTTCTTTAAAATATATTTCTATTTTTCTCTCTGACCTTTGAATCCTGAGTTGAACATTCCCGTCACCAGATCAGTCCTGTTCATGTCCCTTAAAATGTCGATGGTCACCTCCCAAGACAGCAAACCACAGGTCTCCACCATCTGTATCACCAGTAGGTCTGCACCGTACGATGTTTCCCAGTTCATGTGTCGGACCCTCTTCATGAAGAGCGTTAGATTCAGCAACCACTTGAATTTCTTCAGCTCCTCCTCACTCAAAGTCTTCACTGTTTCCAAAAGAATCCGTTTCAAATCCTGTGTAAACGTGTAATTTCCCAATTGGGACGGTTAAAGATTAATTTATTTGCATTTTGTCAGTGTTATAGACATCAAGTGTAAATGTTATAAGATTAGTTTTTTCTGCATGATCACTCAAGACAATGATACACTAATATCTTTTCTACTGATTTCATTTTCTTTTGAAGTATTAAGTGTTTATTATTTCTTAACATCAAAGTCAAATATGAGTCCCTCCATCCTTTAATTCATGTTAATTAATAACTCCTTTCTGATCTCAACGCATCATGTTTCTGTAACAGGAGCTCAAAGAAAT
Source organism: Eutrigla gurnardus (assembly GCF_963514095.1). Lineage (NCBI taxonomy): Eukaryota > Metazoa > Chordata > Actinopteri > Perciformes > Triglidae > Eutrigla > Eutrigla gurnardus. The sequence goes on along the minus strand of NC_139937.1, from coordinate 23,704,382 downwards.
GGTTTTCTCTCTTTTCCATCATAACATTATTACTTAAGAGCTCAACATTAACAGTGAGAGGCAATTTAAGAAACTCACTGTTTGGTTCGTTTTATCATTTATGATGATTTAAAATGTAAAATATAGTCACACTCACGTTCAGCAACAGTGTAGGTTGATGTTTATCCACAAAGTGTTGCTCTGAGGAGAAAAGACATTAAATAACTCAGACAATTCAAATCTAATTGAATCACTAATAATCACTTTTAATGAGACACAGTTGCTTCAAAAGAAAGAAAACAATTTCAGTACAAAACACAGAACTCAATCAGATTTACCTTTTTTTATTATGAACTATAAGAAGTATTTATTAGACACATGTTTATGTTGTTTTTGTTTTAATCTTTACAATCGCACCATTTATACTGGACTTTGTGGCATAACGCCGCCACCACGCCTCCATTCTGTCTCTGTACCTTTGACACCAAAAAGAAAGAAGGAGTGATCATCCTGCAACGAGAAGGCGGAGTAAAGGGGCTTATGTCTTACCTGTGAGTCCTGAACTGAGCTTTGGTAACCTCTGTATCAGATCTGTCCTGTTCATTCGTTTAAAAGCCTCCATGGTTAACTCCACAGACTGTTGGCCGTAGGTCTCCATCATCAGATACACGGTCATCCTTCTGTCTTTCTCATAACTGTGTCCCATCATTAATGGGAAGGATCGGAGGTTCTTCTGATGGACAATCGACATCAGGAACCTCCTGAATCTCTTAAACCTCAGATCATCCAAATCATTCAGGGTTTCCAAAATCAGCTGTTGAACAGCTACTCTTGTCGCTACCTGAAAAATAATACGTTCATTAAATAAATATGTAGTCCATGAATGAACCTGCATTAGGTGAATGAAAGCTGTGTTGTACTCAGTCAGACAGATGTAACATTACTCACTTTCCTGATCAATCCAGACCGGTGTTCACCTGAGTCTTGCTCTGAGGGGAAAAGTGGTAAAAGTCATTGATTCAACATTTTGGGGATTTTGACATGTTTTTGTCTTTTATTGTTATTACTTTTGGGTCCTGAGCTGCTGTCTGACAGCCTCTGCACCAGATCAGTCCTGTTCATCTCCTCCAAAACCTCCTTGGTCTTATTCACAGCCTCTTCGTTGTAGCACAACACCATTAGAAACACCATGTCCTGATGTCCTGTTATCTTAAACCGCATGGATAGGAACTTGAACTGATGGAAGACAGTTTGAGACGAGAGGACCTTCTTGAAATCCCCAAGCTCCCCGTCACTCAAATCAGCCAGCGTTTCCAAAAGCAGCTCTATAATAGACGCCGCCGTCTCCACCTGGAAAATTCAAAGGAAATGTTCATGAAGCAAAAGTTAAATTTCTCTGCTGGGATGATTATAGATTTTACTCTTTAAATATCATCAATGTCTGTTTTAGAAACATGGATGTGGAGAACATCATCCAAACTTCACAAGATAGTGAAACAACTGATGTTTGTCCACTTGACTGTTTACTGATGTAGATGTACATATTTCTTTGGCAACTTCTCTTTTATAACTACTGTATTTCTGTTAACGGGTTCCTGACTTTTATTTTATTACCTGCTTAAAGGATCATACCAGTGTTACTACATGTCACTGTCCATCAACAACATCGGTCATCTGTTTACAGTTTGTTTACATTTTGTTCATATTCAATAAACTTTACAGAATTTACCTGAAAATGTCAAGTTTAGTTAAAACCCACCTCGTAGTTAAAATCCTCCTTCTAGCTTTAAATTCAGTTCTTGTAAGGAACTATTTTCCCAGGCGTAGTAACATTCAGCCCAACGGCTGTCTTTGCTCTGTTGTGATTGACAACAGTACCAGAACCTTTATTATATACAGTACCAGTTCTATTATTGATGAATCTGTCGATTCTTCCCTTCATTTATTAACTTTAGTTATATAATTTGGTCTATAATATTTCAGAAAATGGTTAAAGGTACCCATCACAATTCCCTTACATCTACATTGATATCTTCAAATGTTTTGTCTGACCAACAGCCCAAAACCCAAAGAGATGCAGTTAATGATCTAAAACAGAGAAAAGATCAATCAATGTAGACGAATCCATTGTTTTAGAATCCAAGTCAGACGTTACATCACTCACCTTCTGGATCAGCACAGGACAATGTTCATCCACACAGTATCGCTCTGAAGAGAGAGGAAATGTAAAATGATCACATAATCACTGTCAGAATAGAAGAATTAGAATGTTACATGTCAATGCAAAATAAACTGAAAATCTCCTTATTAATATCATAAAGATCAATTACCGGTTTCACCTGATAAACGTCTCAAATGCTCTCGCTGCACTTAATTCTTCCTATAGATTTACATTCAGACTGAGACTTCTAACTCTTTATAATAATCTTTTTTAATTATTAGATTAAATCAACCTCCCAGTACGAACACCTGAATAGCCTTTGTTTGAATCATTAGGTCCTTAATCAGAGGTGGGAAGTAAACTTAAGTAGAATTTTCAGGTATCTGTACTTTAGTATTTATTTCACGGACAACGTTTTACTGTTACTCCCTACATTTTAAACATATCTGTACTTTTACTCCACTATCTCTTCATAGCAAATCGTTGTTTGCTGCTATATAAATGTCTTAATGTCATGCGGATCCTTTAAGGGCTAGTTTTTGGTCTTTTACCTTTTGGTCTGCTGTCTGACAACCTCTGTACCGGAGCAAATCACTTCATATTCTCTCAAACCTCCCTGATCGTCTCACAGACTGTCGGCTGCAGGTTAACACCATAAAAAGCCTGTGTCCTGTATTTCTGTTGTCTCCATCTATGGAATGTCTGTGGAACGTTTGTGGAGGTCGGTTTCACTGAGAATCTTCTTGAAGCTCTTGATTTTCTGACTCAAATCAGCCAGCGTTTCCAAGCTCTATAACAGACGCCATCGTCTCCACCTGGTCAATTCAAAGGGAACTTTCATGGGCCAAACGTGCAAGGCCAGACAAGTGTCAGTCAAACTTTGGTACACGCCTCCAGAGACAAATAGACCAATCAGGCTTATCTGATCCGTCCTTATGGGACTTTTACTGTGCAGGAACAACGGGAGTCTACTTTAGCTGACGTACTTTCCCTTTTCTTACGTAACACTGTACAATATCAACGAGATATGTTTGCATAGTTCCACCCTGACATTCGGTTCGGAGCTTCAAATCACTCATTCATGTTTAGTCTTTCCTGTTTTATTTTGTCACTCCTCTCTCCCCTCGGTTCAGATCACTTCACTTCCTGGCTTGTGTGATTTCCTGTGGACGTCGTGGTGGTGGAATCACCCGTTGGTGTGTGGACTACGGTTCTGAAGCCTCAAGGTCGGCATTTTGGCCGTCGCCATCTTGGAGGTTTTGCAACCAGTGAACGGACGTGACCATATTTGGACTGAGGCAGAGGGACGGGTGGATCTGAAGAGGGGAAGAGCGGCACCCTGAAAGGTATTTGCTGAGAAGACGTCATATTACCTCCATGTTCATCTTCCCCCTCGGTATCAACACCAGGAACGCCTGTCGAGGGTCCCGTAGCTGAAACAAATTAATGGAAAAATAAAATTTCTTATGTCTACGCGCACACACACACACACACACACACACACACACACACACACACACACACACACACACACACACACACACACACACACACACACACACACAAATAGACTTACATAGGTTCAGACTTCTCAATTGCTCTTGCAGCACTTAATGTACTCGAATACATCTTCCTGGCTTTAAAACAGATTTTTTTTGTTTATTTGATGTTATCCTAAGTTTGTGGCTGTAAATCAAATATATAGCTTTAATTCTTCAAAAAGGCTAAAGAAATCCTAAAAACCAGCAGGGCTCTGTGATGTGTGGTCGACTGTCGTGAAATATCATGAGTGAATACTGCGATATGTACTATGGACTACTTTCAGACAATCATGCACTAGTGAGTAAACGTAAACACTGCGTGTCTATTCTCAGTTTGCTTTGTTTTTAGCTATTTAACTCTTTCTCTTACACTCCATTCCATATATTATATCATAATATCATCATATTATATATCAAATATATGTATTTGTCACTACATTTGTACAACATGTTGCATGTTCTTGCTTTTTCGAGTAACAGCTGTGTGAGAGAATACCGGCGCTCCTACCTTCGGCCATTGTTTTTCTATCAGTCGCTGCCACTGAGGATCAAGTAGCTGTAAAATAAAATGAGGGAATATTAACACTTCTTGTTCACAGGCTTCATGCAGACCTCTGTTGTCTCATGAACACTTACATCATTCACAGAATGCTGTCTAACAATCAGAACAGCAAGAAAAGCAATAATTTGAACACATTAAGGCTCAGTTATATGGCAACGCCGAAACAATTAAATCATTAAAAAGATACCAATATAGGAATGTGTCTGATTATAGAGGCACAGCCAAAATTAAAACTTCCAGGAGTGCATGGCACATAAAGAGCTTGTGATGCTCCGTAAAGGTACAAAGCAGTGGGTGGTTGTTTTTAAAACTACAATGTTGTACATATTCAGCCTGACACAGTATTTAAGATTATTAGATTATATTAGATTAAGATTATTGGCTGGACCGTGGCTCTGTGGCAACAAGTACAGAGACTCCAAAATCACTACACACAATCAAGGGTCTCGTTATGGTCATTCTTTCATTGGTATTAATCATGAATATGTTGTCCTGTGTAACAGTGGAGTTATTGATTAATATAGGAAGATATTAATGATTAATACCATTAAATGATAAAAAGGCACATATTTTCTGTTGTAGTATGACCATAAGGAGCCCCTTGATGTGTGTAGTTATTTTGGAGTCTCTTTACTGTATAACAGTGGAGTTATTGATTTTTGTTTGCAGCTTCTTGCTCTTGTCTTGCAATTTGCAGACGGTCCCTGCGCACTCGCCCGGCTGCGCATAGAGATCAATGTTCTTCGTTCAGCTCGGAGGACGGTTTATTTTTGTATAATAAATCGGGGTTTTGGTCCTTGTAGCTCGTAGTCTATGATATTACGGTCAGAGCCATCATTTGTGTTTGAAAAACATTTCACTTCAGATTTATTGATCCCGGAAGTTCGAGTCTCTGAATATATCTCCAACTTTACCGAACTGTCAAACTGTCAAACGGTTTGGTGAAAACCTCTCAGTTTAGTTAATGCATCATTAGTAACAACGGTGATGTCATCAGGAAAGCGTTCTCACACCGTTTTAACGTTAAAATCCGACAGGAAGTTCAAACTACGGAAATGAAAGTAAGAAAAGAACAAAAAGAAGCGCGTAAATGTCGTTTTACAAACCTTTTTAAACAGCTCGTAACTCTTCAGCTGTCAGAGTCCGTCCACTTTTTATGATTGCGGCAAATCATTGGTCGCTAAGTTGACAGCACTCTGTTGCTCTCATGAAAAGTGAAAAAGTGTTTGAAGTGCGTCTTCCCCTTCGAGCCTTCTTCTCCGTTTACTTGGCTGTGATGTGCAGACCGGGCGGTATCAGTGTTGCTATGCTGGACGGCCGCCAGAGGGCGGTAATGGTACACACAGCTACAGAGACGAAGAAGAAGAAACACTCCATACCAGTTGGTAACAGAACATAGGCCTGCCATGACTATGGATGGGATAGTCCATTTTGGCGTTAAAGTCCTGCATTAGACCCTGGTTCACCCAACAAAAAGAGACTAAACTCACAACAACAAACATAGATGCAATGTTTTAGTAGCTTTAATCAGCTTGACGGTGTAAAACTAGAATTCCTCATGGTTCCTACCAGTAAACCATACCTGTTGCTGGACCTGTGTGTAGGCTTTTATTGCCCCAGGATGTGCATGTGAAGGCTCCCTGTGGTTCCTCTGCTGATATCGACATTCAAGGTTGTGTTAACAATTTGAGCTAATTTCTTGCTTGTAGATATTTACATTAGAAAAAGCTTTATATGACACGTTGAGACAGTGACAGTGCAATAATACTGATATATGGGTGGAAAAGGTGACAAACTAAACCGTTGTAGGGGGTCTGGCCTGACATTTGCTTTGCGATGCAGAAAACAGGAGAATTCAACACAGTATTTATGAGTTCTTCTTCTTGAGACTGGCAACAAGAAACGGCTCTTTCTCCTCGAGGATTTTGAAGAAGATGTCTTTTCCGTGGCGTCCGGCTGCATTCAGGGGACCTCCGTAGAGTTTTCTCATCTTCTCCCGGGTGGTTGGAATGGCAGACATTCTGTCATAAAATTCTTGCTGGATTACAACTTCTCTCAGGAGATGATCCAAGATTGGTTCAATGTTGTTCACTCTGTCGATCAGATCACACTGGTGTTTATCCACGAAGTGATCGCCTGAGGCTAGAGGGAAAGAAAAAGAATTGGATTCAGGTCAACAGCCTACCTGGTGACATCACTTTCTATAACATTTAAGGAATCTACCCATCCACTGTCCACCGCTTATCCTGTATTCAGGGTCGGGGGTGGTAACAGGTAACCAGTCTATCACAGGGCTGATATGTAGAGACAGACAAGTAACCAGTCTATCACAGGGCTGACATGTAGAGACAGACAGGTAACCAGTCTATCACAGGGCTGATATGTAGAGACAGACAGGTAACCAGTCTATCACAGGGCTGACATGAAGAGACAGACAGGTAACCAGTCTATCACAGGGCTGACATGTAGAGACAGACAGGTAACCAGTCTATCACAGGGCTGATATGTAGAGACAGACAGGTAACCAGTCTATCACAGGGCTGACATGAAGAGACAGACAGGTAACCAGTCTATCACAGGGCTGACATGTAGAGACAGACAGGTAACCAGTCTATCACAGGGCAGACATGTAGAGACAGACAGGTAACCAGTCTATCACAGGGCAGACATGTAGAGACAGACAGGTAACCAGTCTATCACAGGGAGACATGTAGAGACAGACGGGTAACCAGTCTATCACAGGGAGACATGTAGAGACAGACAGGTAACCAGTCTATCACAGGGCAGACATGTAGAGACAGACAGGTAACTAGTCTATCACAGGGCTGACATGTAGAGACAGACAGGTAACCAGTCTATCACAGGGAGACATGTAGAGACAGACAGGTAACCAGTCTATCACAGGGAGAGATGTAGAGACAGACAGGTAACCAGTCTATCACTGGGCTGACATGTAGAGACAGACAGGTAACCAGTCTATCACAGGGAGACATGTAGAGACAGACAGGTAACCAGTCTATCACAGGGAGACATGTAGAGACAGACAGGTAACCAGTCTATCACAGGACCGACATGTAGAGACAGACAGGTAACCAGTCTATCACAGGGAGACATGTAGAGACAGACAGGTAACCAGTCTATCACAGGGAGACATGTAGAGACAGACAGGTAACCAGTCTATTACAGGGCCGACATGTAGAGACAGACAGGTAACCAGTCTATCACAGGGAGACATGTAGAGACAGACAGGTAACCAGTCTATCACAGGGCTGACATGTAGAAACAGACAGGTAACCAGTCTATCACAGGGAGACATGTAGAGACAGACAGGTAATCAGTATATCACAGGGAGACATGTAGAGAAAGACAGGTATCAGTCTATCACAGGGAGACATGTCGAGACAGACAGGTAACCAGTCTATCACAGGGAGACATGTAGAGACAGACAGGTAACCAGTCTATAACAGGGCTGACATGTAGAGACAGACAGGTAACCAGTCTATCACAGGGAGACATGTAGAGACAGACAGGTAACCAGTCTATCACAGGGAGACATGTAGAGACAGACAGGTAACCAGTCTATCACAGGGAGACATGTAGAGACAGACAGGTAACCAGTCTATCACAGGGATACATGTAGAGACAGACAGGTAACCAGTCTATCACAGGGAGACATGTAGAGACAGACAGGTAACCAGTCTATCACAGGGAGACATGTAGAGACAGACAGGTAACCAGTCTATCACAGGGCTGACATGTAGAGACAGACAGGTAACCAGTCCATCACAGGGAGACATGTAGAGACAGACAGGTAACCGGTCTATCACAGGGAGACATGTAGAGACAGACAGGTAACCAGTCTATCACAGGGAGACATGTAGAGACAGACAGGTAACCAGTCTATCACAGGGAGACATGTAGAAACAGACAGGTAACCAGTCTATCACAGGGAGACATGTAGAGACAGACAGGTAATCAGTATATCACAGGGAGACATGTAGAGACAGACAGGTAACCAGTCTATCACAGGGAGACATGTAGAGACAGACAGGTAACCAGTCTATCACAGGGAGACATGTAGAGACAGACAGGTAACCAGTCTATCACAGGGCTGACATGTAGAGACAGACAGGTAACCAGTCTATCACAGGGAGACATGTAGAGACAGACAGGTAACCAGTCTATCACAGGGCTGACATGTAGAGACAGACAGGTAACCAGTCTATCACAGGGCTGACATGTAGAGACAGACAGGTAACCAGTCTATCACAGGTAACCAGTGTAGATACAGACAGGTAACCAGTCTATCACAGGGAGACATGTAGAGACAGACAGGTAACCAGTCTATCACAGGTAACCAGTGTAGATACAGACAGGTAACCAGTCTATCACAGGGAGACAGGGAACATGTTGCATACATAAAAAACACATACAGTACAAAAAGAACATCAAGTTAAAAGACTGTTGGAGTAAACAGACCACACTGGACAATCCTGCACATGCAGCAAGCCGACGTGAACGTCATTCACATGCATCCACATCGCTACTCTAACTGTAATCATAAATATACATTCATATCAGCATCACATAACCTCAAGCATACATTAATCCATTCACTCACATATATCCATAGTTTGACTCATAATACATTCATTTCCATATACACATATGGTACCTATGTTCGTATACATATACAGAAACATTGCAATCATTTCCTGCTGTTGAGAAGCTTGGTTAGGCACAAAGGAATGTTTGTATCGATTGTGCCTGCACAAGGGAAGCCTATATCTCTTTCCAGAGTTCAGGAGAATATATTCACTATTCAGCACATGAGAACTATCTGTTAAAATGGCATTTGCCTGTCTGATTGTCGCCTGCTCAAAAAGATCCTGTGGCTTTAGGGGGGGTGTTATTCCCATAATCTTGCCAGCAGTTTTGACAAGGCTTGAGATTTCAGCTCTAGATTTAACAGTTAAGTTACCAAACCAGCTGGTGATACCATAGCGGAGTATTGACTCAATTGCTGCTCTATAAAAAAATTAGCATAATATTTTTGCAAACTCCAAGTACTCTGAGCCTACGTAGGAAATGGAGACGTTGGTGAATTTTGGCACAAACATTGGCCACCTGTGTGCCCCAGCTCAAATCGCTGTCAACATAGACACCAAGGTACCTAAATGTTTTGACCTGCACAACGTCCTGGCCATGGACGGCCACAGGGCTCTGGTCTCCCATTGATCTAGGATCCAACAACATCTCAACAGTTTTAGTTGTATTAATAAGCAGCGAGTGGGCATCACACCAGTTGACAAACTTGTCAACCGCAAGTTGATGAACACTCAAATTAGTATGTTTGGTAAGCAGGCTAAGTATGACAGTGTCATCAGAAAATTTTACTGTGAATTGATTTGGCTCAGAACTGACATTAACATTAAAACGCATATAAAAATTGTTCAGTTCATTTGCCCTGGTAATTTCATTATGAGCAAACGGAGGTTTCTTTTTCGCGTCCATGTTCGTCATATGTCTAATTGAGTCCCAAAGTTTCTTAGTGTTGCATTCCGCCAAGTTTTGCTCTGCCCGTTCTTTATGTTGATGGCGCGCTGATGTTATCTTCAGATTTAGGTCCTTTTGGGCCGCTCGGACCGCCAACTTGAAAGCGCCTTTTTCCCTTTTATTACAGTCCATAATGTCAGGGGTAAAATAAGATTTATTGTTGGGATACCGTTTAATTGTCTTTGTGGGTATGACAGACTCAATGCAAAAATGTATGTAGTCAGTAGTTTGCTTCTGTAGCACTGTCTATGCCCATATCCTTGAGAAAGATATCCCAATCCGTACAAAGGAAGCATCCCTTCAGCTCCCCCAATTCATCATTAGTCCATACCTTCACCGTCTGAGTGACCGGTTTGGTAGATTTAAAAACAGACCGATATGTGGGAAGCAGATTACGTTATGGTCTGAGTTTTTAAGTGGAGGTCTGGCTCTAGCAGTATATGCATCTTTAATATTCCCATAACATTTGTCCAGTATATTATTATTCCTGGTGCTGCACTTCACATATTGGTCGAATCCTGGCAGCGTTTTATTTAAGCTGCAATGATTGAAATCCCCAAGTATCATCATTGGGGCATCAGGCTTGCTTTCTAGATGACGGTGAACACAATCTGCAATTAGATTTGCTGCCCTGCCCGCATTACCACTGGGTGGGACATAGACAACGCACACAAACAAATTGGTAAATTCCCGGGGGAGATAGTGTGGCCGCAAGGTGACACACAAAAGCTCTAAATCAGGGGTGCATATTCTGTCCCTCGCTGCAAGGTTTCGGCACCAGCTGTCATTGATGAAGATACACACACAGCTAGGTAGTTTTTAAATTGGTGTCATGGCAGAGCCTGCAAAGACAAGGAGGAGTATAATGTCCGATGAGGCAAAGAAAAGAAAACAGGAGCATGACAAATAAAGAGCTCATACAAGAGTGAATATCGGACCGGCTCACACTCGAGAGCTGAAGGAGGCTACAAATTGCAAGACGGATGGTGACATGGCTTTGTTGCTGCTGGACTTGTAAATAATACCGGTTATAATTTTTTTTCCAACAGTGTGCATCTGTGTACAATACATTGTCGATTATTTTATTGGCTCATGTTAGCTAAGGTGTTAGCTATTGTGCTACTATATATATGTAACTATCGCTATGGCTCATGTTAGCTAACCTTAGCTAAGGCGTTAGCTATTGTGCTAATATATATATGTAACTATCGCTATGGCTCATGTTAGCTAATCTTAGCTAAGGCGTTAGCTATTGTGCTAATATATATGTAACTATCGCTATGGCTCATGTTAGCTTATCTAAGCTAAGGTGTTAGCTATTGTGCTAATATATATGTAACTATCGCTATGGCTCATGTTAGCTAATCTAAGCTAAGGTGTTAGCTATTGTGCTAATATATATATATATATATATATATATATATATATATGTATATGTAACTATAGCTATGGCTCATGTTAGCTAATCTTAGCTAAGGCGTTAGCTACTCTACCTTGTCACTGGACATCGTTCAAATCGTTCATCGTTTCCAGAGCCGGTTCTGCATACAAACAAATAACGTGCGTGCGACGGTAGGCTGGGGTAGGCTAAATTATTTACAACGGCAGTAATGGACAATTCCCTTCCAACCTGTAGGGGGACCGAAGAGGAAAAGTTCTTAAAGTGATGGTTCGGAGTGAAATGCACCCTAGGTAATTTCCACCATGATATCTAGCCAAACACCCCCTCGGAAGCATTTTTAGCGATGGTCAGCATTGGTCAAGATAACCGCTATCAGCCGAATGGCTTAGTACTAGCGCTATGGTACATAGAGTATATCTTGTAAATTACCCCACTAACAATGCATTGAATGTTACCAAACTTCTGCAGTAGTACACGTAGGGTCTATACTCACAAAACGAGGCATTTGAAGAAGAACACTTGCCTGATAGCTTCTATCCTCGGCTGCTATGCTACAGCAGCGTAGACGCCACTTCCGTGTTTACCCAGCCGATACCGTGACGCGAGTTTCACGCGAGAGTATGAAAAAGTTTTGCTAAATGTTTAGAAATGCTTGTATTATCAGGTCAACACTTATCAACACTTGTTGACCTGATAATACAAGCATTTATAAAAATGTGTTGAGCTGATAATACAAGCATTTATAAAAACTCAGCGAAACGTTTTCATACTCTCGCGTGAAACTCGCGTCACGGCATCGGCTGGGTAAATACGGAAGTGGCGTCTATGCTGCGGTAGCATAGCAGCCGAGGATAGAAGCTATCAGGCAAGTGTTCTTTTAAATAAACTCCTGGTGTACTTAAAAACTTTCAAATGCCTCGTTTTGTCAGTACATACCCTATGTGTACTGCTGCAGAAGTTTGGTAACATTCCATGCATTATTAGTGGGGTAATTTACGAGATATATCCCCAGTACCATAGCGCTAGTACTAAGTAATTCGGCTAATCGCCCTATCTTGACCACTGCTGACCATCGCTAAAAATGCTTCTGAGGGGGTGTGTTTGGCTGGATGTCATGGTGGAAATTACCTAGGGTGCATTTCACTCCGAACCATCATTTTAAGTGTTGCTTTAAGGCAGTTTTTTCTCGCCACTGTCGCTGCAACTCTCCTGGGGATGTTGGGACTCTGAACAGGACTAGAATATGCTCATGATTTATTACATTTTCAATGTGTCCTGAGATGACTTCTGTTGTGATATGACACTATAAATAAAATTGAATTGAATAGATACAGCCCTCATGTCTGTACTCTACACACACACACACACACACACACACACACACACACACACACACACACACACACACACACACACACACACACACACACATCTAGGAGACATTTAGCTTAGTTTAGCACAGAGACAGGAGGAACCGGAGAACAGCGAGCTCGTCCCAATGTTGTGGTTTTTAGGAGTTCTGGACTGAACCAGGCTAACCGTTTCCCTTTGCTTCCAGTCTTTATGCTAAGCTAAGCTAAATGTCTCCTGGCTCTATCCTCAATGTGCAAACATTACAGCGATCTTCTCGTCCAACTCTAAGAAATAACAGAATAAGTGTCAAACTAATTCATTTGAATTCAACAGTCTCAATCTGATCGGTGTCGCAGGCAGCGTCGAAGGTGTTCACTGTGAAGACATCACCTTACCTGTGCATCCACCTCCTGCCACGGTGTTCACAGCAGCTGCTCCAGCTGACGGTCTCCCGTCTGAAACAAATTCAAAATTGCTTCGTGAAAGAGTGTTAATGCGTGTTTTTTCAGACACACAGCAAACAAAAAAGGCTGTCTTTCACGGTAAAGATAGACGATTAAAATGCTTTTACTCCTTAATTTGTCCTCACCTCTTTTTTATGAAGTGCCCTCTTGGATGCCAGATTAAAGGTAGATAGTTCGGAATTTTGGACATAAGACCTATTTTCTAAGTGAGCCGGTGTGTTCGAGACGTCTGGAGACGTTTTCAAGAAATTTCATTCAGTTCTTGTAGTTGCCGAGTTCGCTTGTGCTATGGCTAGCGCAAGTCAATGGTTCTAGCTAGCATGGCATTAAAAACACTCATACCGACTCCAGAGTGCACCCGAGGCAAATCAATTAAAACACTAGACTGTCGATGTACATATCTGTGTTGATAGAATAATATTTGAAACAAAACTAACCTTGCATCACATAAATCATCCATTTTTTGAGGGACTAGTTTTTCAGCAGCAGCGGAATTTTACTTTGCTCTGTTGGACTCAAAACTCTAAGACACGCTGCTCAGAATCCAGCCGGTAAATACACACCTGAACATCGCCGATTTGTCGGCACTTATGCCCCCAAGGCTGTCTGAAAAGCCCTTGGAGCTCACACAAACACCAGCCAGCCCACGGCCACGCAAACCCACAATTACGCATCCCGAACCCGGAACTCTGCTCCGTCCGTAGACCCGTAAACCCTTGGACGCGTTGCAGGGAATCCCTCTGGTAAATAGAGACCTGACCCATGCCGAACAGTCGGGCCTCGTGCCCCCAGACCTGGGTGAAAAGCCCTTAGACCTCACGCAAACACCGGGCAGCCCACGGCCACGCGAACCCACAATTACGCACCGCGAACCCGAACCTCTGCTCCATCCGGAGAACCGTAAACCCTCGGACACATTGCGGGGGATTCCCTCCTGGCACCACCAGTCTCCGTTTGTTCGGTCCCGGTTCTCAGCTCCAGCTATCTCGGTCTCCCCAGACACTCGTTTGCGTTCTGCCCTTTGAGCATCCCTCTCACGCAATTCTTCCTCTGTATATTCAGGCTCGTACAGGTACGGTTGGGTTTGGGTGGAAAACTCCTCATCAGAGTCTTCAAAAGTTTCAGTTTATTCTCCAAAAGTGTCCATTTCTGTGAGATTGAAGAAACTAGCACTGCAGGCTACTCTGCGTCTGTAGCAATGACAGCAGGTAAACAAACTATTATAGAACCGGTAACTTATAAGTGCTAGGTGATATCACTCCGCCGCTGCCATAGCCTACTAGGAAGTATGACACGCTGCTGCTGCTGCTGCTGCTGCTGAGACATAAATCCTTAAAAATGCAACGTTGGTTTTATTTCAAACATTCTATCAACACAGATATGTACATCGATAGACTGCCGTTACAATGGATTTGCCTCGAGTGCACTGTGGAGTATAATTAATTAATAATTATTAATAATTATTTTTACTATTAATATTTATATAAATGGTATAATTAAATTGTAATAATATATATTATTTTTATTATTATGAAGACACATAATATACAAACATAATATTACACATAGAAATACCTCATGTCCTCAATGCTTAAAAAACATACAAATGTTGGTTCCATTATTTCCAATATTAATATAATGTCTTGTGTTAAAAACAACTCACGGTCACCGGAAGCAGGTGTGGAGGACGTCAGTCCAGCGATGTCTGCAACTGTCATATAGGAAGCACGGTTACATCCTGATAACTGACTAAAACACTGTTTATGAATATTTAATATGCTGCTGGGTTTTATCAACCCACTCCTGGACCAAACCGACTCTTCGGTCAGACCGTTGAGCCGTGTCTTACCTTGTATGTGACCAGTGTTTTGGTATTCTTCTGAAAATGAAAAAGAAGGAAAAGAAAATGGACATATTTTGGCTTCACTCATGATACATATTTGAGTGACAGTGGAAGTTAAAAGTGTTTAATAGGCTGTTCAGATGAATTCTGGTGATATTATTTAAATCTGACCTTTTCGAATCGTATCGTCCCATACTGTTTTAAGCTCCTTACTGTGTTCGAGCTTGAGTGCAAAGTCTGCATCTGGATTTCTTATGAACACTCCGAAGAAACTTGGGATACTGCTTTCATATCTGAGCTTTATGTTCTGAGGGAAAAAAAATAAAATATGTGAAAAGAAAGTTAGACTTTCAGCATCCGAAGTTTGCAACAGCGATTAGTACGTTTTTTCGTTTTCTCATCTAGATCAATGAACAGAAAAATTATGAATATAACTGCCAAAAATTGGTAAAATGTCATGATTTCAGATATTTGAATGTTATTTAAATATTCATAATAACATAACGCTCACATTGTTCATAGATATTTAAATAAAAAGGTTGATTTTAGTTTTGAAGCACTGAAATAATCTTATTTCAGTCAAACATACTTTAGGACGAACTTCTGCACCGTGGAAATCTGCTGTGAGGACAAAACGATCTTGCATTTTCAGGTACTCATCTGGCGGCGGCTTTTCGATGATTTTGTGTCCGTAGGATAATTTCCTCTTGTCCAGTTGCTGTTGGGACAAAAACACGAGTTGCCTGTGCTGCGTTTTCATCACGTGATTTGTGGCATTAGTGACAGTAAGATATGAAATAACCTGTTTTAGACCAGGATCACGTGGGATCAGATAAACATGGAGTGTGAGGAATGCTGTGTTGATCTTGTATATTAAAACATCACACAGTATCTTCACTGGAAAGCCAACTTTCATCAGGATCGCTCTCGGGGAGAAAACTGGTTCGGACAGTTTGACGTGGTGCGATGTGACCTCGGACGCTTTCTCCACAACATCTCCTGAGTCCTCTATGTGCAGGACTGCAAACTTGTCCCATATTTCAGGGTTGTCGTCTGCAAAACATAAGAGCACATAACATAAGGATTGCATCAGCTGTTGTACTCATGCTGTCTGGAATTTAAAGATCCCATATTATACTGTTTTTCATCAATTCCACACAGCTGTCAGAGGTCCAACAACACTGTATTTGATATGCATTGCCCAAAACCCATCTGTGGTCCTGAATTTCAGCTGTCTAAAAGTTGCTCAAATGAGCTCTGCTGAGAACAGGCTGGTTCTGTGCCTGCACCTTTAAATGCTAATGAGCTCCGTCTGTCATCGCCTACTTGGAGAGAGACGGAGACGATGCCGCTAGCGGTAGTATGCTCCAATGTTTACGTGGATGTATCTCTATGGCTTGCCTATGTGTCTCAGGTGAAGTTGTTGGTCCCGTATTTTGGGGACAGATCCTTTTACGAGGGCCAGTGTCGAGGCAAAGCCAGCTTTGTACTGACCCTCGTTACTGAAGCAGCCCGATGTGAAGTGGTTAGCACACACATAGAAGCTAACACGGACCGTATCCGACACACTGTCATTTAAAATCAAACGCAAGATGCAGATGCGGACCGTCGTGCACGGCGGTCTGTCTGACACGCGCCCCCGAGTTCCGTCCGACCGGAGGCAGCAGTGAAGACGCAGCAGAGAGCGTGAGACAGGGAGGATTGTCTCCAGCTTCACCCGCACCGGGATTGATTCACGGAGCACCAGCCGGATCAGGCAGCACCACAACCGGTAAGTCGGGCTGCACTCTACGTCTGCGCTGTCGGGCCCGCTCTCCATGCTGGAGAGCTGTCGGGCCGCTGGGCCACACTCTCCGGGCTGTCAGTCCCCACTGTCGGGCCGTGCTCTCCGTGCTGCGAAACACCCCCTCTCAGATATCGCCCATCATCGTGCAGAGAAGTTCGGTCTATGCAAATGACTCCTTTCGTTACGTAACAACAGGAGCTGAATCTGAACAGCCTGTAGGAGCGCCGTTTTACCAGTGGGTGGGCTGCAAAGACCATGCAGGAATTGCTTGTTTTCCTCATCCTGGGAGTTGACGGGCTCAGGGAGGACCAGTTTATAGGTGTAGAGACCAGAGAAAACCTGTTTTTCATAATAGGGGACCTTTTAAAAGCACACGTTCTGTCCACTTACCTATGCAGATCCAGTGTGGCAGCTGTACTTCAGATAGCTTCCCGGAGCTGACTGTGATGTCCATTAGGGGACCTGCAGGCATGTATTGCATCCACTCCATCCTCTCCATATGTCCTTCCCAAGAGCAGAACTGATACTTTAAGCTGACCTTTTCCTTGCAGACCCAGCGCAAGCCAGAGACGCTGCATTCAAAGTTTCCCGCGTCAGACTGTAGGCTACAGCAAGCCGTGGAAAAATAACAAATGAACTAAAAAAGATGAGCATATATCCCTAGAATATAGTTCCAGTTTGCTGTGATGCAGGATGTAGGACCTTATTCTTTTTTCACCTGTACGTCGGAGCCTCATCTGCATCTGCACTGTTCACGTCAGGTTCAACTTTAGTCCAGTCGCTGCAGTCCTGCTGCAGAGGACAAAGATGTTTGGAAATAAGTGGAGATGGGGCTTTTTGCAACATCACATAAATGAACAAATGAAAGTGATGAACTGATGTGAGGATTACCATAACGCTTCCATCACCCTCAGGCTCCATGCGTCCCAGAGGCCCTTGTGAAGACATGTCTGAATTTGTTTCAATTTGTTATTTTGATATATAAGGTCATGTGATTAATGTGGTATTTAACTTGAAATATTTCAAGTGAATAATTAGCAACAAACAAACAACATTTATTGGCGCTCCATGCAAGAGTTCACTGGTACTTGAGGGAAATGTCCAGGGATCATCAAAGATCTCTGGACAAAATGTAATTGTGATGCATCCAATAATGGTCCAGTGTGTCCGTCACACCGAAAGACAAACACCGACGTTACCATGGAGCCCCTTGCATGGCTGAAACACTGACTGATCTGATCTAATCGAAAGCATGTGCTTCAACGGACGTTATTCAAACCACAAATTCAAATGGCTGTTTGACCGTCCACAGGCAATTTGATTTAAGAAAAAAAAGGCATTAAAGTGTAATAAACAAAAACAAACTTGCCTTTGGATCCTGACCTAACGTCCAACAACCTCTGCACCAGATCACTCCTGTTCATCTGCGTTAAAACCTCCCTGGTCACCTCCAAAGCCTGTTGGCCGTAGGTCTCCATCATCAGCTCCACTATCTCGGCTTTGTCTGCCAGCTCCATTCTCTGTCTGGAGATTCTTGGGAGGCCTTTCTCCATTTTACTGTACTGCAAGACATGCTTGAATTTCTCGAGCTCATCGTAGTTGAAATTTTCCAACGTTTCCAAAAGCTTCAACGGGACTGATGGCACTTCCTGAAGGGATTAAACACAATCAGAGGGCATTTACATGATAAAACCTCTGTAGTGATAAAATGTTAATTCTTTTGAATCCGAGTAAGCATTTAAAGCTGTGATGATTTGTTTCCTTTTATAAACTGGTTATTATTATTATTATTATTATTATTATTAGGGCCACAGGGCAAGCGCACCGAGCACTGGCCCCTGCTTATCCTACTCATTATTATCTTTCATCTTCCGGACAAATTTCGATTCGCTACAAATTATATATCAAAACATGCGGTTTGATCGGGATCGGTGCACTATTACTTTTATCAACAGAATACGAAACTGCGCAAAATTCTGCATTGAAGTGAATGGGACGGACCGAAAAAAAAGAGCAATCATTGTAGTTTTTCAAACGTCTTTTGCTCAGGCATACTTTCACCTTGAAACTCCGTTTGAACTTTAGACACAAGTCTTGTTTATTGGTGTATTAATCCATGTTTCAATAGGTCATATAGTTTTTGATCAATCACTGTTCAATGACCATGATCATTTTTGGAGAAATTATCACACGTTGTGACCTTCACATTCACCACGCTATGTGATGATAATGTAACATTACGAGACGGAGCCGTTTTAGAGGTAAATTCATGCAAAACAGCTGATGCGCGTTCCCTTCAGGGACAGTTTTTCAGCAAGCAGTCTCTGTATTTGCCTCGAAAATAACTCTGTCTCTTTTGAAATCTCTGAAGAATCTCATCATATTGTACACACTCCGGCAGTAGCCCCTGTGGCCCTTTCAAAATGTCCCCAGAGGAAATTATCTAGTTATTAGGGCCACGGGGCAATCGCACCGAGCACTGGCCCCTACAGCTATAAGCTGAAGGGACCAGTGCTCGGGGCAAAGCCCCGAGCACTATTGTTATTCATAGGATTTTTTCCTAGTTAGGGCCACGGGGCAATCGCACCGAGCACTGGCCCCTACAGCTATAAGCTGAAGGGACCAGTGCTCGGGGCGAAGCCCCGAGCACTATTGTTATTCATAGGATTTTTTCCTAGTTTTTATTAGGGCCACGGGGCAATCGCACCGAGCACTGGCCCCTACAGCTATAAGCTGAAGGGACCAGTGCTCGGGGCGAAGCCCCGAGCACTATTGTTATTCATAGGATTTTTTCCTAGTTATTAGGGAGGCAGTGCTAAGCACAGCCACCTACTGTTTGCAGAGACAAACAGTAGGTGGCTGTGCGAAGCACAGCCACCTATTGTTATCCTGTGTGTTTTTTAGGGAGGCAGTGCTAAGCACAGCCACCTACTGTTTGCAGAGACAAACAGTAGGTGGCTGTGCGAAGCACAGCCACCTATTGAAATCCTGCGTGTTTTTAGGGAGGCAGTGCTAAGCACAGCCACCTACTGTTTGCAGAGACAAACAGTAGGTGGCTGTGCGAAGCACAGCCACCTATTGTTATCCTGCGTGTTTTTAGGGAGGCAGTGCTAAGCACAGCCACCTACTGTTTGCAGAGACAAACAGTAGGTGGCTGTGCGAAGCACAGCCACCTATTGTTATCCTGCGTGTTTCTTCTTATTATTCCTCTTCCTCTTTTTTTTTGATTCCCTAAAACTGCCAAACAAAAACGAGCACCTACGCGAATGTTACATCAAAACGTGCGCCTTGATCGGGATCGGTGTGCTATTTAAAAGAAGTCCAGAATATTAATTTTTCGCGACGTAAGTCGCGAAAAACCACTGAAATTTCCCCATTGAAATGAATGGGATTAGTAAAAAATGAGCGAAAAAAAAAAGGAGAAAATGTAGCTTTTCAAACACCTGCTGCTCAGTCATACTTTCAGCTAGAAACTCCATTTAAACTCTAAAACGTAGACACAAGTCTTGTGTGCTGGTGTGCCAATCCGCGTTTCAATAGCTCATATAGTTTTTGATCAATCACTGTTCAATGACCATGATCGTTTTGGGAGAAATCATGAGATTATAATGGGTGTGTATTGCGCGGAACCTTCTGGGCTAGAGTGCGTGACATCATCAGTTAGAGTGTGGGGGCTTCTCAGTAGATTTTTCTTTCCAAACTCCTCCCGGCCACAGTCTTCACTCTACAGACGTGATATTTTACAATTTTGTAGACAAACTTGTCCTGTCGCTCACAATGTGCTCAAAAAGTCTGTGCGATTTACAGAATTTGAACTAGCAACCTCTAAGCGCGGCCAAGTCAGGTTTTCTCGTCATCCGCTCTAATGTTAATTTAGAAGCAGATTTTCAAAGAAACCTGATATGAACAGCATTTCTAACTCGCCCTAGCGTCCACATTTCTGACACTAGGAAAAAATAAAAGTCATCAGTGTCTTCAGCCGAGTCTCGTGGCGCTAACGGTGCGAAAATTTTGGCGATAGGAGTTTCGGTGTGAGCGTGGCATGCTTTTGTTCGGACCCATGCGCAGAGGGGGAATTGAGCGATAGAGAGAAGCAGAGAGACGCTCCAAAGCAGTCATACACATGCAGCAAGGGCCGTTGCCATGGTGACAGCACTGTGTGGCACTGATCTTCATATCTGACAGCAGGTGTGCTCTGATTGGAGGACAGGAATGTACTAAAACTACATTAGTAGTGGGATATGTAGTTTTTTTAGTCAAACCTCTTCTGCTCGTCCATTCTTTCACCTAGACACTCCATTTAAACTTTAAAATGAGACACAAGTACTGGCATACAGTTGAGTGCGAAGCACTCAACTGTTTGCAAGTACATTGTACCTAGTAGTTCTCAGTACTTGAGTCTCAGTAGTACTCGGTAGTACTTGGTAGTACTCGGTAGTACTCGGTAGTACTTGAGTGACAGCTGAGTTCAGTGACCTGTACAGGGAAACAGTTGAGTGCGAAGCACTCAACTGTTTGACAATACATTGTACCTAGTAGTTCTCAGTACTTGAGACTCAGTAGTACTCGGTAGTACTCGGTAGTACTCGGTAGTACTCGGTAGTACTTGAGTGGCAGCTGAGTTCAGTGACATGTACTGGGAAACAGTTGAGTGCGAAGCACTCAACTGTTTGACAATACATTGTACCTAGTAGTTCTCAGTACTTGAGACTCAGTAGTACTCGGTAGTACTTGGTAGTACTCGGTAGTACTTGGTAGTACTCGGTAGTACTTGGTAGTACTCGGTAGTACTTGAGTGACAGCTGAGTTCAGTGACGTGTACTGGGAAACAGTTGAGTGCGAAGCACTCAACTGTTTGACAATACATTGTACCTAGTAGTTCTCAGTACTTGAGACTCAGTAGTACTCGGTAGTACTTGGTAGTACTCGGTAGTACTCGCTAGTACTCGGTAGTACTTGAGTGACAGCTGAATTCAGGGCATATTTTCACCTAGAAACTCCATTTAAACTTTAAAATGGAGAGACGAGTGGTGTGCTCTGATTGGTGGACAGGAATGTACTAAAAACTATATTTAGTAGTGGGAAATGTAGTTTTTTTAGTCAAACGTCTTCTTCTCGTCCATACTTTCACCTAGAAACTCCATTTAAACTTTAAAATGGAGACACGAGTGGTGTGCTCTGATTGTTGGACAGGAATGTACTAAAAACTACATTTAGTAATGGGAAATGTAGTTTTTTTAATCAAACGTCTTCTACTCGTCCATACTTTCACCTAGAAACTCCATTTAAACTTTAAAATGGAGACACGAGTGGTGTGCTCTGATTGGTGGACAGGAATGTACTAAAAACTACATTTAGTATTGGGAAATGTAGTTTTTTTAGTCAAACGTCTTTTGCTCGGTCATACTTTCACCTAGAAACTCCATTTAAACTTTAAAATGGAGACACGAGTGGTGTGCTCTGATTGGTTGACAGGAATGTACTAAAAACTACATTTATAGTGGGAAATGTAGTTTTTTTAGTCAAACGTCGTCTGCTCGGGCATACTTTAACCTAGAAACTCCATTTAAACTTTAAAATGGAGACACGAGTGGTGTGCTCTGATTGGTGGACAGGAATGTACTAAGAACTACATTTAGTAGTGGGAAATGTAGTTTTTTTAGTCAAACGTCTTCTTCTCGTCCATACTTTCACCTAGAAACTCCATTTAAACTTTAAAATGGAGACACGAGTGGTGTGCTCTGATTGGTGGACAGGAATGTACTAAAAACTACATTTAGTAATGGGAAATGTAGTTTTTTTAGTCAAACGTCTTCTACTCGGACATACTTTCACCTAGAAACTCCATTTAAACTTTAAAATGGAGACACGAGTGGTGTGCTCTGATTGGTGGACAGGAATGTACTAAAACTACATTTAGTAGTGGGAAATGTAGTTTTTTTAGTCAAACGTCTTCTGCTCGGTCATTCTTTCACCTAGAAACTCCGTTTAAACTTTAAACTTTTACCCCCGGGCGGCGGCCCACTGCCTCCCTCTCAAAATTTCCCGGCGGGGGAATTTTCTAGTTAGGGAGGCAGTGCTAAGCACAGCCACCTACTGTTTGCAGAGACAAACAGTAGGTGGCTGTGCGAAGCACAGCCACCTATTGTTATCCTGCGTGTTTCTTCTTATTATTCCTCTTCCTCTTTTTTTTTGATTCCCTAAAACTGCTAAACAAAAACGAGCACCTACGCGAATGTTACATCAAAACGTGCGCCTTGATCGGGATCGGTGTGCTATTTAAAAGATGTCCAGAATATTAATTTTTCGCGACGTAAGTCGCGAAAAACCACTGAAATTTCCCCATTGAAATGAATGGGATTAGTAAAAAATGAGCGAAAAAAAAAAGCAGAAATTGTAGCTTTTCAAAAGCCTGCTGCTCAGTCATACTTTCAGCTAGAAACTCCATTTAAACTCTAAAACGTAGACACAAGTCTTGTGTCCTGGTGTGTCAATCCGCGTTTCAATAGCTCATATAGTTTTTGATCAATCACTGTTCAATGACCATGATCGTTTTGGGAGAAATCCTGAGATTACAATGGGTGTGTATTGCGCGGAACCTTCTGGGCTAGAGTGCGTGACATCATCGCTTAGAGTGTGGGGGCTTCTCAGTGTTTTTTTCTTTCCAAACTCCTCCCGGCCACAATCTTCACTCTACAGACGTGATATTTTCCAATTTTGTAGACAAACTTGTCCTGTCTCTCACAATGTGCTCAAAAAGTCTGTGCGATTTACAGAATTTGAACTAGCAACCTCTAAGCGCGGCCAAGTCAGGTTTTCTCGTCATCCGCTCTAATGTTAATTTAGAAGCAGATTTTCAAAGAAACCTGATCTGAACAACATTTCTAACTCGCCCTAGCGTCCACATTTCTGACACTAGGAAAAAATAAAAGTCATCAGTGTCTTCAGCCGAGTCTCGTGGCGCTAACGGTGCGAAAATTTTGGCGATAGGAGTTTCGGTGTGAGCGTGGCATGCTTTTGTTCGGACCCATGCGCAGAGGGGGAATTGAGCGATAGAGAGAGGCAGAGAGACGCTCCAAAGCAGTCATACACACGCAGCAAGGGCCGTTGCCATGGTGACAGCACTGTGTGGCACTGATCTTCATAACTGACAGCAGGTGTGCTCTGATTGGAGGACAGGAATGTACTAAAACTACATTAGTAGTGGGATATGTAGTTTTTTTAGTCAAACCTCTTCAGCTCAGCCATACTTTCACCTAGAAACTCCATTTAAACTTTAAAATGGAGTACTCGGTAGTACTTGAGTGACAGCTGAGTTCAGTGACCTGTACCTAGTAGTTCTCAGTACTTGAGTCTCAGTAGTACTCGCTAGTACTCGGTAGTACTCTGTAGTACTCTGTAGTACTCGGTAGTACTTGAGTGGCAGCTGAGTTCAGTTACATGTACTGGGAAACAGTTGAGTGCGAAGCACTCAACTGTTTGCAAGTACATAGTACCTACTAGTTCTCAGTACTTGAGTCTCAGTAGTACTCGGTGGTACTTGGTAGTACTCGGTAGTACTTGAGTGACAGCTGAGTTCAGTGACATGTACTGGGAAACAGTTGAGTGCGAAGCACTCAACTGTTTGACAATACATTGTACCTAGTAGTTCTCAGTACTTGAGACTCAGTAGTACTCGGTAGTACTTGGTAGTACTCGGTAGTACTTGAGTGACAGCTGAGTTCAGTGACATGTACTGGGAAACAGTTGAGTGCGAAGCACTCAACTGTTTGACAATACATTGTACCTAGTAGTTCTCAGTACTTGAGACTCAGTAGTACTCGGTAGTACTTGGTAGTACTCGGTAGTACTCGCTAGTACTCGGTAGTACTTGAGTGACAGCTGAGTTCAGGGCATATTTTCACCTAGAAACTCCATTTAAACTTTAAAATGGAGACACGAGTGGTGTGCTCTGATTGGTGGACAGGAATGTACTAAAAACTACATTTAGTAGTGGGAAATGTAGTTTTTTTAGTCAAACGTCTTTTGCTCGGTCATACTTTCACCTAGAAACTCCATTTAAACTTTAAAATGGAGACACGAGTGGTGTGCTCTGATTGGTGGACAGGAATGTACTAAGAACTACATTTAGTAGTGGGAAATGTAGTTTTTTTAGTCAAACGTCTTCTTCTCGTCCATACTTTCACCTAGAAACTCCATTTAAACTTTAAAATGGAGACACGAGTGGTGTGCTCTGATTGGTGGACAGGAATGTACTAAAAACTACATTTAGTAGTGGGAAATGTAGTTTTTTTAGTCAAACGTCTTCTGCTCGGTCATTCTTTCACCTAGAAACTCCGTTTAAACTTTCAACTTTTACAGACACACCCCCGGGCGGCGGCCCACTGCCTCCCTCTCAAAATTTCCCGGCGGGGGAATTTTCTAGTTAGGGAGGCAGTGCTAAGCACAGCCACCTACTGTTTGCAGAGACAAACAGTAGGTGGCTGTGCGAAGCACAGCCACCTATTGTTATCCTGCGTGTTTTTTCTTATTCTTCCTCTTCTTACCTTTTTTTGATTCCCTAAAACTGCCAAACAAAAACGAGCACCTACGTGAATGTTACATCAAAACGTGCGCCTTGATCGGGATCGGTGTGCTATTTAAAAGAAGTCCAGAATATTAATTTTTCGCGACGGAAGTCGCGAAAAACCACCGAAATTTCCCCATTGAAATGAATGGGATTAGTAAAAAATGAGCGAAAAAAAGAAAGCAGAAATTGTAGCTTTTCAAACGCCTGCTGCGCAGTCATACTTTCACCTAGAAACTCCATTTAAACTCTAAAACGTAGACACAAGTCTTCTGTCTTGGTGTGTCAATCCGCGTTTCAATAGCTCTTATAGTTTTTGATCAATCACTGTTCAATGACCATGATCGTTTTGGGAGAAATCGTGAGATTATAATGGGTGTGTATTGCGCGGAACCTTCTGGGCTAGAGTGCGTGACATCATCAGTTAGAGTGTGGGGGCTTCTCAGATCTTTTTCCTTTCCAAACTCCTCCCGGCCACAATCTTCACTCTACAGACGTGATATTTTCCAATTTTGTAGACAAACTTGTCCTGTCGCTCACAATGTGCTCAAAAAGTCTGTGCGATTTACAGAATTTGAACTAGCAACCTCTAAGCGCGGCCAAGTCAGGTTTTCTCGTCATCCGCTCTAATGTTAATTTAGAAGCAGATTTTCAAAGAAACCTGATATGAACAGCATTTCTAACTCGCCCTAGCGTCCACATTTCTGACACTAGGAAAAAATAAAAGTCATCAGTGTCTTCAGCCGAGTCTCGTGGCGCTAACGGTGCGAAAATTTTGGCGATAGGAGTTTCGGTGTGAGCGTGGCATGCTTTTGTTCGGACCCATGTGCAGAGGGGGAATTGAGCGATAGAGAGAAGCAGAGAGACGCTCCAAAGCAGTCATACACACGCAGCAAGGGCCGTTGCCATGGTGACAGCACTGTGTGGCACTGATCTTCATAACTGACAGCAGGTGTGCTCTGATTGGAGGACAGGAATGTACTAAAACTACATTAGTAGTGGGATATGTAGTTTTTTTAGTCAAACAATTTCAGCTCAGCCATTCTTTCACCGAGAAACTCCATTTAAACTTTAAAATTAGACACAAGTACAGTTGAGTGCGGAGCACTCAACTGTTTGCAAGTACATTGTACCTAGTAGTTCTCAGTACTTGAGTCTCAGTAGTACTCGGTAGTACTCGGTAGTACTCGGTAGTACTTGAGTGACAGCTGAGTTCAGTGACCTGTACAGGGAAACAGTTGAGTGCGAAGCACTCAACTGTTTGACAATACATTGTACCTAGTAGTTCTCAGTACTTGAGACTCAGTAGTACTCGGTAGTACTTGGTAGTACTCGGTACTACTTGAGTGACAGCTGAGTTCAGTGACCTGTACAGGGAAACAGTTGAGTGCGAAGCACTCAACTGTTTGATAATACATTGTACCTAGTAGTTCTCAGTACTTGAGACTCAGTAGTACTCGGTAGTACTTGGTAGTACTCGGTAGTACTCGCTAGTACTCGCTAGTACTCGGTAGTACTTGAGTGACAGCTGAGTTCAGGGCATATTTTCACCTAGAAACTCCATTTAAACTTTAAAATGGAGACACGAGTGGTGTGCTCTGAATGGTGGAGAGGAATGTACTAAAACTACATTTAGTAGTGGGAAATGTAGTTTTTTTAGTCAAACGTCTTCAACTCAGCCATACTTTCACCTAGAAACTCCATTTAAACTTTAAAATGGAGACACGAGTGGTGTGCTCTGATTGGTGGACAGGAATGTACTAAAACTACATTTAGTAGTGGGAAATGTAGTTTTTTTAGTCAAACGTCTTCAACTCAGCCATACTTTCACCTAGAAACTCCATTTAAACTTTAAAATGGAGACACGAGTGGTGTGCTCTGATTGGTGGACAGGAATGTACTAAAACTACATTTAGTAATGGGAAATGTAGTTTTTTTAGTCAAACGTCTTCTACTCGGACATACTTTCACCTAGAAACTCCATTTAAACTTTAAAATGGAGACATGAGTGGTGTGCTCTGATTGGTGGACAGGAATGTACTAAAACTACATTTAGTAGTGGGAAATGTAGTTTTTTTAGTCAAACGTCTTCTACTCGGACATACTTTCACCTAGAAACTCCGTTTAAACTTTAAAATGGAGACACGAGTGGTGTGCTCTGATTGGTGGACAGGAATGTACTAAAACTACATTTAGTAGTGGGAAATGTAGTTTTTTTAGTCAAACGTCTTCTTCTCGTCCATACTTTCACCTAGAAACTCCATTTAAACTTTAAAATGGAGACACGAGTGGTGTGCTCTGATTGGTGGACAGGAATGTACTAAAAACTACATTTAGTAGTGGGAAATGTAGTTTTTTTAGTCAAACGTCTTCTGCTCGGTCATTCTTTCACCTAGAAACTCCGTTTAAACTTTAAACTTTTACAGACACACCCCCGGGCGTCGGCCCACTGCCTCCCTCTCAAAATTTCCCGGCGGGGGAATTTTCTAGTTAGGGAGGCAGTGCTAAGCACAGCCACCTACTGTTTGCAGAGACAAACAGTAGGTGGCTGTGCGAAGCACAGCCACCTATTGAAATCCGACGTGTTTTTTCTTCTTATTATTCCTCTTCTTACCTTTTTTTGATTCGCTAAAACTGCCAAACAAAAACGAGCACCTACGCGAATGTAACATCAAAACGTGCGCCTTGATCGGGATCGGTGTGCTACTTCAAAAATGTCCAGAATATTAATTTTTCGCGACGTAAGTCGCGAAAAACCACTGAAATTTCCCCATTGAAATGAATGGGACGAGCGAAAAAAACAAAACAGAAAATGTAGCTTTTCAAACGCCTGCTGCTCAGTCATACTTTCACCTAGAAACTCCATTTAAACTCCAAAACGTAGACACAAGTCTTGTGTGCTGGTGTGCCAATCCGCGTTTCAGTAGCTCATATAGTTTTTGATCAATCACTGTTCAATGACCATGATCGTTTTGGGAGAAATCATGAGATTATAATGGGTGTGTATTGCGCGGAACCTTCTGGGCTAGAGTGCGTGACATCATCAGTTAGAGTGTGGGGGCTTCTCAGTAGATTTTTCTTTCCAAACTCCTCCCGGCCACAGTCTTCACTCTACAGACGTGATATTTTCCAATTTTGTAGACAAACTTGTCCTGTCTCTCACAATGTGCTCAAAAAGTCTGTGCGATTTACAGAATTTGAACTAGCAACCTCTAAGCGCGGCCAAGTCAGGTTTTCTCGTCATCCGCTCCAATGTTAATTTAGAAGCAGATTTTCAAAGAAACCTGATATGAACAGCATTTCTAACTCGCCCTAGCGTCCACATTTCTGACACTAGGAAAAAATAAAAGTCATCAGTGTCTTCAGCCGAGTCTCGTGGCGCTAACGGTGCGAAAATTTTGGCGATAGGAGTTTCGGTGTGAGCGTGGCAAGCTTTTGTTCGGACCCATGCGCAGAGGGGGAATTGAGCGTTAGAGAGAAGCAGAGAGACGCTCCAAAGCAGTCATACACACGCAGCAAGGGCCGTTGCCATGGTGACAGCACTGTGTGGCACTGATTTTCATAACTGACAGCAGGTGTGCTCTGATTGGAGGACAGGAATGTACTAAAACTACATTAGTAGTGGGATATGTAGTTTTTTTAGTCAAACCTCTTCTGCTCGTCCATACTTTCACCTAGACACTCCATTTAAACTTTAAAATGAGACACAAGTACTGGCATACAGTTGAGTGCGAAGCACTCAACTGTTTGCAAGTACATTGTACCTAGTAGTTCTCAGTACTTGAGTCTCAGTAGTACTCGGTAGTACTTGGTAGTACTCGGTAGTACTCGGTAGTACTTGAGTGACAGCTGAGTTCAGTGACATGTACTGGGAAACAGTTGAGTGCGAAGCACTCAACTGTTTGACAATACATTGTACCTAGTAGTTCTCAGTACTTGAGACTCAGTAGTACTCGGTAGTACTCGGTAGTACTCGCTAGTACTTGAGTGACAGCTGAGTTCAGTGACCTGTACAGGGAAACAGTTGAGTGCGAAGCACTCAACTGTTTGACAATACATTGTACCTAGTAGTTCTCAGTACTTGAGACTCAGTAGTACTCGGTAGTACTTGGTAGTACTCGCTAGTACTCGCTAGTACTCGGTAATACTTGAGTGACAGCTGAGTTCAGGGCATATTTTCACCTAGAAACTCCATTTACACTTTAAAATGGAGAGACGAGTGGTGTGCTCTGATTGGTGGACAGGAATGTACTAAGAACTACATTTAGTAGTGGGAAATGTAGTTTTTTTAGTCAAACGTCTTCTTCTCGTCCATACTTTCACCCAGAAACTCCATTTAAACTTTAAAATGGAGACACGAGTGGTGTGCTCTGATTGGTGGACAGGAATGTACTAAGAACTACATTTAGTAGTGGGAAATGTAGTTTTTTTAGTCAAACGTCTTCTTCTCGTCCATACTTTCACCCAGAAACTCCATTTAAACTTTAAAATGGAGACACGAGTGGTGTGCTCTGATTGGTGGACAGGAATGTACTAAGAACTACATTTAGTAGTGGGAAATGTAGTTTTTTTAGTCAAACGTCTTCTTCTCGTCCATACTTTCAGCTAGAAACTCCATTTAAACTTTAAAATGGAGACACGAGTGGTGTGCTCTGATTGGTGGAGAGGAATGTACTAAGAACTACATTTAGTAGTGGGAAATGTAGTCTTTTTAGTCAAACGTCTTCAGCTCGGCCATACTTTCACCTAGAAACTCCATTTAAACTTTAAAATGGAGACACGAGTGGTGTGCTCTGATTGGTGGACAGGAATGTACTAAAAACTACATTTAGTAGTGGGAAATGTAGTTTTTTTAGTCAAACCTCTTCTGCTCGGGCATACTTTCACCTAGAAACTCCATTTAAACTTTAAAATGGAGAGACGAGTGGTGTGCTCTGATTGGTGGACAGTAATGTACTAAAAACTACATTTAGTAGTGGGAAATGTAGTTTTTTTAGTCAAACGTCGTCTGCTCGTCCATACTTTCACCTAGAAACTCCATTTAAACTTTAAAATGGAGACACGAGTGGTGTGCTCTGATTGGTGGACAGGTATATACTAAAAACTACATTTAGTAATGGGAAATGTAGTTTTTTTAGTCAAACGTCTTCTGCTTGGTCATACTTTCACCTAGAAACTCCATTTAAACTTTAAAATGGAGACACGAGTGGTGTGCTCTGATTGGTGCACAGGAATGTACTGAAAAACTACATTTAGTATTGGGAAATGTAGTTTTTTTAGTCAAACGTCTTTTGCTCGATCATACTTTCACCTAGAAACTCCATTTAAACTTTAAAATGGAGACACGAGTGGTGTGCTCTGATTGGTTGACAGGAATGTACTAAAAACTACATTTAGTAGTGGGAAATGTAGTTTTTTTAGTCAAACGTCGTCTGCTCGGGCATACTTTCACCTAGAAACTCCGTTTAAACTTTAAACTTTTACCCCCGGGCGGCGGCCCAGTGCCTCCCTCTCAAAATTTCCCGGCGGGGGAATTTTCTAGTTATTCTTCCTCTTCTTACCTTTTTTTGATTTCCTACTCCTAAAAAACATAAACGAGCACCTACGCGAATGTAACATCAAAACGTGCGCCTTGATTGGGATCGGTGTGCTACTTAAAAGATGTCCAGAATATTAATTTTTCGCGACGCTAGTCGCGAAAAACCACCGAAATTTTCCCATTGAAATGAATGGGACGAGCGAAAAAAAAGGAACATTCATTGTCGTTTTTCAAACGCCTGCTGCGCAGTCATACTTTCACCTAGAAGCTCCATTTAAACTCTAAAACGTAGACACAAGTCTTGTGTCCTGGTGTGTCAATCCGCGTTTCAATAGCTCATATAGTTTTTGATCAATCACTGTTCAATGACCATGATCGTTTTGGGAGAAATCCTGAGATTACAATGGGTGTGTATTGCGCGGAACCTTCTGGGCTAGAGTGCGTGACATCATCGCTTAGAGTGTGGGGGCTTCTCAGTGTTTTTTTCTTTCCAAACTCCTCCCGGCCACAATCTTCACTCTACAGACGTGATATTTTCCAATTTTGTAGACAAACTTGTCCTGTCTCTCACAATGTGCTCAAAAAGTCTGTGCGATTTACAGAATTTGAACTAGCAACCTCTAAGCGCGGCCAAGTCAGGTTTTCTCGTCATCCGCTCCAATGTTAATTTAGAAGCAGATTTTCAAAGAAACCTGATCTGAACAGCATTTCTAACTCGCCCTAGCGTCCACATTTCTGACACTAGGAAAAAATAAAAGTCATCAGTGTCTTCAGCCGAGTCTCGTGGCGCTAACGGTGCGAAAATTTTGGCGATAGGAGTTTCGGTGTGAGCGTGGCAAGCTTTTGTTCGGACCCATGCGCAGAGGGGGAATTGAGCGTTAGAGAGAAGCAGAGAGACGCTCCAAAGCAGTCATACACACGCAGCAAGGGCCGTTGCCATGGTGACAGCACTGTGTGGCACTGATCTTCATAACTGACAGCAGGTGTGCTCTGATTGGAGGACAGGAATGTACTAAAACTACATTAGTAGTGGGATATGTAGTTTTTTTAGTCAAACCTCTTCAGCTCAGCCATACTTTCACCTAGAAACTCCATTTAAACTTTAAAATGGAGTACTCGGTAGTACTTGAGTGACAGCTGAGTTCAGTGACCTGTACCTAGTAGTTCTCAGTACTTGAGTCTCAGTAGTACTCGGTAGTACTCGGTAGTACTCGGTAGTGCTCGGTAGTACTTGAGTGACAGCTGAGTTCAGTGACATGTATTGGCTAACAGTTGAGTGCGAAGCACTCAACTGTTTTACAATACATTGTACCTAGTAGTTCTCAGTACTTGAGTCTCAGTAGTACTCGGTAGTACTTGGTAGTACTCGGTAGTACTCGCTAGTACTCGGTAGTACTTGAGTGACAGCTGAGTTCAGGGCATATTTTCACCTAGAAACTCCATTTAAACTTTAAAATGGAGACACGAGTGGTGTGCTCTGATTGGTGGACAGGAATGTACTAAGAACTACATTTAGTAGTGGGAAATGTAGTTTTTTTAGTCAAACGTCTTCAGCTCGGTCATACTTTCACCTAGAAACTCCATTTAAACTTTAAAATGGAGACACGAGTGGTGTGCTCTGATTGGTGGACAGGAATGTACTAAAAACTACATTTAGTAGTGGGAAATGTAGTTTTTTTAGTCAAACGTCGTCTGCTCGGGCATACTTTCACCTAGAAACTCCGTTTAAACTTTAAACTTTTACCCCCGGGCGGCGGCCCACTGCCTCCCTCTCAAAATTTCCCGGCGGGGGAATTTTCTAGTTTCTTATTAGGGAGGCAGTGCTAAGCACAGCCACCTACTGTTTGCAGAGACAAACAGTAGGTGGCTGTGCGAAGCACAGCCACCTATTGAAATCCTGCGTGTTTTTTCTTCTTATTCTTCCTCTTCCTCTTTTTTTTTGATTCCCTAAAACTGCCAAACAAAAACGAGCACCTACGCGAATGTTACATCAAAACGTGCGCCTTGATCGGGATCGGTGTGCTACTAAAAAGAAGTCCAGAATATTAATTTTTCGCGACGTAAGTCGCGAAAAACCACCGAAATTTCCCCATTGAAATGAATGGGACGAGCGAAAAAAAAAAAGCAGAAAAGGTAGCTTTTCAAACGCCTGCTGCACAGGCATACTTTCACCTAGAAGCTCCATTTAAACTCTAAAACGTAGACACAAGTCTTGTGTGCTGGTGTGCCAATCCGCGTTTCAATAGCTCATATAGTTTTTGATCAATCACTGTTCAATGACCATGATCGTTTTGGGAGAAATCCTGAGATTACAATGGGTGTGTATTGCGCGGAACCTTCTGGGCTAGAGTGCGTGACATCATCGCTTAGAGTGTGGGGGCTTCTCAGTGTTTTTTTCTTTCCAAACTCCTCCCGGCCACAATCTTCACTCTACAGACGTGATATTTTCCAATTTTGTAGACAAACTTGTCCTGTCGCTCACAATGTGCTCAAAAAGTCTGTGCGATTTACAGAATTTGAACTAGCAACCTCTAAGCGCGGCCAAGTCAGGTTTTCTCGTCATCCGCTCCAATGTTAATTTAGAAGCAGATTTTCAAAGAAACCTGATCTGAACAGCATTTCTAACTCGCCCTAGCGTCCACATTTCTGACACTAGGAAAAAATAAAAGTCATCAGTGTCTTCAGCCGAGTCTCGTGGCGCTAACGGTGCGAAAATTTTGGCGATAGGAGTTTCGGTGTGAGCGTGGCATGCTTTTGTTCGGACCCAAGCGCAGAGGGGGAATTGAGCGATAGAGAGAAGCAGAGAGACGCTCCAAAGCAGTCATACACACGCAGCAAGGGCCGTTGCCATGGTGACAGCACTGTGTGGCACTGATCTTCATAACTGACAGCAGGTGTGCTCTGATTGGAGGACAGGAATGTACTAAAACTACATTAGTAGTGGGATATGTAGTTTTTTTAGTCAAACCTCTTCAGCTCAGCCATACTTTCACCTAGAAACTCCATTTAAACTTTAAAATGGAGTACTCGGTAGTACTTGAGTGACAGCTGAGTTCAGTGACCTGTACCTAGTAGTTCTCAGTACTTGAGTCTCAGTAGTACTCGCTAGTACTCGCTAGTACTCGGTAGTGCTCGGTAGTACTTGAGTGACAGCTGAGTTCAGTGACATGTATTGGCTAACAGTTGAGTGCGAAGCACTCAACTGTTTTACAATACATTGTACCTAGTAGTTCTCAGTACTTGAGTCTCAGTAGTACTCGGTAGTACTCGGTAGTACTTGAGTGACAGCTGAGTTCAGTGACCTGTACCTAGTAGTTCTCAGTACTTGAGTCTCAGTAGTACTCGCTAGTACTCGCTAGTACTCGGTAGTACTCGGTAGTGCTCGGTAGTACTTGAGTGACAGCTGAGTTCAGTGACCTGTACAGGGAAACACTTGAGTGCGAAGCACTCAACTGTTTGACAATACATTGTACCTAGTAGTTCTCAGTACTTGAGACTCAGTAGTACTCGGTAGTACTCGGTAGTACTCGCTAGTACTTGAGTGACAGCTGAGTTCAGTGACCTGTACAGGGAAACAGTTGAGTGCGAAGCACTCAACTGTTTGACAATACATTGTACCTAGTAGTTCTCAGTACTTGAGTCTCAGTACTACTCGCTAGTACTCGCTAGTACTCGCTAGTACTTGGTAGTACTCGGTAGTACTTGAGTGGCAGCTGAGTTCAGTGACATGTACTGGGAAACAGTTGAGTGCGAAGCACTCAACTGTTTGCAAGTACATAGTACCTACTAGTTCTCAGTACTTGAGTCTCAGTAGTACTCGGTGGTACTTGGTAGTACTCGGTAGTACTTGAGTGACAGCTGAGTTCAGTGACATGTACTGGGAAACAGTTGAGTGCAAAGCACTCAACTGTTTGACAATACATTGTACCTAGTAGTTCTCAGTACTTGAGACTCAGTAGTACTCGGTAGTACTTGGTAGTACTCGGTAGTACTTGAGTGACAGCTGAGTTCAGTGACATGTACTGGGAAACAGTTGAGTGCGAAGCACTCAACTGTTTGACAATACATTGTACCTAGTAGTTCTCAGTACTTGAGACTCAGTAGTACTCGGTAGTACTTCGTAGTACTCGGTAGTACTCGCTAGTACTCGGTAGTACTTGAGTGACAGCTGAGTTCAGGGCATATTTTCACCTAGAAACTCCATTTAAACTTTAAAATGGAGACACGAGTGGTGTGCTCTGATTGGTGGACAGGAATGTACTAAAACTACATTTAGTAGTGGGAAATGTAGTTTTTTTAGTCAAACGTCTTCAACTCAGCCATACTTTCACCTAGAAACTCCGTTTAAACTTTAAACTTTTACCCCCGGGCGGCGGCCCACTGCCTCCCTCTCAAAATTTCCCGGCGGGGGAATTTTCTAGTTAGGGAGGCAGTGCTAAGCACAGCCACCTACTGTTTGCAGAGACAAACAGTAGGTGGCTGTGCGAAGCACAGCCACCTATTGTTATCCTGCGTGTTTCTTCTTATTATTCCTCTTCTTACCCTTTTTTTGATTCCCTAAAACTGCCAAACAAAAACGAGCACCTACGCGAATGTTACATCAAAACGTGCGCCTTGATCGCGATCGGTGTGCTACTTCAAAAATGTCCAGAATATTAATTTTTCGCGACGTAAGTCGCGAAAAACCACCGAAATTTCCCCATTGAAATGAATGGGATTAGTAAAAAATGAGCGAAAAAAAAAAGCAGAAAATGTAGCTTTTCAAAAGCCTGCTGCTCAGTCATACTTTCACCTAGAAACTCCATTTAAACTCTAAAACGTAGACACAAGTCTTGTGTGCTGGTGTGCCAATCCGCGTTTCAATAGCTCATATAGTTTTTGATCAATCACTGTTCAATGACCATGATCGTTTTGGGAGAAATCATGAGATTATAATGGGTGTGTATTGCGCGGAACCTTCTGGGCTAGAGTGCGTGACATCATCAGTTAGAGTGTGGGGGCTTCTCAGTAGATTTTTCTTTCCAAACTCCTCCCGGCCACAGTCTTCACTCTACAGACGTGATATTTTCCAATTTTGTAGACAAACTTGTCCTGTCTCTCACAATGTGCTCAAAAAGTCTGTGCGATTTACAGAATTTGAACTAGCAACCTCTAAGCGCGGCCAAGTCAGGTTTTCTCGTCATCCGCTCTAATGTTAATTTAGAAGCAGATTTTCAAAGAAACCTGATCTGAACAGCATTTCTAACTCGCCCTAGCGTCCACATTTCTGACACTAGGAAAAAATAAAAGTCATCAGTGTCTTCAGCCGAGTCTTGTGGCGCTAACGGTGCGAAAATTTTGGCGATAGGAGTTTCGGTGTGAGCGTGGCATGCTTTTGTTCGGACCCATGCGCAGAGGGGGAATTGAGCGATAGAGAGAAGCAGAGAGACGCTCCAAAGCAGTCATACACACGCAGCAAGGGCCGTTGCCATGGTGACAGCACTGTGTGGCACTGATCTTCATAACTGACAGCAGGTGTGCTCTGATTGGAGGACAGGAATGTACTAAAACTACATGAGTAGTGGGATATGTAGTTTTTTTAGTCAAACCTCTTCAGCTCAGCCATACTTTCACCTAGAAACTCCATTTAAACTTTAAAATGGAGTACTCGGTAGTACTTGAGTGACAGCTGAGTTCAGTGACCTGTACCTAGTAGTTCTCAGTACTTGAGTCTCAGTAGTACTCGCTAGTACTCGCTAGTACTCGGTAGTACTCGGTAGTGCTCGGTAGTACTTGAGTGACAGCTGAGTTCAGTGACCTGTACAGGGAAACAGTTGAGTGCGAAGCACTCAACTGTTTGACAATACATTGTACCTAGTAGTTCTCAGTACTTGAGTCTCAGTAGTACTCAGTAGTACTTGGTAGTACTCGGTAGTACTCGGTAGTACTTGAGTGACAGCTGAGTTCAGTGACCTGTACAGGGAAACAGTTGAGTGCGAAGCACTCAACTGTTTGACATTGTTTGACATTGTACCTAGTAGTTCTCAGTACTTGAGTCTCAGTAGTACTCGGTAGTACTCGGTAGTACTTGAGTGACAGCTGAGTTCAGTGACCTGTACAGGGAAACAGTTGACAATACATTGTACCTAGTAGTTCTCAGTACTTGAGACTCAGTAGTACTCGGTAGTACTTGGTAGTACTCGCTAGTACTCGGTAGTGCTCGGTAGTACTTGAGTGACAGCTGAGTTCAGTGACATGTATTGGCTAACAGTTGAGTGCGAAGCACTCAACTTTTTTACAATACATTGTACCTAGTAGTTCTCAGTACTTGAGTCTCAGTAGTACTCGCTAGTACTCGGTAGTACTTGAGTGACAGCTGAGTTCAGTGACCTGTACAGGGAAACAGTTGAGTGCGAAGCACTCAACTGTTTGACAATACATTGTACCTAGTAGTTCTCAGTACTTGAGTCTCAGTACTACTCGCTAGTACTCGCTAGTACTCGGTAGTACTCGGTAGTACTTGAGTGGCAGCTGAGTTCAGTGACATGTACTGGGAAACGCACTCAACTGTTTGACAATACATTGTACCTAGTAGTTCTCAGTACTTGAGACTCAGTAGTACTCGGTAGTACTTGGTAGTACTCGCAAGTACTCGCTAGTACTCGCTAGTACTCGGTAGTACTTGAGTGACAACTGAGTTCAGGGCATATTTTCACCTAGAAACTACATTTAAACTTTAAAATGGAGACACGAGTGGTGTGCTCTGATTGGTGGACAGGAATGTACTAAAAACTACATTTAGTAGTGGGAAATGTAGTTTTTTTAGTCAAACGTCTTCTGCTTGGTCATACTTTCACCTAGAAACTCCATTTAAACTTTAAAATGGAGACACGAGTGGTGTGCTCTGATTGGTGGACAGGAATGTACTAAGAACTACATTTAGTAGTGGGAAATGTAGTTTTTTTAGTCAAACGTCTTCTTCTCGTCCATACTTTCACCCAGAAACTCCATTTAAACTTTAAAATGGAGACACGAGTGGTGTGCTCTGATTGGTGGACAGGAATGTACTAAGAACTACATTTAGTAGTGGGAAATGTAGTTTTTTTAGTCAAACGTCTTCTTCTCGTCCATACTTTCACCTAGAAACTCCATTTAAACTTTAAAATGGAGACACGAGTGGTGTGCTCTGATTGGTGGACAGGAATGTACTAAAAACTACATTTAGTAGTGGGAAATGTAGTTTTTTTAGTCAAACGTCTTCTGCTCGGTCATTCTTTCACCTAGAAACTCCGTTTAAACTTTAAACTTTTACAGACACACCCCCGGGCGGCGGCCCACTGCCTCCCTCTCAAAATTTCCCGGCGGGGGAATTTTCTAGTTAGGGAGGCAGTGCTAAGCACAGCCACCTACTGTTTGCAGAGACAAACAGTAGGTGGCTGTGCGAAGCACAGCCACCTATTGAAATCCGACGTGTTTTTTCTTATTCTTCCTCCTCCCGTTTTTTTGATTCCCTAAAACTGCCAAACAAAAACAAGCACCTAGGGGAATGTTACATCAAAACGTGCGGCTTGATCGGGATCGGTGTGCTATTTAAAAGAAGTCCAGAATATTAATTTTTCGCGACGTAAGTCGCGAAAAACCACCGCAAATTAGTCCCATAGGAATGAATGGGACGAGCGACAAAAAAAAAGCAGAAATTGTAGCTTTTCAAACGCCTGCTGCGCAGGCATACTTTCACCTAGAAACTCCATTTAAACTCTAAAACATGGACACAAGTCTTCTGTCTTGGTGTGTCAATCCGCGTTTCAATAGCTCTTATAGTTTTTGATCAATCACTGTTCAATGACCATGATCGTTTTGGGAGAAATCGTGAGATTATAATGGGTGTGTATTGCGCGGAACCTTCTGGGCTAGAGTGCGTGACATCATCAGTTAGAGTGTGGGGGCTTCTCAGTAGATTTTTCTTTCCAAACTCCTCCCGGCCACAATCTTCACTCTACAGACGTGATATTTTCCAATTTTGTAGACAAACTTGTCCTGTCTCTCACAATGTGCTCAAAAAGTCTGTGCGATTTACAGAATTTGAACTAGCAACCTCTAAGTGCGGCCAAGTCAGGTTTTCTCGTCATCCGCTCCAATGTTAATTTAGAAGCAGATTTTCAAAGAAACCTGATCTGAACAGCATTTCTAACTCGCCCTAGCGTCCACATTTCTGACACTAGAAAAAAATAAAAGTCATCAGTGTCTTCAGCCGAGTCTTGTGGCGCTAACGGTGCGAAAATGTTGGCGATAGGAGTTTCGGTGTGAGCGTGGCATGCTTTTGTTCGGACCCATGCGCAGAGGGGGAATTGAGCGATAGAGAGAAGCAGAGAGACGCTCCAAAGCAGTCATACACACGCAGCAAGGGCCGTTGCCATGGTGACAGCACTGTGTGGCACTGATCTTCATAACTGACAGCAGGTGTGCTCTGATTGGAGGACAGGAATGTACTAAAACTACATTAGTAGTGGGATATGTAGTTTTTTTAGTCAAACCTCTTCTGCTCGTCCATACTTTCACCTAGACACTCCATTTATTGCGAAGCACTCAACTGTTTGACAATACATTGTACCTAGTAGTTCTCAGTACTTGAGACTCAGTAGTACTCGGTAGTACTCGGTAGTACTCGCTAGTACTCGCTAGTACTTGAGTGACAGCTGAGTTCAGTGACCTGTACAGGGAAACAGTTGAGTGCGAAGCACTCAACTGTTTGACAATACATTGTACCTAGTAGTTCTCAGTACTTGAGACTCAGTAGTACTCGGTAGTACTTGGTAGTACTCGCTAGTACTCGCTAGTACTCGGTAGTACTCGGTAGTGCTCGGTAGTACTTGAGTGACAGCTGAGTTCAGTGACATGTATTGGCTAACAATACATGTCACTGTATGTGCGAAGCACTCAACTGTTTGACAATACATTGTACCTAGTAGTTCTCAGTACTTGAGTCTCAGTACTACTCGCTAGTACTCGGTAGTACTCGGTAGTACTCGGTAGTACTTGAGTGGCAGCTGAGTTCAGTGACATGTACTGGGAAACAGTTGAGTGCGAAGCACTCAACTGTTTGCAAGTACATAGTACCTACTAGTTCTCAGTACTTGAGTCTCAGTAGTACTCGGTGGTACTTGGTAGTACTCGGTAGTACTTGAGTGACAGCTGAGTTCAGTGACATGTACTGGGAAACAGTTGAGTGCGAAGCACTCAACTGTTTGACAATACATTGTACCTAGTAGTTCTCAGTACTTGAGACTCAGTAGTACTCGGTAGTACTTGGTAGTACTCGGTAGTACTTGAGTGACAGCTGAGTTTAGTGACATGTACTGGGAAACAGTTGAGTGCGAAGCACTCAACTGTTTGACAATACATTGTACCTAGTAGTTCTCAGTACTTGAGACTCAGTAGTACTCGGTAGTACTTGGTAGTACTCGGTAGTACTCGCTAGTACTCGGTAGTACTTGAGTGACAGCTGAGTTCAGGGCATATTTTCACCTAGAAACTCCATTTAAACTTTAAAATGGAGACACGAGTGGTGTGCTCTGATTGGTGGACAGGAATGTACTAAAAACTACATTTAGTAGTGGGAAATGTAGTTTTTTTAGTCAAACGTCTTTTGCTCGGTCATACTTTCACCTAGAAACTCCATTTAAACTTTAAAATGGAGACACGAGTGGTGTGCTCTGATTGGTGGACAGGAATGTACTAAGAACTACATTTAGTAGTGGGAAATGTAGTTTTTTTAGTCAAACGTCTTCTTCTCGTCCATACTTTCACCTAGAAACTCCATTTAAACTTTAAAATGGAGACACGAGTGGTGTGCTCTGATTGGTGGACAGGAATGTACTAAAAACTACATTTAGTAGTGGGAAATGTAGTTTTTTTAGTCAAACATCGTCTGCTCGGGCATACTTTCACCTAGAAACTCCATTTAAACTTTAAAATGGAGACACGAGTGGTGTGCTCTGATTGGTGGACAGGAATGTACTAAAAACTACATTTAGTAGTGGGAAATGTAGTTTTTTTAGTCAAACGTCGACTGCTCGGGCATACTTTCACCTAGAAACTCCGTTTAAACTTTAAACTTTTACCCCCGGGCGGCGGCCCACTGCCTCCCTCTCAAAATTTCCCGGCGGGGGAATTTTCTAGTTAGGGAGGCAGTGCTAAGCACAGCCACCTACTGTTTGCAGAGACAAACAGTAGGTGGCTGTGCGAAGCACAGCCACCTATTGAAATCCGACGTGTTTTTAGGGAGGCAGTGCTAAGCACAGCCACCTACTGTTTGCAGAGACAAACAGTAGGTGGCTGTGCGAAGCACAGCCACCTATTGTTATCCTGCGTGTTTTTTCTTATTATTATTCCTCTTCTTACTTTTTTTGATTTCCTACTCGTACCGAAAAAAAACGAGCACCTACGCAAATGTAACATCAAAACGTGCGCCTTGATCGACATCGGTGTGCTACTTAAAAAATGTCCAGAATATTAATTTTTCGCGACGCTAGTCGCGAAAAACCAACGAAATTTTCCCATTGACTTGAATGGGACGAGCGAAAAAAAAAAAGCAGAAAATGTAGCTTTTCAAACGCCTGCTGCTCAGTCATACTTTCACCTAGAAACTCCATTTAAACTCTAAAACGTAGACACAAGTCTTCTGTCTTGGTGTGTCAATTCGCGTTTCAATAGCTCATATAGTTTTTGATCAATCACTGT
Organism: Eutrigla gurnardus; assembly: GCF_963514095.1. Lineage (NCBI taxonomy): Eukaryota > Metazoa > Chordata > Actinopteri > Perciformes > Triglidae > Eutrigla > Eutrigla gurnardus. Next base: position 23,662,911 of record NC_139937.1, on the reverse strand, counting down.
TCAATGACCATGATCGTTTTGGGAGAAATCCTGAGATTTCAATGGGTGTGTATTGCGCGGAACCTTCTGGGCTAGAGTGCGTGACATCATCAGTTAGAGTGTGGGGGCTTCTCAGTAGATTTTTCTTTCCAAACTCCTCCCGGCCACAATCTTCACTCTACAGACGTGATATTTTCCAATTTTGTAGACAAACTTGTCCTGTCGCTCACAATGTGCTCAAAAAGTCTGTGCGATTTACAGAATTTGAACTAGCAACCTCTAAGCGCGGCCAAGTCAGGTTTTCTCGTCATCCGCTCTAATGTTAATTTAGAAGCAGATTTTCAAAGAAACCTGATCTGAACAGCATTTCTAACTCGCCCTAGCGTCCACATTTCTGACACTAGGAAAAAATAAAAGTCATCAGTGTCTTCAGCCGAGTCTCGTGGCGCTAACGGTGCGAAAATTTTGGCGATAGGAGTTTCGGTGTGAGCGTGGCAAGCTTTTGTTCGGACCCATGCGCAGAGGGGGATTTGAGCGATAGAGAGAAGCAGAGAGACGCTCCAAAGCGGTCATACACACGCAGCAAGGGCCGTTGCCATGGTGACAGCACTGTGTGGCACTGATCTTCATAACTGACAGCAGGTGTGCTCTGATTGGAGGACAGGAATGTACTAAAACTACATTAGTAGTGGGATATGTAGTTTTTTTAGTCAAACCTCTTCTGCTCGTCCATACTTTCACCTAGACACTCCATTTAAACTTTAAAATGAGACACAAGTACTGGCATACAGTTGAGTGCGAAGCACTCAACTGTTTGCAAGTACATTGTACCTAGTAGTTCTCAGTACTTGAGTCTCAGTAGTACTCGGTAGTACTCGGTAGTACTTGAGTGACAGCTGAGTTCAGTGACCTGTACAGGGAAACAGTTGAGTGCGAAGCACTCAACTGTTTGACAATACATTGTACCTAGTAGTTCTCAGTACTTGAGACTCAGTAGTACTCGGTAGTACTCGGTAGTACTCGCTAGTACTTGAGTGACAGCTGAGTTCAGTGACCTGTACAGGGAAACAGTTGAGTGCGAAGCACTCAACTGTTTGACAATACATTGTACCTAGTAGTTCTCAGTACTTGAGACTCAGTAGTACTCGGTAGTACTTGGTAGTACTCGGTAGTACTCGCTAGTACTCGCTAGTACTCGCTAGTACTCGGTAATACTTGAGTGACAGCTGAGTTCAGGGCATATTTTCACCTAGAAACTCCATTTAAACTTTAAAATGGAGAGACGAGTGGTGTGCTCTGATTGGTGGACAGGAATGTACTAAAAACTACATTTAGTAGTGGGAAATGTAGTTTTTTTAGTCAAACGTCTTCTACTCGGACATACTTTCACCTAGAAACTCCATTTAAACTTTAAAATGGAGACACGAGTGGTGTGCTCTGATTGGTGGACAGGAATGTACTAAAAACTACATTTAGTAATGGGAAATGTAGTTTTTTTAGTCAAACGTCTTCTACTCGGACATACTTTCACCTAGAAACTCCATTTAAACTTTAAAATGGAGACACGAGTGGTGTGCTCTGATTGGTGGACAGGAATGTACTAAAAACTACATTTAGTATTGGGAAATGTAGTTTTTTTAGTCAAACGTCTTTTGCTCGGTCATACTTTCACCTAGAAACTCCATTTAAACTTTAAAATGGAGACACGAGTGGTGTGCTCTGATTGGTTGACAGGAATGTACTAAAAACTACATTTATAGTGGGAAATGTAGTTTTTTTTAGTCAAACGTCGTCTGCTCGGGCATACTTTAACCTAGAAACTCCGTTTAAACTTTAAACTTTTACCCCCGGGCGGCGGCCCACTGCCTCCCTCTCAAAATTTCCCGGCGGGGGAATTTTCTAGTTTCTTATTCTTCCTCCTCCCGTTTTTTTGATTCCCTAAAACTGCCAAACAAAAACAAGCACCTAGGGGAATGTTACATCAAAACGTGCGGCTTGATCGGGATCGGTGTGCTATTTAAAAGAAGTCCAGAATATTAATTTTTCGCGACGTAAGTCGCGAAAAACCACCGCAAATTAGTCCCATAGGAATGAATGGGACGAGCGACAAAAAAAAAGCAGAAATTGTAGCTTTTCAAACGCCTGCTGCGCAGGCATACTTTCACCTAGAAACTCCATTTAAACTCTAAAACATGGACACAAGTCTTCTGTCTTGGTGTGTCAATCCGCGTTTCAATAGCTCTTATAGTTTTTGATCAATCACTGTTCAATGACCATGATCGTTTTGGGAGAAATCGTGAGATTATAATGGGTGTGTATTGCGCGGAACCTTCTGGGCTAGAGTGCGTGACATCATCAGTTAGAGTGTGGGGGCTTCTCAGTAGATTTTTCTTTCCAAACTCCTCCCGGCCACAATCTTCACTCTACAGACGTGATATTTTCCAATTTTGTAGACAAACTTGTCCTGTCTCTCACAATGTGCTCAAAAAGTCTGTGCGATTTACAGAATTTGAACTAGCAACCTCTAAGTGCGGCCAAGTCAGGTTTTCTCGTCATCCGCTCCAATGTTAATTTAGAAGCAGATTTTCAAAGAAACCTGATCTGAACAGCATTTCTAACTCGCCCTAGCGTCCACATTTCTGACACTAGAAAAAAATAAAAGTCATCAGTGTCTTCAGCCGAGTCTTGTGGCGCTAACGGTGCGAAAATGTTGGCGATAGGAGTTTCGGTGTGAGCGTGGCATGCTTTTGTTCGGACCCATGCGCAGAGGGGGAATTGAGCGATAGAGAGAAGCAGAGAGACGCTCCAAAGCAGTCATACACACGCAGCAAGGGCCGTTGCCATGGTGACAGCACTGTGTGGCACTGATCTTCATAACTGACAGCAGGTGTGCTCTGATTGGAGGACAGGAATGTACTAAAACTACATTAGTAGTGGGATATGTAGTTTTTTTAGTCAAACCTCTTCTGCTCGTCCATACTTTCACCTAGACACTCCATTTATTGCGAAGCACTCAACTGTTTGACAATACATTGTACCTAGTAGTTCTCAGTACTTGAGACTCAGTAGTACTCGGTAGTACTCGGTAGTACTCGCTAGTACTCGCTAGTACTTGAGTGACAGCTGAGTTCAGTGACCTGTACAGGGAAACAGTTGAGTGCGAAGCACTCAACTGTTTGACAATACATTGTACCTAGTAGTTCTCAGTACTTGAGACTCAGTAGTACTCGGTAGTACTTGGTAGTACTCGCTAGTACTCGCTAGTACTCGGTAGTACTCGGTAGTGCTCGGTAGTACTTGAGTGACAGCTGAGTTCAGTGACATGTATTGGCTAACAATACATGTCACTGTATGTGCGAAGCACTCAACTGTTTGACAATACATTGTACCTAGTAGTTCTCAGTACTTGAGTCTCAGTACTACTCGCTAGTACTCGGTAGTACTCGGTAGTACTCGGTAGTACTTGAGTGGCAGCTGAGTTCAGTGACATGTACTGGGAAACAGTTGAGTGCGAAGCACTCAACTGTTTGCAAGTACATAGTACCTACTAGTTCTCAGTACTTGAGTCTCAGTAGTACTCGGTGGTACTTGGTAGTACTCGGTAGTACTTGAGTGACAGCTGAGTTCAGTGACATGTACTGGGAAACAGTTGAGTGCGAAGCACTCAACTGTTTGACAATACATTGTACCTAGTAGTTCTCAGTACTTGAGACTCAGTAGTACTCGGTAGTACTTGGTAGTACTCGGTAGTACTTGAGTGACAGCTGAGTTTAGTGACATGTACTGGGAAACAGTTGAGTGCGAAGCACTCAACTGTTTGACAATACATTGTACCTAGTAGTTCTCAGTACTTGAGACTCAGTAGTACTCGGTAGTACTTGGTAGTACTCGGTAGTACTCGCTAGTACTCGGTAGTACTTGAGTGACAGCTGAGTTCAGGGCATATTTTCACCTAGAAACTCCATTTAAACTTTAAAATGGAGACACGAGTGGTGTGCTCTGATTGGTGGACAGGAATGTACTAAAAACTACATTTAGTAGTGGGAAATGTAGTTTTTTTAGTCAAACGTCTTTTGCTCGGTCATACTTTCACCTAGAAACTCCATTTAAACTTTAAAATGGAGACACGAGTGGTGTGCTCTGATTGGTGGACAGGAATGTACTAAGAACTACATTTAGTAGTGGGAAATGTAGTTTTTTTAGTCAAACGTCTTCTTCTCGTCCATACTTTCACCTAGAAACTCCATTTAAACTTTAAAATGGAGACACGAGTGGTGTGCTCTGATTGGTGGACAGGAATGTACTAAAAACTACATTTAGTAGTGGGAAATGTAGTTTTTTTAGTCAAACATCGTCTGCTCGGGCATACTTTCACCTAGAAACTCCATTTAAACTTTAAAATGGAGACACGAGTGGTGTGCTCTGATTGGTGGACAGGAATGTACTAAAAACTACATTTAGTAGTGGGAAATGTAGTTTTTTTAGTCAAACGTCGACTGCTCGGGCATACTTTCACCTAGAAACTCCGTTTAAACTTTAAACTTTTACCCCCGGGCGGCGGCCCACTGCCTCCCTCTCAAAATTTCCCGGCGGGGGAATTTTCTAGTTATTCTTCCTCTTCTTACCTTTTTTTGATTTCCTACTCCTAAAAAACATAAACGAGCACCTACGCGAATGTAACATCAAAACGTGCGCCTTGATTGGGATCGGTGTGCTACTTAAAAGATGTCCAGAATATTAATTTTTCGCGACGCTAGTCGCGAAAAACCACCGAAATTTTCCCATTGAAATGAATGGGACGAGCGAAAAAAAAGGAACATTCATTGTCGTTTTTCAAACGCCTGCTGCGCAGTCATACTTTCACCTAGAAACTCCATTTAAACTCTAAAACGTAGACACAAGTCTTCTGTCTTGGTGTGTCAATTCGCGTTTCAATAGCTCATATAGTTTATGATCAATCACTGTTCAATGACCATGATCGTTTTGGGGGAAATCCTGAGATTTCAATGGGTGTGTATTGCGCGGAACCTTCTGGGCTAGAGTGCGTGACATCATCAGTTAGAGTGTGGGGGCTTCTCAGATCTTTTTCCTTTCCAAACTCCTCCCGGCCACAATCTTCACTCTACAGACGTGATATTTTCCAATTTTGTAGACAAACTTGTCCTGTCTCTCACAATGTGCTCAAAAAGTCTGTGCGATTTACAGAATTTGAACTAGCAACCTCTAAGCGCGGCCAAGTCAGGTTTTCTCGTCATCCGCTCCAATGTTAATTGAGAAGCAGATTTTCAAAGAAACCTGATTTGAACAGCATTTCTAACTCGCCCTAGCGTCCACATTTCTGACACTAGGAAAAAATAAAAGTCATCAGTGTCTTCAGCCGAGTCTCGTGGCGCTAATGGTGCGAAAATTTTGGCGATAGGAGTTTCGGTGTGAGCGTGGCATGCTTTTGTTCGGACCCATGCGCAGAGGGGGAATTGAGCGATAGAGAGAAGCAGAGAGACGCTCCAAAGCAGTCATACACACGCAGCAAGGGCCGTTGCCATGGTGACAGCACTGTGTGGCACTGATCTTCATAACTGACAGCAGGTGTGCTCTGATTGGTGGACAGGAATGTACTAAAACTACATTTAGTAGTGGGAAATGTAGTTTTTTTAGTCAAACGTCTTTTGCTCGGTCATACTTTCACCTAGAAACTCCATTTAAACTTTAAAATGGAGACACGAGTGGTGTGCTCTGATTGGTGGACAGGAATGTACTAAAAACTACATTTAGTAATGGGAAATGTAGTTTTTTTAGTCAAACGTCTTCTGCTCGGTCATACTTTCACCTAGAAACTCCATTTAAACTTTAAAATGGAGACACGAGTGGTGTGCTCTGATTGGTGGACAGGAATGTACTAAAAACTACATTTAGTAGTGGGAAATGTAGTTTTTTTAGTCAAACGTCGTCTGCTCGGGCATACTTTCACCTAGAAACTCCGTTTAAACTTTAAACTTTTACCCCCGGGCGGCGGCCCACTGCCTCCCTCTCAAAATTTCCCGGCGGGGGAATTTTCTAGTTTCTTCATATTATTATTCCTCTTCTTACCTTTTTTTGATTCCCTAAAACTGCCAAACAAAAACGAGCACCTACGCGAATGTTACATCAAAACGTGCGCCTTGATTGGGATCGGTGTGCTACTAAAAAGAAGTCCAGAATATTAATTTTTCGCGACGTAAGTCGCGAAAAACCACCGAAATTTCCCCATTGAAATGAATGGGACGAGCGAAAAAAAAAAAGCAGAAAAGGTAGCTTTTCAAACGCCTGCTGCACAGGCATACTTTCACCTAGAAGCTCCATTTAAACTCTAAAACGTAGACACAAGTCTTCTGTCTTGGTGTGTCAATTCGCGTTTCAATAGCTCATATAGTTTTTGATCAATCACTGTTCAATGACCATGATCGTTTTGGGAGAAATCCTGAGATTTCAATGGGTGTGTATTGCGCGGAACCTTCTGGGCTAGAGTGCGTGACATCATCAGTTAGAGTGTGGGGGCTTCTCAGATCTTTTTCCTTTCCAAACTCCTCCCGGCCACAATCTTCACTCTACAGACGTGATATTTTCCAATTTTGTAGACAAACTTGTCCTGTCGCTCACAATGTGCTCAAAAAGTCTGTGCGATTTACAGAATTTGAACTAGCAACCTCTAAGCGCGGCCAAGTCAGGTTTTCTCGTCATCCGCTCTAATGTTAATTTAGAAGCAGATTTTCAAAGAAACCTGATATGAACAGCATTTCTAACTCGCCCTAGCGTCCACATTTCTGACACTAGGAAAAAATAAAAGTCATCAGTGTCTTCAGCCGAGTCTCATGGCGCTAACGGTGCGAAAATTTTGGCGATAGGAGTTTCGGTGTGAGCGTGGCATGCTTTTGTTCGGACCCATGTGCAGAGGGGGAATTGAGCGATAGAGAGAAGCAGTGAGACGCTCCAAAGCAGTCATACACACGCAGCAAGGGCCGTTGCCATGGTGACAGCACTGTGTGGCACTGATCTTCATAACTGACAGCAGGTGTGCTCTGATTGGAGGACAGGAATGTACTAAAACTACATTAGTAGTGGGATATGTAGTTTTTTTAGTCAAACCTCTTCAGCTCAGCCATACTTTCACCTAGAAACTCCATTTAAACTTTAAAATGGAGTACTCGGTAGTACTTGAGTGACAGCTGAGTTCAGTGACCTGTACCTAGTAGTTCTCAGTACTTGAGTCTCAGTACTACTCGCTAGTACTCGCTAGTACTCGGTAGTACTCTGTAGTACTTGAGTGGCAGCTGAGTTCAGTGACATGTACTGGGAAAAAGTTGAGTGCGAAGCACTCAACTGTTTGCAAGTACATAGTACCTACTAGTTCTCAGTACTTGAGTCTCAGTAGTACTCGGTGGTACTTGGTAGTACTCGGTAGTACTTGAGTGACAGCTGAGTTCAGTGACATGTACTGGGAAACAGTTGAGTGCGAAGCACTCAACTGTTTGACAATACATTGTACCTAGTAGTTCTCAGTACTTGAGACTCAGTAGTACTCGGTAGTACTTGGTAGTACTCGGTAGTACTTGAGTGACAGCTGAGTTCAGTGACATGTACTGGGAAACAGTTGAGTGCGAAGCACTCAACTGTTTGACAACTCATTGTACCTAGTAGTTCTCAGTACTTGAGACTCAGTAGTACTCGGTAGTACTTGGTAGTACTCGGTAGTACTCGCTAGTACTCGGTAGTACTTGAGTGACAGCTGAGTTCAGGGCATATTTTCACCTAGAAACTCCATTTAAACTTTAAAATGGAGACACGAGTGGTGTGCTCTGATTGGTGGACAGGAATGTACTAAGAACTACATTTAGTAGTGGGATATGTAGTTTTTTTAGTCAAACGTCTCCTTCTCGTCCATACTTTCACCTAGAAACTCCATTTAAACATTAAAATGGAGACACGAGTGGTGTGCTCTGATTGGTGGACAGGAATGTACTAAGAACTACATTTAGTAGTGGGATATGTAGTTTTTTAGTCAAACCTCTTCTGCTCGGGCATACTTTCACCTAGAAACTCCATTTAAACTTTAAAATGGAGACACGAGTGGTGTGCTCTGATTGGTGGACAGGAATGTACTAAGAACTACATTTAGTAGTGGGATATGTAGTTTTTTTAGTCAAACGTCTCCTTCTCGTCCATACTTTCACCTAGAAACTCCATTTAAACATTAAAATGGAGACACGAGTGGTGTGCTCTGATTGGTGGACAGGAATGTACTAAGAACTACATTTAGTACTGGGAAATGTAGTTTTTTTAGTCAAACGTCTTCTTCTCGTCCATACTTTCACCCAGAAACTCCATTTAAACTTTAAAATGGAGACACGAGTGGTGTGCTCTGATTGGTGGACAGGAATGTACTAAGAACTACATTTAGTAGTGGGATATGTAGTTTTTTTAGTCAAACGTCTCCTTCTCGTCCATACATAAAACAACTCCGTCTCGTTTGAAATCTCGAAGAATCTCATCGTAATGTACAATCCGGCAGTAGCCCCCGTGGCCCTTTCAAAATTTCCCGGCGGGGGAATTTTCTAGTTATTATTATTATTTTTCCTCCAAATTTCGAGTGCCTAAAACTTCTACAGCGATAAGAGTTGTAGGACAAGTGATATATCAAAACGTGTGGTTCGATCGGGATCGGCGTGCTATTGCTTTTCTTAGCCGAACACGAATTTTTCGCGACGTAAGTCGCGAAAAACCAACGAAATTTTCCCATTGAAATGAATGGGACGGGCGAAAAAAAAAGAGCAGAAATTGTAGCTTTTCAAACGCCTGCTACTCAGGCATACTTTCACCGAGAAACTCCATTTAAACTTTAAAACGTAGACACAAGTCTTGTGTCCTGGTGTGTCAATCCACGTTTCAATAGGTCATATAGTTTTTGACCAATCACTGTTCAACGACCATGATCGTTTTGGGAGAAATCATGAGTTTATAATGGGTGTGTATTGCGCGGAACCTTCTGGGCTAGAGTGCGTGACATCATCAGTTAGAGTGTGAGGGCTTCTCAGAGTTTTTTCCTTTCCAAACTCCTCCCGGCCACGATCTTCACTCTACAGACGTGATATTTTCCAATTTTGTAGACAAACTTGTCCTGTCTCTCACGATGTGCTCAAAATCTCTGTGAGTTTTACAGAATTTGAACTAGCAACCTCTAAGCGCGGCCAAGTCTCTTTTTTTCCTCATCCGCTCTAATGTTAATTTAGAAGCAGATTTTCAAAAGAAACCTGAAAGCAGCTCCATTTCTAACTCGCCCTAGCGTCCACATTTCTGACACTAGGAAAAAATAAAAGTCATCAGTGTCTTCAGCCGAGTCTTGTGGCGCTAACGGTGTGAAAATTTTGGCGATAGGAGTTTCGGTGTGAGCGTGGCAAGCTTTTGTTCGGACCCAACGCAGAGGGGGAATGGAGCGATAGAAAGACGCAGACAGAGGCTCCAAAGCAGTCATACACATGCAGCAAGGGCCGTTGCCATGGTGACAGCACTGTGGGGCACTGATCTTCATAACTGACAGCAGGTGTGCTCTGATTGGTGGACAAGAATGTACTAAAAACTACATTTATAGTGGGATATGTAGTTTTTTTAGTCAAACGTCTCCTTCTCGTCCATACTTTCACCTAGAAACTCCATTTAAACTTTAAAATGGAGAAAGGAGTGGTGTGCTCTGATTGGTGGACAGGAATGTAGTAAAAACTACATTTAGTAGTGGGATATGTAGTTTTTTTAGTCAAACCTCTTCTGCTCGGGCATATTTTCACCTAGAAACTCCATTTAAACTTTAAAATGGAGACACGAGTGGTGTGCTCTGATTGGTGGACAGGAATGTACTAAGAACTACATTTAGTAGTGGGATATGTAGTTTTTTTAGTCAAACGTCTCCTTCTCGTCCATACTTTCACCTAGAAACTCCATTTAAACATTAAAATGGAGACACGAGTGGTGTGCTCTGATTGGTGGACAGGAATGTACTAAGAACTACATTTAGTAGTGGGATATGTAGTTTTTTAGTCAAACCTCTTCTGCTCGGGCATACTTTCACCTAGAAACTCCATTTAAACTTTAAAATGGAGACACGAGTGGTGTGCTCTGATTGGTGGACAGGAATGTACTAAGAACTACATTTAGTAGTGGGATATGTAGTTTTTTTAGTCAAACGTCTCCTTCTCGTCCATACTTTCACCTAGAAACTCCATTTAAACATTAAAATGGAGACACGAGTGGTGTGCTCTGATTGGTGGACAGGAATGTACTAAGAACTACATTTAGTACTGGGAAATGTAGTTTTTTTAGTCAAACGTCTTCTTCTCGTCCATACTTTCACCCAGAAACTCCATTTAAACTTTAAAATGGAGACACGAGTGGTGTGCTCTGATTGGTGGACAGGAATGTACTAAGAACTACATTTAGTAGTGGGATATGTAGTTTTTTTAGTCAAACGTCTCCTTCTCGTCCATACATAAAACAACTCCGTCTCGTTTGAAATCTCGAAGAATCTCATCGTAATGTACAATCCGGCAGTAGCCCCCGTGGCCCTTTCAAAATTTCCCGGCGGGGGAATTTTCTAGTTAGGGCCACGGGGCAATCGCACCGAGCACTGGTCCCTACAGCTATAAGCTGAAGGGACCAGTGCTCGGGGCAAAGCCCCGAGCACTACTGCTATTCATAGGATTTTTTCCTACTTATTATTATTTTGCCTTTTCCGGACGAATTTCGAGTGCCTAAAACTTCTACAGCGATAAGAGTTGTAGGACAAGTGATATATCAAAGCGTGTGGTTCGATCGGGATCGGCGTGCTATTGCTTTTCTTAGCCGAACACAAATTTTTCGCGACGTAAGTCGCGAAAAACCAACGAAATTTTTCCCATTGAAATGAATGGGATGAGCGGAAAAAAAAAAGCAGAAAATGTCGTTTTTCAAACACCTGTTGCTCAGGCATACTTTCACCTAGAAACTCCATTTAAACTCTAAAACGTAGACACAAGTCTTGTGTCCTCGTGTGCCAATCCGTGTTTCAATAGGTCATATAGTTTCTGATCAATCACTGTTCAATGACCATGATTGTTTTGGGAGAAATCATGAGTTTATAATGGGTGTGTATTGCGCGGAACCTTCTGGGCTAGAGTGGGTGACATCATCGCTTAGAGTGTGAGGGCTTCTCAGATTTTTTTCCTTTCCAAACTCCTCCCGGCCACAATCTTCAATCTACAGACGTGATATTTTCCAATTTTGTAGAGAAACTTGTCCTGTCTCTCACGATGTGCTCAAAAACTCTGTGAGATTTACAGAATTTGAACTAGCAACCTCTAAGCACGGCCAAGTCCATTTTTTTCGTCATCCGCTCCAATGTTAATTGAGAAGCAGATTTTCAAAGAAACCTGAAACGAACAGCATTTCTAACTCGCGCTAGCGTCCACATTTCTGAGACTAGGAAAAAATAAAAGTCATCAGTGTCTTCAGCCGGGTCTTGTGGCGCTAACGGTGCAAACATTTTGGCAATAGGAGTTTTGGTGTGAGCGTGGCAAGCTTTTGTTCGGACCCAACGCAGAGGGGGAATGGAGCGATAGAAAGAAGCAGAGAGACGCTCCAAAGCAGTCATACACATGCAGCAAGGGGCCGTTGCCATGGTGACAGCACTGTGGGGCACTAATCTTCATAACTGACAGCAGGTGTGCTCTGATTGGTGGACAAGAATGTACTAAAAACTACATTTATAGTGGGATATGTAGTTTTTTTAGTCAAACGTCTCCTTCTCGTCCATACTTTCACCTAGAAACTCCATTTAAACTTTAAAATGGAGACACGAGTGGTGTGCTCTGATTGGTGGACAGGAATGTACTAAGAACTACATTTAGTAGTGGGAAATGTAGTTTTTTTAGTCAAACGTCTTCTTCTCGTCCATACTTTCACCCAGAAACTCCATTTAAACTTTAAAATGGAGACACGAGTGGTGTGCTCTGATTGGTGGACAGGAATGTACTAAAAACTACATTTAGTAGTGGGATATGTAGTTTTTTTAGTCAAACGTCTTCTTCTCGTCCATACTTTCACCTAGAAACTCCATTTAAACTTTAAAATGGAGACACGAGTGGTGTGCTCTGATTGGTGGACAGGAATGTACTAAGAACTACATTTAGTAGTGGGAAATGTAGTTTTTTTAGTCAAACGTCTTCTTCTCGTCCATACTTTCACCCAGAAACTCCATTTAAACTTTAAAATGGAGACACGAGTGGTGTGCTCTGATTGGTGGACAGGAATGTACTAAAAACTACATTTAGTAGTGGGATATGTAGTTTTTTTAGTCAAACGTCTTCTTCTCGTCCATACTTTCACCTAGAAACTCCATTTAAACTTTAAAATGGAGACAGGAGTGGTGTGCTCTGATTGGTGGACAGGAATGTAGTAAAAACTACATTTAGTAGTGGGATATGTAGTTTTTTTAGTCAAACCTCTTCTGCTCGGGCATACTTTCACCTAGAAACTCCATTTAAACTTTAAAATGGAGACACGAGTGGTGTGCTCTGATTGGTGGACAGGAATGTACTAAGAACTACATTTAGTAGTGGGATATGTAGTTTTTTTAGTCAAACGTCTCCTTCTCGTCCATACTTTCACCTAGAAACTCCATTTAAACATTAAAATGGAGACACGAGTGGTGTGCTCTGATTGGTGGACAGGAATGTACTAAGAACTACATTTAGTAGTGGGATATGTAGTTTTTTAGTCAAACCTCTTCTGCTCGGGCATACTTTCACCTAGAAACTCCGTTTAAACTTTAAAATGGAGACACGAGTGGTGTGCTCTGATTGGTGGACAGGAATGTACTAAGAACTACATTTAGTAGTGGGAAATGTAGTTTTTTTAGTCAAACGTCGTCTGCTCGGGCATACTTTCACCCAGAAACTCCATTTAAACTTTAAAATGGAGACACGAGTGATGTGCTCTGATTGGTGGACAGGAATGTACTAAGAACTACATTTAGTAGTGGGAAATGTAGTTTTTTTAGTCAAACGTCGTCTGCTCGGGCATACTTTCACCTAGAAACTCCGTTTAAACTTTAAAATGGAGACACGAGTGGTGTGCTCTGATTGGTGGACAGGAATGTACTAAGAACTACATTTAGTAGTGGGAAATGTAGTTTTTTTAGTCAAACGTCGTCTGCTCGGGCATACTTTCACCTAGAAACTCCATTTAAACTTTAAAATGGAAACACGAGTGGTGTGCTCTGATTGGTGGACAGTTTTTGAAGTACATCACAATACTCAAAACGGACTACTCTGACAGCTCAGTCAGCAAGCAGTCTCTGTATTTGCCTCTAAAACAACTCCGTCTCGTTTGAAATGTCGAAGAATCTCATCGTATTGTATATACACTCCGGCAGTAGCCCCCGTGGCCCTTTCAAAATTTCCCGGCGGGGGAATTTTCTAGTTTTTAGGGCCACGGGGCAATCGCACCGAGCACTGGCCCCTACAGCTATAAGCTGAAGGGACCAGTGCTCGGGGCGAAGCCCCGAGCACTACTGCTATTCATAGGATTTTTTCCTACTTATTATTATTTTGCCTTTTCCGGACGAATTTCGAGTGCCTAAAACTTCTACAGCGATAAGAGTTGTAGGACAAGTGATATATCAAAGCGTGTGGTTCGATCGGGATCGGCGTGCTATTGCTTTTCTTAGCCGAACACGAATTTTTCGCGACGTAAGTCGCCAAAAACCAACGAAATTTTTCCCATTGAAATGAATGGGATGAGCGGAAAAAAAAAAGCAGAAAATGTCGTTTTTCAAACACCTGCTACTCAGGCATACTTTCACCTAGAAACTCCATTTAAACTTTAAAACGTAGACACAAGTCTTGTGTCCTGGTGTGTCAATCCACGTTTCAATAGGTCATATAGTTTTTGACCAATCACTGTTCAATGACCATGAACGTTTTGGGAGAAATCATGAGTTTATAATGGGTGTGTATTGCGCGGAACCTTCTGGGCTAGAGTGGATGACATCATCGCTTAGAGTGTGAGGGCTTCTCAGACTTTTTTCCTTTCCAAACTCCTCCCGGCCACAATCTTCACTCTACAGACGTGATATTTTCCAATTTTGTAGAGAAACTTGTCCTGTCTCTCACAATGTGCTCAAAATCTCTGTGAGATTTACACAATTTGAACTAGCAACCTCTAAGCGCGGCCAAGTCAGGTTTTCTCGTCATCCGCTCCAATGTTAATTTAGAAGCAGATTTTCAAAGAAACCTGATCTGAACAGCATTTCTAACTCGCCCTAGCGTCCACATTTCTGACACTAGGAAAAAATAAAAGTCATCAGTGTCTTCAGCCGAGTCTTGTGGCGCTAACGGTGCGAAAATTTTGGCGATAGGAGTTTCGGTGTGAGCGTGGCATGCTTTTGTTCGGACCCATGCGCAGAGGGGGAATTGAGCGATAGAGAGAAGCGGAGAGACGCTCCAAAGCAGTCATACACACGCAGCAAGGGCCGTTGCCATGGTGACAGCACTGTGTGGCACTGATCTTCATAACTGACAGCAGGTGTGCTCTGATTGGAGGACAGGAATGTACTAAAACTACATTAGTAGTGGGATATGTAGTTTTTTTAGTCAAACCTCTTCAGCTCAGCCATACTTTCACCTAGAAACTCCATTTAAACTTTAAAATGGAGTACTCGGTAGTACTTGAGTGACAGCTGAGTTCAGTGACCTGTACCTAGTAGTTCTCAGTACTTGAGTCTCAGTACTACTCGCTAGTACTCGCTAGTACTCGGTAGTACTCTGTAGTACTTGAGTGGCAGCTGAGTTCAGTGACATGTACTGGGAAAAAGTTGAGTGCGAAGCACTCAACTGTTTGCAAGTACATAGTACCTACTAGTTCTCAGTACTTGAGTCTCAGTAGTACTCGGTGGTACTTGGTAGTACTCGGTAGTACTTGAGTGACAGCTGAGTTCAGTGACATGTACTGGGAAACAGTTGAGTGCGAAGCACTCAACTGTTTGACAACTCATTGTACCTAGTAGTTCTCAGTACTTGAGACTCAGTAGTACTCGGTAGTACTTGGTAGTACTCGGTAGTACTCGCTAGTACTCGGTAGTACTTGAGTGACAGCTGAGTTCAGGGCATATTTTCACCTAGAAACTCCATTTAAACTTTAAAATGGAGACACGAGTGGTGTGCTCTGATTGGTGGACAGGAATGTACTAAAAACTACATTTAGTAATGGGAAATGTAGTTTTTTTAGTCAAACGTCTTCTGCTCGTCCATACTTTCACCTAGAAACTCCGTTTAAACTTTAAAATGGAGACACGAGTGGTGTGCTCTGATTGGTGGACAGTAATGTACTAAAAACTACATTTAGTAATGGGAAATGTAGTTTTTACAGTCAAACTTCTTCTGCTCGGGCATACTTTCACCTAGAAACTCCATTTAAACTTTAAAATGGAGACACAAGCTGAGTGCTTTGATTGGTGGACAGGAATGTACTAAAAACTACATTTAGTAATGGGAAATGTAGTTTTTTTAGTCAAATGTCTTCTGCTCAGTCATACTTTCACCTAGAAACCCCATTTAAACTTTAAAATGGAGACACGAGTGGTGTGCTCTGATTGGTGGACAGGAATGTACTAAGAACTACATTTAGTAGTGGGATATGTAGTTTTTTTAGTCAAACGTCTCCTTCTCGTCCATACTTTCACCTAGAAACTCCATTTAAACTTTAAAATGGAGACACGAGTGGTGTGCTCTGATTGGTGGACAGGAATGTACTAAGGACTACATTTAGTACTGGGAAATGTAGTTTTTTTAGTCAAACGTCTTCTTCTCGTACATACTTTCACCCAGAAACTCCATTTAAACTTTAAAATGGAGACACGAGTGGTGTGCTCTGATTGGTGGACAGGAATGTACTAAGAACTACATTTAGTAGTGGGATATGTAGTTTTTTTAGTCAAACGTCTCCTTCTCGTCCATACATAAAACAACTCCGTCTCGTTTGAAATCTCGAAGAATCTCATCGTAATGTACAATCCGGCAGTAGCCCCCGTGGCCCTTTCAAAATTTCCCGGCGGGGGAATTTTCTAGTTATTATTATTATTATTTTTCCTCCAAATTTCGAGTGCCTAAAACTTCTACAGCGATAAGAGTTGTAGGACAAGTGATATATCAAAACGTGTGGTTCGATCGGGATCGGCGTGCTATTGCTTTTCTTAGCCGAACACGAATTTTTCGCGACGTAAGTCGCGAAAAACCAACGAAATTTTCCCATTGAAATGAATGGGACGGGCGAAAAAAAAAGAGCAGAAATTGTAGCTTTTCAAACGCCTGCTACTCAGGCATACTTTCACCGAGAAACTCCATTTAAACTTTAAAACGTAGACACAAGTCTTGTGTCCTGGTGTGTCAATCCACGTTTCAATAGGTCATATAGTTTTTGACCAATCACTGTTCAACGACCATGATCGTTTTGGGAGAAATCATGAGTTTATAATGGGTGTGTATTGCGCGGAACCTTCTGGGCTAGAGTGCGTGACATCATCAGTTAGAGTGTGAGGGCTTCTCAGAGTTTTTTCCTTTCCAAACTCCTCCCGGCCACGATCTTCACTCTACAGACGTGATATTTTCCAATTTTGTAGACAAACTTGTCCTGTCTCTCACGATGTGCTCAAAATCTCTGTGAGTTTTACAGAATTTGAACTAGCAACCTCTAAGCGCGGCCAAGTCTCTTTTTTTCCTCATCCGCTCTAATGTTAATTTAGAAGCAGATTTTCAAAAGAAACCTGAAAGCAGCTCCATTTCTAACTCGCCCTAGCGTCCACATTTCTGACACTAGGAAAAAATAAAAGTCATCAGTGTCTTCAGCCGAGTCTTGTGGCGCTAACGGTGTGAAAATTTTGGCGATAGGAGTTTCGGTGTGAGCGTGGCAAGCTTTTGTTCGGACCCAACGCAGAGGGGGAATGGAGCGATAGAAAGACGCAGACAGAGGCTCCAAAGCAGTCATACACATGCAGCAAGGGCCGTTGCCATGGTGACAGCACTGTGGGGCACTGATCTTCATAACTGACAGCAGGTGTGCTCTGATTGGTGGACAAGAATGTACTAAAAACTACATTTATAGTGGGATATGTAGTTTTTTTAGTCAAACGTCTCCTTCTCGTCCATACTTTCACCTAGAAACTCCATTTAAACTTTAAAATGGAGAAAGGAGTGGTGTGCTCTGATTGGTGGACAGGAATGTAGTAAAAACTACATTTAGTAGTGGGATATGTAGTTTTTTTAGTCAAACCTCTTCTGCTCGGGCATACTTTCACCTAGAAACTCCATTTAAACTTTAAAATGGAGACACGAGTGGTGTGCTCTGATTGGTGGACAGGAATGTACTAAGAACTACATTTAGTAGTGGGATATGTAGTTTTTTTAGTCAAACGTCTCCTTCTCGTCCATACTTTCACCTAGAAACTCCATTTAAACATTAAAATGGAGACACGAGTGGTGTGCTCTGATTGGTGGACAGGAATGTACTAAGAACTACATTTAGTAGTGGGATATGTAGTTTTTTAGTCAAACCTCTTCTGCTCGGGCATACTTTCACCTAGAAACTCCATTTAAACTTTAAAATGGAGACACGAGTGGTGTGCTCTGATTGGTGGACAGGAATGTACTAAGAACTACATTTAGTAGTGGGATATGTAGTTTTTTTAGTCAAACGTCTCCTTCTCGTCCATACTTTCACCTAGAAACTCCATTTAAACATTAAAATGGAGACACGAGTGGTGTGCTCTGATTGGTGGACAGGAATGTACTAAGAACTACATTTAGTACTGGGAAATGTAGTTTTTTTAGTCAAACGTCTTCTTCTCGTCCATACTTTCACCCAGAAACTCCATTTAAACTTTAAAATGGAGACACGAGTGGTGTGCTCTGATTGGTGGACAGGAATGTACTAAGAACTACATTTAGTAGTGGGATATGTAGTTTTTTTAGTCAAACGTCTCCTTCTCGTCCATACATAAAACAACTCCGTCTCGTTTGAAATCTCGAAGAATCTCATCGTAATGTACAATCCGGCAGTAGCCCCCGTGGCCCTTTCAAAATTTCCCGGCGGGGGAATTTTCTAGTTATTATTATTATTATTATTATTATTATTATTATTAGGGCCACGGGGCAATCGCACCAAGCACTGGCCCCTACAGCTATGAAATAGCTGAGGGGACCAGTGCTCGGGGCCTGTGGATTTTTTCCTAGTTTTTATTTTTCATCTTCCGGACGAATTTCGATGGGCTACTAGTCCTAGAGCTTTAGGAGTTGTAGGACAAATTATATATCAAAACGTGCGGTTCGATCGGGATCGGCGTGCTATTGCTTTTGTTAGACGTAAGTCGCGAAAAACCACAGAAAATTTCCCATTGAAATGAATGGGACGGGTGAAAAAAAAGGAGCAGTCATTGTAGCTTTTCAAACGTCTGCTGCTCAGGCATACTTTCACCTAGAAACTCTATTTAAACTTTAAAATGTAGACACAAGTCTTGTGTATTGGTGTGTCAATCCACGTTTCAATAGGTCATATATTCTTTGATCAATTACTGTTCAATGACAATGATCGTTTTGGGAGAAATCATGAGATTATAATGGGTGTGTATTGCGCGGAACATTCTGGGTTAGAGTGGATGACATCATCGCTTAGAGTGTGAGGGCTCCTCGAAATACTTCAGATTTTTTTCCTTTCCAAACTCCTCCCAGACACAATTTTCACTCTAAACACGTGATATTTTCCAATTTTGTAGACAAACTTGTCCTGTCTCTCACAATGTGCTGTGAGATTTACAGAATTTGAACTAGCAACCTCTAAGCGCGGCCACATCTGTTTTTCTCCCCATTCAATCCAATGCAAATCGAGAAAAGGATTTTCAAAGAAACGCTGAAACTCACACATTTCTAACTCGCCCTAGTGTCCACATTTCTGACACTGGGAAAAAATAAAAGTGATCAGTGTCTTCAGCCGAGTCTTGTGGCGCTAACGGTGTGAAGATTTTGGCGATTTTTGTTTTTGTCAAACATCTTCTGCTCAGTCATACTTTCACCTAGAAACTCCATTTAAACTTTAAAATGGAGACACAAGTCTGTCTATTTCTCTCTGTCTCACTCAGAAGTGACAGCAGGTGCGCTCTGATTGGCCGATAGGAGCAGTCATTGGGAGTTGTAGTTTTTCAAGCAATACATAGTAGTTAGTAATTCTCAGTACTCAAGTCTCAGTAGTACTCGGTAGTACAGAGTACTTGAGTGAGCTCGGTGACATGCTTCGCACTCAACTGTTTGCCAGTACATAGTACCTATAGTTCTCAGTATTTGAGTCTCAGTAGTACTCGGTAGTACTGAGTACTTGAGTGACAGCTGAGCTCGGTGACATCTATCAAACTCATCAAACTCATCAAATACACAATCCAACAACTCAAACGCTTTTGTGGACAAGTTGTGACCTGCACACGCTATGTGATAATAATGTAACGTTACGAGACGGAGCCATTTTAGAGGAAAATTCATGCAAAACTGCTGATACACGTTCCTTTCAGGGACAGTTTTTCAGCAAGCAGTCTCTGTATTTGCCTCGAAAACAACTCCGTCTCGTTTGAAATCTCGAAGAATCTCATCGTATTGTATATACACTCCGGCAGTAGCCCCCGTGGCCCTTTCAAAATTTCCCACGGGGGAATTTTCTAGTTATTATTATAGTGCTTATGTGATCTGTGATCAACCCTTCTTGTGAATTCAAACCACAGCAATCCTGACCTGAAACCTGAAAGCTGTGTGACGTGCATCTGATACTCACATCCTTGAGCTGATATTTCTCTGAGGAGGAAGAAAAGAGAAAATTACTGACCGATTCCAAATCAGACTTTAAAAGACTTGGTTGGTTTTGAACAAAACAATATAAATAAATAATTAGAAAATAACATTATATTCTTCTTCTTTATGACATCCTTAAAATCAATAACAGATTCATTAACACTCTACTCACTCAATGCAGAAGCCATACAACAAATACTTCCTTTGATAAGATTATAATGTGAAAATTGTGTCAAACTATTTAATTTGATATACATTGTGTACCAATCCACAATAATATTGCACAATAAACACGGCACCCAGTAGGCTGATTATACCAATAACTGTCAATTATTCAACCATTCCTCATGGTCATTCATGTACAATAACAAAATTTCATATATTCTATTATACAATAATGTGAACTCAACTACTCAGTCTGTCCTTGATTACATTTTTAAATAGTAGTATTTTTTTAATATCTGTTATTTATTACATTCTGTTTTGCCTCTTGTTGTTGCACTATCCTCTTTGCTGCTGTAATCCTGTAAATGTCCGCGCCGTGGGACTAATAAAGGTTTATCTTATCGTAACAGAGGTGCTGATTAAAGTCAACAGCAAAATGTGATTATTTGGCCTACATGTACCGTATTTTACTGTACATTGTACTTATATTTAAAAAAGAATTACACCAAATTACTTCCAGTGACATCACAAAAATCAAAGAGTCTGGATTCAATTGGCTGATGCTGCATGTTATTGCTTTGCTGACCTTTTTATTTATTTTATAACATTTTTCATGGGCGGTTAAATAAAGTTTTAAAGGAGTCATCACCAGGAAATCGCAATTTCTCTTGTTAAAACATGCATATCTGTGTTTGACCTCAGTTGAAACTTGCCTGAAAGGCTGGAGTTTGAAAGTGGCGCCGTTTTTTCGCTTCTGCTCCTTTACCGAACAGGAATAGCACACAAGGGTGTGCATTCCTAAAGCACGAGATTTTGATTCTGCGCCTACGGTGACGTCACCGTGGAGGCTACTTGCATAAGCCCACCCCTCTTTCACCACCCAACCCCCCCCCCCGTCCGCTACCTGACGTCCTGCTGTAAACGTGTCTCTTCAACCGTCTCTGGCTCTTCACTCTCCGGTTCGGGTTCCGACTCTGGTTCGTACATAAATGCCTGAATTCCGTAAGGTTCGTCATTTAGTGTGTGCGCCATGACAGGGTGCTGTTTATGTTTTGGAGTCTGCATGCAGGCAAGCCCCCCCGGCTCTGTCCTTCCTGCGGCGAATCAACGCGCGCCTCATTACATATTATACAATGCACATCCGGACCAGTCAAAACCTCGCGCGTAATCTCGCGTGATAAAATCGCGGTACGAAAAAGGGTCAGAACAAGCTCAATGTTTGATTAAATTTTTTTTTTTTTTTTCTAATAAGTTTTACGAATTGATCCAAAGCGATCCAAGGGGGGCTGGATACGTATAAAACCAGGTTATGACTCCTTTAACCACTTTCTTTGTTACCATGAATTCTAAAATATATTTCTATTTTTCTCTCTGACCTTTGACTCCTGAGTTGAACATTCCCGTCACCAGATCAGTCCTGTTCATGTCCCTTAAAATGTCGATGGTCACCTCCCAAGACAGCAAACCACAGATCTCCACCATCTGTTCCACCAGTAGGTCTGCACTGTACGATGTTTCCCAGTTCATGTGTCGGACCCTCTTCATAAAGAGCGTTAGCTTCAGCAACCACTTGAATTTCTTCAGCTCCTCCTCACTCAAAGTCTTCACTGTTTCCAAAAGAATCCGTTTCAAATCCTGTGTAAATGTGTAATTTCCCAATTGGGACGGTTAAAGATTAATTTATTTGCATTTTGTCAGTTATAGACGTCGAGTGTAAATGTTATAAGATTCGTTTTTCCTGCATGATCACTCAAGACAATGATACACTAATATCTTCTACTGATTTCATTTTCTTTTAAAAGTATTAAGTGTTTTTATTTCTTAACATCAAAGTCAAATATGAGTCCCTCCATCCTTTAATTCATGTTAATTAATAACTCCTTTCTGATCTCAACGCATCATGTTTCTGTAACAGGAGCTCAAAGAAATGGTTTTCTCTCTTTTCCATCATAACATTATTACTTAAGAGCTCAACATTAACAGTGAGAGGCAATTTAAGAAACTCACTGTTTGGTTTGTTTTATCATTTATGATGATTTAAAATGTAAAATATAGTCATACTCACGTTCAGCGACAGTGTAAGTTGATGTTCATCCACAAAGTGTTGCTCTGAGGAGAAAAGACATTAAATAACTCAGACAATTCAAATCTAATTGAATCACTAATTGTTATAAGAATTTTGTATAACCTCATGTCTTAAAGTTTTCTTTGTTCAGGTTACAGCTTTTTGTGTTGAACTGTTTATTACTTTAGTATCCCCATGGCTGACCTAAATGTTATCAGAGGCCTGGTAGTCATGATGTCTTGTTCTACATGAAGGTTAACTGTCAGTGACGCGTTATCTCCTGTGCCTTTAAAAGACTCAAGTCACAACAGTGATTTGAGCACTTCCTCTGTAGCATCCACACGTTGTTGCATTGTAACTGCTCCTCTTGTACAAGATTAAAGTCAGACGTCGACTTTACTTCTGTCTCTGATCTCCTCCTTGGGTGAATTTATTCGTTTACAGGCAAATTCTTTTAACACTAATAATCACTTTTAATGAGACACAGTTGCTTCAAAAGAAAAGGAAACAATTTCAGTACAAAACACAGAACTCAATCAGATTTACCTTTTTTTCATTATGAACTATATAAAGTATTTATTAGACACATGATTATGTTGTTTTTGTTTTAATCTTTACAATCGCACCATTTATACTGGACTTTGTGGCATAACGCCGCCACCACGCCTCCATTCTGTCTCTGTACCTTTGACACCAAAAAGAAAGAAGGAGTGATCATCCTGCAACGAGAAGGCGGAGTAAAGGGGCTTATGTCTTACCTGTGAGTCCTGAACTGAGCTTTGGTAACCTCTGTATCAGATCTGTCCTGTTCATTTGTTTAAAAGCCTCCGCGGTTAACTCCACAGACTGTTGGCCGTAGAACTCCATCATCAGATACACGGTTATCCTTCTGTCTTTCTTATAACTGTCTCTCATCATAAATGGGAAGGATCGGAGGTTCTTCTGATGGACAATCGACATCAGGAACCTCGTGAATCTCTCAAACATCAGATCATCCAAATCATTCAGGGTTTCCAAAATCAGCTGTTGAACAGCTACTCTTGTCGCTACCTGAAAAATAATACGTTCATTAAATAAATATGTAGTCCATGAATGAACCTGCATTAGGTGAATGAAAGCTGTGTTGTACTCAGTCAGACAGATGTTACATTACTCACTTTCCTGATCAATCCAGACCGGTGTTCACCTGAGTCTTGCTCTGAGGGGAAAAGTGGTAAAAGTCATTGATTCAACATTTTGGGGATTTTGACATGTTTTTGTCTTTATTGTTATTACTTTTGGGTCCTGAGCTGCTGTCTGACAGCCTCTGCACCAGATCAGTCCTGTTGATCTTCTCCAAAACCTCCTTGGTCTTATTCACAGCCTCTTCGTTGTAGTGCAACACCGTTAGAAACACCATGTCCTGATGTCCTGTTATCTTAAACATCATGGATGGGAGCCCAAATTGACGTCGGAAGTCAGTTTGAGACAAGAGGACCTCCTTGAAATTCCAAAGCTCCCCGTCACTCAAATCAGCCAGCGTTTCCAAAAGCAGCTCTATAAAAGACGCCGCCGTCTCCACCTGGAAAATTCAAAGGAAATGTTCATGAAGCAAAAGTCAAATTTCTCTGCTGGGATGATTATAGATTTTACTCTTTAAATATCATCAATGTCTGTTTTAGAAACATGGATGTGGAGAACATCATCCAAACTTCACAAGATAGTGGAACAACTGATGTTTGTCCACTTGACTGGTTACTGATGTAGATGTACATATTTCTTTGGCAACTTCTCTTTTATAACTACTGTATTTCTGTTAACGGGTTCCTGACTTTTATTTTATTACCTGCTTAAAGGATCATACCAGTGTTACTACATGTCACTGTCCATCAACAACATCGGTCATCTGTTTACAGTTTGTTTACATTTTGTTCATATTCAATAAACGTTACAGAATTTACCTGAAAATGTCAAGTTTAGTTAAAACCCACCTCGTAGTTAAAATCCTCCTTCTAGCTTGAAATTCAGTTCTTGTAAGGAACTATTTTCCCAGGCGTAATAACGTTCAGCCCAACGGCTGTCTTTGCTCTGTTGTGATTGACAACAGTACCAGAACCTTTATTATATACAGTACCAGTTCTATTATTGATGAATCTGTCGATTCTTCCCTTCATTTATTAACTTTAGTTATATAATTTGGTCTATAATATTTCAGAAAATGGTTAAAGGTACCCATCACAATTCCCTTACATCTACATTGATATCTTCAAATGTTTTGTCTGACCAACAGCCCAAAACCCAAAGAGATGCAGTTAATGATCTAAAACAGAGAAAAGATCAATCAATGTAGACGAATCCATTGTTTTAGAATCCAAGTCAGACGTTACATCACTCACCTTCTGGATCAGCACAGGACAATGTTCATCCACACAGTATCGCTCTGAAGAGAGAGGAAATGTAAAATGATCACATAATCACTGTCAGAATAGAAGAATTAGAATGTTACATGTCAATGCAAAATACACTGAAAATCTCCTTATTAATATCATAAAGATCAATTACCGGTTTCACCTGATAAACGTCTCAAATGCTCTCGCTGCACTTAATTCTTCCTATAGATTTACATTCAGACTGAGACTTCTAACTCTTTATAATAATCTTTTTTAATTATTAGATTACATCAACCTCCCAGTACGAACACCTGAATAGCCTTTGTTTGAATCATTAGGTCCTTAATCAGAGGTGGGAAGTAAACTTAAGTAGAATTTTCAGGTATCTGTACTTTAGTATTTATTTCATGGACAACGTTTTACTGTTACTCCCTACATTTTAAACATATCTGTACTTTTTCTCCACTATCTCTTCATAGCAAATCGTTGTTTGCTGCAGTATAAATGTCTTAATGTCATGCGGATCCTTTAAGGGCTAGTTTTTGGTCTTTTACCTTTTGGTCTGCTGTCTGACAACCTCTGTACCGGAGCAAATCACTTCATATTCTCTCAAACCTCCCTGATCGTCTCACAGACTGTCGGCTGCAGGTTAACACCATAAAAAGCCCGTGTCCTGTATTTCTGTTGTCTCCATCTATGGAATGTCTGTGGAACGTTTGTGGAGGTCGGTTTCACTGAGAATCTTCTTGAAGCTCTTGATTTTCTGACTCAAATCAGCCAGCGTTTCCAAGCTCTATAACAGACGCCATCGTCTCCACCTGGTCAATTCAAAGGGAACTTTCATGGGCCAAACGTGCAAGGCCAGACAAGTGTCAATCAAACTTTGGTACACGCCCCCAGAGACGAATAGACCAATCAGGCTTATCTGATCCGTCCTTATGGGACTTTTACTGTGCAGGAACAACGTGAGTCTACTTTAGCTGACGTACTTTCCCTTTTCTTACGTAACACTGTACAATATCAACGAGATATGTTTGCATAGTTCCGCCCTGACATTCGGTTCGGAGCTTCAAATCACTCATTCATGTTTAGTCTTTCCTGTTTTATTTTGTCACTCCTCTCTCCCCTCGGTTCAGATCACTTCACTTCCTGGCTTGTGTGATTTCCTGCGGACGTCGTCGTGGTGACGTCACCCGTTGGTGTGTGGACTACGGTTCTGAAGCCTCGAGGTCAGCATTTTGGCCGTAGCCATCTTGGAGGTTTTGCAACCAGTGAACGGACGTGACCATATTTGGACTGAGGCGGAACGACGGGTGGATCTGAAGAGGGGAAGAGCGTCACCCTGAAAGGTATTTGCTGAGAAGACGTCATATTACCTCCCATCACTAAACCTTCCACCATGAAATCAACCTTAGGAACTGCAACAGAAGACTTACATACAGAGCTCTCAAATGCTTTCGCTGCACTTCATATGTCATATATATTATATTCAGACAGAAACGTCTGTAAGTCAGGTTTTAAATATTTGATTAAATCAACGTCCCCGTACGAAACACAAAGCCAGGAGACATTTAGCTTAGCTTAGCATAAAGACTGGAGGCACAGGAGAACAACTCGTCCCTCCAAAGTTTGTTTTTATTGTACCAATTCAACAAGATTTTGCGTCTTACTGAGGTTGGAAGGTTTTTAAACTTTGGACTGAGCCAGGCGAACGGTTAAATTAGGAGTTTTTTTTCAAATTAAGATTCTGGGTTTCCAGACAATCTGATCAGCGACTGATCACAGACAGCCTGAAAGGCATTTGGTGTGAAGACGTCATATTACCTCCATGTTCATCTTCCTCCTCGGTATCAACACCAGGAACTCCTGTCGAGGGTCCCGTAGCTGAAACAGATTCATGGAAAATTAAAATTGCTTATGTCTACTCACACTTCAACACACACAGACACACACACACACACACACACACACACACACACACACACACACACACACACACAAATAGACTTACATAGGTTCAGACTTCTCAAATGCTCTTGCTGCACTTAATGTACTCGAATACATCTTCCTGGCTTTAAAACAGATTTTTTTGTTTTAAGTGAAAAAGACCTTCAAGGATAAGACTGATGTTATTCTACTTTTTTTTTCTTACGGTCAAAAAAATCATAATGAAAAGAGCAAAACCAACAATGTGCTCGTGTGTCTCACTCAACACTTGACCTCCGCCTCAGTTTGTGGCTGTAAATCAAATATATAGTTTAAAGCTATGGTCTACATTCTGGAAATCAGTTGAGCCTCTGAGACGGATTTGAAAAAAGGCACCCTCCCCCATTGGCAAAATGTGATTATTTGGCCTACATGTACTGTATTTTACTGTAAATTGTACATTTAAAAAGAATTACACCAAATTAATTCCAGTGACATCACAAAAATCAAAGAGGCTGGATTCAATTGACTGATGCTGCATGTTATTGCTTTGCTGCCCTTTTTATTTATTTTATAACATTTTTCATGGGCGGTAAAATAAAGTTTTAACCACTTTCTTTAAAATATATTTCTATTTTTCTCTCTGACCTTTGAATCCTGAGTTGGACATTCCCGTCACCAGATCAGTCCTGTTCATGTCCCTTAAAATGTCGATGGTCACCTCCCAAGACTGCAAACCACAGGTCTCCACCATCAGTTTCACCAGTAGGTTTGCACTACTGTACCATGTTTCCCAGTTCATGTGTCGGACCCTCTTCATGAAGAGCGTTAGATTCAGCAACCACTTGAATTTCTTCAGCTCCTCCTCACTCAAAGTCTTCACTGTTTCCAAAAGAATCCGTTTCAAATCCTGTGTAAACGTGTAATTTCCCAATTGGGATGGTTAAAGATTCATTTATTTGCATTTTGTCAGTGTTATAGAAGTCAAGTGTAAATGTTATGAGATTAGTTTTTTCTGCATGATCACTCAAGACAATGAAACACTAATATCTTTTCTACTGATTTCATTTTCTTTTGAAGTATTAAGTGTTTTTATTTCTTAACATCAAAGTCAAATATGAGTCCCTCCATCCTTTAATTCATGTTAATTAATAACTCCTTTCTGATCTCAACGCATTATGTTTCTGTAACAGGAGCTCAAAGAAACGGTTTTCTCTCTTTTCCATCATAACATTATTACTTAAGAGCTCAACATTAACAGTGAGAGGCAATTTAAGAAACTCACTGTTTGGTTCGTTTTATCATTTATGATGATTTAAAATGTAAAATATAGTCACACTCACGTTCAGCAACAGTGAAGGTTGATGTTTATCCACAAAGTGTTGCTCTGAGGAGAAAAGACATTAAATAACTCAGACAATTCAAATCTAATTGAATCACTAATAATCACTTTTAATGAGACACAGTTGCTTCAAAAGAAAGAAAACAATTTCAGTACAAAACACAGAACTCAATCAGATATACCTTTTTTTATTATGAATTATGTAAAGTATTTATTACACACATGATTATGTTGTTTTTGTTTTAATCTTTACAATCGCACCATTTATACTGGACTTTGTGGCATAACGCCGCCACCACGCCTCCATTCTGTCTCTGTACCTTTGACACCAAAAAGAAAGAAGGAGTGATCATCCTGCAACGAGAAGGCGGAGTAAAGGGGCTTATGTCTTACCTGTGAGTCCTGAACTGGGCTTTGGTAACCTCTGTATCAGATCTGTCCTGTTCATTTGTTTAAAAGCCTCCGTGGTTAACTCCACAGACTGTTGGCCGTAGGTCTCCATCATCAGATACACGGTCATCATTCTGTCTTCATTATAACTGTGTCTCATCATAAATAGGAAGGATGGGAGGTTCTTCTGATGGACAATCGACATCAGGAACCTCCTGAATCTCTCAAACATCAGATCATCCAAATCATTCAGGGTTTCCAAAATCAGCTGTTGAACAGCTACTCTTGTCGCTACCTGAAAAATAATACGTTCATTAAATAAATATGTAGTCCATGAATGAACCTGCATTAGTGAATGAAAGCTGTGTTGTACTCAGTCAGACAGATGTAACATTACTTACTTTCCTGATCAATCCAGACCGGTGTTCACCTGAGTCTTGCTCTGAGGGGAAAAGTGGTAAAAGTCATTGATTCAACATTTTGGGGATTTTGACATGTTTTTGTCTTTATTGTTATTACTTTTGGGTCCTGAGCTGCTGTCTGACAGCCTCTGCACCAGATCAGTCCTGTTCATCTTCTCCAAAACCTCCTTGGTCTTATTCACAGCCTCTTCGTTGTAGCACAACACCATTAGAAATACCATGTCCTGATGTCCTGTTATCTCAAACAGCATGGATGGGAGCCCAAACTGATGGAAGTCAGTTTGAGACGAGAGGACCTTCTTGAAATCCCCAAGCTCCCCGTCACTCAAATCAGCCAGCGTTTCCAAAAGCAGCTCTATAAAAGACGCCGCCGTCTCCACCTGGAAAATTCAAAGGAAATGTTCATGAAGCAAAAGTTAAATTTCTCTGCTGGGATGATTATAGATTTTACTCTATAAATATCATCAATGTCTGTTTTAGAAACATGGATGTGGAGAACATCATCCAAACTTCACAAGATAGTGAAACAACTGATGTTTGTCCACTTGACTGGTTACTGATGTAGATGTACATATTTCTTTGGCAACTTCTCTTTTATAACTACTGTATTTCTGTTAACGGGTTCCTGACTTTTATTTTATTACCTGCTTAAAGGATCATACCAGTGTTACTACATGTCACTGTCCATCAACAACATCGGTCATCTGTTTACAGTTTGTTTACATTTTATTCATATTCAATAAACGTTACAGAATTTACCTGAAAATGTCAAGTTTAGTTAAAACCCACCTCGTAGTTAAAATCCTCCTTCTAGCTTGAAATTCAGTTCTTGTAAGGAACTATTTTCCCAGGCGTAATAACATTCAGCCCAACGGCTGTCTTTGCTCTGTTGTGATTGACAACAGTACCAGACCCTTTATTATATACAGTACCAGTTCTATTATTGATGAATCTGTCGATTCTTCCCTTCATTTATTAACTTTAGTTATATCATTTGGTCTATAATATTTCAGAAAATGGTTAAAGGTACCCATCACAATTCCCTTACATCTACATTGATATCTTCAAATGTTTTGTCTGACCAACAGCCCAAAACCCAAAGAGATGCAGTTAATGATCTAAAACAGAGAAAAGATCAATCAATGTAGACGAATCCATTGTTTTAGAATCCAAGTCAGACGTTACATCACTCACCTTCTGGATCAGCACAGGACAATGTTCATCCACACAGTATCGCTCTGAAGAGAGAGGAAATGTAAAATGATCACATAATCACTGTCAGAATAGAAGAATTAGAATGTTACATGTCAATGCAAAATACACTGAAAATCTCCTTATTAATATCATAAAGATCAATTACCGGTTTCACCTGATAAACGTCTCAAATGCTCTCGCTGCACTTAATTCTTCCTATAGATTTACATTCAGACTGAGACTTCTAACTCTTTATAATAATCTTTTTTAATTATTAGATTACATCAACCTCCCAGTACGAACACCTGAATAGCCTTTGTTTGAATCATTAGGTCCTTAATCAGAGGTGGGAAGTAAACTTAAGTAGAATTTTCAGGTATCTGTACTTTAGTATTTATTTCATGGACAACGTTTTACTGTTACTCCCTACATTTTAAACATATCTGTACTTTTTCTCCACTATCTCTTCATAGCAAATCGTTGTTTGCTGCAGTATAAATGTCTTAATGTCATGCGGATCCTTTAAGGGCTAGTTTTTGGTCTTTTACCTTTTGGTCTGCTGTCTGACAACCTCTGTACCGGAGCAAATCACTTCATATTCTCTCAAACCTCCCTGATCGTCTCACAGACTGTCGGCTGCAGGTTAACACCATAAAAAGCCCGTGTCCTGTATTTCTGTTGTCTCCATCTATGGAATGTCTGTGGAACGTTTG
This sequence comes from Eutrigla gurnardus, assembly GCF_963514095.1. Taxonomy (NCBI): domain Eukaryota; kingdom Metazoa; phylum Chordata; class Actinopteri; order Perciformes; family Triglidae; genus Eutrigla; species Eutrigla gurnardus. Next base: position 23,632,460 of record NC_139937.1, on the reverse strand, counting down.
TGGAGGTCGGTTTCACTGAGAATCTTCTTGAAGCTCTTGATTTTCTGACTCAAATCAGCCAGCGTTTCCAAGCTCTATAACAGACGCCATCGTCTCCACCTGGTCAATTCAAAGGGAACTTTCATGGGCCAAACGTGCAAGGCCAGACAAGTGTCAATCAAACTTTGGTACACGCCCCCAGAGACGAATAGACCAATCAGGCTTATCTGATCCGTCCTTATGGGAATTTTACTGTGCAGGAACAACGTGAGTCTACTTTAGCTGACGTACTTTCCCTTTTCTTACGTAACACTGTACAATATCAACGAGATATGTTTGCATAGTTCGCCCTGACATTCGGTTCGGAGCTTCAAATCACTCATTCATGTTTAGTCTTTCCTGTTTTATTTTGTCACTCCTCTCTCCCCTCGGTTCAGATCACTTCACTTCCTGGCTTGTGTGATTTCCTGCGGACGTCGTCGTGGTGACGTCACCCGTTGGTGTGTGGACTACGGTTCTGAAGCCTCGAGGTCAGCATTTTGGCCGTAGCCATCTTGGAGGTTTTGCAACCAGTGAACGGACGTGACCATATTTGGACTGAGGCGGAACGACGGGTGGATCTGAAGAGGGGAAGAGCGGCACCCTGAAAGGTATTTGCTGAGAAGACGTCATATTACCTCCCATCACTAAACCTTCCACCATGAAATCAACCTTAGGAACTGCAACAGAAGACTTACATACAGAGCTCTCAAATGCTTTCGCTGCACTTCATATGTCATATATATTATATTCAGACAGAAACGTCTGTAAGTCAGGTTTTAAATATTTGATTAAATCAACGTCCCCGTACGAAACACAAAGCCAGGAGACATTTAGCTTAGCTTAGCATAAAGACTGGAGGCACAGGAGAACAACTCGTCCCTCCAAAGTTTGTTTTTATTGTACCAATTCAACAAGATTTTGCGTCTTACTGAGGTTGGAAGGTTTTTAAACTTTGGACTGAGCCAGGCGAACGGTTAAATTAGGAGTTTTTTTTCAAATTAAGATTCTGGGTTTCCAGACAATCTGATCAGCGACTGATCACAGACAAACTGAAAGGCATTTGGTGTGAAGACGTCATATTACCTCCATGTTCATCTTCCCCCTCGGTATCAACACCAGGAACTCCTGTCGAGGGTCCCGTAGCTGAAACAAATTCATGGAAAATTAAAATTGCTTATGTCTACTCACACTTCAACACACACAGACACACACACACACACACACACACACACACACACACACACACACACACACACACACACACACACACAAATAGACTTACATAGGTTCAGACTTCTCAAATGCTCTTGCTGCACTTAATGTACTCGAATACATCTTCCTGGCTTTAAAACAGATTTTTTTGTTTTAAGTGAAAAAGACCTTCAAGGATAAGACTGATGTTATTCTACTTTTTTTTTCTTACGGTCAAAAAAATCATAATGAAAAGAGCAAAACCAACAATGTGCTCGTGTGTCTCACTCAACACTTGACCTCCGCCTCAGTTTGTGGCTGTAAATCAAATATATAGTTTAAAGCTATGGTCTACATTCTGGAAATCAGTTGAGCCTCTGAGACGGATTTGAAAAAAGGCACCCTCCCCCATTGGCAAAATGTGATTATTTGGCCTACATGTACTGTATTTTACTGTAAATTGTACATTTAAAAAGAATTACACCAAATCAATTCCAGTGACATCACAAAAATCAAAGAGGCTGGATTAAATTGGCTGATGCTGCATGTTATTGCTTTGCCGCCCTTTTTATTTATTTTAAAACAAATAAAGTTTTAACCACTTTCTTTAAAATATATTTCTATTTTTCTCTCTGACCTTTGACTCCTGAGTTGGACATTCCCGTCACCAGATCAGTCCTGTTCATGTCCCTTAAAATGTCGATGGTCACCTCCCAAGACAGCAAACCACAGATCTCCACCATCAGTTCCACCAGTAGGTCTGCACTGTACGATGTTTCCCAGTCCATGTATCGGACCCTCTTCATGAAGAGCGTTAGCTTCAGCAACCACTTGAATTTCTTCAGCTCCTCCTCACTCAAAGTCTTCACTGTTTCCAAAAGAATCCGTTTCAAATCCTGTGTAAACGTGTAATTTCCCAATTGGGACGGTTAAAGATTAATTTATTTGCATTTTGTCAGTGTTATAGACGTCGAGTGTAAATGTTATAAGATTAGTTTTTTCTGCATGATCACTCAAGACAATGATACACTAATATCTTTTCTACTGATTTCATTTTCTTTTGAAGTATTAAGTGTTTTTATTTCTTAACATCACAGTCAAATATGAGTCCCTCCATCCTTTAATTCATGTTAATTAATAACTCCTTTCTGATCTCAACGCATCATGTTTCTGTAACAGGAGCTCAAAGAAATGGTTTTCTCTCTTTTCCATCATAACATTATTACTTAAGAGCTCAACATTAACAGTGAGAGGCAATTTAATAAACTCACTGTTTGGTTTGTTTTATCATTTATGATGATTTAAAATGTAAAATATAGTCACACTCACGTTCAGCAACAGTGTAGGTTGATGTTTATCCACAAAGTGTTGCTCTGAGGAGAAAAGACATTAAATAACTCAGACAATTCAAATCTAATTGAATCACTAATAATCACTTTTAATGAGACACAGTTGCTTCAAAAGAAAGAAAACAATTTCATTACAAAACACAGAACTCAATCAGATTTACCTTTTTTTCATTATGAACTATATAAAGTATTTATTACACACATGATTATGTTGTGTTTTTGTTTTAATCTTTACAATCGCACCATTTATACTGGACTTTGTGGCATAACGCCGCCACCACGCCTCCATTCTGTCTCTGTACCTTTGACACCAAAAAGAAAGAAGGAGTGATCATCCTGCAACGAGAAGGCGGAGTAAAGGGGCTCATGTCTTACCTGTGAGTCCTGAACTGAGCTTTGGTAACCTCTGTATCAGATCTGTCCTGTTCATTTGTTTAAAAGCCTCCGTGGTTAACTCCACAGACTGTTTGCCGTAGGTCTCCATCATCAGATACACGGTCATCCTTCTGTCTTTCTTATAACTGTGTCGCCCCATAAAGGGGAAGGATGAGAGTTTCTTCTGATAGACAATCGACATCAGGAAACTCCTGAATTCCTCAAACATCAGATCATCCAAATCATTCAGGGTTTCCAAAATCAGCTGTTGAACAGCTACTCTTGTCGCTACCTTAAAAATAATACGTTCATTAAATAAATATGTAGTCCATGAATGAACATGCATTAGGTGAATGAAAGCTGTGTTGTACTCAGTCAGACAGATGTAACATTACTCACTTTCCTGATCAATCCAGACCGGTGTTCACCTGAGTCTTGCTCTGAGGGGAAATGTGGTAAAAGTCATTGATTCAACATTTTGGGGATTTTGACATGTTTTTGTCTTTATTGTTATTACTTTTGGGTCCTGAGCTGCTGTCTGACAGCCTCTGCACCAGATCAGTCCTGTTGATCTTCTCCAAAACCTCCTTGGTCTTATTCACAGCCTCTTCGTTGTAGCGCAACACCATTAGAAACACCATGTCCTGATGTCCTGTTATCTCAAACCGCATGGATGGGAACTTGAACTGATGGAAGTCAGTTTGAGACGAGAGGACCTTCTTGAAATCCCCAAGCTCCCCGTCACTCAAATCAGCCAGCGTTTCCAAAAGCAGCTCTATAAAAGAAACCGCCGTCTCCCCCTGGAAAATTCAAAGGAAATGTTCATGAAGCAAAAGTTAAATTTCTCTGCAGGGATGATTATAGATTTTACTCTTTAAATATCATCAATGTCTGTTTTAGAAACATGGATGTGGAGAACATCATCCAAACTTCACAAGATAGTGGAACAACTGATGTTTGTCCACTTGACTGGTTACTGATGTAGATGTACATATTTCTTTGGCAACTTCTCTTTTATAACTACTGTATTTCTGTTAACGGGTTCCTGACTTTTATTTTATTACCTGCTTAAAGGATCATACCAGTGTTACTACATGTCACTGTCCATCAACAACATCGGTCATCTGTTTACAGTTTGTTTACATTTTATTCATATTCAATAAACGTTACAGAATTTACCTGAAAATGTCAAGTTTAGTTAAAACCCACCTCGTAGTTAAAATCCTCCTTCTAGCTTGAAATTCAGTTCTTGTAAGGAACTATTTTCCCAGGCGTAATAACATTCAGCCCCACGGCTGTCTTTGCTCTGTTGTGATTGACAACAGTACCAGAACCTTTATTATATACAGTACCAGTTCTATTATTGATGAATCTGTCGATTCTTCCCTTCATTTATTAACTTTAGTTATATAATTTGGTCTATAATATTTCAGAAAATGGTTAAAGGTACCCATCACAATTCCCTTACATCTACTTTGATATCTTCAAATGTTTTGTCTGACCAACAGCCCAAAACCCAAAGAGATGCAGTTAATGATCTAAAACAGAGAAAAGATCAATCAATGAAGACGAATCCATTGTTTTAGAATCCAAGTCAGACGTTACATCACTCACCTTCTGGATCAGCACAGGACAATGTTCATCCACACAGTATCGCTCTGAAGAGAGAGGAAATGTAAAATGATCACATAATCACTGTCAGAATAGAAGAATTAGAATGTTACATGTCAATGCAAAATAAACTGAAAATCTCCTTATTAATATCATAAAGATCAATTACCGGTTTCACCTGATAAACGTCTCAAATGCTCTCGCTGCACTTAATTCTTCCTATAGATTTACATTCAGACTGAGACTTCTAACTCTTTATAATAATCTTTTTTAATTATTAGATTAAATCAACCTCCCAGTACGAACACCTGAATAGCCTTTGTTTGAATCATTAGGTCCTTAATCAGAGGTGGGAAGTAAACTTAAGTAGAATTTTCAGGTATCTGTACTTTAGTATTTATTTCATGGACAACGTTTTACTGTTACTCCCTACATTTTAAACATATCTGTACTTTTATTCCACTATCTCTTCATAGCAAATCGTTGTTTGCTGCTATATAAATGTCTTAATGTCATGCGGATCCTTTAAGGGCTAGTTTTTGGTCTTTTACCTTTTGGTCTGCTGTCTGACAACCTCTGTACCGGAGCAAATCACTTCATATTCTCTCAAACCTCCCTGATCGTCTCACAGACTGTCGGCTGCAGGTTAACACCATAAAAAGCCCGTGTCCTGTATTTCTGTTGTCTCCATCTATGGAATGTCTGTGGAACGTTTGTGGAGGTCGGTTTCACTGAGAATCTTCTTGAAGCTCTTGATTTTCTGACTCAAATCAGCCAGCGTTTCCAAGCTCTATAACAGACGCCATCGTCTCCACCTGGTCAATTCAAAGGGAACTTTCATGGGCCAAACGTGCAAGGCCAGACAAGTGTCAATCAAACTTTGGTACACGCCCCCAGAGACGAATAGACCAATCAGGCTTATCTGATCCGTCCTTATGGGACTTTTACTGTGCAGGAACAACGTGAGTCTACTTTAGCTGACGTACTTTCCCTTTTCTTACGTAACACTGTACAATATCAACGAGATATGTTTGCATAGTTCCGCCCTGACATTCGGTTCGGAGCTTCAAATCACTCATTCATGTTTAGTCTTTCCTGTTTTATTTTGTCACTCCTCTCTCCCCTCGGTTCAGATCACTTCACTTCCTGGCTTGTGTGATTTCCTGCGGACGTCGTCGTGGTGACGTCACCCGTTGGTGTGTGGACTACGGTTCTGAAGCCTCGAGGTCAGCATTTTGGCCGTAGCCATCTTGGAGGTTTTGCAACCAGTGAACGGACGTGACCATATTTGGACTGAGGCGGAACGACGGGTGGATCTGAAGAGGGGAAGAGCGGCACCCTGAAAGGTATTTGCTGAGAAGACGTCATATTACCTCCCATCACTAAACCTTCCACCATGAAATCAACCTCAGGAACTGCAACAGAAGACTTACATACAGAGCTCTCAAATGCTTTCGCTGCACTTCATTTGTCCTGTAGATTTATATTCAGACAGAAACGTCTGTAACTCAGGTTTTAAATATTTGATTAAATCAACGTCCCCGTACGAAACACAAAGCCAGGAGACATTTAGCTTAGCTTAGCATAAAGACTGGAGGCACAGGAGAACAACTCGTCCCTCCAAAGTTTGTTTTTATTGTACCAATTCAACAAGATTTTGCGTCTTACTGAGGTTGGAAGGTTTTTAAACTTTGGACTTAGCCAGGCGAACGGTTAAATTAGGAGTTTTTTTTCAAATTAAGATTCTGGGTTTCCAGACAATCTGATCAGCGACTGATCACAGACAAACTGAAAGGCATTTGGTGGGAAGACGTCATATTACCTCCATGTTCATCTTCCCCCTCGGTATCAACACCAGGAACTCCTGTCGAGGGTCCCGTAGCTGAAACAAATTCATGGAAAATTAAAATTGATTATGTCTACACACACACACACACACACACACACACACACACACACACACACACACACACACACACACACACACAAATAGACTTACATAGGTTCAGACTTCTCAAATGCTCTTGCTGCACTTAATGTACTCGAATACATCTTCCTGGCTTTAAAACAGATTTTTTTGTTTTAAGTGAAAAAGACCTTCAAGGATAAGACTGATGTTATTCTACTTTTTTTTTCTTACGGTCAAAAAAATCATAATGAAAAGAGCAAAACCAACAATGTGCTCGTGTGTCTCACTCAACACTTGACCTCCGCCTCAGTTTGTGGCTGTAAATCAAATATATAGTTTAAAGCTATGGTCTACATTCTGGAAATCAGTTGAGCCTCTGAGACGGATTTGAAAAAAGGCACCCTCCCCCATTGGCAAAATGTGATTATTTGGCCTACATGTACTGTATTTTACTGTAAATTGTACATTTAAAAAGAATTACACCAAATCAATTCCAGTGACATCACAAAAATCAAAGAGGCTGGATTAAATTGGCTGATGCTGCATGTTATTGCTTTGCCGCCCTTTTTATTTATTTTAAAACAAATAAAGTTTTAACCACTTTCTTTAAAATATATTTCTATTTTTCTCTCTGACCTTTGAATCCTGAGTTGAACATTCCCGTCACCAGATCAGTCCTGTTCATGTCCCTTAAAATGTCGATGGTCACCTCCCAAGACAGCAAACCACAGGTCTCCACCATCTGTTCCACCAGTAGGTCTGTGCTGTACCATGTTTCCCAGTTTATGTGTCGGACCCTCTTCATGAAGAGTGTTAGCTTCAGCAACCACTTGAATTTCTTCAGCTCCTCCTCACTCAAAGTCTTCACTGTTTCCAAAAGAATCCGTTTCAAATCCTGTGTAAACGTGTAATTTCCCAATTGGGACGGTTAAAGATTAATTTATCTGCATTTTGTCAGTGTTATAGACGTCAAGTGTAAATGTTATAAGATTAGTTTTTTCTGCATGATCACTCAAGACAATGATACACTACTATCTTTTCTACTGATTTCATTTTCTTTTGAAGTATTAAGTGTTTTTATTTCTTAACATCAAAGTCAAATATGAGTCCCTCCATCCTTTAATTCATGTTAATTAATAACTCCTTTCTGATCTCAACGCATCATGTTTCTGTAACAGAAGCTCAAAGAAATGGTTTTCTCTCTTTTCCATCATAACATTATTACTTAAGAGCTCAACATTAACAGTGAGAGGCAATTTAAAACACTCACTGTTTGGTTTGTTTTATCATTTATGACGATTTAAAATGTAAAATATAGTCACACTCACGTTCAGCAACAGTGTAGGTTGATGTTTATCCACAAAGTGTTGCTCTGAGGAGAAAAGACATTAAATAACTCAGACAATTCAAATCTAATTGAATCACTAATAATCACTTTTAATGAGACACAGTTGCTTCAAAAGAAAGAAAACAATTTCAGTACAAAACACAGAACTCAATCAGATTTAACTTTTTTTATTATGAACTATATAAAGTATTTATTAGACACATGATTATGTTGTGTGTTTGTTTTAATCTTTACAATCGCACCATTTATACTGGACTTTGTGGCATAACGCCGCCACCACGCCTCCATTCTGTCTCTGTACCTTTGACACCAAAAAGAAAGAAGGAGTGATCATCCTGCAACGAGAAGGCGGAGTAAAGGGGCTTATGTCTTACCTGTGAGTCCTGAACTGAGCTTTGGTAACCTCTGTATCAGATCTGTCCTGTTCATTTGTTTAAAAGCCTCCGTGGTTAACTCCACAGACTTTTGGCCGTAGATCTCCATCATCAGATACACGGTTATCCTTCTGTCTTCATTATAACTGTCTGTCATCATAAATAGGAAGGATCGGAGGTTCTTCTGATAGACAATCGACCTCAGGAACCTCCTGAATCTCTCAAACATCAGATCATCCAAATCATTCAGGGTTTCCAAAATCAGCTGTTGAACAGCTACTCTTGTCGCTACCTGAAAAAATAATACGTTCATTAAATAAATATGTAGTCCATGAATGAACCTGCATTAGGTGAATGGAAGCTGTGTTGTACTCAGTCAGACAGATGTAACATTACTCACTTTCCTGATCAATCCAGACCGGTGTTCACCTGAGTCTTGCTCTGAGGGGAAAAGTGGTAAAAGTCATTGATTCAACATTTTGGGGATTTTGACATGTTTTTGTCTTTATTGTTATTACTTTTGGGTCCTGAGCTGCTGTCTGACAGCCTCTGCACCAGATCAGTCCTGTTGATCTTCTTCAAAGCCTCCTTGGTCTTATTCACAGCCTCTTCGTTGTAGTGCAACACCGTTAGAAACACCATGTCCTGATGTCCTGTTATCTTAAACAGCATGGATGGGAGCCCAAATTGACGTCGGAAGTCAGTTTGAGACAAGAGGACCTCCTTGAAATTCCAAAGCTCCCCGTCACTCAAATCAGCCAGCGTTTCCAAAAGCAGCTCTATAAAAGACGCCGCCGTCTCCACCTGGAAAATTCAAAGGAAATGTTCATGAAGCAAAAGTTAAATTTCTCTGCTGGGATGATTATAGATTTTACTCTTTAAATATCATCAATGTCTGTTTTAGAAACCTGGATGTGGAGAACATCATCCAAACTTCACAAGATAGTGAAACAACTGATGTTTGTCCACTTGACTGGTTACTGATGTAGATGTACATATTTCTTTGGCAACTTCTCTTTTATAACTACTGTATTTCTGTTAACGGGTTCCTGACTTTTATTCTATTACCTGCTTAAAGGATCATACCAGTGTTACTACATGTCACTGTCCATCAACAACATCGGTCATCTGTTTACAGTTTATTGAATATGAATAAAATGTAAACAAACTTTACAGAATTTACCTGAAAATGTCAAGTTTAGTTAAAACCCACCTCGTAGTTAAAATCCTCCTTCTAGCTTGAAATTCAGTTCTTGTAAGGAACTATTTTCCCAGGCGTAATAACATTCAGCCCAACGGCTGTCTTTGCTCTGTTGTGATTGACAACAGTACCAGAACCTTTATTATATACAGTACCAGTTCTATTATTGATGAATCTGTCGATTCTTCCCTTCATTTATTAACTTTAGTTATATAATTTGGTCTATAATATTTCAGAAAATGGTTAAAGGTACCCATCACTATTCCCTTACATCTACATTGATATCTTCAAATGTTTTGTCTGACCAACAGCCCAAAACCCAAAGAGATGCAGTTAATGATCTAAAACAGAGAAAAGACCAATCAATGTAGACGAATCCATTGTTTTAGAATCCAAGTCAGACGTTACATCACTCACCTTCTGGATCAGCACAGGACAATGTTCATCCACACAGTATCGCTCTGAAGAGAGAGGAAATGTAAAATGATCACATAATCACTGTCAGAATAGAAGAATTAGAATGTTACATGTCAATGCAAAATAAACTGAAAATCTCCTTATTAATATCATAAAGATCAATTACCGGTTTCACCTGATAAACGTCTCAAATGCTCTCGCTGCATTTAATTCTTCCTATAGATTTACATTCAGACTGAGACTTCTAACTCTTTATAATAATCTTTTTTAATTATTAGATTACATCAACCTCCCAGTACGAACACCTGAATAGTCTTTGTTTGAATCATTAGGTCCTTAATCAGAGGTGGGAAGTAAACTTAAGTAGAATTTTCAGGTATCTGTACTTTAGTATTTATTTCATGGACAACGTTTTACTGTTACTCCCTACATTTTAAACATATCTGTACTTTTACTCCACTATCTCTTCATAGCAAATCGTTGTTTGCTGCTATATAAATGTCTTAATGTCATGCGGATCCTTTAAGGGCTAGTTTTTGGTCTTTTACCTTTTGGTCTGCTGTCTGACAACCTCTGTACCGGAGCAAATCACTTCATATTCTCTCAAACCTCCCTGATCGTCTCACAGACTGTCGGCTGCAGGTTAACACCATAAAAAGCCCGTGTCCTGTATTTCTGTTGTCTCCATCTATGGAATGTCTGTGGAACGTTTGTGGAGGTCGGTTTCACTGAGAATCTTCTTGAAGCTCTTGATTTTCTGACTCAAATCAGCCAGCGTTTCCAAGCTCTATAACAGACGCCATCGTCTCCACCTGGTCAATTCAAAGGGAACTTTCATGGGCCAAACGTGCAAGGCCAGACAAGTGTCAATCAAACTTTGGTACACGCCCCCAGAGACGAATAGACCAATCAGGCTTATCTGATCCGTCCTTATGGGACTTTTACTGTGCAGGAACAACGTGAGTCTACTTTAGCTGACGTACTTTCCCTTTTCTTACGTAACACTGTACAATATCAACGAGATATGTTTGCATAGTTCGCCCTGACATTCGGTTCGGAGCTTCAAATCACTCATTCATGTTTAGTCTTTCCTGTTTTATTTTGTCACTCCTCTCTCCCCTCGGTTCAGATCACTTCACTTCCTGGCTTGTGTGATTTCCTGCGGACGTCGTCGTGGTGACGTCACCCGTTGGTGTGTGGACTACGGTTCTGAAGCCTCGAGGTCAGCATTTTGGCCGTAGCCATCTTGGAGGTTTTGCAACCAGTGAACGGACGTGACCATATTTGGACTGAGGCAGAGCGACGGGTGGATCTGAAGAGGGGAAGAGCGGCACCCTGAAAGGTATTTGCTGAGAAGACGTCATATTACCTCCCATCACTAAACCTTCCACCATGAAATCAACCTTAGGAACTGCAACAGAAGACTTACATACAGAGCTCTCAAATGCTTTCGCTGCACTTCATTTGTCCTGTAGATTTATATTCAGACAGAAACGTCTGTAACTCAGGTTTTAAATATTTGATTAAATCAACGTCCCAGTACGAAACACAAAGCCAGGAGACATTTAGCTTAGCTTAGCATAAAGACTGGAGGCACAGGAGAACAACTCATCCCTCCAAAGTTTGTTTTTATTGTACCAATTCAACAAGATTTAGCGTCTTACTGAGGTTGGAAGGTTTTTAAACTTTGGACTGAGCCAGGCGAACGGTTAAATTAGGAGTTTTTTTTCAAATTAAGATTCTGGGTTTCCAGACAATCTGATCAGCGACTGATCACAGACAAACTGAAAGGCATTTGGTGCAAAGACGTCATATTACCTCTCATCAGTCCACTGAGCTGATCGAAACCACCAGCATGAACTCCAGTCGAGGGTCCCGCACCTAAAAACAAATTTTTGGAAAATTAAAATTGCACAATGATGGATCAGTCTAGTGTTTGTGCCTACTACTTTTTTAAACACACACACACACACACACACACACACACACACACACACACACACACACACACACACACACACACACACACACACACACACACACACTCACACACACACTCTCAAATGCCCTTGCTGCACTTAATTTGTCCTCTAGGTTTACATTCGGACAGAGACGTCTGTAACTCAGTTTAAAATTCATAAATCATGAGGTCCTTAATCAGAGGTGGGAAGTAACGAAGTACAAATACTATTCAGATTCTGGGTTTCCAGACAATCTGATCAGCGACTGATCACAGACAGCCTGAAAGGCATTTGGTGTGAAGACGTCATCTTCCCCCTCGGTTTCAACACCAGGAACTCCTGTCGAGGGTCCCGTAGCTGAAACAAATTCATGGAAGATTAAAATTGCTTATGTCTACTCACACTTCAACACACACAGACACACACACAGACACACACACACACACACACACACACACACACACACACACACACACACACACACACACACACACACACACACACACACACAAATAGACTTACATAGGTTCAGACTTCTCAAATGCTCTTGCTGCACTTAATGTACTCGAATACATCTTCCTGGCTTTAAAACAGATTTTTTTGTTTTAAGTGAAAAAGACCTTCAAGGATGAGACTGATGTTATTCTACTTTTTTTTCTTCTTACGGTCAAAAAAATCATAATGAAAAGAGCAAAACCAACAACGTGCTCGTGTGTCTCACTCAACACTTGACCTCCGCCTCAGTTTGTGGCTGTAAATCAAATATATAGTTTAAAGCTATGGTCTACATTCTGAAAATCAGTTGAGCCTCTGAGACAGATTTGAAAAAAGGCACCCTCCCCCATTGGCAAAATGTGATTATTTGGCCTACATGTACTGTATTTTACTGTAAATTGTACATTTAAAAAGAATTACACCAAATCAATTCCAGTGACATCACAAAAATCAAAGAGGCTGGATTAAATTGGCTGATGCTGCATGTTATTGCTTTGCCGCCCTTTTTATTTATTTTAAAACAAATAAAGTTTTAACCACTTTCTTTAAAATATATTTCTATTTTTCTCTCTGACCTTTGACTCCTGAGTTGGACATTCCCGTCACCAGATCAGTCCTGTTCATGTCCCTTAAAATGTCGATGGTCACCTCCCAAGACTGCAAACCACAGGACTCCACCATCAGTTTCACCAGTAGGTCTGCACCGTACCATGTTTCCCAGTTCATGTATCGGACCCTCTTCGTGAAGAGCGTTAGCTTCAGCAACCACTTGAATTTCTTCAGCTCCTCCTCACTCAAAGTCTTCACTGTTTCCAAAAGAATCCGTTTCAAATCCTGTGTAAACGTGTAATTTCCCAATTGGGACGGTTAAAGATTAATTTATTTGCATTTTGTCAGTGTTATAGACGTCGAGTGTAAATGTTATAAGATTAGTTTTTTCTGCATGATCACTCAAGACAATGATACACTACTATCTTTTCTACTGATTTCATTTTCTTTTGAAGTATTAAGTGTTTTTATTTCTTAACATCACAGTCAAATATGAGTCCCTCCATCCTTTAATTCATGTTAATTAATAACTCCTTTCTGATCTCAACGCATCATGTTTCTGTAACAGGAGCTCAAAGAAATGGTTTTCTCTCTGTTCCATCATAACATTATTACTTAAGAGCTCAACATTAACAGTGAGAGGCAATTTAAGAAACTCACTGTTTGGTTTGTTTTATCATTTATGATGATTTAAAATGTAAAATATAGTCACACTCACGTTCAGCAACAGTGAAGGTTGATGTTCATCCACAAAGTGTTGCTCTGAAGAGAAAAGACATTAAATAACTCAGACAATTCAAATCTAATTGAATCACTAATAATCACTTTTAATGAGACACAGTTGCTTCAAAAGAAAGAAAACAATTTCATTACAAAACACAGAACTCAATCAGATTTACCTTTTTATTATTATGGACTATATAAAGTATTTATTAGACACATGATTATGTTGTTTTTGTTTTAATCTTTACAATCCCACCATTTATACTGGACTTTGTGGCATAACGCCGCCACCACGCCTCCATTCTGTCTCTGTACCTTTGACACCAAAAAGAAAGAAGGAGTGATCATCCTGCAACGAGAAGGCGGAGTAAAGGGGCTTATGTCTTACCTGTGAGTCCTGAACTGAGCTTTGGTAACCTCTGTATCAGATCTGTCCTGTTCATTTGTTTAAAAGCCTCCGTGGTTAACTCCACAGACTGTTTGCCGTAGGTCTCCATCATCAGATACACGGTCATCCTTCTGTCTTTCTTATAACTGTGTCGCCCCATAAAGGGGAAGGATGAGAGTTTCTTCTGATAGACAATCGACATCAGGAAACTCCTGAATTCCTCAAACATCAGATCATCCAAATCATTCAGGGTTTCCAAAATCAGCTGTTGAACAGCTACTCTTGTCGCTACCTTAAAAATAATACGTTCATTAAATAAATATGTAGTCCATGAATGAACATGCATTAGGTGAATGAAAGCTGTGTTGTACTCAGTCAGACAGATGTAACATTACTCACTTTCCTGATCAATCCAGACCGGTGTTCACCTGAGTCTTGCTCTGAGGGGAAATGTGGTAAAAGTCATTGATTCAACATTTTGGGGATTTTGACATGTTTTTGTCTTTATTGTTATTACTTTTGGGTCCTGAGCTGCTGTCTGACAGCCTCTGCACCAGATCAGTCCTGTTGATCTCCTCCAAAACCTCCTTGGTCTTATTCACAGCCTCTTCGTTGTAGTGCAACACCATTACAAACACCATGTCCTGATGTCCTGTTATCTCAAACCGCATGGATGGGAACTTGAACTGATGGAAGTCAGTTTGAGACGAGAGGACCTTCTTGAAATCCCCAAGCTCCCCGTCACTCAAATCAGCCAGCGTTTCCAAAAGCAGCTCTATAAAAGACGCCGCCGTCTCCCCCTGGAAAATTCAAAGGAAATGTTCATGAAGCAAAAGTTAAATTTCTCTGCTGGGATGATTATAGATTTTACTCTTTAAATATCATCAATGTCTGTTTTAGAAACATGGATGTGGAGAACATCATCCAAACTTCACAAGATAGTGAAACAACTGATGTTTGTCCACTTGACTGTTTACTGATGTAGATGTACATATTTCTTTGGCAACTTCTCTTTTATAACTACTGTATTTCTGTTAACGGGTTCCTGACTTTTATTTTATTACCTGCTTAAAGGATCATACCAGTGTTACTACATGTCACTGTCCATCAACAACATCGGTCATCTGTTTACAGTTTGTTTACATTTTATTCATATTCAATAAACGTTACAGAATTTACCTGAAAATGTCAAGTTTAGTTAAAACCCACCTCGTAGTTAAAATCCTCCTTCTAGCTTGAAATTCAGTTCTTGTAAGGAACTATTTTCCCAGGCGTAATAACATTCAGCCCAACGGCTGTCTTTGCTCTGTTGTGATTGACAACAGTACCAGAACCTTTATTATATACAGTACCAGTTCTATTATTGATGAATCTGTCGATTCTTCCCGTCATTTATTAACTTTAGTTATATAATTTGGTCTATAATATTTCAGAAAATGGTTAAAGGTACCCATCACAATTCTCTTACATCTACATTGATATCTTCAAATGTTTTGTCTGACCAACAGCCCAAAACCCAAAGAGATGCAGTTAATGATGTAAAACAGAGAAAAGATCAATCAATGTAGACGAATCCATTGTTTTAGAATCCAAGTCAGACGTTACATCACTCACCTTCTGGATCAGCACAGGACAATGTTCATCCACACAGTATCGCTCTGCAGAGAGAGGAACTGTAAAAGGATCACATAATCACTGTCAGAATAGAAGAATTAGAATGTTACATGTCAATGCAAAATAAACTGAAAATCTCCATATTAATATCATAAAGATCAATTACCGGTTTCACCTGATAAACGTCTCAAATGCTCTCGCTGCACTTAATTCTTCCTATAGATTTACATTCAGACTGAGACTTCTAACTCTTTATAATAATCTTTTTTAATTATTAGATTAAATCAACCTCCCAGTACGAACACCTGAATAGTCTTTGTTTGAATCATTAGGTCCTTAATCAGAGGTGGGAAGTAAACTTAAGTAGAATTTTCAGGTATCTGTACTTTAGTATTTATTTCATGGACAACGTTTTACTGTTACTCCCTACATTTTAAACATATCTGTACTTTTACTCCACTATCTCTTCATAGCAAATCGTTGTTTGCTGCTATATAAATGTCTTAATGTCATGCGGATCCTTTAAGGGCTAGTTTTTGGTCTTTTACCTTTTGGTCTGCTGTCTGACAACCTCTGTACCGGAGCAAATCACTTCATATTCTCTCAAACCTCCCTGACCGGATTGAAATGGAACAACATTACACCCACCCTGTGTCCCTACCTTCTTTAGTATGTGCGCCACTACCACTCAGTAAACAGCATCTTACAAACAACCCGATTGTGAGTGGCTCACTACGAATATGGTCTCAATTCAGGACCCACTTCAAACATAGACAGGCTATGTCCTCTCTCCCAATCTCGGCTAATGCACTCTTCCCGCCCTCACTCATGGACACAGCGTTTAAGTTATGGTTCAGGAATGGTCTGAAACGGGTGAAGGATCTTTTTAAGGACGGTGTGTTCATGTCTTTTGAGCAGCTTGTGAGTGAATATAATATTCCCAGATCACATTCATTAAGATATTTTCAGGTGCGCGCTTTTGTTCGGAAGCATTTTCCTTCCTTTCCGTCACTCGCACCGAATGACTGGATAGATGAATGTTTGAGTGGAGATCCGGACCAAAGAGGGGGAGTGAGCAGACTGTATGAGAGTATTCAATTGATCACCTCTCCTTCACTTAATAATATTAGGTCAGCATGGGAGGAGGAACTGGGATTTGAAGTTTCGGATGATTCCTGGCAAAGTGCAATTAGGAGAGTACACTCAAGCTCAATCTGTATCAGACACGGTTTGCTCCAGTTCAAAGTGCTCCACAGGCTACATTTGTCTAAAACTAAATTGGCCAGGATATACCCAGATGTGGATCCAACCTGCTCCCGATGCTGCCAGGCTCCGGCCACCCTCTACCACATGTTTTGGACATGTCCAAAATTAGTAAAGTTTTGGTCCTCAATTTTTGACACATTCTCTTATATTTGCAACAAAGACATAGGCCCTGCTCCCGAAATCGCATTGTTTGGTGTGGCCCCTGCGGAGGTGGCGTTATCTAGGGTACAGTCGGATGCCATCGCCTTCTCATCCCTACTAGCTAGGCGCCTTATTTTGTGTAACTGGAAATCAGTTAGGCCTCCCACGCACAGACGCTGGGTGGGGGATGTAATGGCGCATTTGAAACTTGAAAAATTGAAACACTCAATCAGGGGATCAACCCAGAGATTTTACAATGTCTGGCAGCCATTTTTGAACTACTTTAATCTGGAGTTCCCAGCTAGGGACACTGAGACTACTACTTAATTGACTCACAATCTCTGTAACAGGTTTAAATCTGTACGCTTTATGTTTACTTTCTTTTATCGATGTCATTATATTTATTTTATTTTATATATACATATATATATATATATATATATATATATATTTTTTTTTTTTTTTTTTAAACATTTTTCATTGTATACGTGTACGTTTATGTAGTTACTGTTGCTCTATTTTTCATGTATATTGTGACTGCGGTTTGCAGCCTTGTTGACTGTGTTGTATGTATTTGCAGTATAAAAAGCCAATAAAAATATTTGAATAATAAACCTCCCTGATCGTCTCACAGACTGTCGGCTGCAGGTTAACACCATAAAAAGCCCGTGTCCTGTATTTCTGTTGTCTCCATCTATGGAATGTCTGTGGAACGTTTGTGGAGGTCGGTTTCACTGAGAATCTTCTTGAAGCTCTTGATTTTCTGACTCAAATCAGCCAGCGTTTCCAAGCTTTATAACAGACGCCATCGTCTCCACCTGGTCAATTCAAAGGGAACTTTCATGGGCCAAACGTGCAAGGCCAGACAAGTGTCAATCAAACTTTGGTACACGCCCCCAGAGACGAATAGACCAATCAGGCTTATCTGATCCGTCCTTATGGGACTTTTACTGTGCAGGAACAACGTGAGTCTACTTTAGCTGACGTACTTTCCCTTTTCTTACGTAACACTGTACAATATCAACGAGATATGTTTGCATAGTTCACCCTGACATTCGGTTCGGAGCTTCAAATCACTCATTCATGTTTAGTCTTTCCTGTTTTATTTTGCCACTCCTCTCTCCCCTCGGTTCAGATCACTTCACTTCCTGGCTTGTGTGATTTCCTGCGGACGTCGTCGTGGTGACGTCACCCGTGGTGTGTGGACTACGCTTCTGAAGCCTCGAGGTCGGCATTTTGGCCGTCGCTATCTTGGAGGTTTTGCAACCAGTGAACGGACATGACCATATTTGGACTGAGGCAGAGCGACGGGTGGATCTGAAGAGGGGAAGAGCGTCACCCTGAAAGGTATTTGCTGAGAAGACGTCATATTACCTCCCATCACTAAACCTTCCACCATGAAATCAACCTTAGGAACTGCAACAGAAGACTTACATACAGAGCTCTCAAATGCTTTCGCTGCACTTCATTTGTCCTGTAGATTTATATTCAGACAGAAACGTCTGTAACTCAGGTTTTAAATATTTGATTAAATCAACGTCCCAGTACGAAACACAAAGCCAGGAGCAGTGTTGGGCAAGTTACTCTAAAAAAGTAACTAGTTAAAGTACTAGTTACTTCTCCCAGAAAGAAACTAAAGTAGTTACTGAGTTACAAATTCTAAAAGTAACTAGTTACTTTGGAAAGTAACTATTGCGTTACTTTTTTTAAAATACTGATGTGTCAAATAATTTGGACCCCATCTCCATCCCTCTTTGACGGAACTTAAAATACATGTATTATAATGAAATGGATCCTCAATACATTACAAACAGAAATCCACAGTGTGAAAAAATCTAAACAATTTTATTGGAGATATTATAATTACTATGCTTATAGAGTGGATTGATAAAAATAATATATCTTTTGGAACTCTTGATATTTATTGCACCTCAACAGGTTACAACTAAGCAAAATTAAATTATGTTTGTTAAGCAATGTACCAAAAATAAATAATAAATATATTTACTCTTTGTAGTGTAAATTAGGGGAAAAACAGTAGACATACTGTACTTATTTTTTTACGTAATGTTGTGTGCAAGGACGAAATTTTGATTTCAGAGGTGCGGGGGACAAAAGTATTTTTAATAAAACTCTAACTCTTTCAGTTCAGTGTGTTTTCTAGTAGTTCTTCTAGTTTTCGCTACTTTTAAGTCTACTGTTCCCTTTTTTGGTTTGACTGGTTGTAAATCATGTAGCAAAACATTATCACCCAATTCTAATCCAATAGTAATAATAACAACAACAATAATAATACATTTTATTGATCATATAATTGAGAGCTTTGTAAATGATGAGGAGGATCTTGAAGTGGATATGCTGTTCATTGGGAGCCAGTGAAGGTGTTGCAGGATGGGTGTAACGCATTTCTTTGAGTAACTTAGACTTTGACTTCTAAAGAAGTCTCTAATGTCCACTTTTTTTTTTTAGACATCCTGGCTGCGTCTAATTACCAAACACACACGCGCGCACGCACATACGCACACGGACCCCGATTCAAACATTAATGTAAATGAAAATTCTGATATTACAATCCTTCTAGCTGACGTGAACCAGGCAGTTTACAGTAGCGGACTCCTGTAGGACTCCTAACCGCAGACTAGCAGACCGTCGGTGTGAAAGCAAGATGGAGTGACAGCGGGGACGGCCAATCACACAAGAAACGGCAGAGCCAATCGAGGAGCTTGTGGGCGGTCTAAACTAAGGGAAACAGGCTTCAGCTTGAGCGGCCCTTTTCCGCTTGGTCCTAGTGCTGTTTACTTTAGCGTAACATTTGTTTTTTTCTGCCTTCAATGTAGTAACGCGACACATGTTTTGGCAGTAACAAAAACGGCGTTCTAATAATGAGATGGGTAATCAATTCCCCCTCGGTATCAACACCAGGAACTCCTGTCGAGGGTCCCGTAGCTGAAACAAATTCATGGAAAATTAAAATTGCTCATGTCTACTCCTGTTTTTAACACACACACACACACACACACACACACACACACACACACACACACACACACACACACACACACACACACACACACAATAGACTTACATAGGTTCAGACTTCTCAAATGCTCTTGCTGCACTTAATGTACTCGAATACATCTTCCTGGCTTTAAAACTGATTTTTTTGTTTTAAGTGAAAAAGACCTTCAAGGATAAGACTGATGTTATTCTACGTTTGTGGCTGTAAATCAAATATATAGTTTAATTCTTCAAAAAGGCTAAAGAAATCCTTAAAACCAGCAGGGCTCTGTGATGTGTGGTCGACTGTCGTGAAATATCATGAGTGAATACTGCATTATGTACTATGGACTACTTTCAGACACAATCATGCACTAGTGAGTAAACGTAAACACTGCGTGTCTTTTCTCAGTTTGCTTTGTTTTTAGCTATTTAACTCTTTCTCTTACACTCCATTCCATATATTATATCATAATATCATCATATTATATATCAAATATATGTATTTGTCACTACATTTGTACAACATGTTGCATGTTCTTGCTTTTTTGAGTAACAGCTGTGTGAGAGAATACCGGCGCTCCTACCTTCGGCCATTGTTTTTCTATCAGTCGCTGCCACTGAGGATCAAGTAGCTGTAAAATAAAATGAGGGAATATTAACACTTCTTGTTCACAGGCTTCATGCAGACCTCTGTTGTCTCATGAACACTTACATCATTCACAGAATGCTGTCTTACTATAACAATCAGAACACCAAGAAAAGCAATAATTTGAACAGGTAAACACATTAAGGCTCAGTTATATGGCAACGCCGAAACAAAATTAAATCATTAAAAATATACCAATATAGGAATGTGTCTGATTATAGAGGCACAGCCAAAATTAAAACTTCCAGGAGTGCATGGCACATAACGAGCTTGTGATGCTCCGTAAAGGTACAAAGCAGTGGGTGGTTGTTTTTAAAACTACAATGATTTACTAATTCAGCCTGACACAGTATTTAAGATTACTAGATTAGATTAAGATTATTGGCTGGACCTTGGCTCTGTGGCAACAAGTACAGAGACTCCAAAATCACTAGACACAATCAAGGGTCTCGTTATGGTCATTCATTCATTGGTATTAATCATGAATATCTTGTCTTGTGTAACAGTGGAGTTATTGATTAATATAGGAAGATATTAATGATTAATACCATTAAAAACCACCAAAATGATAAAAAGGCACATATTTTCAAAATAGCTGTTGTAGTATGACCATAAGGAGCCCCTTGATGTGTGTAGTGATTTTGGAGTCTCTGTACTGTATAACAGTGGAGTTATTGATTTTTGTTTGCAGTCTTGCTCTTGTCTTGCAATTTGCAGACGGTCCCTGCGCACTCGCCCGGCTGCGCATAGAGATAAATGTTCTTCGTTCAGCTCGGTTTATCAGACGGTTTATTTTTGTATAATAAATCGGGGTTTTGGTCCTTGTAGCTCGTAGTCTATGATATTACGGTCAGAGCCATCATTTGTGTTTGAAAAACGTTTCACTTCTGATTTATTGATCCCGGAAGTTCGACTCTCTGAATATATCTCCAACTTCACCGAACTGTCAAACTGTCAAACGGTTTGGTGAAAACATCTCAGTTTAGTTAATGCATCATTAGTAACAACGGTGATGTCATCAGGAAAGCGTTCTCACACCGTTTTAACGTTAAAATCCGACAAGAAGTTCAAACTACGAAATTGAAAGTAAGAAAAGAACAAAAAGAAGAAACGTAAATGTCGTTTTACAAACCTTTTTAAACAGCTCGTAACTTCAGCTGTCAGAGTCCGTCCACTTTTTATGATTGCGGCAAATCATTGATCGCTAAGTTGACAGCACTCTGTTGCTCTCTTGAAAAGTGGAAAAGTGTTTGAAGCGTGTCTTCCCCTTCGAGCCTTCTTCTCCGTTTACTTGGCTGTGATGTGCAGACCGGGCGGTGTCAGTGTTGCTATGCTGGACGGCCGCCAGAGGGCGGTAATGGTACACACAGCTACAGAGACGAAGAAGAAGAAACACTCCATACCAGTTGGTAGCGCTAATGGGTAAATGTATTGTTTGCTAACCAGCAATAAACCTCAAAGAAGAAGAAACACTCCATACCAGTTGGTAACAGAACATAGGCCTGCCATGACTATGGATGGGATAGTCCATTTTGGCGTTAAAGTCCTGCATTAAACCCTGGTTCACCCAACAAAAAGAGACAAACTCACAACAACAAACATAGATGCAATGTTTTAGTAACTTTAATCAGCTTGACGGTGTAAAACTAGGAATTCCTCATGGTTCCTACCAGTAAACGATACCTGTTGCTGGACCTGTGTGTAGGCTTTTATTGCCCCAGGATGTGCATGTGAAGGCTCCCTGTAGTTCCTCTGCTGATATCGACATTCAAGGTTGTGTTAACAATTTGAGCTAATTTCTTGCTTGTAGATATTTACATTAGCAAAAGCTTTATATGACACGTTGAGACAGTGACAGTGCAATAATACTGATATATTCTATGATACTCCTACCTCAGCAGCAGATACACTACTACATACCTGCAAACTCATGAGGGTGACAAAGGTGACAAACTAAACCGTTGTAGGGGGTCTGGCCTGACATTTGCTTTGCGATGCAGAAAACAGGTGAATTCAACACAGTATTTATGAGTTCTTCTTCTTGAGACTGGCAACAAGAAACGGCTCTTTCTCCTCGAGGATTTTGAAGAAGATGTCTTTTCCGTTGCGTCCGGCTGCATTCAGGGGACCTCCGTAGAGTTTTCTCATCTTCTCCCGGGTGGTTGGAATGGCAGACATTCTGTCATAAAATTCTTGCTGGATTACAACTTCTCTCAGGAGATGATCCAAGATTGGTTCAATGTTGTTCACTCTGTCGATCAGATCACACTGGTGTTTATCCACGAAATGATCGCCTGAGGCTAGAGGGAAAGAAAAAGAATTGGATTCAGGTCAACAGCCTACCTGGTGACATCACTTTCTATAACATTTAAGAAATCTACCCATCCATCGTCCACCGCTTATCCTGTATTCAGGGTCAGGGGTGGTAACAGGTAACCAGTCTATCACAGGGAGACATGTAGAGACAGACAGGTAACCAGTCTATCACAGGGCTGACATGTAGAGACAGACAGGTAACCAGTCTATCACAGGGCTGACATGTAGAGACAGACAGGTAACCAGTCTATCACAGGGAGACATGTAGAGACAGACAGGTCTTACCTTGTATGTGACCGGTGTTTTGGTATTCTTGTGAAAATGAAAAAGGAGGAAAAGAAAATAGACGTCTTTTGACTTCACTCATGAAGATTTTATTATAAATGTATATACATTTAAAAATATAAACCATTTTGTGATAAAAGTGATTTAAAAAAACACATTTGGTATAAATGAAGTTTATGTTATGTTTTCATTTACTTAAACTAGACTTTCATTCCATTTGTCATTTGTTGGATAAAAACATCATATACGTGTTGCTGCTTATGTTGGCGCCCTCTTAGAGCAACTAGCCTTTTTATCTTCATCTATTGGATTTACGTTCTCAGCTGTTAAACGCTCTGGTGGCACGTCGCCATAGTAACGCCTCTTCAAAACGTTGACGTAAACAAACACAGTGTCGTGCGCACGTATAAAAAGGATGCCGAAATAAGACATAATGACGATTTGTAAAAAAAAAAAAAAAAAAAAAAATCCAAAGCCATGGTTTGTTAGGTCTGTCTGAAAGATTTTATGAGCAAATTTTATTGAATTTTAATTATTTGTCTTTTAAGAGACATTTCTCTCTCTTGCACTATTGATTATTTTGTTACAGGGTTTGTTCAATATGCAATACGACAACTCAATACAACACGTTAAGCTAAATATGTAATTATTATTACTATTAATATTCATATAAATGTTATAATTAAATTGTAATAATATATATTTTTATTATTATGAAGACACATAATATACAAACATAATATTACACATAGAAACACCTCGTCCTCAATGCTTAAAAAACATACAAATGTTGGTTCCAATATTTCAAATATTAATATAATGTCTCGTGTTAAAAACAACTCACGGTCACCGGAAGCAGGTGTGGAGGACGTCAGTCCAGCGATGTCTGCAACTGTCATATAGGAAGCACGGTTACATCCTGATAACACTCGTAAAACACCGTTTATGAATATTTAATATGCTGCTGGGTTTTATCAACCCACTCCTGGACCAAACCGACTCTTCGGTCAGACTGTTGAGCCATGTCTTACCTTGTATGTGACCAGTGTTTTGGTATTCTTCTGAAAAAGAAAAAGGAGGAAAAGAAAAGAGACATATTTTGGCTTCACTCATGATACATATTTGAGTGACGGTGAAAGTTAAAAGTGTTTAATAGGCTGTGCAGATGAATTCTGGTGATATTATTTAAATCTGACCTTTTCGAATCATATGGTTCCATATTGTTTGAAGCTCTTTACTGTGTTGGAGCTTGAGTGCAAAGTCTGCGTCTGGATTTCTTATGAACACTTCGAAGAAACTTGGGATACTGCTTTTATATCTGAGCTTTATGTTCTGAGGAAAAAAAAAAAAAAATATTGGAAAAGGAAGTTAGACTTTCAGCATCCGGAGTTTGCAACAGCAACAGTTTTTTTCGTTTTCTCATCAAAATCAAAGACATGAACAGACAGGGTCAAAAATGATGAATATAACTGCCAAGTATTGGTAAAATGTCATGATTTCAGATATTTAAATATGTTATTTAAATATTCATAATAACATAACGCTCACATTGTTCATAGATATTTAAATAAAAAGGTTGATTTTAGTTTTGAAGCACTGAAATAATCTTATTTCAGTCAAACATACTTCAGGACGAACTTCTGCACCGTGGAAATCTGCTGTGAGGATGAAACGATCTTGCATTTTCAGGGACTCATCTGGCGGCGGCTTTGGGATGATTTTGTGTCCGTAGGATAATTTCCTCTTGTCCAGTTGCTGTTGGGACAAAAACACGAGTTGCCTGTGCTGCGTTTTCATCACGTGATTTGTGGCATTAGTGACAGTAAGATATTAAATAACCTGTTGTAGACCAGGATCACGTGGGATCAGATAAACATGGAGTGTGAGGAATGCTGTGTTGATCTTGTATATTAAAACATCACACAGTATCTTCACTGGAAAGCCAACTTTCATCAGGATCGCTCTCGGAGAGAAAACTGGTTCGGACAGTTTGACGTGGTGCGATGTGACCTCGGACGCTTTCTCCACGACATCGCCAGAGTCCTCTATGTGCAGGACTGCAAACTTGTCCCATATTTCAGGGTTGTCGTCTGCACAACATAAGAGCACATAACATAAGGATTGCATCAGCTGTTGTACTCATGCTGTCTGGAATTTGAAAGCACACGTTCTGTCCACTTACCTATGCAGATCCAGTGTGGCAGCTGTACTTCAAATAGCTTCCCGGCGATGACTGTGATGTCCATTAGGGGACCTGCAGGCATGTATTGCATCCACTCCATCCTCTCCATATGTCCTTCCCAAGAGCAGAACTGATACTTTAAGCTGACCTTTTCCTTGCAGACCCAGCGCAAACCAGAGACGCTGCATTCAAAGTTTCCCACGTCAGACTGTAGGCTACAGCAAGCCGTGGAAAAAGTAATGAATGAAATAAAAAAAATGAGCATATATCCCTAGAATATAGTTCCAGTTTGCTGTGATGCAGGATTTAGGGCCTTATTCTTTTTTCACCTGTACGTCGGAGCCTCATCTGCATCTGCACTGTTCACGTCAGGTTCAACTTTAGTCCAGTCGCTGCAGTCCTGCTGCAGAGGACCAGATGTTTGGAAATAAGTGGAGATGGGGCTTTTTGCAACATCACATAAATGAACAAATGAAAGTGATGAACTGATGTGAGGATTAACATAACGCTTCCACCACCCTCAGGCTCCATGCGTCCCGGAGGCCCTTGTGAAGACATGTCTGAATTTGTTTCAAATTGTTATTTTGATATTTAAGGTCATGTGATTAATGTGGTATTTAACTTGAAATATTTCAAGTGAATAATTAGCATGAGGGGGAAAGCCTGTCAGCACTGAGATTCTCACTGAGATCGTAGTGGTTTCGCAGAGGTCTACGATAGTCTGGTTGGGTCTAATGTGAGGTTCTATGTGGAGGAACCAGAGACTGTCTACGGTCCATCAACAAGGTCGCTGCTGTATTTATGTCTAAATTATGTTATTTTAAGTGTTGATGGAGCAGCTACAGTGTTTACAAATCGTCATCATTATGTAGTTAGTTCGGCAGCCTTTTTGTGTTGCAATTAAAGTCCTGGAGAATAATAATTCAAGGAAAAGTCTGAGGATCACCAAAGTGATTACGATGCATCCTCAAAGCACAATGAATGTAGAAACAACATTTCTTGGCGCTCCAAGAGTTCACTGGTACTTGAGCGAAAAGTCCAGGATCATCAAAGATCTCTGGACAAAATGTAATTGTGATGCATCCAATAATGGTCCAGTGTGTCCGTCACACCGAAGGACAAACACCAACGTTACCATGGAGCCCCTTGCATGGCTGAAACACTGACTGATCTGATCTAATCGAAAGCATGTGCTTCAACGGACGTTATTCAAACCACAAATTCAAATGGCTGTTTGACCGTCCACATGCAATTTGATTTAAGAAAAAAAAGGCATTAAAGTGAAATAAACAAAAACCAACTTGCCTTTGGATCCTGACCTAACGTCCAACAACCTCTGCACCAGATCACTCCTGTTCATCTGCGTTAAAACCTCCCTGGTCACCTCAAAAGCCTGTTGGCTGTAGGTCTCCATCATCAGCTCCACTATCTCGGCTTTGTCTGCCAGCTCCATTCTCTGTCTGGAGATTCTTGGGAGGCCTTTCTCCATTTTACTGTCCTGCAAGACATGCTTGAATTTCTTGAGCTCATCGTAGTTGAAATCTTCCAGCGTTTCCAAAAGCTTCAACTGGACTGACATTTTCTCTGAGGAGGAAGAAAAGAGAAAATAACTTTGAAATAATTCCAAATCAGACTTTAAAAGACTTAGTTGCTTTTGAACAAAATATAAATAAATAATTACAAAATAACATATTCTGCTTCAGAACACTCTACTCACTCAATGCAGAAGCCATGCAACAAATACTTCCTTTGATAAGATTATAATGTGAAAATTGTGTCAAACTATTTAATTTAATATTCATTGTGTACCAATCCACAATAATATTGCACAATAAACACGGCACCCAGTAGCCTGATCATACCAATAACTGTCAATTATTCAACCAGTCCTCACGGTCATTCATGTGTAATAACAATATCAAAATGTCATATATTCTATTATACAATAATGTGAACTCAACGACTCAGTCTGTCCTTGATACATTTTTAAATAGTAGTATTTTCTTAATATCTGTTATTTATTACATTCTGTTTTGCCTCTTGTTGTTGCACTATCCTCTTTGCTGCTGTAATCCTGTAAATGTCCCCGCCGTGGGACTAATAAAGGTTTATCTTATCGTAACAGAGGTGCTGATTAAAGTCAACAGCAAAATGTGATTATTTGGCCTACATGTACTGTATTTTACTGTAAATTGTACATTTAAAAAGAATTACACCAAATTATTTCCAGTGACATCACGAAAATCAAAGAGGCTGGATTAAATTGGCTGATGCTGCATGTTATTGCTTTGCTGTCCTTTTTATTTATTTTATAACATTTTTCATGGGTGGTTAAATAAAGTTTTAACCACTTTCTTTAAAATATATTTCTATTTTTCTCTCTGACCTTTGACTCCTGAGTTGAACATTCCCATCACCAGATCAGTCCTGTTCATGTCCCTTAAAACGTCGATGGTCACCTCCCAAGACTGCAAACCACAGATCTCCACCATCTGTTCCACCAGTAGGTCTGTGCTGTGCGATGTTTCCCAGTCCATGTAT
Organism: Eutrigla gurnardus; assembly: GCF_963514095.1. Lineage (NCBI taxonomy): Eukaryota > Metazoa > Chordata > Actinopteri > Perciformes > Triglidae > Eutrigla > Eutrigla gurnardus. The sequence goes on along the minus strand of NC_139937.1, from coordinate 23,604,557 downwards.
CGGACCCATTTCATGAAGAGCGTTAGCTGCAGCAACCATTTGAATTTCTTCAGCTCCTCCTCACTCAAAGTCTTCACTGTTTCCAAAAGAATCCGTTTCAAATCCTGTGTAAACGTGTAATTTCCCAATTGGGACGGTTAAAAATGAATTTATTTGCATTTTGTCAGTGTTATAGACGTCGAGTGTAAATGTTATAAGATTAGTTTTTTCTGCATGATCACTCAAGACAATGATACACTAATATCTTTTCTACTGATTTCATTTTCTTTTGAAGTATTAAGTGTTTTTATTTCTTAACATCAAAGTCAAATATGACTCCCTCCATCCTTTAATTCATGTTAATTAATAACTCCTTTCTGATCTCGTATAACGCATCATGTTTCTGTAACAGGAGCTCAAAGAAACGGTTTTCTCTCTTTTCCATCATAACATTATTACTTAAGAGCTCAACATTAACAGTGAGAGGCAATTTAAAACACTCACTGTTTGTTTCGTTTTATCATTTATGATGATTTAAAATGTAAAATATAGTCACACTCACGTTCAGCAACAGTGTAGGTTGATGTTCATCCACAAAGTGTTGCTCTGAGGAGAAAAGACATTCAATAACTCAGACAATTCAAATCTAATTGAATCACTAATAATCACTTTTAATGAGACACAGTTGCTTCAAAAGAAAGAAAACAATTTCAGTATAAAACACAGAACTCAATCAGATTTACCTTTTTTTTATTATGGATTATAAAAAGTATTTATTAGACACATGATTATGTTGTGTGTTTGTTTTAATCTTTACAATCGCACCATTTATACTGGACTTTGTGGCATAACGCCGCCACCACGCCTCCATTCTGTCTCTGTACCTTTGACACCAAAAAGAAAGAAGGAGTGATCATCCTGCAACGAGAAGGCGGAGTAAAGGGGCTTATGTCTTACCTGTGAGTCCTGAACTGGGCTTTGGTAACCTCTGTATCAGATCTGTCCTGTTTATTAGTTTAAAAGCCTCCGTGGTTAACTCCACAGACTGTTGGCCGTAGATCTCCATCATCAGATACACGGTCATCCTTCTGTCTTCATTATAACTGTCTGTCATCATTAATGGGAAGGATGGGAGGTTCTTCTGATGGACAATCGACCTCAGGAACCTCCTGAATCTCTCAAACATCAGATCATCCAAATCATTCAGGGTTTCCAAAATCAGCTGTTGAACAGCTACTCTTGTCGCTACCTGAAAAAATAATACGTTCATTAAATAAATATGTAAACCATGAATGAACCTGCATTAGGTGAATGAAAGCTGTGTTGTACTCAGTCAGACAGATGTAACATTACTCACTTTCCTGATCACTCCAGACCGGTGTTCACCTGAGTCTTGCTCTGAGGGGAAAAGTGGTAAAAGTCATTGATTCAACATTTTGGGGATTTTGACATGTTTTTGTCTTTATTGTTATTACTTTTGGGTCCTGAGCTGCTGTCTGACAGCCTCTGCACCAGATCAGTCCTGTTGATCTTCTTCAAAGCCTCCTTGGTCTTATTCACAGCCTCTTCGTCGTAGTGCAACACCATTAGAAACACCATGTCCTGATGTCCTGTTATCTCAAACAGCATGGATGGGAGCCCAAACTGATGATAGAAGTCAGTTTGAGACGAGAGGACCTCCTTGAAATCCCCAAGCTCCCCGTCACTCAAATCAGCCAGCGTTTCCAAAAGCAGCTCTATAAAAGAAGCCGCCGTCTCCACCTGGAAAATTCAAAGGAAATGTTCATGAAGCAAAAGTTAAATTTCTCTGCTGGGATGATTATAGATTTTACTCTTTAAATATCATCAATGTCTGTTTTAGAAACATGGATGTGGAGAACATCATCCAAACTTCACAAGATAGTGAAACAACTGATGTTTGTCCACTTGACTGTTTACTGACGTAGATGTACATATTTCTTTGGCAACTTCTCTTTTATAACTACTGTATTTCTGTTAACGGGTTCCTGACTTTTATTTTATTACCTGCTTAAAGGATCATACCAGTGTTACTACATGTCACTGTCCATCAACAACATCGGCCATCTGTTTACAGTTTGTTTACATTTTGTTCATATTCAATAAACGTTACAGAATTTACCTGAAAATGTCAAGTTTAGTTAAAACCCACCTCGTAGTTAAAATCCTCCTTCTAGCTTGAAATTCAGTTCTTGTAAGGAACTATTTTCCCAGGCGTAATAACATTCAGCCCAACGGCTGTCTTTGCTCTGTTGTGATTGACAACAGTACCAGAACCTTTATTATATACAGTACCAGTTCTATTATTGATGAATCTGTCGATTCTTCCCTTCATTTATTAACTTTAGTTATATAATTTGGTCTATAATATTTCAGAAAATGGTAAAAGGTACCCATCACAATTCCCTTACATCTACATTGATATCTTCAAATGTTTTGTCTGACCAACAGCCCAAAACCCAAAGAGATGCAGTTAATGATCTAAAACAGAGAAAAGATCAATCAATGTAGACGAATCCATTGTTTTAGAATCCAAGTCAGACGTTACATCACTCACCTTCTGGATCAGCACAGGACAATGTTCATCCACACAGTATCGCTCTGAAGAGAGAGGAACTGTAAAATGATCACATAATCACTGTCAGAATAGAAGAATTAGAATGTTACATGTCAATGCAAAATAAACTGAAAATCTCCTTATTAATATCATAAAGATCAATTACCGGTTTCACCTGATAAACGTCTCAAATGCTCTCGCTGCACTTAATTCTTCCTATAGATTTACATTCAGACTGAGACTTCTAACTCTTTATAATAATCTTTTTTAATTATTAGATTAAATCAACCTCCCAGTACGAACACCTGAATAGTCTTTGTTTGAATCATTAGGTCCTTAATCAGAGGTGGGAAGTAAACTTAAGTAGAATTTTCACGTATATGTACTTAGTATTTATTTCACGGACAACGTTTTACTGTTACTCCCTACATTTTAAACATATCTGTACTTTTACTCCACTATCTCTACATAGCAAATCGTTGTTTGCTGCTATATAAATGTCTTAATGTCATGCAGATCCTTTAAGGGCTAGTTTTTGGTCTTTTACCTTTTGGTCTGCTGTCTGACAACCTCTGTACCGGAGCAAATCACTTCATATTCTCTCAAACCTCCCTGATCGTCTCACAGACTGTCGGCTGCAGGTTAACACCATAAAAAGCCCGTGTCCTGTATTTCTGTTGTCTCCATCTATGGAATGTCTGTGGAACGTTTGTGGAGGTCGGTTTCACTGAGAATCTTCTTGAAGCTCTTGATTTTCTGACTCAAATCAGCCAGCGTTTCCAAGCTCTATAACAGACGCCATCGTCTCCACCTGGTCAATTCAAAGGGAACTTTCATGGGCCAAACGTGCAAGGCCAGACAAGTGTCAATCAAACGTTGGTACACACCCCCAGAGACGAATAGACCAATCAGGCTTATCTGATCCGTCCTTATGGGACTTTTACTGTGCAGGAACAACGTGAGTCTACTTTAGCCGACGTACTTTCCCTTTTCTTACGTAACACTGTACAATATCAACGAGATATGTTTGCATAGTTCGCCCTGACATTCGGTTCGGAGCTTCAAATCACTCATTCATGTTTAGTCTTTCCTGTTTTATTTTGTCACTCCTCTCTCCCCTCGGTTCAGATCACTTCACTTCCTGGCTTGTGTGATTTCCTGCGGACGTCGTCGTGGTGACGTCACCCGTTGGTGTGTGGACTACAGTTCTGAAGCCTCGAGGTCGGCATTTTGGCCGTCGCCATCTTGGAGGTTTTGCAACCAGTGAACGGATGTGACCATATTTGGACTGAGGCAGAGCGACGGGTGGATCTGAAGAGGGGAAGAGCGGCACCCTGAAAGGTATTTGCTGAGAAGACGTCATATTACCTCCCATCACTAAACCTTCCACCATGAAATCAACCTCAGGAACTGCAACAGAAGACTTACATACAGAGCTCTCAAATGCTTTCGCTGCACTTCATTTGTCCTGTAGATTTATATTCAGACAGAAACGTCTGTAACTCAGGTTTTAAATATTTGATTAAATCAACGTCCCCGTACGAAACACAAAGCCAGGAGACATTTAGCTTAGCTTAGCATAAAGACTGGAGGCACAGGAGAACAACTCATCCCTCCAAAGTTTGTTTTTATTGTACCAATTCAACAAGATTTAGCGTCTTACTTAGGTTGGAAGGTTTTTAAACTTTGGACTGAGCCAGGCGAACGCTTAAATTAGGAGTTTTTTCAAATTAAGATTCTGGGTTTCCAGACAATCTGATCAGCGACTGATCACAGACAAAGTGAAAGGCATTTGGTGAAAAGACGTCATATTACCTCTCATCAGTCCACTGAGCCCCATGAAATCACCAGCATGAACTCCAGTCGAGGGTCCCGCACCTAAAAACACATTTTTGGAAAATTAAAATTGCACAATGATGGATCAGTGTTTATGCCTACTACTTTTTTAAACACACACACACACACACACACACACACACACACACACACACACTCACACACACACACACACACACACACACACACACACACACACACACACACACACACACACACACACTCTCAAATGCCCTTGCTGCACTTAATTTGTCCTCTAGGTTTACATTCGGACAGAGACGTCTGTAACTCAGTTTAAAATTCATAAATCATGAGGTCCTTAATCAGAGGTGGGAAGTAACGAAGTACAAATACTATTCAGATTCTGGGTTTCCAGACAATCTGATCAGCGACTGATCACAGACAGCCTGAAAGGCATTTGGTGTGAAGACATCATATTACCTCCCATCACTGAATCTTTGGTATCAACGTGAGGAATCTTGGGTAGAGCTGAAACAAATACAGGAAAATTAAAATTAAAAAGTCTGCTAGTATTTTCAACACACACACACACACACACACACACACACACACACACACACACACAGAAGACTTACATACAGAGCTCTCAAATGCTTTCGCTGCACTTCATTTGTCCTGTAGATTTATATTCAGACAGAAACGTCTGAAACTCAGGTTTTAAATATTTGATTAAATCAACGTCCCCGTACGAAACACAAAGCCAGGAGCAGTGTTGAGTAAGTTACTCTAAAAAAGTAACTAGTTAAAGTATTAGTTACTTCTCCCAGAAAGAAACTAGTTACTGAGTTACAAATTCTAAAAGTAACTAGTTACTTTGGAAAGTAACTATTGCGTTACTTTCAAATCATTTTTAAATACTGATGTGTCAAATCATTTGGACCCCATCTCCATCCCTATTTGACGGAACTTAAAATACATGTATTATAATGAAATGGATCCTCAATACATTACAAACAGAAATCCACAGTGCGAAAAAATCTAAACAATTTTATTGGAGATATTATAATTACTATGCTTATAGAGTGGATTGATAAAAATAATATATCTTTTGGAAGTTTTGATATTTATTGCACCTCAACAGGTCACAACTAAGCAAAATTAAATTATGCTTGTTAAGCAATGTACCAAAAATAAATAATAAATATATTTACTCTTTGTAGTGTAAATTAGGGGGAAAAAACAGTAGACATATACGTATGTTTTTAAGTAATGTTGTGTGCAAGGAGGACATTTTGATTTCAGAGGTGGGGGGGACAAAAGTATTTTTAATAAAACTAGATCTGTCAGTTCAGTGTGTTTTCTAGTAGTTCTTCTAGTTTTCTATTTCTACTTTTAAGTCTACTGTTCCCTTTTTTGGTTTGACTGGTTGTAAATCATGTAGCAAAACATTATCACCCAATTCTAATCCAATAGTAATAATAACAACAACAATAATAATACATTTTATTGATCAGATTATTGAGAGCTTTGTAGATGATGAGGAGGATCTTGAAGTGGATATGCTGTTTATTGGGAGCCAGTGAAGGTGTTGCAGGATGGGTGTAACGCATTTCTTTGAGTAACTTAGACTTTGACTTCTAAAGAAGTCTCTTATGTCCACTTTTCTTTTTTTAAGACATCCTGGCTGCGTTTAATTACCAAACACACATACACGCACGCGCACACATACGTACATGGACAACCGATTCAAACGTTAATGTAAATGAAACCTCTGATATTAACATCCTTCTAACTGACGTGAACCAGGCAGAACAAACTCCCAACGCAAAGTAGCGGACTCCTGTAGGACTCCTGACCGCAGACTAGCTCAGAGCTAGACAGAGCTCTCAAATGCCTCTCAAATGCCCTCGCTGCACTTAATTTGTCCTCTAGGTTTACATTCGGACAGAGACGTCTGTAACTCAGTTTAAAATTCATAAATCATGAGGTCCTTAATCAGAGGTGGGAAGTAACGAAGTACAAATACTATTCAGATTCTGGGTTTCCAGACAATCTGATCAGCGACTGATCACAGACAGCCTGAAAGGCATTTGGTGTGAAGACGTCATATTACCTCCATGTTCATCTTCCCCCTCGGTATCAACACCAGGAACTCCTGTCGAGGGTCCCGTAGCTGAAACAAATTCATGGAAAATTCAAATTGCTCATGTCTACTCCTGTTTTCAACACACACACACACACACACACACACACACAAATAGACTTACATAGGTTCAGACTTGAGTAAACGTAACACTGCGTGTCTATTCTCAGTTTGCTTTGTATTTAGCTATTTAACTCTTTCTCTTACACTCCATTCCATATATTATATCATAATATCATCATATTATTTATCAAATATATGTATTTGTCACTACATTTGAACAACGTGTTGCATGTTCTTGCTTTTTTGAGTAACAGCTGTGTGAGAGAATACCGGCGCTCCTACCTTTGGTCATTGTTTTTCTATCAGTCGCTGCCACTGAGGATCAAGTAGCTGTAAAATAAAATGAGGGAATATTAACACTTCTTGTTCACAGGCTTCATGCAGACCTCTGTTGTCTCATGAACACTTACATCATTCACAGAATGCTGTCTTACTATAACAATCAGAACACCAAGAAAAGCAATCATTTGAAGAGGTAAACACATTAAGGCTCAGTTATATGGCAACGCCGAAACAAATTTAAATAATTAAAAAAATACCAATATAGGAATGTGTCTGATTATAGAGGCACAGCCAAAATTAAAACTTCCAGGAGTGCATGGCACATAACGAGCTTGTGATGCTCCATAAAGGTACAAAGCAGTGGGTGGTTGTTTTTAAAACTACAATGTAGTACTTATTCAGCCTGACACAGTATTTAAGATTATTAGATTAGATTAAGATTATTGGCTGGACCGTGGCTCTGTGGCAACAAGTACAGAGATTCCAAAATCACTACACACAATCAAGGGTCTCGTTATGGTCATTCTTTCATTGGTATTAATCATAAATATCTTTTCTTGTGTAACAGTGGAGTTATTGATTAATATAGGAAGATATTAATGATTAATACCATTTAAAAACCACCAAAATGATAAAAAAGGCACATATTTTCAAAATAGCTGTTGTAGTATGACCATAAGGAGCCCCTTGATGTGTGTAGTGATTTTGGAGTCTCTGTACTGTATAACAGTGGAGTTATTGATTTTTGTTTGCAGTCTTGCTCTTGTCTTGCAATTTGCAGACGGTCCCTGCGCACTCGCCCGGCTGCGCATAGAGATCAATGTTCTTCGTTCAGCTCGGAGGACGGTTTATTTTTGTATAATAAATCGGGGTTTTGGTCCTTGTAGCTCGTAGTCTATGATATTACGGTCAGAGCCATCATTTGTGTTTGAAAAACGTTTCACTTCTGATTTATTGATCCCGGAAGTTCGACTCTCAGAATATATCTCCAACTTCACCGAACTGTCAAACTGTCGAACGGTTTGGTGAAAACATCTCAGTTTAGTTAATGCATCATTAGTAACAACGGTGATGTCACCAGGAAAGCGTTCTCACACCGTTTTAACGTTAAAATCCGACAGGAAGTTCGAACTACGAAAGTGAAAGTAAGAAAAGAACAAAAAGAAGCGCGTAAATGTCGTTTTACAAACCTTTTTAAACAGCTCGTAACTTCAGCTGTCAGAGTCCGTCCACTTTTTATGATTGCGGCAAATCATTGATCGCTAAGTTGACAGCACTCTGTTGCTCTCTTGAAAAGTGAAAAAGTGTTTGAAGTGTGTCTTCCCCTTCGAGCCTTCTTCTCCGTTTACTTGGCTGTGACGTGCAGACCGGGCGGTATCAGTGTTGCTATGCTGGACGGCAGCCAGAGGGCGGTAATGGTACACACAGCTACAGAGACGAAGAAGAAGAAACACTCCATACCAGTTGGTGGCGCTAATGGGTGAATTTATTGTTTGCTAACCAGCAATAAACCTCAAAGAAGAAGAAACACTCCATACCAGTTGGTAACAGAACATGACTATGGATGGGATGGTCCATTTCGGCGTTAAAGTCCTGCATTAAACCCTGGTTCACCCAACAAAAAGAGACAAACTCACAACAACAAACATAGATGCAATGTTTTAGTAGCTTTAATCAGCTTGACGATGTAAAACTAGGAATTCCTCATGGTTCCTAGTAAACGATACCTGTTGCTGGACCTGTGTGTAGGCTTTTATTGCCCCAGGATGTGCATGTGAAGGCTCCCTGTGGTTCCTCTGCTGATATCGACATTCAAGGTTGTGTTAACAATTTGAGCTAATTTCTTGCTTGTAGATATTTACATTAGCAAAAGCTTTATATGACACGTTGAGACAGTGACAGTGCAATAATACTGATATATTCTATGATACTCCTATCTCAGCAGCAGATACACTACTATACCCATACCTGCAAACTCATGAGGGTGGAAAAGGTGACAAACTAAACCGTTGTAGGGGGTCTGGCCTGACATTTGCTTTGCGATGCAGAAAACAGGCGAATTCAACACAGTATTCATGAGTTCTTCTTCTTGAGACTGGCAACAAGAAACGGCTCTTTCTCCTCGAGGATTTTGAAGAAGATGTCTTTTCCGTCGCGTCCGGCTGCATTCAGGGGACCTCCGTAGAGTTTTCTCATCTTCTCCCGGGTGGTTGGAATGGCAGACATTCTGTCATAAAATTCTTGCTGGATTACAACTTCTCTCAGGAGATGATCCAAGATTGGTTCAATGTTGTTCACTCTGTCGATCAGATCACACTGGTGTTTATCCACAAAGTGATCGCCTGAGGCTAGAGGGAAAGAAAAATAATTGGATTCAGGTCAACAGCCTACCTGGTGACATCACTTTCTATAACATTTAAGAAATCTACCCATCCATCATCCACCGCTTATCCTGTATTCAGGGTCGGGGGTGGTAACAGGTAACCAGTCTATCACAGGGCTGATATGTATAGACAGACTGGTAACCAGTCTATCACAGGGCTGACATGTAGAGACAGACAGGTAACCAGTCCATCACATGTAGAGACAGACAGGTAACCAGTCTATCACAGGGCTGACATGTAGAGACAGACAGGTAACCAGTCTATCACAGGGAGACATGTAGAGACAGACAGGTAACCAGTCTATCACAGGGCTGACGTGTAGAGACAGACAGGTAACCAGTCTATCACAGGGAGACATGTAGAGACAGACAGGTAACCAGTCTATCACAGGGCTGACATGTAGAGACAGACAGGTAACCAGACAGGTAACCAGTCTATCACAGGGAGACATGTAGAGACAGACAGGTAACCAGTCTATCACAGGGCTGACATGTAGAGACAGACAGGTAACCAGTCTATCACAGGGCTGACGTGTAGAGACAGACAGGTAACCAGTCTATCACAGGGAGACATGTAGAGACAGACAGGTAACCAGTCTATCACAGGGCTGACATGTAGAGACAGACAGGTAACCAGTCTATCACACGGAGACATGTAGAGACAGACAGGTAACCAGTCTATCACAGGGAGACATGTAGAGACAGACAGGAAACCAGTCTATCACAGGGAGACATGTAGAGACAGACAGGTAACCAGTCTATCACAGGGAGACATGTAGAGACAGACAGGTCTTACCTTGTATGTGACCGGTGTTTTCTTGTGAAAATGAAAAAGGAGGAAAAGAAAATAGACATATTTTGACTTCACTCATGAAGATTTTATTATAAATGTATATACATTTAAAAATATAAACCATTTTGTGATAAAAGTGATTTAAAAAAAAAGCACATTTTGTTTAAATGAAGCTTATGTTATGTTTTCATTTACATAAACTAGACTTTCATTCCATTTGTCATTTGTTGGATAAAAACATGTCTGATGATAACTTGTTCGTTTCTCACATGATTGTCTGATAATTCATTGATTGATCGGGGCTGGACCACATAAGTATACATTTCATTGGATTTAAGAGGAAACGGCTCCGTTTAAACATTTCGCGTAGCATTAAAATGAATATCTCCCCCACTTTGATTATATAAAAACTGTTTGTGTTCAGGTAGAATGTATTTTTGGTCTGATGATGAATTTCACTTCTTCTTCTTGAGGTCAGCAATGAGATATTTCTCCCTTTCCTCGAGGATTGCGTAGAAGACGTCTTTGCCGTCAGGTCCGGCAGCAGTCAGGGGACCGGAGTAGAGCTTCCTCATCTTCTCCTGATCAGTGCGGCTCGCCAAGATTTCATCGTAACTCTCTTGTTGGATGATGCCTTTGTCGAGGAGCTCATCAAAAATGGGTTCAATGTTTTTCACTCTTTTAATCAGCTGGAGTCGATGTTTATCCACAAACTGAGCCCCTGAGGAAAGAAGGAGGAATGCCTGATTACAACTTTGTACATTTTCTTCAGAGGAAAAGGTTCATTTTGATGATCAAATAGTGGATTTCTAACTCTGGCATTAAACTACATCTGAAAGAATAAGGGTTCAGTTTACAGCTACGAAGTTACGTGTTCTCCAAATTCTGTAAAGCTCTTGCATCTAAAGTTTCTACAATACGACATTTTTGGGAGACGCACTTTCATGCCAAGAGTAAGATGAGAAGATAGATACTATATACTATACTTCTACTATACTACTACCACCACCAAATGCAGTTGGAACCCGAGGGCCTGGGCTGCACCAGATTTCTGCCTAAAAGCCTTTTGAAGCAACACTAAAGAGTATTTAGTGCCTTAAAATAATGTTTCCAAAATAGTTTCAGTGGTTCATCACCTCAAAACCGGGTGAACGGGACTTCAGCATTCGCTCTGCAGCCCTCTATTGGCTGTAACCGCACTATGTAACTTTGCCTCGTCGGGTAGTGTTTTTGTAGTTCTAATGAGACTACAAATTTGACCTGCTTTACGGCAAGCGTTACAAAAGCCGGTAGTTGGAGGCTCTGCGTGGAGATCAGTGGGAGAACACCCGGCAGGTGCGTGGAAGATACTTTTGCAGCTAGGTAGTTTTTAAATTGGTATCATGGCAGAGCCTGCAAAGAAAAAGGAGGAGTATAATGTCTGATGACGGTAGGCTGCGGTAGGCTAAATTATTTACAATGGCAGTAATGGACAATTCCCTTCCAACCTGTAGGGGGACCGAAGAGGAATGGTTCTTAAGTGTTGCTTTAAGGCAGTTTTTTCTCGCCACTGTCGCTGCAACGCTCCTGGGGATGTTGGGACTCTGAACAGGACTAGAATATGCTCATGATTTATTACATTTTCAATGTGTCCTGAGATGACTTCTGTTGTGATATGACACTATAAATAAAATTGAATTGAATAGATACAGCCCTCATGTCTGTACTCTACACACACACACACACACACACACACACACACACACACACACAAATCTAGGAGACATTTAGCTTAGTTTAGCACAGAGACAGGAGGAACCGGAGAACAGCGAGCTCGTCCCAAGGTTGTGGTTTTTAGGAGTTCTGGACTGAACCAGGCTAACCGTTTCCCTTTGCTTCCAGTCTTTATGCTAAGCTAAGCTAAATGTCTCCTGGCTCTATCCTCAATGTGCAAACATTACAGCGATCTTCTCGTCCAACTCTAAGAAATAACAGAATAAGTGTCAAACTAATTCATTTGAATTCAACAGTCTCAATCTGATCGGTGTCGCAGGCAGCGTGGAAGGCGTTCACTGTGAAGACATCACCTTACCTGTGCATCCACCTCCTGCCACGGTGTTCACAGCAGCTGCTCCAGCTGACGGTCTCCCGTCTGAAACAAATTCAAAATTGCTTCATGAAAGAGTGTTAATGCGTGTTTTTTCAGACACACAGCAAACAAAAAAGGCTGTCTTTCACGGTAAAGATAGACGATTAAAATGCTTTTACTCCTTAATTTGTCCTCACCTCTTTTTTATGAAGTGCCCTTTTGGATGCCAGATTAAAGGTAGATAGTTCGGAATTTTGGACATAAGACCTATTTTCCAAGTCAGCCGGTGTGTTCGAGACGTCTGGAGACGTTTTCAAGAAATTTCATTCAGTTCTTGTAGTTGCCGAGTTCGCTTGTGCTATGGCTAGCGCAAGTCAATGGTTCTAGCTAGCATGGCATTAAAAACACTCATACCGACTCCACAGTGCACCCGAGGCAAATCAATTAAAACACTAGACTGTCGATGTACATATCTGTGTTGATAGAATAATATTTGAAACAAAACTAACCTCGCATCGCATAAATCATCCATTTTTTGAGGGACTAGTCTTTCAGCAGCAGCGGAATTTTACTTTGCTCTGTTGGACTCAAAACTCTAAGACACGCTGCTCAGAATCCAGCCGGTAAATACACACCTGAACATCGCCAATTTGTCGGCACTTATGCCCCCAAGGCTGTCTGAAAAGCCCTTGGAGCTCACACAAACACCAGCCAGCCCACGGCCACGCAAACCCACAATTACGCATCCCGAACCCGGAACTCTGCTCCGTCCGTAGACCCGTAAACCCTTGGACGCGTTGCAGGGAATCCCTCTGGTAAATAGAGACCTGACCCATGCCGAACAGTCGGGCCTCGTGCCCCCAGACCTGGGTGAAAAGCCCTTAGACCTCACGCAAACACCGGGCAGCCCACGGCCACGCGAACCCACAATTACGCACCGCGAACCCGAACCTCTGCTCCATCCGGAGAACCGTAAACCCTCGGACGCATTGCGGGGGATTCCCTCCTGGCACCACCAGTCTCCGTTTGTTCGGTCCCGGTTCTCAGCTCCAGCTATCTCGGTCTCCCCAGACACTCGTTTGCGTTCTGCCCTTTGAGCATCCCTCTCACGCAATTCTTCCTCTGTATATTCAGGCTCGTACAGGTACGGTTGGGTTTGGGTGGAAAACTCCTCATCAGAGTCTTCAAAAGTTTCAGTTTATTCTCCAAAAGTGTCCATTTCTGTGAGATTGAACAAACTAGCACTGCAGGCTACTCTGCGTCTGTAGCAATGACAGCAGGTAAACAAACTATTATAGAACCGGTAACTTATAAGTGCTAGGTGATATCACTCCGCCGCTGCAATAGCCTACTAGGAAGTATGACACGCTGCTGCTGCTGCTGAGACATAAATCCTTAAAAATGCAACGTTGGTTTTATTTCAAACATTCTATCAACACAGATATGTACATCGATAGACTGCCGTTACAATGGATTTGCCTCGAGTGCACTGTGGAGTATAATTAATTAATAATTATTAATAATTATTTTTACTATTAATATTTATATAAATGGTATAATTAAATTGTAATAATATATATTATTTTTATTATTATGAAGACACATAATATACAAACATAATATTACACATAGAAATACCTCATGTCCTCAATGCTTAAAAAACATACAAATGTTGGTTCCATTATTTCCAATATTAATATAATGTCTTGTGTTAAAAACAACTCACGGTCACCAGAAGCAGGTGTGGAGGACGTCAGTCCAGCGATGTCTGCAACTGTCATATAGGAAGCACGGTTACATCCTGATAACTGACTAAAACACCGTTTATGAATATTTAATATGCTGCTGGGTTTTATCAACCCACTCCTGGACCAAACCGACTCTTCGGTCAGACCGTTGAGCCGTGTCTTACCTTGTATGTGACCAGTGTTTTGGTATTCTTCTGAAAATGAAAAAGAAGGAAAAGAAAATGGACATATTTTGGCTTCACTCATGATACATATTTGAGTGACAGTGGAAGTTAAAAGTGTTTAATAGGCTGTTCAGATGAATTCTGGTGATATTATTTAAATCTGACCTTTTCGAATCGTATCGTCCCATACTGTTTTAAGCTCCTTACTGTGTTCGAGCTTGAGTGCAAAGTCTGCATCTGGATTTCTTATGAACACTCCGAAGAAACTTGGGATACTGCTTTCATATCTGAGCTTTATGTTCTGAGGGGAAAAAAATAAAATATGTGAAAAGAAAGTTAGACTTTCAGCATCCGAAGTTTGCAACAGCGATTAGTACGTTTTTTCGTTTTCTCATCTAGATCAATGAACAGAAAAATTATGAATATAACTGCCAAAAATTGGTAAAATGTCATGATTTCAGATATTTGAATGTTATTTAAATATTCATAATAACATAACGCTCACATTGTTCATAGATATTTAAATAAAAAGGTTGATTTTAGTTTTGAAGCACTGAAATAATCTTATTTCAGTCAAACATACTTTAGGTTTAACTTCTGCACCGTGGAAATCTGCTGTGAGGACAAAACGATCTTGCATTTTCAGGGACTCATCTGGCGGCGGCTTTTCGATGATTTTGTGTCCGTAGGATAATTTCCTGTTATCTATTTTCTGGTGGGACAAAAACATGAGTTGCCTGTGCTGCGTTTTCATCACGTGATTTGTGGCATTAGTGACAATAAGATATTAAATAACCTGTTTTAGACCAAGATCACGTGGGATCAGATAAACATGGAGTGTGAGGAATGCTGTGTTGATCTTGTATATTAACACATCACACAGTATCTTCACTGGAAAGCCAACTTTCACCAGGTTTGCTCTCAGAGAGAAAACTGGTTCGGACAGTTTGACGTGGTGCGATGTGACCTCGGACGCTTTCTCCACGACATCTCCAGAGTCCTCTATGTGCAGGACTGCAAACTTGTCCCATATTTCAGGGTTGTCGTCTGCACAACATAAGAGCACATAACATAAGGGGTGCAGTCGAATAGTCAAAAAATAAGGTCCTAACTCCCAGTGGCGCCGCCAGGATTCAATTTCAATGTGCGCACAGAAACGGCAAAATACAACAACAAATGGAAAAATACTTTTTTAAGACAAAATCGAATGTTTTCAGTATCAGTGAAATCAGTAGTGTATATCATGGTGATAGGCCCCGGTGCAAATATTTTTTTTGTGCCCTCCATCCCCGACCTAAACACAAGCGCACGCTTGTGAGCACTCCACGCACGCACACACACGCTTGGACACGCACGCACAGTACGGTATGATAACTCTCCCGGCCCGGGGAGAGAGACATGCATCGGCTCGGCCCACAGTGCTCAGCAGCAGAGAGGTGACGAGACTAGAGCCGAGCTGTATTGTGTAGTGGAGAGGGACCAACACACGCTATGCGTAATTTGCGCACACACGCGCGATCGTCCTCTCAAATGCGGCTGCGTCTCTCCAGGTCACTGTGTGAGAGAAAGAAAAGCTCTGACTTGCTTGGGCAGACGTTGTTTGGGCGCCCGGCACGTTACTAGCTGAAGCTATGTTGCTATGTTGTAACAGTCATACATATGGACGTAACAGCTTCATGGATTTATTACGGACAGGACGACTGCACTGCTCAGTCGTTTCTTTATGGATACAAAATCAAAACTACGTGAAAAACGTTTTTGTTTCTGCGTGACTGGGAGGGACGACAGGCGCTCGGCTGTCTACTGCTAATGTCTACTCTACGGGGTGATTTGAGGTGAGTAACTTCATGCTAAAACACACATATTTATGTCGTTTTGCCACACTATTTGTGCTAAACGAGCGCCGTGGTGTCTCGTACGGACCCAACCTGTGTTGCATAGGTCTTGGAATTGTTTTCTGAGGCCCAGGAAAACAGATACAACGGTGCCCCAATGGGTTAGCATTGGAGCGAGTCTGGAAGGCTGCCAGGCAGGTACAGATCTCGGGCTAGGCAACGTCAATTTTTGTCAGGTTTTTTGCTTCTAATAAGTCGGGATGACCCTGAGGACAACGGACATGGGGTCAAAAATGACCGGATTTCTCCTTTAAGCGTTAACCCTGGGTTTTCCGTCCTACGACGCTGGTTCACTTCTTACCGGGGTAGATCGCCATGGTAACTTACGCTGTGGAGCTAACCTGCTCCGGAGCAGGACTGCGGTCAAACCAGCCGACACTTAAATCTCCGTTGTCAAGCCAGCCGACACTAAAATGGAAGTGCCCCCATATACTCACATTGACGGTAGACGCATGCAGATTGCCCAGATCGGGAGCGAGCGTCGAACTTTACAAAGTTAGCGGAAGGAACCAAGAGCGACAACTTCCGGTTTCAAAATAAAAGCTAAACAAATCGTATATTAAAAGAAGCAAATAACAACTTCCGGTTTCAAAATGAAGCCAAACAAACTGTATAAGAAGCAAATATATTTTTATATATGAATTTGAGTTTTTATTCACATTAACTACAAACACATACAGTCCAATAGATTCTATGTTTGGACAAATTTAAGGCGCTTGCACAGCTACTGTATATACTGGAAATCAAGCATTTTTACCGTACCAATTAGGGTATATTACAAAGTAAATGTCCTACATTTTTACAGAATACGTTGATTTATCAATGTCTGGGGTGCTATAAAAACACCTTTGTCAATAATTCCAGAATGACACTGATATATTTGTGTTGAGGACATCTCTGACTACATACACACTGAAAATCAAGCATTCTTACTGTACCAATGTGGAGAAATTCAAGTATAAAAGTCCCATATTTATACCTGGAGAATTGCATCTTTGCCCATATTTGAGCTTCTGTAAAAACACTTTGCTCAATAATTCCTGGCTATGGGTGGTAAATTTGACTTCTACACCTAATTGACTACAAGTATGTTTAATATGAAGCATTTTTACTGTACCAATGTGGAGAAATTCAAGTATAAATGTCCCATATGTATACCTGAGATAGCAACTTTGACCATATTTGAGCTACTGTAAAAACATTTTGCTCATAATTCCTGGCTATGGGTGGTATATTTGACTTCTACACATAGAGGACTACAACTATACTTTAAATCAAGCCTTTTTACTGTACCAATGTGGAGAAATTCAACAACAAAGTCCCATATTTATATCTGGAGATTGCATCTTTGCCCATATTTGACTTACTGTAAAAACACTTTGCTCAATAATTCCTGGCTATGGGTGGTATATTTGACTTCTACACCTAATTGACTACAAGTATGTTTAATATTAAGCATTTTTACTGTACCAATGTGATGAAATTCAAGTATAAAATTCCCATATTTATACATGCAGATTGCATATTTGACCACATTTGAGCTACTGTAAAATGATTTTGCTCAATAATTCCTGGCTATGGGTGGTAAATTTGACTTCTACACCTAATTGACTACAAGTATGTTTAATATGAAGCATTTTTACTGTACCAATGTGGAGAAATTCAAGTCCTACATTTAACGAATAATAGGTAGAGGTATGAATATTTGAGGTGCTATAAAAATACTTTTCTCAATAATTCCAGAATGACACTGATTGATTTGTGTTAAGGACATCTCTGACTACATACAGACTGGAAATCAAGCATTTTTACTGTACCAATTAACATATATTACAAAGTAAATGTTCTACATCTTTACCAAATACGTAGATTTCTGAATATGTAAGGCGCTATAAAAATACTTTACTCAATAATTATTTGTTAAATGTAGGACTTTTACTTTGTAATTTCTCTTAATTGGTACAGTAGAAATGCTTGATTTCCAGTCTGTATGTAGTCAGAGATGTCCTCAATACAAATATATCAGTATCATTCTGGAATTATTGAGAAAAGTATTTTTATAGCACCTCAAATATTCATACCTCTACCTATTATTCGTTAAATGTAGGACTTTTACTTTGTAATTTCCCTTAATTGGTACAGTAAAAATGCTTCATTTTTGGTATGTATGTAGTCAGAGATGTCCTCAACTCAAATCAATCAGTGTCATTCTGGAATTATTGAGAAAAGTATTTTTATAGCACCTCAAATATTCATACCTCTACCTATTATTCGTTTAATGACTTGAATTTCTCCACATTGGTACAGTAAAAATGCTTCATATTAAACATACTTGTAGTCAGTTAGGTGTAGAAGTCAAATATACCACCCATAGCCAGGAATTATTGAGCAAAGTGTTTTTACAGAAGCTCAAATATGGGCAAATATGCAATTCTCCAGGTATAAATATGGGACTTTTATACTTGAATTTCTCTACATTGGTACAGTAAGAATGCTTGATTTTCAGTGTGTATGTAGTCAGAGATGTCCTCAACACAAATATATCAGTGTCATTCTGGAATTATTGACAAAGGTGTTTTTATAGCACCCCAGACATTGATAAATCAACGTATTCTGTAAAAATGTAGGACATTTACTTTGTAATATACCTTAATTGGTACGATTAAAAATGCTTGATTTCCAGTATATACAGTAGCTGTGCAAGCGCCTTAAATTTGTCCAAACATAGAATCTATTGGACTGTAAACACATGGATCAGCGCATGAAAAGAGGAGCGAGGGAGTTGGACACCCTAATAAAAATGTTTTCCTCTTTCTCTCTGACAGTATATACGGAGTCTGAGATGTCCTGAACACAAATCTATCAGGCATTTTCTGAAAAAAATGTTAAATTATCTTTTCAGCAACACACATAATGAATCACAATGAAGTGCCAATTTCCTGTGAATTTATAAGAGACAATATGTTTGTAGTTAATGTGAATAAAAACTCAAATTCATATATAAAAATATATTTGCTTCTTATACAGTTTGTTTGGCTTCATTTTGAAACCGGAAGTTGTTATTTGCTTCTTTTAATATACGATTTGTTTAGCTTTTATTTTGAAACCGGAAGTTGTCGCTCTTGGTTCCTTCCGCTAACTTTGTAAAGTTCGACGCTCGCTCCCGATCTGGGCAATAGGCTTGTTTCGAATCAAGAGGCGAATTCGACTTGATGTAGCCGCCTGCAGCGCGCTACCTAACGTGATGTATTGTGGGTTGAAAGCGATGCATGATGGCTAGAATTGTGTCCGACTTAGCAGCCGACTGCAAAGACGTCACAGGGTCGCGACCATATCACGTGACCCAAAACATCGCGGGAACAAGTTTTTAAGAGCCGCTTCTTGCGGCGCTTTGCAGCGCGGTGAACGGTGGCTGCAACCGGCTTGTCCACACCTCCGCTACAGTGGAATGGTTCTCATTGGTTAAAAGTTCAATGACGTGTGTTCAGTTCCGCACTCGGCGGCCACCTTGTGGTGAAATGATACTTTTTATTTTGGTCGCTTTGATCTCATGGCTTGATCTTAAGTTCTGTGCATTGTGTTGTGAGTAGGCCTATTATATGTGAGGTCTGGTTAATACAAACATAGAATGATAATACAAATATACTGGGAAAAAAAGAATGCCTTCCACATGTTGCCTTGCGTGTGTGTGCGTGTATGTATGTATTTATGTATATATGTATGTGTGTGTGTGTAATATATATATATATATATATATATATATAAAAAAGTCCGTGAAGTGCACCTGTGTCCGACTTGGACGTGGTGAGAACTTAGGCTTGTTCGGGATGGTCTTGGCTTGACTTGCCCTGACTTATCACGCCGACGAGAGCTGCAGGTGTCTGAGGGGGCGGGCTCTAAAAGAGACGGCAGCCAAACACCGTCAAGTCGGACAACAAAGTCAACGTGACTATGGTGCTCAAGCGATAGAACCCAGCAGCAAACCAAAGAGGATATGTTATATATATATATATATCAGTGGCGAGCGGTGACCTTTTACTGTGGTCATGCTGAAGTGTCAATACCATGCGCGCCCGTGGGGGGGCATTATATTTTTTAATAAAAAATATAATATGGTTAGTGGAAACAGCTTGTAGTGATCACGTTGGTCCAGAGTACATTTGAGCACTATAAGCGGTTGATTACTAAAACCGAATTGTTATTACAGTATTTCACTTATTTTTTTTATGGAGAACATCATCTAAATGCCAGTTGTATAGAACACACGTCATTGAACTTTTAACCAATGAGAACCATTCCGCTGTAGCGGAGGTGTGGACAAGCCGGTTGCAGCCACCGTTCACCGCGCCGCAAGAAGCGGCTCTTATTTGTTCCCGCGATGTTTTGGGTCACGTGATATGGTCGCGAACCTGTGACGTCTTTGCAGTCGGCTGCTAAGTCGGACACAATTCTAGCCATCATGCATCGCTTTCAACCCACAATACATCACGTTAGGTGGCGCGCTGCAGGCGGCTACATCAAGTCGAATTCGCCTCTTGACGTGTTTATGACGAGTTCCAGCGGAAACTCTCAAGTCTCGTTCATGCATCGGCGCAAATGCATGCGATCCGAAACGCAGCCAATGTGCATGCGTCTACCATCAATGTGAGTATATGGGGGCACTTCCATTTTAGTGTCGGCTGGCTTGACCGCAGTGGAGCAGGTTATGTTCCTGATAAGAGATCAACGTGGAGAAACACACCGCCTACCGACCAATCAGCTGTCTTGGTGCGCGTATATATTAAAAAAAAGAAGCTCGGTGGATCGTGAGAGGGTCTCGTAGGAGAACTATAGAGTGTACAGGGACCGGCAAAACCCTTTTCTGTCCCTGACGATGTTTTTTATGAGAGATACAGATTCTCATCGGAGGGAAAGACTTTTCTTTGTCAGCGTACATCCTACTGACCACTATGAATTATGTTTTTATATTTATTTTATTTGCTCCCAAGTCCGTTTTACACCGCCGGGATTGCAGCTGAAAGAATGAGGCTGATATTGTCATAAACCACGTTATAAGAATACATCCAAGCAACAAATTCATTATTTTAAAGTTATATGTTTGGCCTTTTATTGCGGAAGGACATCATAAGTCCTTCACCTCGACTAGCATGACCCACTAACACTAGCACTACTTGACTCAGATGAGGACCTAACACTTGTTCTATTTTTTAGCTCTTACTTTATCAGCAATGATACGTTGTGGTTTCTTTGTTTCCTTCTTTTGACAAATGTACTTATTGTAAGTCGCTTTGGACAAAAGCGTCTGCTAAATGACCTAAATGTAAATGTAAATAAGAGTTAAAAGGGACGAGAGAGAGCGACGACATGATTTAAAAGACAACCGTAGGGCGGATTCGAACCGGGGCCATTGGAAGGAGCCTCGTAACATGGGGCGGTAACTATACCGCTAAGCTATCAGCGAAGTTAAGATGACAAATTCATCAGTCAGATCTACTAGTGCCCTTATGATGGGGTAGTCATATTATACTACTAATACTATTAATACGACTTCCGCATTCACACAGTCGGTGAGTTTTTGCCAGCTGTCCTTCCTGCATGTTACAGATGAAACTGTTGCCTTTTGCCTGTATTATATGTTTAACTTCTTCGTATTTCTGTATGATCATGGTTCGCTCCTCGTACGTGAAATACGCCGCTCCGCTGCTGTAGACTGATCCATGTATGTGATTGGTCAAATGCTGCAAACGCCGCCTCTTTCATGTGCACGCGCTCATAGCTGGACAGATAAACCCTGGGTTGAGGTAACGAGTTGATAACCAGCTTCGTGTGACCGCTTATCTCCTGTTAGGGTTACTTAAGCTGGATCTCTGAAAGATACCCTGGGTTTGTTGAACTCGCTTCGTAGTACAGGCCCCTGGTCTACTCTCAGCGCAAGGCGTAAATAAAGTCCATTCATTCAATGCGAATCACAGCTGGCGGAGTGGAAGTTTGGCTGACGGCGTGCAGTGCGTACACGTCACCGAGACCTCACAGGCAGGTTTCCACAGTTCCAGACACATTTAATCACAACAAACACTATTTAATGCAACTAATTAAATCAACACGTGAATTTATATCTATATAGATTGTCCCGTCACATCTGACGTCAGATCAAAGGCGGATGGCACGCGTAACGGAAACTCAGCCTCTCGGACCAAAACATCTCCCTCTCTCTCTCCTGTTTTTTATAATATCGGCATTGTTATTATTATGATATGCACGCACAGCGGCGGCGCTGCTTCTGTCATCGGGTTGTCAAGTGACGGATCTTGCACTGAACCTCCCCTAACGCATAGAAGGAGAGGAGAGGAGCTCATTTGATTGGTGAAGATCTGAATCGGCTGTATTAATCCCAGTCCACGCCTCGTCTCCTCCTCGTCTCCCACTCACGCCTTCTTCTCCTCCCTCTTTCCCACTTGCGCCGGTGGGCGAGACGGGAGGTGTGCCTGCGCGAGCCTGCGCGGTGCACGAAACTTGCAAAGTCCAGGCGGACACGCCCCGTCGGCGCGGCGCAGGTGCGCTGAAAGCTGACTGCACCTGAGCTGCGTTTCAATAACGGTTTGAGTCGCCCTCGCTCACTTGCCCTCAGCCCTTGCTATGACGTCACACGGAGGCCACTTGGAGGGCGGAGGGAAAGAGGGCGGAGGGGGAGTGAAAGGGGTAAATGGAACACACCTGCCCTCGTTCACTAACAGCCCAGACAATCATGGATCAACCACACGTTGTTGGAGTAGCGCTATACTGCCTATTCCAAATTACACAGAATATGCGGAGACCCATTTCATTGAGACGAAGACGTATTCTGCGTTTGATGGCAATACTTCGGCTTATATACTTACACTTGTAAACGGTGGGCTCTGCCATAACTCTGCAACAGACAGTCTAATTGCACAATTTAAGAAAATGAATTAAATTTAATTCACTTTCTTCTTCCTTCTTTCTTCTTCTTCCTTGGTGGTGAATAGACAGCAGACAATGGTGTTTGAGGTTCATTATCGCCACCGCATGGACATATTTTTTGTGCACCACAGCAATGCATTGTGGGTGATATACAGCTCTGAAGTGGCCATCGTTGTTCACTCGATCACTCAGCCCTCAAGGGTCGATCTCACGGAGTTCACTTCAGCTGTTCAGGGAAATGGAACAGCCCTAAAGATGGCGGCGGGGATTCCCCCGAGGGCAAGTGCTTAGGGCAAGTGAGCGAGGGCAACTCAAACCGTTATTGAAACGCAGCTCAGACTTTCACTAAGCTACGTCATTATAACGCAGCCGCTGATGATTGACAGCTGATGATCGGCGCCGGCGATTGACGTGCGTCTGCACTGGAGAAACTAGGGCCGTTTCTCAATATGCGTTCTTCTCTGTACTTCTGTTCTTGTGGACTTGAGAAACGTCATCAGCGTCGGACCGAGTACTGTTCCAATTCAAAGTTCACATCTGGCCAAGTACGGTCAAATACCCCGGATGTGTTCTTGCCCCGCCCATTTCACCGAGGATGCATCGGAGGAGACTTGTGTGGACTTTGGGCAGTTACGTATCCCAGAATGCATTTCAATAAAGCAATGGCGGAGGAGAAGACGCACAATTGTTAACGTTAGAAGTTTTGAAATTCTACTGTTTTGGGGCGAATAAATGTTTTTATGTATTTTTGCGGGAATGTCATTTTTACAACTTCAAATCGGTGCTGTGGGTGATTTATTACTGTAGCACGTAGTTTTTATTCCGACGTTTTCGCCGCTAACGGCTATCACGGCTAGCTACCTCGCTAGCCGCTAGCAAGTTGGCCCGGGCACTTAGCATTACTGCTACCCCGCTGATGACTGCCTTGTCCCGGCGTGACCCTCTGAAATCTGACGCTGGTCTTGTATGATTGTAGTGTGGTAAAGCAATGCTGTTTTCTGTGCGTCTAAAAGGCAGACTTTGGTCTCTGAACGAAACACTTTAGGCTGTGATATCGGACTAATCGGTCCGTTTTAAGGGAGGGTTTTTATATTTTTATACAACTATAACGTTATACTAAAGCGTTTTGTCGTGTTTACGTAATCCGCCCGTATTCCCGGTTGTTCCCAAACATTTATATTCATATTTGTATAAAAAGAAAACATCATATTATATCCTCATATAATATATAATAAAATATACAAATGAAACGGAGTTGTTTTTTATAGTGTTTATTTTATTTTAACCAGTGAAAATAACCGGAAGTTGAACGCCGTCAACCGGCAAAAACGATGACGTCATCAAGTACGTTCCTGTTCCAAATGCAGAAAAACACCGTTCTCCCGTCCTCCCGTACCCCGGGAGTTCGTTCTTCCAACTGAACTCCGCAAGTCTAGACTCCCGGAGTTCACGAGTTCGAACTTGGCGTACTGGGTATTGAGAAACGGCCTAGTGCTTCAGGTCCAGCAGCTCCTGTTTGACCGGTTGCTTTATTTACGTTTCATTTGTGGTTTTAGTTTCGTTTTTGTCAAGTTTGTACGGAGCCCCCCGGTGACATTGGATAAAAAAAAGAGTGTACAAGTATTCTCAGCATTGCGGTAAATGCGGAGAAACATCGTATTACTTTTGGTTTTGAAAATACACTCGAAATTTAAGTGTGGCTGATTTGACCACGGAGATCGGAGTTGCGGCTGGCTTGACCGCGGTAGTCTTTCATAGCATTATTATTGACATTACAGTTGCCATGACAATAATAACAAAGCTACTCTTGAATACAAAAGCAGACTATAATTGCCTTTATTCATGAATAAGCATCACTGACAGGCAGCTCCATATGGATAACCATTCCGCTACTGAAGGTGAATTATCTCGTGGCCACGCATTATTTTTTTTTTAATCCAATGTCACCAGGGGGGCTCCGTAAGTTTGTAACATGATTGAAATAAATAAAATTTAAAAAAAACATTTGATTATTATCACCCCAGCACCCAAGGATTACATCAGCTGTTGTACTCATGCTGTCTGGAATTTAAAAGCACACGTTCTGTCCACTTACCTATGCAGATCCAGTGTGGCAGCTGTACTTCAAATAGCTTCCCGGCGATGACTGTGATGTTCATTAGGGGACCTGCAGGCATGTATTGCATCGACTCCATCCTCTCCATATGTCCTTCCCAAGAGCAGAACTGATACTTTAAGCTGACCTTTTCCTTGCAGACCCAGCGCAAGCCAGAGACGCTGCATTCAAAGTTTCCCGCATCAGACTGTAGGCTACAGCAAGCCGTGGAAAAATAATGAATGAAATAAAAAAGATGAGCATATATCCCTAGAATATAGTTCCAGTTTGCTGTGATGCAGGTTTTAGGACCTTATTCTTTTTTCACCTGTACGTCGGAGCCTCATCTGCATCTGCACTGTTCACGTCAGGTTTAACTTTAGTCCAGTCGCTGCAGTCCTGCTGCAGAGGACCAGATGTTTGGAAATAAGTGGAGATGGGGCTTTTTGCAACATCACATAAATGAACAAATGAAAGTGATGAACTGATGTGAGGATTACCATAACGCTTCCACCACCCTCAGGCTCCATGCGTCCCGGAGGCCCTTGTGAAGACATGTCTGAATTTGTTTCAAATTGTTATTTTGATATTTAAGGTCATGTGATTAATGTGGTATTTAACTTGAAATATTCCAAGTGAATAATTAGCATGAGGGGGAAAGCCTGTCAGCACTGAGATTCTCCTCCGTCGTCAAAGAATCAGAAATGGAGACAAAACCGTAGTGGTCTGTGGTCTCGCAGAGGTCTACGATAGTCCTGTTGGGTCTAATTTGAGGTTCTATGTGGAGGAACCAGAGACTGTCTATGGTCCATCAACAAGGTCGCTGCTGTATTTATGTCTAAATTATGTTATTTTAAGTGTTGATGGAGCAGCTACAGTGTTTACAAATCGTCATCATTATGTAGTTAGTTCGGCAGCCTTTTTGTGTTGCAATTAAAGTCCTGGAGAATAATAATTCAAGGAAAAGTCTGAGGATCACCAAAGTGATTACGATGCATCCTCAAAGCACAATGAATGTAGAAACAACATTTCTTGGTGCTCCAAGAGTTCACTGGTACTTGAGGGAAATGTCCAGGATCATCAAAGATCTCTGGACAAAATGTAATTGTGATGCATCCAACAATGGTCCAGTGTGTCCGTCACACCGAAGGACAAACACCGACGTTACCATGGAGCCCCTTGCATGGCTGAAACACTGACTGATCTGATCTAATTGAAGCATGTGCTTCAACGGACGTTATTCAAACCACAAATTCAAATGACTGTTTGACCGTCCACAAGCAATTTGATTTAAGAAAAAAAAGGCATTATAGTGAAATAAACAAAAACCAACTTGCCTTTGGATCCTGACCTAACGTCCAACAACCTCTGCACCAGATCACTCCTGTTCATCTGCGTTAAAACCGCCCTGGTCACCTCCAAAGCCTGTTGGCCGTAGGTCTCCATCATCAGCTCCACTATCTCGGCTTTGCCTGCCAGCGCCATTCTCTGTCTGGAGATTCTTGGGAGGCCTTTCTCCATTTTACTGTCCTGCAAGACATGCTTGAATTTCTCGAGCTCATCGTAGTTGAAATCTTCCAGCGTTTCCAAAAGCTTCAACTGGACTGACATTTTCTCTGAGGAGGAAGAAAAGAGAAAATTACTGACCGATTCCAAGTCAGACTTTAAAAGACTTAGTTGCTTTTGAACAAAATATAAATAAATAATTAGAAAATAACATATTCTGCTTCAGAACACTCTACTCACTCAATACAGAAGCCATGCAACAAATACTTCCTTTGATAAGATTATAATGTGAAAATTGTGTCAAACTATTTAATTTAATATTCATTGTCTACCAATCCACAATAATATTGCATGATAAACACGGCACCCAGTAGCCTGATCATACCAATAACTGTCCTCAATTGACAGTCAATCAAAATGTCATATATTCTATTATACAATAATGTGAACTCAACTACACAGTCTGTCCTTGATTACATTTTTAAATAGTAGTATTTTTTTAATATATGTTATTTATTACATTCTGTTTTGCCTCTTGTTGTTGCACTATCCTCTTTGCTGCTGTAATCCTGTAAATGTCCCGCCGTGGGACTAATAAAGGTTTATCTTATCGTAACAGAGGTGCTGATTAAAGTCAACAGCAAAATGTGATTATTTGGCCTACATGTACTGTATTTTACTGTAAATTGTACATTTAAAAAGAATTACACCAAATTAATTCCAGTGACATCACAAAAATCAAAGAGGCTGGATTCAATTGACTGATGCTGCATGTTATTGCTTTGCTGCCCTTTTTATTTATTTTATAACATTTTTCATGGGCGGTAAAATAAAGTTTTAACCACTTTCTTTAAAATATATTTGTATTTTTCTCTCTGACCTTTGAATCCTGAGTTGGACATCCCCGTCACCAGATCAGTCCTGTTCATGTCCCTTAAAATGTCGATGGTCACCTCCCAAGACAGCAAACCACAGGTCTCCACCATCTGTTCCACCAGTAGGTTTGCACTACTGTGCGATGTTTCCCAGTTCATGTGTCGGACCCTCTTCATAAAGAGTGTTAGCTTCAGCAACCACTTGAATTTCTTCAGCTCCTCCTTACTCAAAGTCTTCACTGTTTCCAAAAGAATCCGTTTCAAATCCTGTGTAAACGTGTAATTTCCCAATTGGGACGGTTAAAGATTCATTTATTTGCATTTTGTCAGTGTTACAGACGTCGAGTGTAAATGTTATAAGATTAGTTTTTTCTGCATGATCACTCAAGACAATGATACACTAATATCTTTTCTACTGATTTCATTTCCTTTTAAAAGTATTAACTGTTTTTATTTCTTAACATCAAAGCCAAATATGAGTCCCTCCATCCTTTAATTCATATTAATTAATAACTCCTTTCTGATCTCATACAACGCATCATGTTTCTGTAACAGAAGCTCAAAGAAATGGTTTTCTCTCTTTTCCATCATAACATTATTACTTAAGAGCTCAACATTAACAGTGAGAGGCAATTTAATAAACTCACTGTTTGGTTTGTTTTATCATTTATGATGATTTAAAATGTAAAATATAGTCACACTCACGTTCAGCAACAGTGTAGGTTGATGTTTATCCACAAAGTGTTGCTCTGAGGAGAAAAGACATTAAATAACTCAGACAATTCAAATCTAATTGAATCACTAATAATCACTTTTAATGAGACACAGTTGCTTCAAAAGAAAGAAAACAATTTCAATACAAAACACAGAACTCAATCAGATTTACCTTTTATTATTATGAACTATATAAATTATTTATTAGACACATGATTATGTTGTGTTTTTGTTTTAATCTTTACAATCGCACCATTTATACTGGACTTTGTGGCATAACACCGCCACCACGCCTCCATTCTGTCTCTGTACCTTTGACACCAAAAAGAAAGAAGGAGTGATCATCCTGCAACGAGAAGGCGGAGTAAAGGGGCTTATGTCTTACCTGTGAGTCCTGAACTGAGCTTTGGTAACCTCTGTATCAGATCTGTCCTGTTCATTAGTTTAAAAGCCTCCGTGGTTAACTCCACAGACTGTTGGCCGTAGATCTCCATCATCGGATACACAGTCATCCTTCTGTCTTCATTATAACTGTCTCTCATCATAAATGGGAAGGATGGGAGTTTCTTCTGACGGACAATCAACATCAGGAAACTCCTGAATTCCTCAAACCTCAGATCATCCAAATCATTCAGGGTTTCCAAAATCAGCTGTTGAACAGCTACTCTTGTCGCTACCTGAAAAATAATACGTTCATTAAATAAATATGTAGTCCATGAATGAACCTGCATTAGGTGAATGAAAGCTGTGTTGTACTCAGTCAGACAGATGTAACATTACTCACTTTCCTGATCAATCCAGACCGGTGTTCACCTGAGTCTTGCTCTGAGGGGAAAAGTGGTAAAAGTCATTGATTCAACATTTTGGGGATTTTGACATGTTTTTGTCTTCATTGTTATTACTTTTGGGTCCTAAGCTGCTGTCTGACAGCCTCTGCACCAGATCAGTCCTGTTGATCTCCTCCAAAACCTCCTTGGTCTTATTCACAGCCTCTTCGTCGTAACGCAACACCATTAGAAACACCATGTCCTGATGTCCTGTTATCTCAAACAGCATGGATGGGAGCTCAAACTGACGGAAGTCAGTTTGAGACAAGAGGACCTCCTTGAAATTCCAAAGCTCCCCGTCACTCAAATCAGCCAGCGTTTCCAAAAGCAGCTCTATAAAAGACGCCGCCGTCTCCACCTGGAAAAAGTTAAATTTCTCTGCTGGGATGATTATAGATTTTACTCTTTAAATATCATCAATGTCTGTTTTAGAAACATGGATGTGGAGAACATCATCCAAACTTCACAAGATAGTGAAACAACTGATGTTTGTCCACTTGACTGGTTACTGATGTAGATGTACATATTTCTTTGGCAACTTCTCTTTTATAACTACTGTATTTCTGTTAACGGGTTCCTGACTTTTATTTTATTACCTGCTTAAAGGATCATACCAGTGTTACTACATGTCACTGTCCATCAACAACATCGGTCATCTGTTTACAGTTTGTTTACATTTTGTTCATATTCAATAAACTTTACAGAATTTACCTGAAAATGTCAAGTTTAGTTAAAACCCACCTCGTAGTTAAAATCCTCCTTCTAGCTTTAAATTCAGTTCTTGTAAGGAACTATTTT
The DNA here is from genome assembly GCF_963514095.1 of Eutrigla gurnardus. Taxonomy (NCBI): domain Eukaryota; kingdom Metazoa; phylum Chordata; class Actinopteri; order Perciformes; family Triglidae; genus Eutrigla; species Eutrigla gurnardus. The sequence continues at coordinate 23,574,913 of NC_139937.1, read as the reverse complement.
CCCAGGCGTAATAACATTCAGGCCAACGGCTGTCTTTGCTCTGTTGTGATTGACAACAGTACCAGAACCTTTATTATATACAGTACCAGTTCTATTATTGATGAATCTGTCGATTCTTCCCTTCATTTATTAACTTTAGTTATATCATTTGGTCTATTCAGAAAATGGTTAAAGGTACCCATCACAATTCCCTTACATCTACATTGATATCTTCAAATGTTTTGTCTGACCAACAGCCCGAAACCCAAAGAGATGCAGTTAATGATCTAAAACAGAGAAAAGATCAATCAATGTAGACGAATCCATTGTTTTAGAATCCAAGTCAGACGTTACATCACTCACCTTCTGGATCAGCACAGGACAATGTTCATCCACACAGTATCGCTCTGAAGAGAGAGGAACTGTAAAAGGATCACATAATCACTGTCAGAATAGAAGAATTAGAATGTTACATGTCAATGCAAAATAAACTGAAAATCTCCTTATTAATATCATAAAGATCAATTACCGGTTTCACCTGATAAACGTCTCAAATTCTCTCGCCGCACTTAATTCTTCCTATAGATTTACATTCAGACTGAGACTTCTAACTCTTTATAATAATCTTTTTTAATTATTAGATTAAATCAACCTCCCAGTACGAACACCTGAATAGTCTTTGTTTGAATCATTAGGTCCTTAATCAGAGGTGGGAAGTAAACTTAAGTAGAATTTTCAGGTATCTGTACTTTAGTATTTATTTCATGGACAACGTTTTACTGTTACTCCCTACATTTTCAAACATATCTGTACTTTTTCTCCACTATCTCTTCATAGCAAATCGTTGTTTGCTGCTATATAAATGTCTTAATGTCATGCGGATCCTTTAAGGGCTAGTTTTTGGTCTTTTACCTTTTGGTCTGCTGTCTGACAACCTCTGTACCGGAGCAAATCACTTCATATTCTCTCAAACCTCCCTGATCGTCTCACAGACTGTCGGCTGCAGGTTAACACCATAAAAAGCCCGTGTCCTGTATTTCTGTTGTCTCCATCTATGGAATGTCTGTGGAACGTTTGTGGAGGTCGGTTTCACTGAGAATCTTCTTGAAGCTCTTGATTTTCTGACTCAAATCAGCCAGCGTTTCCAAGCTCTATAACAGACGCCATCGTCTCCACCTGGTCAATTCAAAGGGAACTTTCATGGGCCAAACGTGCAAGGCCAGACAAGTGTCAATCAAACTTTGGTACACGCCCCCAGAGACGAATAGACCAATCAGGCTTATCTGATCCGTCCTTATGGGACTTTTACTGTGCAGGAACAACGTGAGTCTACTTTAGCTGACGTACTTTCCCTTTTCTTACGTAACACTGTACAATATCAACGAGGTATGTTTGCATAGTTCCGCCCTGACATTCGGTTCGGAGCTTCAAATCACTCATTCATGTTTAGTCTTTCCTGTTTTATTTTGTCACTCCTCTCTCCCCTCGGTTCAGATCACTTCACTTCCTGGCTTGTGTGATTTCCTGCGGACGTCGTCGTGGTGACGTCACCCGTTGGTGTGTGGACTACGGTTCTGAAGCATCGAGGCTGGCATTTTGGCCGTCGCCATCTTGGAGGTTTTGCAACCAGTGAACGGACGTGGCAGAGGGACGGGTGGATCTGAAGAGGGGAAGAGTGGCACCCTGAAAGGTATTTGCTGAGAAGACGTCATATTACCTCACGTCACTAAACCTTTGGCATCAACGCGAGGAATCTGCTAGTATTTTCTAGTTAAAGTAGTAGTTACTTCTCCCAGAAAGAAGAAACTAAAGTAGTTACTGAGTTACAAATTCTAAAAGTAACTAGTTACTTTGGAAAGTAACTATTGCATTACTTCCAAATAATTTTTAAATACTGATGTGTCAAATAATTTGGACCCCATCTCCATCCCTCTTTGACGGAACTTAAAATACATGTGTGAATTCAATTATTTATGGTAAATCTGAGTATTATAATGAAATGGATCCTCAATACATTACAAACAGAAATCCACAGTGAACAAATCTAAACAATTTTATTGGAGATATTATAATTACTATGCTTATAGAGTGGATTGATAAAAATAATATATCTTTTGGAACTCTTGATATTTATTGCACCTCAACAGGTCACAACTAAGCAAAATGAAATTATGCTTGTTAAGCAATGTACCAAAAATAAATAATAAATATATTTACTCTTTGTAGTGTAAATTAGGGGGAAAAACAGTAGACATATACGTATGTTTTTACGTAATGTTGTGTGCAAGGAGGAAATTTTGATTTCAGAGGTGGGGGGGACAAAAGTATTTTTAATACAACTAGATCTTTCAGTTCACTGTGTTTTCTAGTAGTTCTTATAGTTTTATATTTCTACTTTTAACTTTACTGTTCCCTTTTTTGGTTTGACTGGTTGTAAATCATGTAGCCAAACATTATCAGCCAATTCTAATCCAATAGTAATAATAACAACAACAATAATAATACATTTTATTGATCAGATTATTGAGAGCTTTGTAGATGATGAGGAGGATCTTGAAGTGGATATGCTGCTTCATTGGGAGCCAGTGAAGGTGTTGCAGGATGGATGTAACGCATTTCTTTGATTAACTTAGACTTTGACTTCTAAAGAAGTCTCTTATGTCCACTTTTCTTTTTTTAGACATCCTGGCTGCGTTTAATTACCAAACACAAACATACATGGACACCGATTCAAACGAAAATGTAAATGAAACCTCTGATATTACAATCCTTCTAGCTGACGTGAACCAGGCAGTTTACAGTAGCGGACTCCTGTAGGACTCCTGACCGCAGACAGCAGACCGTTGGTGTGCAAGATGGAGTGACAGCGGGGACGGCCAATCACACAAGAAACAGCAGAGCCAATCGAGGAGCTTGTGGGCCAATCACACAAGAAACAGCAGAGCCAATCGAGGAGCTTGTGGGCGGTCTAAACTAAGGGAAACAGGATTCAGCTTGAGCGGCCGTTTTCCGCTTGGTCCTAGTGCTTGACGCGTCTCTGTTTAATAGCGTAACATTTGTTTTTTGCCTTCAATGTAGTAACATGTTTTGGCAGTAACGATAACGGCGTTATAATAATGAGATGAGTAATCAATTCAATTACTCGTTACTGAAAAAAGTAACGGCGTTACTAACGCCGCTACTTATAACACCGTTATTCCCATCACTGGCCAGGAGACATTTAGCTTAGCTTAGCATAAAGACTGGAGGCACAGGAGAACAACTCGTCCCTCCAAAGTTTGTTTTTATTGTACCAATTCAACAACATTTAGCGTCTTACTTAGGTTGGAAGGTTTTTAAACTTTGGACTGAGCCAGGCGAACGCTTAAATTAGGAGTTTTTTCAAATTAAGATTCTGGGTTTCCAGACCATCTGATCAGCGACTGATCACAGACAAACTGAAAGGCATTTGGTGCAAAGACGTCATATTACCTCCATGTTCATCTTCCCCCTCGCTTTCAACACCAGGAACTCCTGTCGAGGGTCCCGTAGCTGAAACAAATTCATGGAAAATGAATTACTCACACTTCAACACACACACACACACACACACACACACACACACACACACACACACACACACACACACACACACAGACACAAACACAAATAGACTTACATAGGTTCAGACTTCTCAAATGCCCTTGCTGCACTTAATGTACTCGAATACATCTTCCTGGCTTTAAAACTGATGTTTTTGTTTTAAGTGAAAAAGACCTTCAAGGATAAGACTGATGTTATCCTAAGTTTGTGGCTGTAAATCAAATATATAGTTTAATTCTTCAAAAAGGCTAAAGAAATCCTAAAAACCAGCAGGGCTCTGTGATGTGTGGTTGACTGTTGTGAAATATCATGAGTGAATACTGCGTTATGTACTATGGACTACTTTCAGACACAATCATGCACTAGTGAGTAAAAGTAAACACTGCGTGTCTATTCTCAGTTTGCTTTGTTTTTAGCTATTTAACTCTTTCTCTTACACTCCATTCCATATATTACATCATAATATCATCATATTATATATCAAATATATGTATTTGTCACTACATTTGAACAACATGTTGCATGTTCTTGCTTTTTTGAGTAACAGCTGTGTGAGAGAATACCGGCGCTCCTACCTTCGGCCATTGTTTTTCTATCAGTCGCTGCCACTGAGGATCAAGTAGCTGTAAAATAAAATGAGGGAATATTAACACTTCTTGTTCACAGGCTTCATGCAGACCTCTGTTGTCTAATGAACACTTACATCATTCACAGAATGCTGTCTTACTATAATATCAGTTATATGACAACGCCGAAACAAAATTAAAACATAAAAAATACCAATATAGGAATGTGTCATAAACAACGTTATAAGAATAGATCCAAGCAACAAATTCATTGTTTTAAAGTTATATGTTTGGCCTTTTATTGCAGAAGGACATCGTAAGAGTTAAAGGGACTAAAGACAGAGCGACGACATGATTTAAAAGACGGCCGAAGGGTGGGTTCAAACCGGGGCCGCTGCAAGGAGCCTCGTAAAATGGGGCGGTAACTCTACCATTAAGCTATCAGCGAAATGAATGTGATCATGTAATCAGTCAGATCTACTAGTGTCCTTATGATGAGGCAGTCATATTATACTACTAATACTATTAACACGACTTCCGCATTCACATAGTCGGTGAGTTTTTGCCAGCTGTCCTTCCTGCATGTTACAGATGAAACGGTTGCTTTTTGCCTGCATTATATGTTTAACTTCTTCGTATTTCTGTAAGATCATGGTTCGCTCCTCGTACGTGAAATACGCCGCTCCGCTGCCGTAGACTGATCCATGGATGTGATTGGTCAAATGCTGCAAACGCCGCCTCTTTCATGTGCACGCGCTCATAGCTGGACAGGTAAACCCTGGGTTGAGTTAACGAGTTGATAACCAGCTTCGTGTGACCGCTTATCTCCGATTGCCTTTGTTAGGGTTACTTATAGTTTTTTACGATTGTTTACACACTAAAATAAACATTTCCACACAATTTGCGAAATTCTACTCCAAGGAGCAAAACACCTCCACATATTTGCAAAACATTACACACAGGGATTTGTAAAACGCTACACACATTTTCACACCTTAGACACAGAGAAGGATTGTGAGGTTACTTCCTTGTCATTACAAAGCCCCGGATTGCCAATGACCACACTAATGAACACATTGGATAATCACATCCACCAAGTGTGGAAGCACACATGGGCTTATTTGAAAACGCAGCACTCAGGTGTGCTATAAAAGGCAGTAGGTGAGTTCACCTGTCTTCAACAAAAATGGACGGAGCTAGAAGAAGAAGGGTGAGAATGAGAGGGGGAGCTCAAAGAGGAGATGAAGGCGGAAGAGGAGAAGGAGGTATAGGAGGAGGCCCAGGTAGAGGAAGAGGAGAAGGAGGTAGAGGAGGAGGCTCAGGTAGAGGAAGAGGAGGAGGAGGCCCAGGTAGAGGAAGAGGAGAAGAAGGAGATAGAGGAAGAGGTAGATAAAATAAATACTTGAAATATTCAGTCTGCAGCATCAGTGTTGTGCAGTGCTTGGTAAGTTTATAGTAGGCCTATTTGTGTACATTCTCCCTATATCTCAAACTAATCATGAAGAATGTTGTGGGTTTGTCACTATTTTTTTGACATCTAAATTATCCCTTACATAACAATGTCTGGCCAAAAATCTAGCACATGCTATTTCCGAAAATTTGTTTTTTTTTACAAATGTGTTTTTTATTTATCACAGAAACTGGCTGCAATAGTGTCTGATCATTGAGGACTGTGTTGGTTAAATGAAAACTAATAGCATTTTCACAAATATGTGTGTATGTTTTGACTGAAGTGTGTAATTTATCAAACATTCTAGGAATTATGCAAATTGAGTGTGGTGTTTGGATAATTAGGGCCCGAGCGCCGACAACGTCGGGCAGCGAAGCCCTATTGAAATTCGATTGTTTATTATTATTATTATTATTATTATTATTATGCAAAGTAACTGCCTTTTTGGGGGCCTTAGCAAAATAATTAGCTCACCAAAATTGGCGTGCAGATAGGGACTGGCGAAAAATTTGATATTTTAAAGGTTTCAGAGTTGGCCACAAAAAATGGCTCTCTAGCGCCACCTAACGCGTTTTAGGTCAGCCCTAGCACACTGTAACTCCAATTGACACACAATTTTTCACACATGTGCAGGCAAGTGTGCTCTACAAAATTGCAATTGGGACTACTAATGTCCGCCTACCGACATTTTCCGCCATTTTGAATTTTGTGAAAAACATGTTTTTGCTACCTACTCCTAAACCGTAGATCGGATTCTCACCAAATTTGCTGTGCATCATCAATAGACCAAGCTGGTCAAGTGCCATTTAAAAGCTTTGTAAAATGTCGTTGCGTTCAGAAGTTATTAGCCAATAAACGTCAGAGGGGCGGGGCTCTAGAAATCAATACAGATAACTCCACAATATTTAACCCAATCATCACGAAACTTGTAGGACCTGTTGACATATGTTCCTGGAACATATCCTGAAAGTTTTATTAAAATTGACCACTCGGGGGCGCTACAGTAAATTTTTCACGTTTTTTCAATTATAGGGTATCGTATTTTAAGGAACTGCTCCTACAGCGTTGATCCGATTCCTGCCAAACTTTGCGAGCATGTTCTAGAGGCCTCAACGATGAAAAATCATCCAAAGGTCTTACATAAGTCAAAGGGCGTTGCCAGGACGGGGACGGGGACGACCCGAGCCGTGGCGGTGGCCGGGGACGACAGGCGCCAGCCGTGGCGGTGGCCGGGGACGACTCGAGCCGTGGCGGTGGCCGGGGACGACCCGCGCCGTGGCGGTGGCCAGGCCAGGCGGTCCGACACGTCAGGCGGCCGTAGCACTAACCGAGTTACGTGCCATGCGAGGGCCCGTTATCACTGCTCGCAGTTTTAATTGTGATTATATTTTGAAAAAAAGAACCCGGTTTTCAAAATTGCATGTAAACAATTGAAAAAAACTGTAAGCTGGATCTCTGAAAGATACCCTGGGTATGTTGAACTCGCTTCGTAGTACAGCCCCCTGGGGCTCAAAGTTATTTAATTTCCAGTAACATTAAAGAGAAAAGTGGCAAATCCTTTTATTTGAGGAACTTAAGCCAGTGAATTTTTAACATTTCTGCTTGATAAATTACTCAAACAATCCATATTTAAACAGTTAACCATTGATTTCTGCTTTTCCCAGGAAAGAAATATCTGTAAAAACAACTAGATAGTACAAGTACTACATTTCATAGTATTTATATACCGGGTCCTCAATATAATTGTATTTACATGGCATACTAAACTATCTAGAGTACCTAATCCTACCCTGAGTGGTGGAAGAAGTACATAAAGGTCCCTATTAGGTCATTTGGAAAAACCATACTTTGGACTCATTGCTGAACCAAAAAAGCCCCGCCCCCTCCGTTCAGACCTCTGTTCAAAGCCCCGCCCCCAGAACGCCAAACAAATGGTCGAGATCGGCAGAGTGCAATCAGGAAGTAAGCATTGATGGACAGGCCAATTATTTTCTCCAACCCGTCTTTTTTGATTGGACGTGGTTTTTCCAGTCCTACCACGGCCACAGGTGACTTGTTTAAAATTATTTTTATGTCCAACATTAAATGTATTTATTGCTATCGGTATGTTGAGAGGATTTCAAATAATACAACAGATAGTGTTTCTGAAGAGCAGCGGCGGCACCAGAAAATTATTATTGGGGGGTCAATGAGGGGGTCTGATTGTTTATAGGAGGTGCTCGTGAATTCTGACACCAACAAATAATACTATAATAGATATAGATGTACTGTTCCCGTGGCCGTGCTGATACACTACATATTGTCGAATGCATGTTACTAAACGTTTATTATAAAACAAACACAAGCATATTTAATTACTTTTAATGAAATGAAGTGCCAAACAACAAGCACAAAAAACAATACAAATCCACCACAGAGAACATCTGTGGATTTACAAGAGTGTAACTGAGAATTATAGCACAGTGTATAGTTGTATACCGTATACTCTTACAACTGTCTCTTAACTCACTAAATATGTTTTCTCTCTCCTTCTGTTCTCCTCTCCTTCACTCTCCACTCCTGTCTTCCTCCTCTTCCTCTCCTCTAAACTCCTCCTCCTCCTCACTCTCCACTCCTGTCTTCCTCTCCTCTAAACTCCTCCTCCTCACTCTCCCCTCCTGTCTTCCTCTCCTCTAAACTCCTCCTCCTCACTCTCCACTCCGGTCTTCCTCTCCTCTAAACTCCTCCTCCTTCACTCTCCACCCCTGTCTTCCTCCTCTTCCTCTCCTCTAAACTCCTCCTCCTCACTCTCCACCCCTGTCTTCCTCCTCTTCCTCTCCTCTAAACTCCTCCTCCTCACTCTCCACTCCTGTCTTCCTCTCCTCTAAACTCCTCCTCCTCACTCTCCACTCCTGTCTTCCTCTCCTCTAAACTCCTCCTCCTCACTCTCCACTCCTGTCTTCCTCTCCTCTAAACTCCTCCTCAGTCACTCTCCACTCCTGTCTTCCTCTCCTCTTCCTCCCTTCTTCTCCTCCTCACTCACTCCCCACTCCTGTCTTCCTCTCCTCTTCCTCCCTTCTTCTCCTCCTCACTCACTCCCCACTCCTGTCTTCCTCTCCTCTTCCTCCCTTCTTGTCCTCTAAACTCTGCTTCACTCGCTCTCCAATGCTGTCTTTCTCTCTTCTCCTCTCCCCTCCTCCTCCTTTCTCTCTTCTCCTCACCTACTACCGCCCCTTCGTCATCCTCGCTTTCATCCTCATCCTCCAAGTCCGTCATCACTCTGTCCTGCGTCCGTAAATCACCACCACCATCGTCCACTCTTATTCGCTTTTTTGCTATCACAAATCAGTCCATTTCGCTCTGTTGACACAATTGCTAACTAGCCGCTATGCATCAACCACCGCTAACGTGAGCGTCAAATTCAGCCTGCCGTCTGCGTGCAAACCAGCCAATCAAATCGCACGACACAGGAAAAAAAACCAATCACCATAGCAACGTTATAAACAATATTTCTTCAGATGATTGATTGTTAATGTCTCAGTGTCTTAATTTGTTCTATATTTGTTATAGTTTTTAATCCATAAATATTTCGAGGGGAGGGGGGGCAAAAGGGGGGGCGCAGCCTTTGACAGGAGACCCTGCTTGCCCCCCCCCCCCCCCGCCCCCCCGCGCCGTCACTGCTGAAGAGAATCACCTACTCAACCTTTAAGTGGAAGTAGTAACCCTAACGGTAGAAACAATCAAAATGTTAGTAAAGCAAAGGTCCATAAGTACCAAAACTACTCATTATGAATATAATACCCATTATGTATAAATACATATATGGTTGTGTGTATATAGTCCTAATAATCATATGGATAAATGTGTGTATACTGTGAAGATATAATACATACAGTATATTATGCAGCTGGTAAAGGTGGATTGCATTAGTTGATTTTGTTTGAATCTGCTGTCGATTAAATTGTTGCGTAATCCTCCCTCTCTGTCATCCTGGTTGAACTTCGTCTATTTTCTAGTCAAACGGTTTGGTGAAAACATCTCAGTTTAGTTAATGCATCATTAGTAACAACGGTGATGTCACCAGGAAAGCGTTCTCACACCGTTTTAACGTTAAAATCCGACAATTAGTTCAAACTACGAAAGTGAAAGTAAGAAAAGAACAAAAAGAAGTAAATGTCGTTTTACAAACCTTTTTTAAACAGCTCGTAACTTCAGCTGTCAGAGTCCGTCCACTTTTTATGATTGCGGCAAATCATTGATCGCTAAGTTGACAGCACTCTGTTGCTCTCTTGAAAAGTGAAAAGGTGTGTCTTCTCCTTCGAGCCTTCCGTTTACTTGGCTGTGATGAGCATATCGGGCGGTGTCAGTAGGCTTGTTCGGGATGGTCTTGACTTGACTTGACTTGACTTGACTTATCACGCCGACGAGAGCTGACTGCGGTCAAGCCAGCCGACACATCGTGAACGTCAGTCAAGCCAGCCGACAGATTTTTTTGCTGTACGTGATTGTAGTATCTTTACGGTAATATCGTCTCAGAACTGGTTTCAAAATAAAAGCATTCGTCGGGTACATAGCGAAAGACTGTCAACGAAAGCAAATACTGTCAACGGAAACGTACGGACGTTGTGATATGTACTTTCAAAATAAAGGCTCAAATAATTGACAATTGTAAGCTTAAGCCATTTTTTTTATTGAAATTTCTAACAAGGCCATGTTTCCACATGCAAATTTCACTTCAGGGTAATAGTAGACGTACACCGCCTCATATTGCCACCCAGTCTTTCCTGTGTCTTTCAAACTAAGGTAAACTGAAGTGTAAAATATGAGACATATTACACATGATTTTGGATTCAATTTAAAAGGAAACGCCCTGTTATCACTGACTAATTCCACTTCAGGGTTATAGTATATGACCTGGTAGTGTGAACCAGTAAGAATCAAGACATTCTGATGTATAGTTTCAGAATAAAAGCCCGTCAAAGTGTCAAATATGAGACAAATTACATTTGATTTTGGATTCAATTTAAAAGGAATCGCCCTGTTATCAAGGAATAATTCCACTTCAGAGTTATAGTATATGACCTGGTAGTGTGACCCAGTTAGTATCAAGACAATCTGATGTATAGTTTCAGAATAAAAGCCTGTCAAAATGTCAAATATGACACATATTACACATGATTTTGGATTCAATTTAAAAGGAAACGCCCTGTTATCACTGACTAATTCCACTTCAGGGTTATAGTATATGACCCTGTAGTGTGACCCAGTAAGTATCAAGACAATCTGATGTATAGTTTCAGAATAAAAGCCTGTCAAAGTGTCAAATATGACACATATTACACATGATTTTGGGTTCAATTTAAAAGGAAACGCCCTGTTATCACTGACTAATTCCACTTCAGGGTTATAGAATATGACCTGGTAGTGTGACCCAGTAAGTATCAAGACATTCTGATGTATAGTTTCAGAGTAAAAGCCTGTCAAATATGAGACAAATTACAATTGATTTTGGATTCAATTTAAAAGGAATCGCCCTTTTATCAAGGAATAATTCCACTTCAGAGTTATAGTATATGACCTGGTAGTGTGACCCAGTAAGTATCAAGACATTCTGATGTATAGTTTCAGAGTAAAAGCCTGTCAAATATGAGACAAATTACAATTGATTTTGGATTCAATTTAAAAGGAATCGCCCTTTTATCAAGGAATAATTCCACTTCAGAGTTATAGTATATGACCTGGTAGTGTGACCCAGTAAGTATCAAAACATTCTGATGTATAGTTTCAAAATAAAAGCCCGTCAAAGTGTCAAATATGAGACAAACTACATTTGATTTTGGATTCAATTTAAAAGGAAACGCCCTGTTATCAAGGAATAATTCAATTTCAGGGTTATAGTATATGACCTGGTAGTGTGACCCAGTAAGTATCAAGACATTCTGATGTATAGTTTCAGAATAAAAGCCTGTCAAAGTGTCAAATATGACACATATTACACATGATTTTGGGTTCAATTTAAAAGGAAACGCCCTGTTATCAAGGAATAATTCCATCCATCCATCCATCCATCCATCCATCCATCCATCCATCCATCCATTTTCCTCCGCTTATCCGGGACCGGGTCGCGGGGGCAGCTGTCTGAGCAGGGACGCCCAGACTTCCCTCTCCCCAGACACTTCCCCCAGCTCCTCCGGGAGGACCCCAAGGCGTTCCCAGGCCAGCCGGGTGACATAGTCACTCCAGCGTGTCCTGGGTCTTCCTCGGGGTCTCCTCCCGGTGGGGCATGCCTGGAACACCTCCCGAGGGAGGCGTCCAGGGGGCATCCGATGCAGATGCCCGAGCCACCTCAACTGGCTCCTCTCGGTGTGGAGGAGCAGCGGCTCTACTTCGAGCTCCCCCCGTGTGACGGAGCTCCTCACCCTATCTCTAAGGGAGCGCCCCGCCACCCTGCGGAGGAAGCTCATTTCGGCCGCTTGTATCCGGGATCTTATTCTTTCGGTCATGACCCAAAGTTCATGACCATAGGTGAGGGTAGGAACGTAGATTGACCGGTAAACCGAGAGCTTCGCCTTTCGGCTCAGCTCTCTCTTTACCACGACGGACCGATACAGCAACCGCATTACTGCAGCCGCTGCACCGATCCACCTGTCAATCTCACGCTCCATCCTTCCCTCACTCGTGAACAAGACCCCAAGATACTTAAACTCCTCCACTTGAGGCAGGAACTCCCCCCCGACCTGGAGGGAGCAAGCCACCTTTTTCCGGTCGAGAACCATGGCCTCAGATTTGGAGGTGCTAATCCTCATCCCGGCTGCTTCACACTCGGCTGCAAACCGCCCCAGGACATGCTGGAGGTCCTGGCTCGAAGGAGCCAACAAGACCACATCGTCCGCAAAAAGCAGGGATGAAATCCAGTGGCTCCCGAACCAGATCCCCTCCGGCCCACGGCTGCGCCTAGAAATCCTGTCCATAAAAATAATGAACAGGACCGGTGACAAAGGGCAGCCCTGCCGGAGTCCAACATGCACCTGGAACAGGTCTGACTTACTGCCGGCAATGCTAACCAAGCTCCAGCTCCGGTCATACAGGGACCGAACAGCCCTTAGCAGAGGGCCCCCGACCCCGTACTCCCGAAGTACCTCCCACAGAATGCCACGAGGGACACGGTCGAATGCCTTCTCCAAGTCCACAAAACACATGTGGACTGGTTGGGCAAACTCCCATGAACCCTCGAGCACCCTGCGGAGGGTATAGAGCTCGTCCAGTGTTCCACGGCCAGGACGAAAACTGCATTGTTCCTCCTGAATCCAAGGTTCGACTATCGGCCGAATTCTCCTCTCCAGCACCCTGGAATAGACTTTCCCGGGGAGGCTGAGAAGTGTGATCCCCCGATAGTTGGAACACACCCTCCGGTCCCCCTTTTTGAATAGAGGGACCACCACCCCGGTCTGCCAGTCCAGAGGCACTGTCCCCGACCGCCACGCGATGTTGCAGAGACTGACAACCAAGACAGCCCCACAACATCCAGAGACTTGAGGTACTCAGGGCGGATCTCATCCACCCCCGGTGCCTTGCCGGGGAGCTTCTTAACTACCTCGGTGACTTCTGCCCGGGTAATGGGTGGATGAACCTCCGAGTCTCCAGCCTCTGCTTCCTCAATGGAAGACGTGTCAGTGGGATTGAGGAGACCCTCGAAGTATTCCTTCCACCGCCCGACGATATCCCCAGTCGAAGTCAGCAGCTCCCCACCTCCACCGTAAACAATGTTGGTGGAGGGCTGCTTCACCTTCCTAAGGCGCCGGATGGTTTGCCAGAATTTCCTCGAGGCCGACTGATAGTCCTCCTCCATGGCCTCCCCGAACTCTTCCCAGACCCAAACCTTTGCTTCAGCGACCGCCCACGCTGCAGGACGCTTGGCCTGCCGGTACCTGTCAGCTGCCTCGGGAGTCCCCCGAGCCAACCAGGTTCGGTAGGACTCCTTCTTCAGCTTGACAGCATCCCTTACTTCCGGTGTCCACCACCGGGTTCGGGGATTGCCACCACGTCAGGCACCGGAGACCTTACGGCCACAGCTTCGAACAGCCGCGTCAACAATGGAAGCAGAGAACAAGGTCCATTCGGACTCAATGTCCCCAGCCTCCCTCGGGATCTGGTCAAAGCTCTCCCGGAGGTGGGAGTTGAAGACCTCCCTGACAGAGGGTTCCACCAGACGTTCCCAGCAGACCCTCACAACGTGTTTAGGTCTGCCAAGTCTGTCCAGCTTCCTCCCCTGCCAGCGGATCCAACTCACCACCAGGTGGTGATCAGTTGACAGCTCAGCCCCTCTCTTCATCCGAGTGTCCAAAACATACGGCCGGAGGTCAGATGACACAACCACGAAGTCGATCATTGACCTCCGGCCTAGGGTGTCCTGGTGCCATGTGCACTGATGGACACCCTTATGTTTGAACATGGTGTTCGTTATGGACAAACCGTGACCAGCACAGAAGTCCAATAACAGAACCCCACTCGGGTTCTGATCGGGGAGGCCGTTCCTCCCAATCACGCCCCTCCAGGTAACACTGTCGTTGCCCACGTGAACGTGGAAGTCCCCCAGTAAAACAATGGAGTCCCCGGTTGGAGCACTCTCAAGTACCCCTCCCAAGGACTCCAAGAAGGCCGGGTACTCTGACCTATCCCCGACCCGAAGGCGCAGGGAAACGACCCTCTCGTTCACCGGGGAAAACTCCAACACATGGCGGCCGAGCTGGGGGGCTATAAGCAAGCCCACACCAGCTCGGCGCCTTTCACCGCGGGCAACTCCAGAGTAGAAGAGAGTCCAGCCTCTCTCAAGGAGTTGGGTTCCAGAGCCTAGACTGTGCGTGGAGGTGAGCCCGACTACCTGTAGCCGGTAGCGCTCTACCTCCCGCACTAGCTCAGGCTCTTTCCCCCCCAGTGAGGTGACATTCCATGTCCCCATGGCTAGAGTCACCGTCCGGGGATTGGGTCGCCGGGGCACCCGCCCAGGACAGCCACCCAAATCCCACCGCACCGGCCCCTTCTGAACCCTCCTGCGGGTGGTGGGCCTACAGGAGGGCGGGCCCACGTTGCTCTTTCGGGCTGTGCCCGGCCGGGTCCCGTGGGTACAGACCCGGCCACCAGGCGCTCGCCTGCGAGCCCCAACCCCGGGCCTGGCTCCAGGGTGGGGCCCCGGTGACACCAGTCCGGGCGACGTGAACTTCCTTGATTTTATCTTTTTCATTAAGGGCTTTGGAACCGCTCTTAGTCTGACCTGTCACCTAGGACCTGTTTGCCTTGGGAGACCCTACCAGGGGCATTAAGCCCCGGACAACATAGCTCCTAGGATCATTCAGGTGCTCAAACCCCTCCACCACGGTAAGGTGTCGGTTCAAGGAGGAGTGTCGGTTAAAAGGAAACGCCCTGATAACAGGGCGTTTCCTTTTAAATTGAATCCAAAATCAATTGTAATTTGTCTCATATTTGACAGGCTTTTACTCTGAAACTATACATCAGAATGTCTTGATACTTACTGGGTCACACTACCAGGTCATATACTATAACCCTGAAGTGGAATTATTCCTTGATAACAGGGCGATTCCTTTTAAATTGAATCCAAAATCAATTGTAATTTGTCTCATATTTGACAGGCTTTTACTCTGAAACTATATATCAGAATGTCTTGATACTTACTGGGTCACACTACGGGGTCATATACTATAACCCTGAAGTGGAATTATTCCTTGATAACAGGGCGTTTCCTTTTAAATTGAATCCAAAATCATGTGTAATATGTGTCATATTTGACATTTTGACAGGCTTTTATTCTGAAACTATACATCAGATTGTCTTGATACTTACTGGGTCACACTACAGGGTCATATACTATAACCCTGAAGTGGAATTAGTCAGTGATAACAGGGCGTTTCCTTTTAAATTGATCCCAAAATCATGTGTAATAATTCTCATATTTGACACTTTGATGGGCTTTTATTTTGAAACTATTCATCAGAATGTTTTGATACTTACTGGGTCACACTACCAGGTCATATACTATAACTCTGAAGTGGAATTATTCCTTGATAACAGGGCGATTCCTTTTAAATTGAATCCAAAATCAAATGTAATTTGTCTCATATTTGACACTTTGACGGGCTTTTATTCTGAAACTATACATCAGAATGTCTTGATTCTTACTGGTTCACACTACCAGGTCATATACTATAACCCTGAAGTGGAATTAGTCAGTGATAACAGGGCGTTTCCTTTTAAATTGAATCCAAAATCATGTGTAATATGTCTCATATTTTACACTTCAGTTTACCTTAGTTTGAAAGACACAGGAAAGACTGGGTGGCAATATGAGGCGGTGTACGTCTACTATTACCCTGAAGTGAAATTTGCATGTGGAAACATGGCCTTGTTAGAAATTTCAATAAAAAAATGGCTTAAGCTTACAATTGTCAATTATTTGAGCCTTTATTTTGAAAGTACATATCACAACGTCCGTACGTTTCCGTTGACAGTATTTGCTTTCGTTGACAGTCTTTCGCTATGTACCCGACGAATGCTTTTATTTTGAAACCAGTTCTGAGACGATATTACCGTAAAGATACTACAATCACGTACAGCAAAAAAATCTGTCGGCTGGCTTGACTGACGTTCACGATGTGTCGGCTGGCTTGACCGCAGTCAGCTCTCGTCGGCGTGATAAGTCAAGTCAAGTCAAGTCAAGTCAAGACCATCCCGAACAAGCCTACTGACACCGCCCGATATGCTCATCACAGCCAAGTAAACGGAAGGCTCGAAGGAGAAGACACACCTTTTCACTTTTCAAGAGAGCAACAGAGTGCTGTCAACTTAGCGATCAATGATTTGCCGCAATCATAAAAAGTGGACGGACTCTGACAGCTGAAGTTACGAGCTGTTTAAAAAAGGTTTGTAAAACGACATTTACTTCTTTTTGTTCTTTTCTTACTTTCACTTTCGTAGTTTGAACTAATTGTCGGATTTTAACGTTAAAACGGTGTGAGAACGCTTTCCTGGTGACATCACCGTTGTTACTAATGATGCATTAACTAAACTGAGATGTTTTCACCAAACCGTTTGACTAGAAAATAGACGAAGTTCAACCAGGATGACAGAGAGGGAGGATTACGAAACAATTAAATCGACAGCAGATTCACACAAAATCAACTAATGCAATCCACCTTTACCAGCTGCATAATATACTGTATGTATTATATCTTCACAGTATACACACATTTATCCATATGATTATTAGGACTATATACACACAACCATATATGTATTTATACATAATGGGTATTATATTCATAATTAGTAGTTTTGGTACTTATGGACCTTTGCTTTACTAACATTTTGATTGTTTCTACCGTTAGGGTTACTACTTCCACTTAAAGGTTGAGTAGGTGATTCTCTTCAGCAGTGACGGCGCGGGGGGGCGGGGGGGGGGGGGGGGGGGGGGCAAGCAGGGTCTCCTGTCAAAGGCTGCGCCCCCCCTTTTGCCCCCCCTCCCCTCGAAATATTTATGGATTAAAAACTATAACAAATATAGAACAAATTAAGACACTGAGACATTAACAATCAATCATCTGAAGAAATATTGTTTATAACGTTGCTATGGTGATTGTTTTTTTTTCCTGTGTCGTGCGATTTGATTGGCTGGTTTGCACGCAGACGGCAGGCTGAATTTGACGCTCACGTTAGCGGTGGTTGATGCATAGCGGCTAGTTAGCAATTGTGTCAACGGAGCGAAATGGACTGATTTGTGATAGCAAAAAAGCGAATAAGAGTGGACGATGGTGGTGGTGATTTACGGACGCAGGACAGAGTGATGACGGACTTGGAGGATGAGGATGAAAGCGAGGATGACGAAGGGGCGGTAGTAGGTGAGGAGAAGAGAGAAAGGAGGAGGAGGGGAGAGGAGAAGAGAGAAAGACAGCATTGGAGAGCGAGTGAAGCAGAGTTTAGAGGACAAGAAGGGAGGAAGAGGAGAGGAAGACAGGAGTGGGGAGTGAGTGAGGAGGAGAAGAAGGGAGGAAGAGGAGAGGAAGACAGGAGTGGGGAGTGAGTGAGGAGGAGAAGAAGGGAGGAAGAGGAGAGGAAGACAGGAGTGGAGAGTGACTGAGGAGGAGTTTAGAGGAGAGGAAGACAGGAGTGGAGAGTGAGGAGGAGGAGTTTAGAGGAGAGGAAGACAGGAGTGGAGAGTGAGGAGGAGGAGTTTAGAGGAGAGGAAGACAGGAGTGGAGAGTGAGGAGGAGGAGTTTAGAGGAGAGGAAGAGGAGGAAGACAGGGGTGGAGAGTGAGGAGGAGGAGTTTAGAGGAGAGGAAGAGGAGGAAGACAGGGGTGGAGAGTGAAGGAGGAGGAGTTTAGAGGAGAGGAAGACAGGAGTGGAGAGTGAGGAGGAGGAGTTTAGAGGAGAGGAAGACAGGAGGGGAGAGTGAGGAGGAGGAGTTTAGAGGAGAGGAAGACAGGAGTGGAGAGTGAGGAGGAGGAGGAGTTTAGAGGAGAGGAAGAGGAGGAAGACAGGAGTGGAGAGTGAAGGA